>NW_022995748.1:3370-603370 GCF_900245975.1 Drosophila guanche
CCTGTAGTACCGCTTTCTACGCAATTACTCATTAATCGATAGGCCTCTGACCCTACCCCACACACTCCCCATGCCCCCACCTCTTCCGGTATGACCGATTATACCACTGAAGGAGCTCCTAGGACTGTACCAACTGTAGTACCGATTTCTAAGGAAACAACCATTCCTCCACTTGCTTCTGAATCTACTACAGGCATTCCCCAAGACACTACCCGAATGGGAATGACTGATTATACCACTGAAGCAGCTCCTAGGACTGTACCAACTGTAGTGCCGATTTCTAGGGAAACAACCATTAGGCCACTGGCTTCTGACACTACCACAGCTATTTCCCAAGACACCACCAGAATGGGAATGACCGATTATACCACTGAAGGAGCTCCTAGGACTGTACCAACTGTAGTACCGATTTCTAGGGAAACAACCATTAGTCCACTGGCTTCTGAATCTACTACAGGAATTCCCCAAGAGAGCACCAGAACAGGAATGACCGATTACACTACCGAAGGAGCTCCTAGTACTGTACCAACTGTAGTGCCGATTTCTAGGGAAACAACCATCAGTTCATTGGTTTCTGAAACTACCACAGGCATTCCCCAAGACACCACCAGAACGGGAATGACCGATTATACCACTGAAGGAGCTCCTAGGACTGTACCAACTGTAGTACCGATTTCTAGGGAAACAACCATCAGTTCATTGGTTTCTGAAACTACCACAGGCATTCCCCAGGACACCACGAGAATAGGAATAACAGGTTATACCACAGAAGGTGTCCCAAGAACTGTAACGACTTTGGTTCCGATCACTGGGGAAACAACCATCAGGCCAATCGCTTCTGAAACTACCACAGCTATTCCCCAAGACACCACAAGAACGGGAATAACCGATTATACCACTGAAGGAGCTCCTAGGACTGTACCAACTGTAGTACCGATTTCTAAAGAAACAACCATTCCTCCACTTGCTTCTGAATCTACTACAGGCATTCCCCAAGACACTACCCGAATGGGAATGACTGATTATACCACTGAAGCAGCTCCTAGGACTGTACCAACTGTAGTGCCGATTTCTAGGGAAACAACCATTAGGCCACTGGCTTCTGACACTACCACAGCTATTTCCCAAGACACCACCAGAATGGGAATGACCGATTATACCACTGAAGGAGCTCCTAGGCCTGTACCAACTGTAGTGCCGATTTCTAGGGAAACAACCATTAGGCCACTGGCTTCTGACACTACCACAGCTATTTCCCAAGACACCACCAGAATGGGAATGACCGATTATACCACTGAAGGAGCTCCTAGGACTGTACTAACTGTAGTACCGATTTCTAAGGAATCAACCATTAGTCCACTGGCTTCAGAATCTACTACAGGCATTCCCCAAGACACTACCCGAATGGGAATGACCGATTACACTACCGAAGGAGCTCCTAGGACTGTACCAACTGTAGTACCGATTTCTAGGGAAACAACCATTAGTCCACTGGCTTCTGAAACTTTCACAGCCATTCCCCACGACACCACCAGAACGAGAATTACCGATTATACCACTGAAGGAGCTCCTAGGACTGTATCAACTATGGTTCCGATCTCTGGGGAAACAACCATTAGTCCACTGGCTTCTGACAATACCACAGCTATTCCCCAAGACACCACCAGAACGGGAATGACCGATTATACCACTGAAGGAGCTCCTAGGACTGTACCAACTGTAGTACCGATTTCTAAGGAAACAACCATTCCTCCACTTGCTTCTGAGTCTACTACAGGCATTCCCCAAGACACAACCCGAATGGGAATGACTGATTATACCACTGAAGCAGCTCCTAGGACTGTACCAACTGTAGTGCCGATTTCTAGGGAAACAACCATTAGGCCACTGGCTTCTGACACTACCACAGCTATTTCCCAAGACACCACCAGAATGGGAATGACCGATTATACCACTGAAGGAGCTCCTAGGACTGTATCAACTATGGTTCCGATCTCTGGGGAAACAACCATTAGTCCACTGGCTTCTGACAATACCACAGCTATTCCCCAAGACACCACCAGAACGGGAATGACCGATTATACCACTGAAGGAGCTCCTAGGACTGTACCAACTGTAGTACCGATTTCTAAGGAAACAACCATTCCTCCACTTGCTTCTGAATCTACTGCAGGCATTCCCCAAGACACTACCCGAATGGGAATGACTGATTATACCACTGAAGCAGCTCCTAGGACTGTACCAACTGTAGTGCCGATTTCTAGGGAATCAACCATTAGGCCACTGGCTTCTGACACTACCACAGCTATTTCCCAAGACACCACCAGAATGGGAATGACCGATTATACCACTGAAGGAGCTCCTAGGACTGTACCAACTGTAGTACCGATTTCTAGGGAAACAACCATTAGTCCACTGGCTTCTGAATCTACTACAGGAATTCCCCAAGAGAGCACCAGAACAGGAATGACCGATTACACTACCGAAGGAGCTCCTAGGACTGTACCAACTGTAGTGCCGATTTCTAGGGAAACAACCATCAGTTCATTGGTTTCTGAAACTACCACAGGCATTCCCCAAGACACCACCAGAACGGGAATGACCGATTATACCACTGAAGGAGCTCCTAGGACTGTACCAACTGTAGTACCGATTTCTAGGGAAACAACCATCAGTTCATTGGTTTCTGAAACTACCACAGGCATTCCCCAGGACACCACGAGAATAGGAATAACAGATTATACCACAGAACCACAGGGTTCTTGACATTGCTGAAACCAAGGCTAGTGACCCCTTTGTTGGTAGTCCGGTTAGCGAAGACTTTGATGGTGTCGATAAGGGGTTCTGTGGTGGTCTTGCCCTTACTGGCTAATATGGTGACTTCCTCGAGGATCCTGACATGGTTGACATCATGGCTAAAGATTCCTTTGTTGGTAAGGAGGTGAACGAATTGAATCTACTACAGGCATTCCCCAAGACACCACCCGAATGGGAATGACTGATTATACCACTGAAGCAGCTCCTAGGACTGTACCAACTGTAGTGCCGATTTCTAGGGAAACAACCATTAGGCCACTGGCTTCTGACACTACCACAGCTATTTCCCAAGACACCACCAGAATGGGAATGACCGATTATACCACTGAAGGAGCTCCTAGGACTGTACCAACTGTAGTACCGATTTCTAAGGAATCAACCATTAGTCCACTGGCTTCAGAATCTACTACAGGCATTCCCCAAGACACTACCCGAATGGGAATGACCGATTACACTACCGAAGGAGCTCCTAGGACTGTACCAACTGTAGTGCCGATTTCTAGAGAAACAACCATCAGTTCATTGGTTTCTGAAACTACCACAGGCATTCCCCAAGACACCACCAGAACGGGAATGACCGATTATACCACTGAAGGAGCTCCTAGGACTGTACCAACTGTAGTACCGATTTCTAGGGAAACAACCATCAGTTCATTGGTTTCTGAAACTACCACAGGCATTCCCCAAGACACCACCAGAACGGGAATGACCGATTATACCACTGAAGGAGCTCCTAGGACTGTACCAACTGTAGTACCGATTTCTAAGGAAACAACCATTCCTCCACTTGCTTCTGAATCTACTACAGGCATTCCCCAAGACACTACCCGAATGGGAATGACTGATTATACCACTGAAGCAGCTCCTAGGAGTGTAGCAACTGTAGTACCGATTTCTAGGGAAACAACCATTAGTCCACTGGCTTCTGAAACTACCACAGCCTTTCCCCAAGACACCACCAGAACAGGAATGACCGACTATACCACTGAAGAAGCTCCTAGGACTGTACCAACTGTAGTACCGATTTCTAGGGAAACAACCATTAGTCCACTGGCTTCTGAACCTACCACAGCCATTCCCCAAGACACCACCAGAACGGGAATGACCGATTATACAACTGAAGGAGCTCCTAGGACTGTAACAACTGTAGTACCGATTTCTAGGGAAACAACCATTAGTCCACTGGCTTCTGAANGGGAAACAACCTTCAGTTCATTGGTTTCTGAAACTACCACAGGCATTCCCCAGGACACCACGAGAATAGGAATAACAGATTATACCACTGAAGGAGCTCCTAGGACTGTACCAACAGTAGTACCGATTTCTAGGAAAACAACCATTAGTCCACTGGCTTCTGAATCTACCACAGCCATTCCCCAAGACACCACCAGAACAGGAATGACCGACTATACCACTGAAGAAGCTCCTAGGACTGTACCAACTGTAGTACCGATTTCTAGGGAAACAACCATTAGTCCACTGGCTTCTGAACGATGGTGTCGGTAAGGGGTTCTGTGGTGGTCTTGCCCTTACTGGCTAATATGTTGACTTCCTCGAGGATCCTGACATTGTTGACATCATGGCTAAAGATCCCCTTGTTGATAGTCAAATAACCAAAGACTTTGATGGTGTCCGTAAGGGGTCCTGTGGTGATCTTACCCTTATTGTCTAATAAGGTGTCTTCCACAGGGTTCTTGACATGGCTGAAACCAAGGCTAGTGACCCCTTTGTTGGTAGTCGTCAATCGCTTCTGAAACTACCACAGCCATTCCCCAAGACACCACCAGAATGGGAATTACCGATTACACTACCGAAGGAGCTCCTAAGACTCTACCAACAATGGTTCCGATCTCTGGGGAAACAACCATTAGTCCACTGGCGTCTGAAACTACTACAGGCATTCCCCAAGACACTACCCGAATGGGAATGACCGATTACACCACTGAAGGAGCTCCTAGGACTGTATCAACTGTAGTGCCGATTTCTAGGGAGACAACCATTAGTGCACTGGCTTCTGAATTTACCACAGCTATTCCCCAAGACACCACAAGAACAGGAATGACCGATTATACCACTGAAGGAGCTCCTACGACTGTATCAACTGTTGTTTCGATTTCTAGGGAAACAACCATTAGTCCACTGGCTTCTGAAACTACCACAGCTATTCCCCAAGACACCACCAGAACAGGAATGACCGATAATACAACTGAAGGAGCTCCTAGGACTGTAACAACTGTAGTACCGATTTCTAGGGGAACAACTATCAGTTTATTGGTTTCTGAAACTACCACAGGCATTCCCCAGGACACCACTAGAATGGGAATAACAGATTATTCCACAGAAGGTGTCCCAAGAACTGTAACGACTTTGGTTCCGATCACTGGGGAAACAACCATCAGGCCAATCGCTTCTGAAACTACCACAGCTATTCCCCAAGACACCACCAGAACGGGAATGACCGATTATACCACTGAAGGAGCTCCTAGGACTGTACCAACTGTAGTACCGATTTCTAAGGAAACAACCATTCCTCCACTTGCTTCTGAATCTACTACAGGCATTCCCCAAGACACTACCCGAATGGGAATGACTGATTATACCACTGAAGCAGCTCCTAGGACTGTACCAACTGTAGTGCCGATTTCTAGGGAAACAACCATTAGGCCACTGGCTTCTGACACTACCACAGCTATTTCCCAAGACACCACCAGAATGGGAATGACCGATTATACCACTGAAGGAACTCCTAGGACTGTACCAACTGTAGTACCGATTTCTAAGGAAACAACCATTAGTCCACTGGCTTCCGAATCTACTACAGGCATTCCCCAAGACACTACCCGAATGGGAATGACCGATTACACTACCGAAGGAGCTCCTAGGACTGTACCAACTGTAGTACCGATATCTAGGGAAACAACCATTAGTCCACTGGCTTCTGAAACTACCACAGCCATTCTCCAAGACACCACCAG
Organism: Drosophila guanche; assembly: GCF_900245975.1. Classification (NCBI taxonomy): domain Eukaryota; kingdom Metazoa; phylum Arthropoda; class Insecta; order Diptera; family Drosophilidae; genus Drosophila; species Drosophila guanche. The sequence continues at coordinate 9,163 of NW_022995748.1, forward strand.
AATGGGAATTACCGATTACTCTACAGAAGGAGCTCCTAAAACTGTACCAACAGTAGTACCTATTTCTAGGGAAACAACCATTAGTCCACTGGCTTCTGAAACTACCACAGCCATTCCCCTAGACACCACTAAAATGGGAATGACCGATTATACCACTGAAGGTGTCCCGAGGACTGTAGTGCCGATTTCTGGGGAAACAACCATTTCAACCACGGCTTCTGGAACAACCACGTCCCTTCCTCAAGATAGTACCCAAATTACCGATTACACCACAGAAGCATCTGTTAGACCTTCCACCATCCCCTCTGCTTCAAAGGAAACAGTGCCCGCTCCTATATCGGGAGTAACGCCAAGTTCGTTGGATGGTATGCCAAATGCCACTGATAGATTTGCAACTGTTACTCCGACAATTAGTTGTATGACCGACGACGACTGTTCTGACGATGAGACATGTGTGGCAGGCATATGCATATCACCTTGTGAATACTATGAAAATGTTTGCCCTGTGCAAAATTTGGCTGTCTGTCGTACATTGAACCACACCACAATGTGCTTTTGTGATACAGCCGCTGATGTAAATAGACCCGATTGCTCTATGAAAGCAGGTAACTAAAGTTGTGTATATAAGTTGTAAGTCTTGATATCGAATCATATATTGAATGAAGTGCAAGGAACCACAGGGTTGCGGTATTGTGGCGCCGACTACATTCAACGCCAATACATATAACTGGCAAATCGTAGTAGCCTACTTCAATCTATCTCTTCTCTTGGATTTCCAGCCATTATCCCCCTCTACTTGTGGCATATAATCCCATATATATGTTCATGTATGAGCAGCCATCAGATTTGTGGGGGCACATGCATGCTACCATTTGTGTTATTATTCCTCGCAAGTCCCCCCTGTGTTCTTTGTGCCTTTTGCGGTTATCATGCGCTACTTCTTCCTTCACATTTGTCTCCACTCCCTTCTTATTATTGCTCGTACTGCTTCTCTTCTGGCTGTCCTTCGATCTACGTTTTGCACCGAATCAACCAAACCACCCACCCACCCACCAATCAATCTTCTTCACCAACCAAAATAGAACACCTGAAATAGTTCGAACTGGCCTTTGAATGCCAATCCATTGGAGTTCTTCTCACCGTTTAGCGTTCAGTCGTTTGCATGTCCTTTCAATGTTTGCAATGTTTGCTCGTTCATGTTTTAGTTGCCTGCTTGTCATCCTGCTGCCTACCTGCTGCAAATCTCATCAAATCAAATCCAAAACCTTTGTTATCATCTTGAATGTTTATCGTTATGTTTTGGAATTATGATTTCCACTCGCATGTTCTCTCTCGGCGTGTCGACACATTTTCAATTTTTTGTGTGTGTTTTTTTATATCTGTGTTGACTTCTGTTGTATTTAGTACATATACTCGTTTTAGTTGAACATTATCATGTACCGTAAGTGTATCCGACTGTATTAGCTGCATGTGGTGGTAGATGGATTACTAAGTTATAACCCTAAAAACCCTTAGTATTAAAATGGATATTGTATTAAATAGTAGTTTACGAAATGCACTAACCCCCTAATGCTTTTGCATGTGTATATGTTGTTTGAAGCAACAGCTTAAACATAAAATATTTAACTAATGGATAATAATGCCTGCTAGTATTTAATGTGGCTACAATTATTGAGACTAAAGAACCAATATTGAAGAATTCGAATACTAACTGCATTGAAATGATTTAATTGAAAGAGAAACTACCTACCGAACAGGATTCTTGACCAAAAAGGAATGACTTAATGTTTAACGACCAATATATTAATGCACGTGTGTGCCAAACTATAAGTTGTTTCTAGATGAGCCCAACTAATCGAATTAATCTCTGGCACCAACAGAAATCGGTTGCGCATCAAGTGATGAGTGCCCCACTCAGCAGGCGTGCATCAATACGCTTTGCGTGGATCCCTGTACCTACAGTAATCCGTGCAGCCGTACCGAAGATTGTCGTGTTCTCAACCATCAGCCTTTTTGCTCTGCAGGTAGGTGTCTTTCTCTTCGCAAAACAAAAACTTTTCTTACTTTTAATGCGTAATGCAGAAATGGGTCGCACTCCTGGCTGTGAGCACTGCCTGCCGGGTGCCAATTGCGATCCCACCACTGGTGCTTGTATCAAGGGTAAGTCCTCTTCGCCAAAGTCCTAGCTAATTATTACTAAATACTTAACACTAAACGTGTAAATACAATGTGTACATATATGTCTAATATAAAATAACCTCCCGGTTACCCGTGTAAATACCCGTCTCTCTCCTTAGCTAATGTAACAATAACTACTAGTACTACCAAGAAACAAAGAACAACCAAGAGACCAACACCAACACCAAGAACAACAACAACTACAACCAAAACAACAACCACAACAACTGCTAACCCAAACACAGGTGTCAAAAAACCAACACCGACCACCACCACCACCACCACTACCTCCACTAGCACTGAATCGAGCACAGCAACCACTAGCGCTACTAACCAAACAACCATTAAGAGTAAAACACCAGACACCGAAAGCACAACATCCCATACGGATGCCACTAGGCGGTACCGTGATGGTGAGAATAATATAACCGATACGCCGACGGCAAGGCCATCGGTAGCAACGACCAAGTTGGGTGGTGAAGATAGCTACAGTGATCGGCGCACCACAACAACGCCAAAGATGAAGACAACGCGTCTGGATACATCCAATGAAGTTCCCGATACGACAACGAACTGGCCCATCGAGCTGCCAACCACTGATGGCACCACAACGGAGATGTACAGCACAATAATTGTCCCTCTGGCGGGTAACAACGGCACGACCACCACTGACATCTCATTAATTAACCCATGTACAGTAGATACTAACTGTGCTCCTAACGAGCACTGTAAGCTGGGCAATTGCCATAAGAAAGGTATATTTATTTACCATTTTCATAAGTGAAATGCAAGCCACTTTGGGATCTCTATTCCCAGCAGACACACTAAAGGTCTGCAGGAATACACTCAATGGGAGTTTTAAAGCTTGAATTTAATGAGTAGGGAATTAATATTTAAATACCAAAAATAAGTAACCATGCGAATTAATTTAATCCATTTTTTTGCAGCCATTGAACTACGTTTATTCGTTTTATTTGAGACATTGCTAGTTCAAATATATGTTTGTGTTATAAAGAGACGTTTGAACTTGGGTAGTGCGAATGTCTACCTCCTTACACACTCATTTATTTAATAGAATTTCGAAGGAACGTAGCTGATTTTGTGTGTATTCTTGCAGATCTCTAACACAGAAATCACTCTTTGACACTGTTCCTAATCAATTAATGTTCAAAGATCCCAAAGTGGCAAGAGCGCCTCTATTGTACATATAAATCTGCATTTATAAATTCTTATGTATAGGGCTTGTTTTTTTTTGATCTACCAAATAATTTTGTAAAAATTGTACATACTCTAGCCATAGCCATAGCCATTTTTAAAACAATCATCAAATGTTTAACGCCTTTAACTCACTAAATCCTTTCTAACAAGTAGAGCCACCGGGTTCACCGAAAACACCAGAGCCCTGCCAATCGAACAACGATTGCATTGAGAGCGAGGCCTGTTATATGGGTCTGTGCCAGGATCCGTGCGAATTTGCCAAGATATGCGCTGCAAGTGCCAAGTGTACGGCTAAGAGTCATCGACCCATATGCACCTGTCCGCAGGGACATGAGGGCAATCCAATGGTCAAGTGTGTGCCCACCGAAACCTCAAGTAAGGCACTAATCAAATTAATCAGTAAAAATAAATCAGAAAATGGGAAAAACTAAACGAGGCATAAATGCCATCGAAATATATTTATGTCAGACATTTTTTAATAAAATTGATTCACATTCCAGTTGAATGCACAGACAATTCCGACTGCGGCGTCACGGAGGCTTGCATTAATCAGAGATGCCAGCATCCATGCGATGTCCATGATCCCTGTGCCACGAATGCCATTTGCATCAACACCAACCATGCTGCGGACTGCAGTTGCGGCGATGGTTTCCAGGGCAATGGACGTGTCGGCTGTCAGCCAGGTTAGTATCGCCAAAGAGCTATAGTACACACTATATGGCACATTTCTGTTGTCCTCCAACGAGTCCTTTGCTAATCTTACACATCGTTTCGTTTCCCAAATGCTCTCTCTTTCATAAACACTGTACAAATACCCGTACACCATGTATACACCATGTATAAAACTTGTACCGTCCCGACACCTCAACTATAAATACACCCACAAATCGTACAACCTGAATCTCGCACCCGTAATCGTAACCCAAAACAATAGCACGCACCCATGTCTGCCAATACAACGAGGACTGTCCACCGACGAAGCTTTGCGATCGCCTCAATCGTCGCTGCATCAATCCCTGCCAAGAGGATTCCTGTGGCGAGAATGCCGAGTGCGTACCCATCAACCACGGCACCGACTGTCGCTGTCTGCCCGGCTTTCTGGGCAATGCCTATGTGCAGTGTTCACCGCTGCAGGGATGTCGTGCCGACACCGAGTGCGATTCTAGTCAGGCCTGCATCAATGGAAAGTGTGCATCGCCCTGCCAGTGCGGAGCTTTTGCCCTCTGCGATGTGATCAACCATCGTGGGGTGTGCAAGTGCCCGCCTGGATATAATGGAAATCCCCAGGTGGGCTGCAGTCCACCGCAGAATCCCTGCGATCCCAATCCCTGTGGCCTCAGTGCCCTGTGCGAACTGGACAACGGCAATCCGATTTGTTATTGTCCCAAGGGACTCACGGGAAATCCATTCAAGAATTGCAGTAAGTATTCCTTCAAGAATTATCCACCAATTAACAAAAAACTAATTAATCTTGTTCAATCAGTCCCGGAAGGCGATGAATGTACACCGAATCCATGCGGACCCAACTCTGGATGTCGTCGCGTTGATGGTCAACCCATCTGCTTCTGCCTGCCCGAATACGAGGGTCAGCCACCGTCGATAGCCTGCGAGCTGCCATCCAACCCATGCGATCCATCGCCATGCGGCCCCAACACTCAGTGCTCTGTCCTGAGCAACGGCTTCTCCAAGTGCACCTGCTTGCCGGGTTACGTGGAGAGTCCGAACACCATTCGTGGCTGTGTGGAGCCCATTAACCCATGCGATCCTAGTCCATGTGGTACTGGAGCCATCTGCGACTCGTCGCGTCAGCCAGTGTGCTACTGTCCAGACAACAAGATTGGAAATCCCTTCAGGCTGTGCGAGAAGCCCGCGGTGTCGGTTGAGCTCTGTCAGCCTGGTCCTTGTGGCCGGAATGCCGACTGCTATGTGGCCGGCAATCGTGAGGAATGCTACTGTCGCTCTGGCTATGTGGGCGATGCCTACCAAGGATGCCGCGAGCCAAGTCGTACCGTCTGCGACCCTAATCCATGCGGACCCAATGCCAATTGCGTTGTGGCCGGCGATGGACAAACTGCCTGCGTGTGCCCCGAAGGTCTCTCAGGGGACCCAACATCTCTTGTGGGCTGTCACGGCTATGAGTGTCAGGTGGATGCCGATTGTCCGCACAGCAAAGCCTGCATGGGCTTCCGTTGCTACGATCCATGCCCCGGAGCTTGCGGTCATGGAGCCAACTGCCGCGTTGAGGAGCACCATCCCGTGTGCTCGTGCAATGCTGGCTTGACTGGCAACCCAGGAGTTCGTTGCTATGCCCTTGACCATCCGAAGACCAATCCGTGTGTGCCCAGTCCCTGCGGCGTTAATAGCGAGTGCAAGCTGCTCAACAATCGCGCCGTTTGCTCCTGCATTCCCGGCTACCTGGGCGATCCTGAGTCGGGCTGCCAGCCGGAATGTGACATCAACTCGGACTGTGGCGAGACCTTGTCGTGCATCAACCACAAGTGCGTGGATCCCTGTGCGGGTGCCATTTGTGGTATCAATGCCATTTGCAATGTCCGCCAGCATACGCCAGTGTGCCATTGCTTGGACGGATTCGCCGGCGATGCCTTCCTGCAGTGCGTTCCGATTGGCATTTTGAAGAACGTTTCCCGTGACCCGTGTGCCCCGTCACCCTGTGGACCGCGCGACGTATGCTCGGTCTATGGCGATGGTGTGGCATTGTGTGATCCCTGCTTTGGACCCAATGCCCAGCAGAATCCCCGCTGCCGACCGGAATGCGTGGCCAACTCCGACTGCCCCTTCGATCGTGCCTGTTTGGGTCAGCGCTGCCTCGATCCCTGCCCCGGCTCCTGCGGTCGCAATGCCGCGTGCAATGTGTACGAGCATAATCCGGTGTGTTCCTGCCCCGCGGGTCTCTATGGAAATCCCTACGAACAGTGCACCATTCAGTCGGCAATTGTGCCAACACCCGCGCCAAGCTGCGCGAAGCTGCAGTGCGGTGCCAATGCTGAATGCAAGCGCGCCCCCGGTGGCCTCGCCTGCGTCTGCCGTAAGGGATACTTTGGTGATCCACATATCGGCTGTCGCCCAGAGTGCGTACTCAATAGCGACTGCCCTGCGGATAAGGCCTGCATGAACTCCAAGTGTGTGGAGGCCTGTTCCGGCGTGTGTGGCATCAATGCCGTCTGCCGTGTGGTGAACCATGCTCCAGTGTGCATCTGTTCCGAGGGCTATAGTGGAGATGCATCCATTTCGTGCAATCCCTACTATCTGCCACCCGATTCAACGCCCATAGTGCGACCACATCCTTGCGAACCATCGCCCTGCGGTCCCAACTCACGTTGTCTGGCCACCTCCGAGGGATATGCCGCCTGCTCCTGCCTGCCCAACTTCAAGGGTGCACCGCCTGTCTGCCAGCCCGAGTGCGTCGTCAGCTCCGAGTGTGCCCCCAATCAGGCATGTCTGAATCAGAGATGCGCAGATCCCTGTCCCGGTATCTGCGGTGTCGGAGCACGCTGTGAGGTTCTCAATCACAATCCAATTTGCTCTTGCGAGCAAAAGTTCGAGGGAGATCCGTTCGTTGCCTGCTCGCCCATACCCGAGCCGGGACGTGAGGTTGATCTGCCCAAGAATCCGTGCGTGCCCTCGCCCTGTGGACCCAACTCCATATGCCAGATCAAACAGAACCGACCCGTCTGCTCCTGTGTGGCCAACTACATCGGCAGCCCGCCCTATTGTCGGCCAGAGTGCACCCTCAGCAGCGAGTGTCCCTCGGACAAGGCCTGCATCCATGAGAAGTGCCAGAACCCGTGCGCCAATGTCTGTGGACACAATGCCCGCTGCACGGTCATCGCGCACTCTGCTCACTGCAGCTGCGACCAGGGCTACGAGGGAGATGCCTTCATCGGCTGCTCCCAGACAAAGGAAGAGAGTAAGTCGTAGCACATTCGGTTTACGATGGATTTTGTATTAATAATTCTTATCCACACAGAATCCGGTGATGACTTTGGACCCTGCTATCCCAATCCTTGTGCTGAGAATGCTGTGTGCACCCCACACAACAATGCAGCTCGCTGTAGCTGCATTGAGCCATACTTTGGCGATCCGTACAGCACTGGATGCCGTCCCGAATGTATCTACAGCTCGGAATGCCCCTCGTCGTTGGCCTGCATCAAGCAGCACTGCCGCAATCCTTGCACCGGTGCCTGTGGACCCAATGCCGAGTGTGCGGTGGTTAACCACTTGCCATCCTGCATCTGTTCGCGTGGCCACGAGGGCGATCCGTTCGTGGGCTGCAAGCGTATGCCCGTGGGACCTGTGAGCGTCTGTGAGCCCAACCCCTGTGGACCCAACAGCATCTGCCGTACGGTGGAAGGCCATCCCACGTGCAGCTGCCAGGTTGGCTACTTTGGTGCCCCGCCCCAATGCCGGCCCGAGTGCGTTGTCAGCTCGGAGTGCTCGCAGCATTTGGCATGCATCAACCAGAAGTGTGCCGATCCTTGTGCCGAAACCTGCGGCTTCAATGCCAAGTGTCAAGTGAAAAACCACAATCCGATATGCTCCTGCCCCAGCGACTACATAGGCGATCCCTTCGAGCAATGTGTGCCCAAGCGTAAGTCGAATCTATGCATTGAGTAAAGCTTCATATCTAATGCAACATTTTGGGTTACCTGCAGCATCTGAACCTCCACGCAATGTGGATCCCTGCCTGCCCAGTCCATGTGGACCCAATGCCAATTGCCGGAATGTGAATAATCGCGCTGAATGTTCGTGTGCTCAGGGCATGTTCGGTGCTCCACCGAGCTGCCGACCCGAGTGCGTTATCAATGAAGATTGTCCATCGAATCGCGCTTGCATACGACAAAGATGCGAGGATCCTTGCATTGGAATCTGTGGCTTTAATGCCCAGTGCTCCACACAGAACCATCAGCCCAAGTGCGGTTGCATTGAGGGCTTCGAGGGCGACCCGTACACCGGTTGCAATATGCGAGAGAGTGAGTACACATTTTCCAGAGTATTAGCTATCCTTTCCAAGAGCGCAGGATGTGTGCTCGTAATGTTACATGTTCCTTTCAGTGGTGCTCTAGACGTAAATGGCTTTTGGTTTTCATTTTCATTTATTTATGCATGTTTTTGTATTGTTTATTGTGTACATTTTGTAGAATCCATTTTAGCTTTAAGTCTATTGTGTTTGTATCCACATCCTGTATCTATATCTATATCCATTCCTATCCTTGCTTGCTATGATAGTCGTGGTCCTGGACCAACCCGCCGATCCATGTCACCCATCCCCATGTGGTGCGAATGCCATCTGTCGCGAACGCAACGGTGCCGGTTCCTGCAGCTGCATCCAGAATTATTTCGGTGATCCCTACATTAATTGCCGCCCCGAGTGTGTGCAGAACAGTGACTGCCCCGCGAGCAGGGCCTGCCTCAATATGAAGTGTCGCGATCCCTGCGAAAATGCCTGTGGCTTCAATGCCATCTGTCGAGTGGCCCATCACCAGGCGGTGTGTAGCTGTGAGCCCGGTTTCACGGGCAATCCACAGCGCGCATGCGTCGAACGTCCCTCAAGTATGCCCAACCAAGAATGACCCAAAGAGTCCACTCTAAATATGTTATGCCCATCCTCTTCTTAGATATGTACCTGCCCTTGCCCAAAGATCCTTGTAGACCATCGCCCTGTGGCTTGTTTAGCACTTGCCACGTGGCTGGCGATCATCCCGTCTGCGCTTGCCTGCCGGACTACCTTGGTGTTCCGCCCAACTGCAAGCCCGAGTGCCGCACAAGTGGGGAATGTCCCTCGGATAGGGCCTGTATCAATCAACGTTGCCGCGATCCCTGTCCCGGCACCTGTGGCTACAATGCGCGTTGTCGCTGCACGAATCACTCCCCCATTTGTAGCTGCATCGATGGCTACACTGGAGATCCGTTCCACCAGTGTCTGCCCGAAAGAAGTAGGTTTCCCCTCAAACAAATACTCCCCTGGATAGCGCCTCCAATTGAAATGTCGTATGTTTGTAGAACCAGCGCCAATACCAGACCCCATCGTGCCATTGAATCCCTGCGTGCCATCGCCCTGCGGCCCCAACTCTCAGTGCCAGGTGGCCAGCACCGGAGCCGTGTGCTCCTGCGTGGCCAACTACATTGGACGTCCACCGGCCTGCCGGCCAGAGTGTAGCATAAATTCGGAGTGCCCCGCCCGGATGGCCTGCATGAATGCGCGTTGTGCCGACCCGTGCATCGGTTCCTGCGGCAACAATGCCCTCTGTCACGTCAGCCAGCATGCACCCGTGTGCATGTGCGAGCCTGGGTTCAGCGGCGATCCCTTCTCCGGCTGCTTCAAGATCTTAGAAAGTAGGTCCTTCTAGGGAAATACTCTCAGCAGTTGTCCAAAATACTCAAACCCCTTCATTTCTGTGCCAACATAGCGCCTATTGAGGTCTCTCAACCATGTCGTCCCAGTCCTTGCGGTTTGAATGCCTTGTGCGAGGAGCGAAATCGCGCTGCTGCCTGCAAATGTCTGCCCGAATACTTTGGGGATCCGTACACTGAGTGTCGCCCCGAGTGCGTCATCAATTCGGACTGTCCCAAGTCGCGTGCCTGCGTTAATCAGAGATGCGTCGATCCCTGTCCCGGAATGTGCGGTCATAGCGCCCTCTGTGCTGTCTTCAATCATGCGCCCAACTGTGAATGCCTGCCCGGCTACACGGGAAATCCCATTGTCGGCTGTCACCTGGTGCCCGAGACACCACGCTGTAAGACCCACCCAAAAGTTAGGCCCCCACTTGAAACCCTATTAATTGTCGCCATTTACCGCCCTCCTGCCCGATCTAGATCCCGATCCTATAGTACCCGAAAATCCATGCCAACCCTCGCCCTGCGGCCTCTACAGCAACTGTCGCCCGGTCAATGGCCATGCAGTGTGCTCCTGTGTACCCAACTACATTGGCTCTCCGCCCAACTGCCGACCCGAGTGCATGAGCAGCTCGGAGTGCGCACAGGACAAGTCGTGTCTGAACGAACGGTGCAAAGATCCCTGCCCGGGCACCTGTGGCAACAATGCGCTCTGCCGTGTCGTTAACCATAATCCCATCTGCTCCTGCAGTCCCGGCTTCAGCGGTGATCCATTCGTCCGCTGTTTCCCACAAGAAAGTAAGAATCGAAGGCAAAACTCGATTAGTTTCGGCCAGCCGAAGGTTCGAATACCTTTGCAGATTGAGAGAATTGAGAAAGTACTTTTTGAAGACTGCGACATGTTTATCCGATGGTCCGACAGTCCCGAAACTATCCAGTTTCCAGCTTGGATCCGATCTAGCTCACAACTGCTTGCATTTCTCTGTGATTTATTCTTCGACGACTACCTATGATAGGGCACATTATTCTCGTAAATGCATCTGCAAGGGTATACAAACCGAAATGATCTCTCATCATCGCCCATCAATGGAAGTGCCCCTCCTAGTACTTTCTCCATTTCATTCCATGCTTGACATCATCCTCTTTATATTTATACTATATCTTTACTTTATTATCTCTTTTATATGTACTCTATTTTGTATGGCTTATCTTTGTGCATGCTGTTATCATATTTGTGGTGTCCTGGTGTCGTGGTGTGATGTTACATTTAGAACGCCCCATCGTCCATGATCGTGTCGAGCCATGCGTTCCATCGCCATGTGGGCCAAACTCTCAGTGTCGGGTTTCGGCGGCTAATGAGCAGGCCGTCTGCTCATGCTTGCAACATTATGTGGGTAGGGCGCCAAATTGCAGACCCGAGTGCACCTCAGACTCGGAGTGTGCCGGCAACATGGCATGCATCAATCTGCGGTGCCGGGATCCCTGCGTGGGTACCTGCGGCAGTCAGACCACATGTCTTGTAAATAATCATAGACCGATCTGCCGCTGCCTCGAAGGCTATGCGGGCGATCCATTCTCCGAGTGTAGTCCACAAAGTAAGGGTCAAAACAAGTCAAAGAGTGTTTGACGCAACGCCAATGTTATTGCCCCACATTGCTAAACTGCCACCCTTTCCCCACTTCATTAATTTAGTTATCGTAACGCCCGAGGTGGCACAGCCCTGCAATCCCAGTCCCTGCGGCGCCAATGCGGTGTGCAACGAGCGCAACGGCGTTGGCTCCTGTTCCTGCCTGCCCGAATACAGTGGGGATCCGTACACCGAATGCCGGCCGGAGTGTGTCCTGAACAGCGACTGTTCGAAGAATCGCGCCTGCCTCAACAACAAGTGCCGCGATCCCTGCCCCGGCGTGTGCGGAGTCTCCGCCGAGTGCCATGTGATTAACCACGCGCCTAGCTGCAGCTGCCCCTCCGGATACACGGGCAACCCATCACAGTACTGCCGGGAAATACCAAAATGTAGGGTCTATCCTTTTCTCACGATCTCCTGAAACACCTCGGTTCAATGCTTTTTATTTCCCGTTGAATTTTAGTGGCCCCGCCTGTCCAGCCATGTCGCCCGTCGCCCTGTGGCCCTTACAGCCAGTGCCGCGAGGTGAACGGACATGCGGTCTGCTCGTGCACGACCAACTATGTGGGCACTCCGCCCGCCTGTCGACCAGAGTGCTCGGTCAGTTCCGAGTGCTCCCAAGACAGAGCTTGCGTGAATCTGCGCTGTGTAGACCCCTGTCCCGGAACCTGCGGCCACGAGGCCATTTGCAAGGTGACGAACCACAATCCCATCTGCTCGTGCCCCAGTGGCTTCACTGGTGATCCGTTTGTGCGATGCGCCCCACGGCAACAAGAACCGGAACAGCCGAAGTCCAATGAGAGTCCCTGTGTGCCCAGTCCCTGCGGTCGCAACTCCCAATGTCGCGTTGTGGGCGAGACTGGCGTCTGTTCCTGTCTGCCCAACTTCGTGGGCCGTGCCCCCAACTGCCGACCAGAGTGTACTCTCAATTCCGAGTGTCCTGCCAATCTGGCGTGCATCAATGAGCGCTGCATAGACCCGTGTCCGGGCTCGTGCGGCTTCAATGCCTTCTGCAGTGTCGTTGGCCACTCGCCCATCTGCTCCTGCGACAATGGCTACACTGGCGATCCATTTGCTGGCTGCAATCCGCAACGTAAGCGCGTCACTTCGATGCTTTCTTCCCTCCCGTTTGATATTCGACCTAATCTCGTTTCGTCCGTGACCTGCAGCCTTGCCCGAACCCGATGAACGCCTGACACCTTGCCAACCCTCGCCCTGCGGCCCCAATGCCGAATGCCGTGAACGCAATGGCGCCGGCTCCTGTACATGTCTGCCAGAGTACTTTGGCGATCCGTACAGTGGCTGTCGACCCGAGTGCGTGGTGAATAGCGACTGCTCACGCGACAAGTCGTGCGTCAACCAGAAATGCGTGGACCCATGTCCGGGTGTTTGTGGCCTGAACGCCGAGTGTCGTGTGTCCAATCACTTGCCCAGCTGCTCCTGCCTGGCCGGATACACAGGAAATCCCTCTAGTGCATGCCGTGAAATACCCCAACTGCCACCACCACGTAGGTTTTCCGACTGAAATCCGAAATGAATCAAAAAAGACTTAATCCCGACTAAAACCCATTCCCCCAGCCCTGGCCGATGTGAATCCCTGTAGACCCTCGCCCTGCGGTCCGTACAGCCAGTGTCGGGAGATCAATAACCATGCCGTGTGCTCTTGCCAGCCCGGACTCGTTGGCTCTGCCCCCAACTGTCGGCCCGAGTGTATCATAAGCTCCGATTGTGCCCAAGATCTCAACTGTCAGAATCAAAAGTGTGTGGACCCGTGTCCGGGCACATGCGGCATTGAGGCACGTTGCCAGGTCATAAACCACTATCCTGCATGCTCCTGTGCCCCAGGCTACACCGGCGATCCCTTCAATCGATGCACGAAAATATTGTGTAAGCATGTCTAGAAGTCCCATTCGAAGGAGGTGCAAGCCAATTGGAGGATATAAAATTCAAACAATTGGCTTGCACTGCCCTAATCACGGTTGCCACCTGTATTTTGCTGTTTCACTTGTTGTGTTTTATAATCTTTAAGTATATGTCGGATCTTAATATTGTTTGCAGTTTGTTTTTCGTGATTCACTACGAAATTGCTTCCAGTGTTTCCTTTCATTGTCTTCTTTGCACTTTACCGTTTGCATCGTTTACCGTTTAATGCACGCACCGTCTTGTCCACTGTTTATCTCATTGCTCTTCTGTGTTGGTGTTAGTGTTTGAGCTAACGAAGAGAGAGGAAGGCCCAAGCAGTTGGTACGGCAAAGAAAGTGAAGAACAACGAAAGCGTGAACACTGACGGTAACCCTGTCACTAATTATATTCCGACGTATACTTTTATTAATGTCCCCTAAAATGGTATTATAATGGATACCCCTCTCTCTTGTGCATGGCAACCGTGTGCCCCGATACTCCATTCCCTCCTATTGCATGTATTATACACTCTTTACTTTAATGTTTGATTTTTTCTATTTCTCTATTTTATGTTTTTGTGATTTTATGTACACTATGTAAACTACTATCCATCCAACTCAAACTCCAACTCCAATCTATCTCCGATCTATCCGACTACCTATGTAATTGTTATGTGTAAATTGTGTGTTTATGGCATGGATATATTGACTATGGCTATTGGCTATTGGCTATGTGTAGTGGAGCCCACAATAACCGAAAAGACCGGTAATCCCTGTGTACCCTCACCGTGCGGAGCCAACTCGAAATGCATTGATGTGCGCGGTTCCCCTGCATGCTCCTGTCTGCCGGACTACCTCGGACGGCCGCCAAACTGTCGGCCCGAGTGCATGAGTAGTGCCGACTGCCCGGCGAATCTCGCGTGTGTCAATCAGCGTTGCGCAGATCCGTGTGTTGGAGCTTGTGGCCAGAACTCTCTGTGCCAGGTGATCAAGCATCGTCCAACATGCGAATGCGTGCCTGGTTACACCGGCGATCCGTTCTCCGGCTGTGCTGTTGTACAGCAAAGTATATATCAATTGCATGCCAACGTATACGTAACCCTCCTCAACTCACTCCCCGATTTTTTCATTATTTTCTTTCCTGTATAGTTACCCCAACGGAGGCGCCACGTAATCCCTGCAATCCCAGTCCGTGCGGTGCTAATGCCGTGTGTCGGGAGCGCAACAGCGCTGGCTCCTGCACCTGTCTGCCAGAATACTTTGGCGATCCGTACAGTGGCTGCCGACCGGAATGTGTACAAAACGATGACTGCGATCGCTCCCGTGCCTGCATCAACAGCAAGTGCCAGGATCCTTGTCCCGGTGCATGCGGCATTAATGCCGAGTGCCGTGTCCTGAACCATGGTCCCAACTGCAACTGCTTCGAAGGATACACCGGGGATCCGCATCGTTCGTGCGAACCGATTGAAGTTGTCACACGACGACCGGAGAACCCATGCCAGCCCTCACCCTGCGGACCCTACAGCCAGTGCCTGGACACGAACAGCCATGCGGTGTGCTCCTGCCTGGAAGGTTACATCGGAGCGCCGCCCAGCTGCAAGCCGGAATGTGTTGTCAGCTCTGAGTGCCCCCAGAATCGCGCGTGCATCAACCAAAAGTGTGCCGATCCGTGTCGCGGATCGTGCGGCAATAATGCCAAGTGCCAGGTGGTGAACCACAATCCCATTTGCAGCTGTGTGCCCGGCATGACCGGCGATCCCATCAGCGGCTGTTCACCCAGCGAAGATGGCAAGAGCACGGATAACCCATGTGTGCCCTCGCCCTGCGGCCCCAACTCAATTTGCCGTGAGATCGGAAACCAAGCGGCCTGCTCCTGCAATGCCAATTTCATTGGACGTCCGCCAAACTGCCGGCCAGAGTGCACCAACAACGACGAGTGCCAGAATCATCTGTCCTGCCAGCAGGAGCGTTGCGTTGACCCGTGCCCTGGCTCTTGCGGCAGCAATGCCGTCTGTCAGGTGGTACAACACAATGCAGTCTGCTCCTGTGCCGATGGCTACGAGGGTGAGCCGCTCTTTGGCTGCCAGCTGATACCCCTGCTCCTGCCCACAGAAGCGCCCACATCGCCATGCGAACCGTCGCCATGCGGCCCCCATGCCGAGTGCCGCGAACGCAACGGAGCCGGCGCCTGCTACTGCCATGAGGGCTTCGAAGGCAATCCCTACGATGCCCAGCGCGGCTGCCGACGCGAGTGCGAGATCAACGATGAGTGCACGGCCGCCCAGGCGTGTGTACGCTTCAAGTGCATCGATCCTTGTGATAATATGTGCGGAGAGTACGCTCTCTGTACAGTCGATAACCATGTGCCCACCTGCAACTGTCCACCAGGCTACAGTGGAGATCCGTTCTTCAGCTGCAAGCCTGTGCCGGTTACACCACGGCCTCCGCTTAACCCGTGCAATCCCTCGCCCTGCGGCCCCAACAGCAACTGTCGCAGCATCAACAACCAGGCCGTGTGCTCCTGCCAGTCAGGCTTCGTCAATCAGCCACCCAACTGCCGCCCCGAGTGCATAGTCAGTGCAGAGTGTGCCCCAGAGCGGGCTTGCGTGAACAAGAAGTGTGTGGATCCATGTCTGCACACCTGCGGCATTCGTGCCATCTGCAGCACCAAGAACCACAGCCCCATCTGCACGTGCCCACGCGGCATGACCGGTGATCCCTTCGTACAGTGCACCAGGATACGTAAGTATATGACAAATGAGTGAAAGAGAAATGCTAAAGGTTTTTTGTTCTACAGCCATAACACACGATGTGACGACACCAGAGCCACCAGCGGCATCTTGTGTGCCCTCGCCTTGCGGTCCCAATGCCAAGTGCCAGATTGTTGGCAATAGTCCGGCCTGCTCCTGCCTGCCTAACTTTATCGGCGCACCACCGCGTTGCCGGCCGGAATGTGTCCTCAACTCTGAATGTGGACCCACGGAGGCGTGCATCAATCAAAAGTGCGGCGATCCGTGCTCTGGTTCCTGTGGCTTCGAGGCCAAGTGCCATGTGCTGAATCATCTGCCCATTTGCAACTGCATCGAGGGCTACGAGGGCGATCCGTTTGTGCGCTGCACAGAGAAACCAGAAGGCAAGACACCGCCGCCTGTCAAGAACGATCCGTGCAATCCGAGTCCCTGTGGCCCGAATGCCGACTGCTTTGCCGGTGAGTGCCGCTGCCAGAATAACTATCAAGGAAACGCCTACGAGGGCTGTCGACCAGAGTGTACGCTATCGGCGGATTGCTCTCGGGACAAGGCCTGCATGCGGAACAAGTGTGTGGATCCGTGCCCCGGCATCTGTGGCAACAATGCCGTTTGCGAGGTGATGAACCACATACCCGTGTGCTCGTGTCTGCAAGGCTACGAAGGCGATCCGTTCACCAATTGCCGCGTGAAGCCCATCGAAGATACACCCAAGCCCCAGGCCTGTGCTCCATCCCCGTGCGGATCGAACAGCCAGTGCCGTGATGTCAATGGACATGCCGTCTGCTCTTGCCTGGAAGGATACATTGGGGCGCCGCCTCAATGCCGTCCCGAGTGCGTTGTCTCCAGCGAATGCTCCGCCCTACAAGCGTGTGTCAACAAGAAGTGCGTGGATCCCTGCGCCGCTGCTTGTGGCCTGGAGGCACGCTGTGAGGTCATTAATCACAGCCCCATCTGTGGCTGCCCGCCGGGCCGAACTGGTGATCCCTTCAAGCAGTGCACAGAGATTCCTGTGGCACCACCGCCAGATGTTAAGGAAGCGCCAAGAGATCCCTGTGTGCCCTCGCCTTGTGGACCCAACTCCATATGCAAGCCCGATGAGCGTGGACCCGTGTGCCAGTGCCAGCCAGAGTTCTTTGGCTCGCCGCCCAACTGCCGACCCGAGTGCATCATCAATCCTGATTGTGCCTCTACGCAGGCGTGCATCAACAACAAGTGCCGCGATCCCTGTCCCGGCTCGTGTGGCACAAACGCCGAGTGCCGCGTCATCGGACACACTGTCTCTTGCTCCTGCCCCGTGGGATATGCTGGCAACGCGTTTGTGCAGTGTGTGCCGCAACAGGAGGAGCCGATCAAGCCATGCCAACCCTCGCCTTGTGGAGCCAATGCCGAGTGCATCGAACGGAACGGAGCTGCTGCCTGCAAGTGCATCGACGAGTACCAAGGCAATCCCTACGAGGGCTGCCGACCCGAGTGCGTGCTCAGCTCAGACTGTACGACGGACAAGGCGTGCATAAGGAACAAGTGCCAGGATCCCTGCCCGGGCATCTGTGGTCTGAATGCCCAGTGTTATGCCGTGAATCATGTGCCAAATTGTGTGTGCCTTGATGGCCACACGGGCGATCCTTTTGCCAACTGTCGCCGAGTGGAACCTTCAACACCACCTCCAGTCGCCGATCCATGCATTCCCTCGCCCTGTGGCGCCAACAGCAAGTGCCGCATTGCCAACGGACTGGCCGTCTGCTCCTGCCTGGAGAACTTCATTGGAGTTCCACCGAACTGCAAGCCCGAGTGCACGGTGAATGCCGAGTGCCAGCCAAACAAGGCTTGCCACAAGTTCCGCTGCGCCAATCCCTGTGCCAAGACGTGCGGTATCAATGCCAAGTGCGAGGTGATCAACCACAATCCCATCTGCAGCTGCCCCTCTGATTTGACGGGCGATCCATTCGCTCGCTGTTATCCAGCGCCAGCCATTGCCGGACCGAAGGACGTGCCTGTCTCGAAGACACCCTGCCAGCCCTCGCCCTGCGGCCTCTACTCGGAGTGTCGCGTGCGTGACGAGCAGGCCTCCTGCTCCTGCCTGCCCAACTACATTGGAGCGCCGCCCAACTGCCGGCCCGAGTGCATTGTGAACACGGACTGCTCGTCGAATCGCGCCTGTATTGCCGAGAAGTGTCGCGATCCCTGCGACGGCTCCTGCGGCATCAACTCCGAGTGTCGCATCCAGAACCATCTGGCTATATGTACCTGCCGCGGTGGATTCACCGGTGATCCGTTTGTCCAGTGCGTAGAGATCATTGAGACGGTCACAAGGCCGCCACTGAACGAGCCACAGGATCCCTGCGACCTGCAACCATGTGGAGCCAATGCGGAATGCAACCAGGGCACATGCACATGCCTGAGAGACTACCAGGGCGATCCCTACACGGGCTGTCGTCCAGAGTGTACACTCAGCACCGACTGCGCCCCCGTCAAGGCCTGTTTGAACAAGAAGTGCGTCGATCCATGTCCCGGAGTGTGTGGCCAGAACTCGCAGTGCGATGTCTCCAATCACATACCGATCTGCAGCTGCCTGCAGGGCTACACGGGTGATCCGTTCGTGCATTGCCGCCTGGAGACGCCCGTGGCCAAGGACCCATGCCAGCCGAACCCGTGCGGTCCCAACAGCCTGTGTCATGTGTCTGCGCAAGGACCGGTGTGTGCCTGCCAGCAAGGCATGCTGGGCTCCCCGCCCGCCTGCAAACCTGAGTGCATTGTCAGCTCCGAGTGCTCCCTGCAAACGGCCTGTGTGCAAAGAAAGTGCGTGGATCCTTGTCCCGGTGCCTGCGGCCAGTTCGCACGCTGCCAAGTTATCAACCACAATCCATCGTGCTCCTGTAACTCTGGCTACACCGGAGATCCATTCACGCGCTGCTTCCAGGAAGAACGCAAGCCACCAACGCCAACAGAACCTTGTCAACCATCACCCTGCGGACCTAATTCGGAGTGCAAGGTGCTCAATGGCAATGCGGCCTGCTCGTGCGCAGCCACCTTCATTGGTACACCGCCCAGCTGCCGGCCAGAGTGCTCCATCAATCCGGAATGTCCACCGACCAAGGCTTGCATACGCCAGAAGTGTGCCGATCCCTGCGTGAATGCCTGCGGCTTCAATGCTCGCTGCAATGTGGCGAATCATCAACCCATCTGCACATGCGATGTGGGCTATACAGGAGATCCGTTCACCGGCTGTCAAAAGGAGCAAGGTAGGACCCCGTTTTCATTTATCTTTTACAAATATTTAGTAGTTAGGCCGGGGCGTAAACCAGCTTTTATTTTTGTGGTTTTGGTTTGCTGCTTACTGGGCGCCCAGTACAACATGCGCTCTAAAAATGAGATCTATTGAAGATCTAGAGCTTATATGCACACTGCAAACATTATTTTACGCCCTGGAAGGTCCCACATTGAATGTGAAACTCGTAGAAAATCCCCGACATGATCCCCTCGTAAAATCCCTCAAACTTTTAGTTTCACATTCGTTCTTGGCGTATTAGAATAAATGAAGTATTTTTACAACCACAAAACTGCAATGGCGACCGCTGCAATTGCAAATTCCATACACTTAGAGGCACTATTTGTTTGCACTAAATATCTCTTGGGGTCTGCAAAGAATTTACTCCGACTTGGAACACAAAAATGAATACACTGGTCCACATTCATGCAGACCTCTACGTGTTGTTCCCTCTACACTACACGCGTTACTTGTTCTAATACGCTCCTTAGGCAGCACACAAATACATACATATATTCATTAAAATCTATGATTACCGCACTTACTGGCACAATGCATTGCAAAATGAAGTTTTTTGTACACCCAAATCGAGTTTCCACATTCTCACTTCGATACGCAAAATGCAAATTTCAACGAGCACGCAGTCTGTACGAACTGTCGGAGTGAACGTGACGCTGAAAGTGTCTGTATGCGGGGGGTAATCAGAGGTTTTAATTAGTTTTAAATTTGTAATATTGATTTTATATATTTATTTGCTTTTGCCCCTAACGCCTGAATATACAATATGCAAACTTGTCACGCCTTTTGCTTCCTTACCCAAAAACCGAAACCAAACATTACTATTATGCCTCCTCTCACCCCCACCAAAAACCACCCGCCTTGACTCTTGCCTCTTAACCCTTTGATGATTGTTGTTGACTCCGCATATTTTTTTGGGAGGGAAACAAATCCGTTGAAATGCTTTTACCTAATTCGTTATTTGGCCCACCAATAGACCATGTCTCTCTCCACTTGCTTACTACACCAAAAACAACAAAAATTGAAACCTAACCCAACAATTACCCCAAATTGAGTACTGCGTTGTTGACCCCTCCTACCAAAAAAAATAAAAAAAATCTACGGCACGCCAAAGATCTAAACCAAATTCTAGTCTAGAAAATTTGAGTATTAAAATGTATAACATAAAACTGTAGTTTAACCAAAGAAATCAATAAATCCAAGGATATAACCCCTGCAATAGACACTTGTTTTACTTACGACACGCCAAAAAAATAAACAAGTAATTTAAAGCCATTGCAATGGCACAACCACCGCACTTACACAACACTTAAACTGCCACCGCACACAGCCACGCAGCGCACAGCGTTTAACCACACTAAGCAAAGCGGTAAATATCGCCGAACACATGCAGCGCACAGCGTATAACAAAACTAAATTAGCGGAGCACTTGAAATGCAATTTTAATTGCAAATTTCGTTAACTGATGCAAAATAAAATGCCAACCGACACCTAACTCGTACTATAGTCATAACAACAATTGGATTAATCAGAGCCGCAAAAGCAAACGCCAGGTGTGTGTGTGTTTTGTTTTCTACTAAACCCGAGATCCACTGAAGAATATTTAATAACAATTCTCTGACCTCCGTTTCTCCGTCTCTCCCACTCAATCACTTTTCCCACCCACCCACTCACACACACAAACAAAAACAAAAACAGAGCGCATTGTCAATGAACAGGTAACGCCCTGCGAACCCAATCCCTGCGGCTCGAATGCCGTGTGCCGCGAACGCAATGGGATCGGCTCCTGCCAGTGCCTGCCCGATTACTTTGGCGATCCCTACCAGTCCTGCCGCCCCGAATGCATCCGAAACTCTGACTGTCCCACGAACAAGGCCTGCCAGCAGCAGAAATGTCGCGATCCCTGCCCCGGTACCTGCGGCACAAATGCTGACTGCAGCGTTACGAATCATCTGCCCACCTGTACATGCCGCATCGGATACATAGGTGATCCCTACCGCTACTGCCATGTGGAGCCAGCGCAACGTAAGATACCCATCCATCTGCGATCCATCCAGAGATTGTCAACACCTGTCCCCTTTCTAGCTATCCGTCTGGCCGAACCCACACAACCCTGTCGCCCCTCGCCGTGTGGCCCCAACTCTCAGTGTCGCGAACTCAACGGCCAGGCCGTCTGCTCCTGTCTCGAGCTGTACATCGGTCTGCCGCCCAACTGCCGTCCCGAATGCGTGCTCAGCAGCGAGTGTGCCACGGACAAGGCGTGCATAAGTCAGCGCTGTCAAGATCCCTGCCCTGGAACATGCGGCATCAATGCCGAGTGCCGGGTGCGCAATCATGGTCCACTCTGTCAGTGTCGTCAAGGTTTCACCGGTGATTCCTTTACCCGTTGTTATGCTCTGCCACGTAAGACCAACAACCACTCCTCCCTCCCAAAAACCGAGATATTTAACAGAACTGCTTTAGCCCCACCGCCTGTGATTCAACGTGTTGATCGTGATCCCTGCATGCCATCGCCCTGCGGCTTGAACAGTCAGTGTCGCAATGTGCAGGGTGTGCCCTCCTGTTCCTGTCTGCCCGAGTTCCTGGGCGCACCGCCCAACTGTCGTCCGGAATGCACCATCAGTGCCGAGTGTGCCTCGAATTTGGCTTGCATCCGTGAAAAATGTATTGATCCGTGTCCCGGTTCTTGTGGCTACGGTGCTGAATGCAATGTGGTGAATCATACACCAATTTGCGTCTGCCCCGTCGGCTATACTGGTGATCCGTTCAGCAGTTGTCGTGTGTCGCCACCCGAACCAGTTCAAAGTAAGCCAATTCGTAGTTCCCTGATGCCGAGTCCTCTCCCTAACTGCTAAATCCCATCATATCTAGGTGAATATGTCGATCCGTGCAACCCCTCACCGTGTGGTCCCAATGCTCAGTGCTCCAACGGTGTCTGCAGCTGTTTGGCCGAATTCCATGGCGATCCCTACTCCGGCTGTCGTCCAGAATGTGTCCTCAACTCTGACTGTCCCAGGGACAAGGCGTGTCTGCGCAGCAAGTGCCACAATCCCTGTCCGGGAACGTGCGGAGAGAATGCCATTTGCGATGTCATAAATCACATTCCGATGTGCCGTTGTCCGGATGGCACCGCTGGCAGTGCCTTTATCCGCTGCTCGCCCGTTCAGCAAGCGATTGTGGAAACGAATCCCTGCCGTCCATCACCGTGTGGACCGAACTCTCAGTGCCGCGAAGTCAACCAGCAAGCGGTATGTTCCTGCCTGTCCAACTATATCGGAGCCCCGCCATCCTGCCGCCCTGAGTGCACCTCAAACTCCGAGTGTGCACCCTCGCAAGCGTGTCTGAACCAGCGTTGCGGTGATCCATGCCCTGGAACCTGCGGCGTGGGTGCCAAATGTGCTGTGGTCAGCCACAGTCCCTTCTGTACCTGTCCCGAACGCTTCACGGGCAATCCCTTCATCCGTTGTCAGCCACAAAGTAAGCAGAAAGGTAGAAAGCCCCAAGAGATTGTTGCCCCTAACATTTTTCCTTCCCAGTTGAACCCGTACGTGATCTTGTCCCAGTCGAACCCTGTCGCCCATCGCCTTGTGGTCCCTACTCCCAATGCCGCCCCGTTGGCCAAGAAGCCCCTGCCTGTTCCTGTCTGGAGAGCTACATTGGACGGCCACCGAACTGTCGGCCAGAGTGTGTAACGAGCTCGGACTGCACCAGCCAGTTGGCATGTGTCAACCAGAAGTGCGTCGATCCCTGTCCCGGACGATGTGGCCTCAATGCCGAGTGTCGTGTGGTGAGCCATGCGGTGCAGTGCATCTGCCAGCAGGGCTTCACCGGTGATCCATTCGTGCAGTGCAGTCCCGAGATGATTCGCGATATTGAGGTCAGCACTCCGTGCAGCCCCAGTCCCTGTGGACCGAATGCCGTGTGTCGCGATCGAAATGGGGCTGGCTCCTGCCAGTGTCTGCCCGAATACTTTGGAGATCCCTATGCCGGCTGTCGGCCCGAGTGCATGCTCGACTCGGACTGTCCCTCGAACAGGGCGTGCCAGCAGCTGAAATGCCAGGATCCCTGTCCCGGAACATGCGGTCTGAATGCCCAATGCCAGGTGGTGAACCATCTGCCGACCTGCAACTGTCTCACCGGATATCTGGGTGATCCCTACCGCCAATGCACGCGAATGCAAGAGCGTAAGACACATCTGTCCACTCTACTTCCCTCATCCACTCATCCATTCCCACTTTTAGCAATACAAAACGAATACGTGGATCCCTGCAAGCCCTCGCCCTGCGGCCCCAACTCCCAGTGTCGTGTGGCCAATGAGCAGGCCGTTTGCTCCTGTCTGCCCCTGTTTGTGGGAACTCCACCCGCCTGCCGGCCCGAGTGCACCATCTCCTCAGAGTGTCCCAGCCATCAGGCATGCGTTAACCAGAAGTGCGTCGATCCATGCAGTGGCGACACTTGCGGCAGCAATGCCGTGTGTCGTGTGCGCAACCACAGTCCCATCTGCAGTTGCCTCAGCGGCTTCACTGGTGACGCCTTTACTCGTTGCTTCCCCATTCCACGTAAGTGTATGCCCGCCCAATTCTGTGGAAGAATTCCAACTGACAGAAGAATCTGTCCCGATCCAACAGCGCCACCGCCCGAAAGGATCCAAGAACCACTGAGAGATCCCTGTCTGCCCACGCCCTGTGGCCCCAATTCCGAGTGCCGCAACATCAATGGAGTGCCCGCGTGCTCCTGTCTGCCAAGCTTCATGGGCCAAGCGCCCAACTGCCGCCCCGAGTGCACCATCAATGCCGAGTGTCCCGCCAATAGGGCGTGCATCAATCAGCGATGTCGCGATCCCTGTCCAGGGGCTTGCGGCCTGGATGCTGTCTGTAGTGTCATCAATCATACGCCGCTCTGCGCCTGCATCGATGGTTATATCGGAAATCCATTCACCAGATGCAACCCCAAGCCACCAGAGCCCACATCCCCGCCACCAGTCAGCGACGATCCGTGCAATCCCTCGCCCTGCGGCTCGAATGCCGTGTGCCGCAATGGCCAGTGCTCGTGTATACCCGAATATCAGGGAGATCCCTATGTCTCCTGCCGCCCCGAGTGCGTGCTGAACACGGACTGTCCCAGAGATCGGGCGTGCGTGCGCAACAAGTGCATAGATCCATGTCCAGGCACCTGTGGCGTGAACGCCCTTTGCGAAGTGACAAATCACATACCCATCTGTCGCTGTCCCGATCGAATGTCGGGCAATGCATTCTTCGAGTGTCGTCCCGTGCCGGCGGCGCCAATCATTCAACAGAATCCCTGCCAGCCAACGCCATGCGGACCCAACAGTCAGTGTCGCGTGGTGCAGAACACTGCCGTCTGCTCCTGCCTGCGGGATTACGTGGGCAGTCCGCCCCAGTGCCGACCAGAGTGTGTCACCAACTCGGACTGTCCGGCTGATCAGTCGTGTCAGAATATGAAGTGCCGCGATCCCTGTCCGGGCACCTGCGGCTTCAATGCTTTGTGCAACGTTGTCAACCACAGTCCCTTCTGCAGCTGCCCCACGGGCATGTCCGGCAATCCGTTCGTCAGCTGCCAGCAGCTGCCACAACGCGATGATCGACCACAGAACCCCTGTCAGCCCTCGCCCTGCGGCGCCAACTCTGAGTGTCGCGTCTCTGGAGACTCTCCATCCTGCTCCTGCCTGCCAGAGTTCGTTGGAGCTCCGCCCAACTGCAAGCCCGAGTGCATATCCAGCTCCGAGTGCCCCACCAACAGAGCCTGCATCAACCAGAAATGTGTTGATCCCTGTCCTGGATTGTGCGGACAGAATGCAAACTGTCGGGTGTTTAGCCACACGGCCATGTGCCTGTGCGAGAACGGCTTCACTGGAGATCCATTCAGCCAGTGTAACCCTGTCCGAGCTGCACCCGTGGAGGTGCTGCAGCCCTGCAATCCCAGTCCTTGCGGCGTCAATGCCAAGTGCGAGGAGCGCGGTGGAGCTGGCTCCTGCACCTGTCTGCCGGAATACTTTGGCAATCCCTACGATGGCTGTCGGCCCGAATGTGTTCTCAACTCGGACTGTCCCTCAAACAGAGCGTGCGTGAATCAAAAGTGCCGCGATCCCTGTCCAGGAGTGTGCGGCCAGAGCGCCGAGTGCCAGGTGGTCAATCATCTGGCCACATGCAATTGTCTGATTGGTTACACCGGAGACCCGTACACTCAATGTCGCATCGTAGAGAACGAACCACGTAAGATTATCCTGTCCTCTGTCCCCCCAAATGATCCCCTCTGACCGTCGTATGACTTCTTTTAGCCGTACCCATCTATGTGAATCCCTGCCAGCCGTCACCCTGCGGTCCCAACTCGCGTTGCCGCGAGATCAACGATCAAGCTGTCTGCTCCTGTCTGCCCGAGTTCATTGGCAGTCCCCCGGCCTGTCGTCCGGAGTGCACCAGCAGCTCTGAATGTGCCGCCGACAAGGCGTGTGTGAATCGCAAATGCGTGGATCCCTGTCCCGGAGTTTGCGGCCAGCAGGCCGAGTGCCGCGTTCGCAATCACAATCCCATCTGTAGCTGTCTGATTGGATACACCGGAGATCCGTTCACACGCTGTTACCGTCAGCCCCGTAAGCGACAGAGAAATCTTCAAATACCATGGAAAAATTCCCTATCAAACAACCATTTTCAGCTCCCCCAGAGGTGCCTGTAGAGAGAGAACCACTTGATCCCTGTGTGCCCTCGCCGTGTGGCGCCAATTCCCAGTGTCGCGATGTCTATGGCACACCCTCGTGCTCTTGCCTGCCCCAGTTTTTGGGAACGCCACCCAACTGCCGACCAGAGTGCTCCATCAATGCAGAGTGTCCCAGTCATCAGGCGTGCATCAATCAAAAGTGTCGCGATCCCTGTCCCGGCTCCTGTGGCCTCAACACCCAGTGCAATGTGATTAATCACACTCCAATCTGTAGCTGTCTTTTGGGCTATATCGGTGATCCATTCAGCGTTTGTAATCCCGAGCCACCGCAGAAAAGTAAGCCCCGTGTCCCGAATTGGAAATCATTTCTTAATTCTTTTCAAAATCCCAGTTCAAGATCCATTGCCACCCCAAGATCCTTGCTATCCCTCGCCCTGTGGCTCCAACAGTCGCTGCAACAATGGCGTCTGCTCGTGTCTGCCGGAATACCATGGCGATCCCTACACCGGCTGTCGTCCCGAGTGTGTCCTGCACACAGAATGCGATCGTAGTCGGGCCTGTGTCCGTCACAAGTGTGTGGATCCCTGTCCTGGTATATGTGGAACGAATGCGATATGCGAGGTCTTGAATCACATTCCCAATTGTCGCTGTCCTGCGGAAATGCAGGGCAATGCCTTCATCCAGTGTAGTCCAGTTCCAAGTAAGCCCAAACCATCAAATGTCTGCCCCTTTGGTGTCCATATAAAGTGCTTGGATATTGCAGAGCTCGATGTCGTTGAGAATCCCTGCCAGCCCTCACCCTGCGGACCCAATGCTCAGTGTCGCGTTGCCAACCAGCAGGCCATTTGCTCCTGCATCGAACCCTTCATTGGCAGTCCACCATTCTGTCGTCCGGAGTGCACCAGCAACGCGGAATGTCCCCTGAACCTGGCCTGTTTGAACCAGAAATGCAGCGATCCCTGTCCGGGCGTCTGTGGCCGCAGTGCCCAGTGCCATGTTACGAACCACAGTCCGTTCTGTCGCTGCCTGGACCGCCATACGGGCAATCCGTTTGTCAGTTGCCAGCCGATTATTGAGCCGCCAGTGCCACCACCGCGTCAGCCATGCCTTCCATCGCCCTGTGGCGCGTATGCCCAGTGCAGAGAGATTAATGAGACGCCATCGTGCACTTGTCTGCCCGAGTACATTGGAACTCCGCCCAACTGTCGCCCCGAGTGCGTGACCAGCTCTGAGTGTCCCACAAATCAGGCGTGCATCCAGCAAAAGTGCCGCGATCCATGTCCCGGTCTGTGTGGCCTCTTGGCCGAGTGCCGTGTGCTCTCGCACACACCCAGTTGCATCTGTCCCGAGGGCATGGAGGGTGATCCGTTCACCCAGTGCACGGAGAAGAGAATTCAGCAATTGGATCGATTGGACCCATGCAATCCCAGTCCCTGTGGCGTCAATGCGAGATGCACTTCGCGCCAGGATGCTGGCTCTTGTCAGTGTCTGCCGGAATACTTTGGCAATCCCTACGAAGGCTGCCGTCCGGAATGTGTCCTCAATTCGGATTGTCCTTCGAACAGAGCCTGTCAGCAGCAAAAGTGCGAGGATCCCTGCCCGGGAACCTGCGGCCAGAATGCCATCTGCAATGTCCTCACCCACGTGCCCAGCTGCAGCTGCATCACGGGCTACTCCGGTGATCCCTACCGCCAGTGCCTACCCGAACGTCAACGTAAGACATCAGACATAAGAACCCACTTGGAAATGAATCTCTACAATCCCTGTCCTAACTTTTGTAGCCATCAAGGAGTATGTGAATCCCTGCCAACCCTCGCCCTGTGGCCCCAATTCCCAGTGTCGTGAGTCCAACGAACAGGCTGTCTGCTCTTGTCTGCCCGAATATGTGGGTGCACCTCCCGTCTGTCGACCCGAGTGCACCATCTCATCAGAGTGCTCGTCGGACAAGGCCTGCGTGGGCCAGAAGTGTATCGATCCCTGCCCCAATACCTGCGGAGAGCAGGCCACCTGTCGCGTCGTGAATCACAGTCCCATTTGCACATGTCGTGCCGGTTACACGGGCGATGCCTTCTATCGCTGTGTCCCCAAGCCTCGTAAGTAGACGAACGGAAAGGAGTGCCACGGTAGCAGTCTTTTAATCTCCTACTTTCACCCAAGCTGTGCCAGTGGCTCCGCCAGTGCAAAAGACACCTGTCGATCCCTGTGTGCCCTCGCCCTGTGGCCCATACGCCGAGTGTCGTGCGAATGGCGATGCTCCTGTCTGCTCCTGTTCGATTGGTTATCTGGGTGCACCACCTAACTGCCGCCCAGAGTGTCGCATCAATGCAGAGTGCCTCAGTCGTGAGGCTTGCATCAATGAAAAGTGTCGCGATCCCTGCCCCGGCTCCTGTGGCTTTGGCGCCACTTGCAATGTGATCAATCATACGCCCAGCTGCACCTGCCCACCGGGATACACGGGTGACCCATTCACTCACTGTCAGCCCCAACCACCACCACCACCAAGTAAGACTCTCGAGTCCCCCGTTCAACCATTCAGAAATACTTTAAAGATCGATTTGTACTTAGTTGTGGAGCTAGAGGATCCCTGCCAGCCATCACCCTGCGGAGCCAATGCTCTGTGCAACGCTGGCGTTTGTACGTGCATCGCGGAATACCATGGTGATCCCTATAGCGGCTGTCGCCCCGAGTGCATCACCAGTTTGGATTGCTCCCGGGATCTTGCCTGTGCGCGTCACAAGTGCTTCGATCCCTGCCCGGGCACCTGTGCCCCCAATGCCATTTGTACGGTCCTCAATCATGTCCCGATGTGCACCTGTCCTGAGGGTTATGCTGGCAATGCGTTTATCCAGTGCCAACCAGTGCCACGTAAGAACCCAGAACTAAATTCCTGCATATTCTTCGAGCGATTCCAACCATTTTTCCCCCTGCCATTTCCACAGCACCAGCCATTGTCCAGCCTTGTCAACCCTCGCCCTGTGGCCCCAATTCTCAGTGCCGTGAGGCGAATGGTCAGGCGGTATGCTCCTGTGTGCCAGGATATATTGGAACGCCTCCAATCTGTCGTCCAGAGTGCACCTCGAACGCCGAGTGTGTGTCCCTCCAGGCGTGTGTAAATCAAAAGTGCGTCGATCCGTGTCCTGGTGCCTGTGGCAGGAATGCCCAGTGCAGTGTCGTCAATCACAATCCCTTCTGCACGTGTCTGCCCCACTATACGGGCAACCCGTTTGTGGGCTGCCAGCAGATCATCGAACCTCCACAGAGAGAGGAAATAATTCCACGTGATCCCTGCCGTCCGTCCCCCTGCGGACCAAATGCCGAGTGTCGTGCCGTTGGGGACACACCATCGTGCTCCTGCCTGCCAGAATTTGTGGGCTCTCCGCCGTACTGTAAGCCGGAATGTGTGACTAACTCCGAGTGTCCATCGAATCGTGCTTGCATCAATCGAAAGTGTCGCGATCCCTGCCCCGGTCTGTGCGGTTTCAGTGCCATTTGTCGCGTTGTATCGCACACGGCCATGTGCATCTGTGATGCAGGCCTCACCGGCGATCCCTTCACCCAGTGCCAACCGATTGTCCACGATGTGGAGATCATCAATCCGTGCCATCCCTCGCCCTGCGGCTCAAACGCCGAGTGCATACAACGCAACGGAGCGGGCGCTTGTCAGTGTCTGCCGGAATACTTTGGAAATCCCTACGAGGGCTGTCGCCCAGAGTGCGTACTCAACTCGGATTGTCCCGCGAACAGAGCCTGCCAGCAGGAAAAGTGCCGCGATCCCTGCCCCGGCAGCTGTGGCCAGAATGCCGAGTGTAATGTCGTGAATCATACGCCCCTCTGCAGCTGCTTCCCTGGATTCATAGGCGATCCGTATCGCTATTGCAATCAACCGCCAGA
This sequence comes from Drosophila guanche, assembly GCF_900245975.1. Taxonomy (NCBI): domain Eukaryota; kingdom Metazoa; phylum Arthropoda; class Insecta; order Diptera; family Drosophilidae; genus Drosophila; species Drosophila guanche. The sequence goes on from NW_022995748.1 coordinate 39,040, forward strand.
ACGTAAGCTAGTTCCAATTATCACTAGTAGTTGTACTAAATTGTTGGCCGTAGTTGGTTAGTTACTAATTCCAAGCGTATTTTGTATCCTAACCCAAAACAACTAGCTATTGTCCACGAGTATGTGAATCCCTGTCAGCCATCGCCCTGTGGCTCCAATGCCATTTGTCGTGTGGTAAACGAACAGGCCGTCTGCTCCTGTGCCCCCGAGTTCGAAGGAGCCCCACCCAACTGTCGTCCCCAGTGTACCTCCAGCTCTGAGTGTCCCGCCACCAAGGCGTGCATCAGCTACAAGTGTGCTGATCCCTGTCCTGGTGTGTGTGGCCACCAAGCGATCTGTGAGGTGCGCAACCATAGTCCCATCTGCAGGTGTCCCCCCGCGCTGATGGGCGATCCCTTCGTGCGCTGCCTGCCCCGACCAGAGAGTAAGAAATCATCGAGAAATATGATGAAGTGTGGTGCTAATACTCTACGACCCTTGACAGTTCCTCCACCTCCCCTGAGAGATGTGGCCCCCTATCGCGATCCCTGTGCACCCTCACCCTGTGGCCTGTACTCTGCCTGCCGCAACCAGCAGCAGCAGGCTGTGTGCTCCTGTTTGCCGAACTACTTTGGCACTCCCCCCAACTGCCGACCCGAGTGCTCCATCAATGCAGAGTGTCCCAGCCATTTGGCGTGCATCCAACAAAGGTGTCGAGACCCTTGCCCCGGCGCCTGTGGCCAGCAGACCGAGTGTCGGGTGACCAATCATGTGCCCAGCTGTCTGTGCCTGCAGGGCTATGTGGGAGACGCCTTCCTCGCCTGCCACCCAGCTCCACGTAAGACCTTCTTGACCTTAACCTTTTCCGAACTCTCTGTAAATCGCAATCCTACAGCCCCTCCAACCTACGACGAGCTCCGTGATCCCTGCAATCCCAGTCCCTGCGGCAGCAATGGCATTTGTTCGGGCGAGGGACAGTGCCAATGTGTGGCTGAATATCTGGGTGATCCCTATGTCTCCTGCCGACCCGAATGTGTGCTGAGTTCTGAGTGTCCCAGGCATCTGGCCTGCATCCATCAAAAGTGCACGGACCCCTGTCCAGGCACATGCGGTGCTAATGCCATCTGTGAAGTTCAGAGCCACATAGCCATGTGCCATTGTCCCCCGGGAATGACGGGCAATGCCTTCTCCCAGTGCAGTCCCGTACGCGATGCCGTTGAAGTCTATCGCAATCCCTGTAGCCCATCACCCTGCGGCAGCTATGCCGAGTGTCGCGAGCGGAATGGTCAGGCCATCTGCAGCTGTTTGCCCAACTACTTTGGGGTGCCACCCGCGTGCCGACCCGAGTGCAGCAGCAACTACGATTGTGCTCCCCATTTGGCGTGCCAGAACCAGCGTTGTGTCGATCCCTGTCCCGGAGCTTGTGGCGCCAATGCCCAATGCCGCGCCGTCAGCCACAGTCCCTTCTGCAGCTGCCGGCCTGGTTACACGGGCAATCCCTTCGTTCAGTGTCATATGATCTGTAAGTCTGTCCCAGAACCCAGTCTATCCCAGTCCCACCTAATGATTCCATGTACAGTTGAACCTTTGAGGGATGTTGCGCCTCGTGATCCCTGCCAGCCATCCCCTTGTGGACCCAACAGCGAGTGTCGACCCGTGGGTGAGACACCATCCTGCTCCTGCCTGGCCAACTTCTTTGGCACTCCGCCCAACTGTCGGCCCGAGTGTGTGTCCAACTCTGAGTGCAGCTCGGTCCAAGTTTGTGTGAACAATCGCTGCAGAGATCCCTGCCCAGGCCTCTGTGGCACATCTGCATTCTGTCGCGTCATCAGCCATAGTGCCATGTGCTACTGCGAGACAGGATACAGTGGTGATCCATTTATCCGCTGTGAACCTATTATTGTACGTGACCCAGTGGAGGTGCTGCAGCCTTGTAACCCGAGTCCCTGTGGCACCTTTGCCGAGTGCCGGCAACAGAATGGAGTGGGCTCCTGTCAGTGTCTGCCCGAATACTACGGCAATCCCTACGAGTCCTGCCGTCCCGAGTGCGTCCTCGACTCTGACTGTGCCTCGAACCGTGCCTGTGTGAATCAGAAGTGCCGCGATCCCTGTCCTGGAGTGTGTGGCCAGAATGCCGAGTGCTATGTCCGCAATCATTTGCCCACCTGCAACTGCCTGAACGGTTATGTGGGAGATCCTTATAGCTACTGCAGCATTGAGCCCAAACGTAAGCAGACATCATGAGTCCATGTATCCCTCTCTAGAGCTCCCATGCCCATCCTATCTTGCAGCCCTTCGTGAATATGTGAATCCCTGCCAGCCCTCTCCCTGTGGCCCCAACTCCCAGTGCCGTGAACTGAATGGTCTCGCCACCTGCTCCTGTCTGCCCGAGTATGTGGGCAGCCCGCCTGGCTGTCGTCCCGAGTGTACAGTCTCTTCGGAATGCAACCTGGACAGAGCATGTGTGAGCCACAAGTGTGTGGATCCCTGTCCGAATGCCTGTGGCAGCAATGCCATTTGTCGTGGCATAAACCATGCCCCTCTGTGTTCCTGTCAGCCAGGCTACACGGGAGATCCATTCACCCGTTGCTATCCAGTGCCTCGTAAGTCCCCACAAAGCGTGTGTCTCCTGAAGATCTTTAACATCCCATTCCCACTCGATTAGCGCCCTCACCACAAATCCTGTACGACATTGTGAGAGATCCCTGCCAGCCATCGCCCTGCGGCGCCAATGCCCAGTGCAGACAATCCCAGGGTCAGGCCATTTGTAGCTGTTTCCACAACTACTTTGGTCAGCCGCCCAACTGTCGACCCGAGTGTACCCAGAGTTCCGAGTGCCTGTCCAGCCGTGCGTGCATAAATCAACGCTGTGTGGATCCCTGTCCCGGCTCCTGTGCCTACAATGCCCTCTGCACCACGCGTAACCATGTGCCCAGCTGTCAGTGTCCCCCTCGATATGTGGGAGATCCATTCACCAATTGTTACCCCGAACCGCCAGCACCACGTAAGAGAAACGAAAATATCACTGTGAACATCTCTCAACCTCACACCTATCTGCAGCCACACCCATTGCCCTTGATGATCCCTGCCAGCCCTCGCCCTGTGGAGCCAATGCTCTGTGCTCGAATGGTCAGTGTTCCTGCATTGGCGACTATCAGGGAGATCCCTACAGGGGCTGCCGTCCCGAGTGTGTCCTGAATGCCGACTGTTCGAGAGATCGTGCCTGTGTGCGCCACAAGTGTGTGGATCCCTGCCCGGGCACCTGTGCCCCCAATGCCATATGCGAGACAATCAATCACATTGCCATGTGCCGTTGTCCCGAACAGATGACGGGCAATGCCTTCATTCAGTGCGAGATTCCACAAGTGGCACTATCGCCTCCCGATCCTTGTGCCCCATCACCGTGCGGCCCGAACAGCCGTTGCCGCGTGTTCAACAACAATGCCGTGTGCTCCTGCATTGAGGATTATGTGGGTACACCACCCAATTGCCGACCCGAGTGCACCCACAATTCGGATTGTCTGCCGAGACTGGCCTGCCAGCGGCAGCACTGCATCGATCCCTGTCCCGGAACCTGCGGCTTCAACGCCCTCTGTCATGTGGTCAATCATGCACCAATCTGCAGTTGTCCGCCCCAACACAATGGCAATCCCTTCACGGGCTGCTTCCCGCAGCCAGTGCGTCGCGATGAGGAGCCCAGGAACCCCTGTCAGCTCTCTCCCTGCGGACCTTATGCCCAGTGCCGTGCTGTGGGAGATCAGGCACAGTGCAGCTGTCTTCCCAGCTACATTGGAACGCCGCCCAACTGCCGGCCCGAGTGTGTGACCAATTCGGAGTGCAACTTCGATAGGGCGTGCATCCGACAGCACTGCAGCGATCCGTGTCCCGGCGTTTGTGGCACCAATGCCCAATGCCATGTGATCAGCCATGCCGCCATGTGCCATTGCCTGCCCGGCTACACGGGTGATCCATTCAGCGCCTGCCACCAGCCGCCAATCATTCAACAGATCGAACATATCCAGCCATGCTCCCCGAATCCCTGTGGAGCCAATGCTGTGTGTCGCCACGAGGGCAGTGCCGGCTCCTGCCAATGCCTGCCCGAATACTATGGCAATCCCTACGAGGCCTGTCGTCCCGAGTGTGTAGCCGACAGCGATTGTCCTGCGGATAAGTCCTGCCATCATTTGAAGTGCCGCGATCCATGTCCCGGGGTTTGTGCTTTGAATGCCGCCTGTCGCGTCATCAATCACCTGCCCACCTGTCATTGTCTCAGTGGATTCCTGGGCGATCCCTACAGCTACTGTCGTCTGCCAGAGAAACGTGAGTTGAAGATTCTGTCGTGTGTGTGTCCCAACCCTGACTTAACCCACTGCTGTCCCATAGCTATCCTCAAGGAGTATGTGAATCCCTGCCAGCCCTCTCCCTGTGGCCCCAACTCCCAGTGCCGTGAGAACAACGAGCAGGCCATCTGCTCATGTCTACGGGAATATGTGGGAGCACCGCCCAACTGTCGACCCGAGTGCGTCTCGAGTGGCGAGTGTCCGCGTGACAAGGCCTGCCTCAATCAAAAGTGTGCCGATCCCTGTCCCGGCGTGTGTGGCTCCAATGCCGAGTGTCATGTCTTCCAGCATGCCCCGATCTGCAGCTGTCGTCCCGGTTTCACGGGCGATGCCTTCACCCGATGCCTGCCCCTGCCACGTAAGAGAAGAATCCCCAAGCAGTAGAGAATCTGTTACTTTATCCCAACAATCCCTTTATTTAGCACCTAGTCCCCCGCTTTTGGATGTCTACCGCGATCCCTGTGTACCCTCGCCCTGCGGCCAGTATGCAGAGTGTAGGGACACCCAAGGCAGCGCCACTTGCACCTGTCTGCCCTCGTACTATGGCACTCCGCCCAACTGCCGGCCCGAGTGCACCATCGCCGAGGATTGTCCCTCGCATTTGGCTTGCCAACAGCAGCATTGTCGCGATCCCTGCCCGGGAGCCTGTGGCTTCAATGCCCTCTGCACGGTGATCAACCACAATCCCACGTGTCAGTGTGCTCCAGGAATGATTGGAAATCCATTCACCTCCTGCCATGCCCGGCCACGCGACCCACCACCACAGGATACCAGCGATCCCTGCGCCTCGATCTCGTGTGGCGTCAATGCTGTCTGCCGCCAGGGAAGTTGCAGCTGTCTACCAGAGTTTATTGGAAATCCCTTGATTGGCTGTCGGCCCGAGTGCATCCTGAGTACGGAATGCGACTATGACAAGGCGTGCGTGCGGAACAAGTGCATCGATCCATGTCCCGGCACTTGCGGTTCCAATGCCATCTGTGAGGTTCACCGACACGTGGCCATGTGCCACTGTCCACCGGGAATGACTGGCAATGCCTTCTCCCAGTGCCGACCACTGCCGCCAGCACAGGATCCTCCTCCCATCATAGTCGATCCCTGCCAGCCATCACCTTGCGGACCCAATGCCCAATGTCGACGTGTCAACGGACAGGCCGTGTGCTCGTGTCTGTCACAATTTGTGGGCACACCACCATCCTGCCGTCCAGAGTGCGTCAGCAATGGGGAATGTCCATTGCATTTGGCGTGTCTGCAGCAGAAGTGTCGCGATCCCTGTCCCGGCTCCTGTGGCCTCAATGCCGAGTGTCGTGTGATCAATCACAGTCCCAACTGTCACTGCATTCAATCGTTTACGGGCAATCCATTTGTGGCATGCCACCGCCAACTGCCGCCTGTCCGGCAGGATCCACCTCTGCTGGACCCTTGTCAACCATCTCCGTGTGGCGCCAACGCAGAGTGTCGCGCCCAAGGAACCACTGCACAATGCAGCTGCCTCGCTGGATTTGTGAGCACACCACCCGACTGCCGACCGGAATGCGTCTCCAACTCTGATTGTCCCACGAATCTGGCATGCCGCAACGAAAAGTGCCACGATCCCTGTCCCGGAGTCTGTGGCCTGAATGCCGAGTGTTATGTGATCAATCACACGCCCATGTGCACGTGTCTCGGTGGATATAATGGCAATCCCTTTGATGGCTGTCAAGTAGTGCGTGATGTCCCAGAAACGCCACTCAATCCGTGTGTGCCCAGTCCCTGTGGCGCCAATGCTATTTGCAGTGAACGAAATGGAGCTGGAGCATGCCAGTGCCTGCCTGAGACCTATGGAAATCCCTACGAAGGCTGTCGTCCCGAGTGTGTTCTTAATACGGACTGTCCCAACCATTTGGCGTGTGTCAACCAGCATTGCCGCGATCCCTGTCCCGGCACATGCGGCTCCAATGCCCTGTGCCAAGTGCGAAATCATTTGCCGCAATGCCAGTGCCTAGCGGGCTACCAGGGAAATCCCTACACCTATTGCAGTCTCCTGAGCGATCGTAAGACCCTTCTTGATGTTCCTTTGTCATACTTACCCAAAGATTTGCTCCTCCTCCCTGCAGCCCTGCCCGAACCCATTGCCTCCCGTCCCTGCCAGCCCTCGCCATGTGGACCCAATGCCCAGTGTCGTGAGGCGAATGGTCAAGCCATTTGCAAGTGTCTGCCCGACTTTATTGGCTCTCCGCCCGCGTGTAGACCCGAGTGTACCATATCCAGCGAGTGTGACCTGACCAGAGCATGCGTGCAGCATCACTGTGTGGATCCCTGCCCCGGAATCTGCGGCAGCAATGCCCAATGCCATGTCCTCAACCACAGTCCCCACTGCAGTTGTCTGCCCGGCTACACTGGCGATGCCTTCAGTGGCTGTCAGAAGATTCGACCCGCCATTAGCTATGATGCTCCTCCTCCCAAGGATACCTACAGCGACCCGTGTGTTCCCTCGCCGTGCGGCACCTTTGGCCAGTGCAGAGATCAGGGCAATCAGCAGGCCGTGTGCTCCTGTCTGCCAGGATACTTTGGTGTGCCGCCTCAGTGCCAGCCAGAGTGTGTCATCAATCCCGACTGCGCCTCGCACTTGGCGTGCATCAGTGAGAAGTGTCGCGATCCCTGTCCCGGCTCCTGTGGCCTGCTGGCCCACTGCAACGTCATCAATCACACGCCCATCTGCAGCTGTCCACCTGGCTATCAGGGCAATCCCTTTGTGAGCTGCCGACCCCAACCTCCACCAGCTCCGATTCCAGTGTTGCGCGATGCCTGCAATCCCTCGCCCTGCGGCTCCAATGCCGTTTGCAGTGCCGGGGGACAGTGCAGCTGTCTGGCGGAATTCGATGGAAATCCCTATGTGGGCTGTCGCCCAGAGTGTGTCCTGAATACAGAGTGTGCCCGGGACAGGGCCTGTCAGCGCAACAAATGCGTGGATCCATGTCCGGGTGCCTGTGGTGTGGGCGCCGTTTGTGAGGTGCGCAACCACATTCCCATCTGCCACTGTCCAGCCGGAACATCTGGCAACGCCTTTACCCAGTGTACAACCATGCAATGTAGGTTCCCTTGCCAATCTCTTGTTGAAGCCACCCCTCCAGCTAATGTATCCTTTCCCATGTGTTGTTTAGCTGCACCCGTGGAGTCCCTGAATCCCTGCCAGCCATCACCCTGTGGATCGAAGGCCCAGTGTCGCGTGGCCAATCAGCAGGCTGTGTGCTCCTGTCTGCCAGGATACTTTGGAGTACCGCCCAAATGTCGACCCGAGTGCACCATCAACTCGGACTGTGCCCCCCACTTGGCGTGCCTCAATCAACAGTGTCGCGATCCCTGTCCCGGTGCGTGCGGGCAGTTTGCCAACTGCCAGGTCATTCGACATGTCCCACACTGCAGTTGTCCCGCAGGATACACGGGCAATGCCTTCTCCCTGTGTCAGCGAACTCCACCAGTGATTGTGCAGCGAGAACCTGTTCATGTGAATCCCTGCCAGCCATCACCATGTGGATCGAATGCTCAGTGCACAGAACAAGGCGATAAAGCCATTTGCAAATGCCTCGAAGGCTACATAGGATCACCGCCCAGCTGTCGACCCGAGTGTATAACATCTTCAGAGTGCGCCAACCAATTGGCATGCATCCAACAGAAGTGCCGCGATCCATGTCCTGGTTTGTGCGGTCAAGCAGCCAGCTGCCAGGTCGTCAGCCATGTGCCGTCGTGCATTTGCATTGGCGATTACATTGGAGATCCCTACACGGCCTGCCGTCCACGACCACAGATCGAAAGAGATCAGATCAATCCATGTGCGCAGAATCCCTGCGGCAACAATGCCATTTGCAGACAACAAGGAGGACCTGCGTCATGCCAGTGCCTGCCAGAGACCTATGGAAATCCGTACGAGGGATGCCGACCCGAGTGTGTTCTCAATTCGGACTGTTCTGGCCATTTGGCCTGCTTGAATCAACATTGTCGCGATCCCTGTCCCGGCAGCTGTGCGCCTAACGCACAATGCCAGGTCGTCAATCACATTCCCAGCTGTAGCTGCTATCCCGGCTACAGAGGGGATCCCTACACCCATTGCCAGTTGGTGCCTGTCCAGGCAGAACGTAAGAAATCCCCCCTCACTTGCCCCACTAACCAACAATCCACCAACACTTTTGCACCCTTCTGCACCCCTCCAGCAATCGATCCTGTTGATCCCTGTCAGCCCTCGCCGTGTGGCCCCAACTCTGAGTGCAGCGTAGCCCAGGGACAGGCTGTCTGTCGCTGCCTGCCCGATTACTATGGTTCTCCGCCCGCCTGTCGACCCGAATGCACCACCAATCCCGAGTGTCCCCATGATAGAGCCTGCGTGGCCAGACATTGCGCAGATCCGTGTCCCGGTGCCTGTGGCCAGAATGCCATTTGTCAGGCGCGCCAACACCGAGCCCTGTGCTCATGTCCGCCTGGCTACACCGGCGACGCCTTCATGCGTTGCCTTCCACTGCCTCCGCCCCAGCAACCCATTCGCCAGTCGTCTCCTCCCCCTGTAAATCCCTGTGTGCCCTCACCCTGCGGACAGTATGCCCAGTGCCGCGAGCAGTACGGACAAGGTGTGTGCACCTGTCTGGACTCCTACTACGGCACTCCGCCCCACTGTCGACCCGAGTGCACCCTCAACTCTGACTGTCCCAGCCATCGGGCGTGCATCAACCAGAAGTGCCGCGATCCCTGTCCCGGGGCCTGTGGTCTGTACGCCCAGTGTGCGGTGCTCAATCATGTGCCCAGTTGTTCCTGTCCACAAGGATACCTTGGAGATCCCTTCTTCCGCTGCTATCCAGCGCCAACTCCGTATCCAGTGGCTCCCATTGTGTCCCAAGATGATCCCTGCCATCCCTCGCCCTGTGGTCCCAATGCTCAGTGCTCGAATGGCATCTGCAGCTGTCTGCCACTCTACCAAGGCGATCCCTATGCAGGCTGTCGTCCCGAGTGCGTGCTGAGCACAGAGTGTCCTTGGGATAAGGCCTGCATACGCAATCGTTGCGTGGATCCGTGTCCGGGAACGTGTGGCTCTGGAGCCTACTGTCGTGTTCAAAATCATGTAGCCCTGTGTCACTGTCCGGATGGGCAGCAAGGAAATCCTTTCGTGCTATGCCAGCCCATTAGGCAGCTGGATTCACCCATTCAGCTGCATCCCTGCCAGCCATCGCCTTGTGGCGCCCATGGACAGTGTCGCGAGATTGGCTCCCAGGCGGAATGCACCTGCCTGCCCGGCTATTACGGCAGCCCGCCCGTCTGTCGGCCAGAGTGCGTAAGCGACTCCGAGTGTCCGCCGAGGCGCTCGTGCATGAATCAAAAGTGCCGCGATCCTTGTCCCGGAGCCTGTGGCTATCTGGCCGAGTGCCACGTAATCAACCACAGTCCGCAATGCGTTTGCCCGGCAGGCTACACGGGCAGTCCGTACTCCCAGTGCCAGGTGATTCGTAGAGCTCCTGTTGAACGGGAACCCATCGATCCCTGCACGCCCTCGCCCTGTGGCCCCCACTCGCAGTGCAGCAATGAGGATGGCCTCAATGCCATCTGCCGTTGCCTGCCCGAGTATCTGGGAGTGCCACCATACTGCCGGCCCGAGTGCATTGCCAACAGCGAGTGTCCCGGCGACAGGGCTTGCATCAATTGGAAGTGCCAGGATCCCTGTCCCGGCCTCTGCGGCTACAATGCCATCTGCCGGACGTACAACCACCAACCGAACTGTGTCTGTGCCCCGGGGCTGGTGGGCAATCCGTTCAACTCGTGTCTGCCTCCAGCACGTCTTCCGTCCTACGAATCCCCCGTGATACCCACAACGGCCATAGAAGTATTGCAACATGATCAGCCCATACGCAATCCGTGCGAGCCGAATCCCTGCGGGGCCAATGCTCGATGCAGTCAGCAGAGAGGCGTTGCCTCCTGCGTCTGCTTGCCGGACTACTATGGCAATCCGTACGACGCCTGCCGACCAGAGTGCATCCTGAATTCCGATTGTGCTTCGGACAGGGCGTGCGTGCAGCAAAAGTGTCGCGATCCGTGCCCCGGCACCTGCGGCCTCAATGCCGAATGCCACGTGCTGGATCATTTGCCCCATTGCCAGTGCTTCAGGGGCTACACGGGTAATCCTCTGGCCCACTGTGCCCCACTGCCAGTTGTCCAGAAATGTAAGCATCCGATATGCAACTCCCCATCGAATCCCAATCTAATCCTTTCGTCCGTCCCAGCACCCTTAACGCCATGTGATCCCTCGCCCTGTGGACCCAATGCCAAGTGTCAGCCATCGAATGACCAAGCCGTTTGCTCCTGTCTGCCCGATTTCTATGGAACTCCGCCCCAGTGTCGACCCGAGTGTACTTTGAACTCAGAGTGTGCCCTTGATAGGGCGTGTGTCCATCTCAAGTGTGTCGATCCCTGTCCAGGAATCTGCGGCTTGAATGCCCAGTGTCGGGTTCACTATCACAGTCCAATCTGCTACTGCATCGCCTCGCATACCGGTGATCCCTTCACCCGCTGCTACGAGATACCCACGAGACGTAAGAATATACTCCCCGACAGTGTAAACGGATGCACGCCTAACCATTCCACTCCTCTGGCCACTCCTCATTTCCCTACAGCCCCGACAGCCGAAAGCCCCCAACAGATATACGACACCCCATCGCCACCCTACCCCGTGTCAATCCCCGGTTTGGTGTACATCCAACAACAGCAGCCTGGAATTGTTAATATTCCCAACCATCCACCAAGCCCACAATATCCTCAACAACCAGGAGTTGTAAACTATCCATCTACGATTACACAACAACCGGGAGGAATAGTTAATATTCCATCTCTGCCACAGCCTGTGCCTGCAGTTCCCCAACGACCAGTGTTAACACCATCACCTACATACCCAACACCTGCGCCACAGCCTGGATTAGTGAATATACCCTCTGTGCCACAGCCAGTGTATCCGTCACCAAAACCACCGGTTTACAATGTGAACTATCCAACGCCTCACACACCGATTCATCAGGCACCAGGAATTGTACATATTCCTTCAGCGCCTCAGCCGACACCTGCACCACAGCCAGGAGTGATTAATATTCCTTCTGTGCCACAGCCACAGCCACAGCCAGGTTATCCACAACAGCCAGGAATCGTAAATATACCTTCAGTGCACCAACCAGTGCACCCATCACCACAACCACCGATATACGATGTGACTTATCCTACGACTCCGCAACATCAACCTCCTGCACCCGGAATAGTGAACATACCTTCTGTGCCGAAGCCAATACCTGCACCACAGCCAGGAGTGTATAATATACCTTCTGTGCCGCAGCCAATACCTGCACCGCAGCCAGGAGTATATAATATTCCCTCTGTACCTCAGCCGTCACCTGCTCCACAGCCAGGAGCTATTAATATTCCTTCTGTGCCACAGCCGATACCTTCACCACAGCCAGGAGTTATTAACATTCCCTCTGTACCTCAGCCGACACCTGCACCACAGCCAGGAGTGTATAATATACCTTCTGTGCCGCAACCAGTGTACCCTACACCTCAGCCGCCAGTTTACGATGTTAACTATCCCACGCCACACACTCCGGTGCCGCAAAGTCCTGGAATTGTGAATATCCCATCTGTACCGCAGCCTGTGCCACCCGTTTCGCAACGTCCAGTATTTATACCCACACCAGTGAACCCAGTGACACCTGCACCTCAGCCGGGAGTGATCAATATTCCATCTGTACACCAACCAGTGTATCCCACACCTCAGCCAGCGATTGTACACCGTCCTGCCATATACGACGTGTACTATCCACCGCCTCCATCGATACCAGGTGTCATCAATATACCCTCACCTCCTCGACCAGTTTACCCGGTGCCACAGCAGCCAATCTATGTTCCAGCTCCAACTCCACAACCACAACCACAACCTAAACCCCAACCGGGCGTAGTAAACATTCCTTCGGTACCACAGCCAACGTATCCACCAACCCAAGACGTTAGTTATCCAATACCTCAACCCAATCCTGTACCAGGAGTTATAAACGTGCCTTCTGTGCCACAACCAACTCCCTCACCACAACCTGTGCCAGGAGTGATCAATGTACCATCAAAACCAACTCCACCCAGCTATGTACCAACTCCAGGAGTGGTCAACATTCCTTCGGTACCACAGCCAACGTATCCAACGCAAAATCCACCCATACATGATGTGAGCTATCCAATACCTCAACCCAATCCTGTACCAGGAGTTATAAACGTGCCTTCTGTGCCACAACCAACTCCCTCACCACAACCTGTGCCAGGAGTGATCAATGTACCATCACAACCAACTCCACCCAGCTATGTACCAACTCCAGGAGTGGTCAACATTCCTTCGGTACCACAGCCCACGTATCCAACGCAAAATCCACCCATACATGATGTGAGCTATCCAATACCTCAACCCAATCCTGTACCAGGAGTTATAAACGTGCCTTCTGTGCCACAACCAACTCCCTCACCACAACCTTTGCCAGGAGTGATCAATGTACCATCACAACCAACTCCACCCAGCTATGTACCAACTCCAGGAGTGGTCAACATTCCTTCGGTACCACAGCCAACGTATCCACCACAGAATCCACCAATCCAAGATGTTAGCTATCCAACACCACAACCAATTCCTGTACCTGGAGTTATAAATGTGCCTTCTGTACCACAACCAGTGCCATCAGCAACACCTGGTGTGGTCAATATTCCATCACATCCATCACCGCCGGTTTATGTGCCAACTCCAGGAGTGGTAAACATTCCGTCAGTGCCACAACCTTCTCCCACGGCACCTCAACAGCCTGTGTACGATATCAATTATGAGATTCATCGACCACAACCCACACCTGGAACTATCAATATACCATCCGTGGCACAGCCAGTACCCACACGTCGTCCCAACTATGATGTGGCGAGACCTGCGTTTGAGTTTAATCCGTGCTATCCATCGCCCTGCGGACCGTACTCGCAATGCCACAATCGCTTCGGAGCGGCCGCCTGCGTGTGTTTGCCCAACTACAGTGGAACTCCGCCCAACTGCCGGCCGGAATGTGTAGTTCAATCGGACTGCCCCTCAGCGCTGGCGTGCATTAATGAGAAGTGTCGGGATCCGTGCCCGGGATTATGCGGCTATGAGGCAGTGTGTCGAGTGCATGAACATGTGCCCAATTGCTTCTGTCGCTCCGGATACACGGGAGATCCATTCGTGTCCTGTAGACCAACACCGATACAGCGTGAACCCATCGTGCAGAAGGATCCATGTTATCCTTCAATATGCGGACCCAATGCGGTGTGTCATGATGGAAAATGCAGCTGCCTACCGGAGTATCGCGGCGATCCCTACTTTGGCTGTCGACCAGAGTGTGTCCTGAACACGGAGTGTGCGCGGGACAAGGCGTGCATCAATCAGAAGTGCCAGGATCCCTGTCCAGGAACATGTGGACTGAACGCCCTCTGCCATGTCTACAACCATTTGGCGACCTGCTCATGCCCGGAACGAATGCAGGGCGATGCCTTTGTGCGCTGCGATCCCATTCCAGCCACAATAGAGCCACCACAAACGACATTGCCCGCTGTGATACCGCAGCGTACACCAATCGATCCCTGCAGACCTTCGCCATGCGGACCCAACGCCAATTGCCGGGCCTATCATGAGCAGGCGATATGCTACTGTCTCCCGGGATACATGGGCACTCCACCCGCTTGTCGTCCCGAGTGCACCTCTAACTCTGACTGTGCTCTGGACAAATATTGCCTGAATCTTAAGTGTCGCGATCCCTGCCCAGGGGCATGCGGCATTCGTGCCATCTGCCACGTGCAGAGCCACAGTCCCCGCTGTGTGTGTCCGCCCCAACTCACGGGTAACCCCTTACTCTCGTGTCAGCCCATAGGTATGCCGGATAATCTTGTAACTCCAAAACCCCAGCACCATTCTGATCCCACGTCTTGCTCTTTCAGTTTTGCCACCACCACCTCCTCGCGATGAAGTTAACCCATGTCTGCCCTCGCCTTGTGGTCCCCACTCTGAATGTCAGGCGACGCCAGATGGCTTTGCCCGCTGCTCGTGTCTGCCCGAATACTCCAGGGGCACACCACCCCACTGTCGGCCAGAGTGCGTGAGCAGCGCCGACTGCCCCGCCGACAAGGCGTGCCGCAATTACAAGTGCGTCGATCCCTGCCCCGGCAGCTGCGGCCAACTGGCACTATGTCGTGTGGTGGCCCACAGTCCTGTTTGCTACTGCCCCGAGGGCTATGTGGGCAATGCCTACAGCATTTGTGCACGTCCCGAGCCACCCGTAAGGGATGTGGCTGTGCCTAAGCCTGTGCCCTGCCAGCCCAGTCCCTGCGGCATCAATGCCATTTGTCGGCCCCACCATGACATTAGTGTGTGCCAGTGCCTGCCCGACTATTACGGCAATCCGTATGAGATCTGTCGCCCCGAGTGCACAGTGAATTCGGATTGCAGTAGCGACCGTGCTTGCCTTGGCGAGAAGTGTCGCGATCCCTGTCCCGGTGCCTGCGGCCCCAATGCCCATTGTCTGGCCATAAACCACAGCCCTGTCTGCGAGTGCCTTGGGGGTTACAATGGCAATCCCTATCTCGCATGTCATCGGCTGCAGCATGAACGTAAGAAACGAACTCTAAGAATCGCCGCCCTAATCCTAATGCGTCTCCTTCCTTTTGCTCTAAACAACAATGCAGTACTCAACGCTCCGTCTTATGCCTTCTCAGCCTTGTCCTTCTGTCGTCATTTCCTTGTAATCTTAAGCATCATCGTTAAACCCCTAAATCCATACAGTCTCTCATTGAATAAGCTACCTCTATATGGTCGTGATCTTATAGCGACTTCTACTCTCTCTCTAAACAACAACGCAGTGCTCAAGTCTCAGTCTTCTCTATATGCAGTCTCCTCCTTATCATCGTTAAACCCCTAAATCCATCGAATCTCTCATCGAATATGCTATCCATTTACCACCACGCGACTCCAAACAACTCAGCGCTTAATTATTAGCCTTCAAAATCAAAAACTTGTCTCGTGCATGACAATTTGTTTAGTAATTGTTGTGTTTGATGGACTGATGACCTGCCCTTCGCTGACTTTGTGACAATATGCTAGCTTTTTATACGGATACTTTATACGCTTTTGGTTGCCTTTTTAATCGCTTAACGCTAATCGCTTTGCCATGGCCATGTGATTTGTACGAATGCTAAACACTCCTCATATTCTCAAATCCTTACATAGCCACGCCACCGGAATACGTGAATCCTTGCCAGCCATCGCCGTGCGGTGCCAATGCCCAGTGTCGCGAGTCCCAGGGCCAGGCTATATGCTCCTGTCTGCCCGAATTTGTGGGCACACCGCCCGCCTGCCGTCCCGAGTGTGTGATCAGTGCCGAGTGTCCAGCGGACAAGGCATGCATCAACCAGAAGTGCCAAGATCCCTGTCCCGGCGCCTGCGGTCTGAATGCCCAGTGTCATGTGAGAAATCACAGCCCTCTCTGCTCGTGTCTGCCCGGATTTATGGGCGATGCCTTGACCCGCTGCCTGCCTAATCCCTTACCACCGAAACCAGCTAAGTCAGAGGACACTCCTCGTGATCCCTGCTATCCCTCGCCCTGCGGACCCTATGCCCAGTGTCGCTCGGTGAACGGAGGAGCCAGCTGCAGCTGCCTGCCCAATTATGTGGGCGCTGCGCCCAACTGCAGGCCCGAGTGCACCATCAATGCGGAGTGTCCCAGCAACCAGGCGTGCATCAACGAGAAGTGCCGCGATCCCTGTCCCGGCTCCTGTGGCTTTGACGCCCTCTGCAACGTGATAAATCATACGCCGAGCTGCTCATGTCCCAGTGGCTATACCGGAGATCCATTCACCAGCTGCCGAATTGTGCCACCAACCCCACCACCAACGAGTATGCCAGTCCACCATAAAACAGCCCCCCAAGTGTCCTCTTCTAATCCCGGCCAAACCTATTTTACAGCTCCCATCTCCGATCCCTGCCAGCCGTCACCGTGCGGCGCCAATGCCCAGTGCCGCGATGGCCAGTGCTCGTGTCTGCCCGAATATCAGGGTGATCCGTACACCGGCTGCCGACCCGAGTGCGTCCTGAACTCGGACTGCCCGAGGAACCGGGCGTGTGTGCGGCAAAAGTGCGTGGATCCCTGTCCCGGAAATTGTGCACCGAATGCCCTCTGCGATGCCGTCAACCACATTGCAATGTGCCACTGTCCCGAGCGGATGACGGGCAATGCCTTTGTCTCCTGCTCCCCACTGCGTGATGAGCCCCCAGCGCGTCCGCCAAATCCCTGCCAGCCATCACCGTGCGGAGCCAACGCCCAATGCCTGGAGAGAAACGACGTGGCCATCTGCTCCTGCCTGGCGGGCTACTTTGGTCAGCCACCCAACTGCCGACCAGAGTGCTACGCCAGCTCCGACTGCTCCCAGGTGCACGAGTGCATCAACCAGAAGTGTGTGGATCCCTGTCCGGGCAAGTGTGGCCTCAATGCCATCTGCCAGGCGGTGCAGCACAGAGCACACTGCGAGTGCAGTGCCGGTTATACCGGCAATGCCTACTCCCAGTGTCATCTGCTGATTGCGCGCAAACCCGAAATCAATGCTGTGCGCGATCCCTGCTCCCCGTCGCCCTGCGGCCCCAACTCCCAGTGCAGTAATGAGAAGGGTCAGGCGCAGTGCCGCTGCCTGCCAGAGTTCCAGGGCACGCCCCCGAACTGCCGACCCGAGTGTGTCAGCAACGACGAGTGCCCCAATGCCCTGGCGTGCATCAATCAACGTTGCACCGATCCCTGTCCCGGCAGCTGTGGCCAGAACGCCCAATGCGTGGTCCGGCTGCATACGCCCAACTGTCAGTGCCCCAGCGGCATGACCGGGGACCCCTTCCGCCTGTGTCAAAGTAAGAATAAGATTCTCCCACTGCCCATTACCAGCCAATCCCCTAGACCCCGAAACAAGTTTGCATATTGTATTCAGGCAGGGAACTCCACTTGTAGGACTCCATTTAATCATTATTTTTCCATAATTTCCAACCCTTTGCAGAACCACCATTGCAAGAGCCACCAACGACACCGAAGAACCCTTGCTATCCCTCGCCCTGCGGCACTAATGCCAACTGCCGCGTGACCGGCCAGAGCTATGTGTGCGAGTGCAGCCAACAGGAGTACATTGGTAATCCCTACGAGGGCTGCCGCCCCGAGTGCGTGGGCAACTCCGAGTGTCCCGCGAACAGGGCCTGTGTGCGCAACAAGTGCGTGGATCCCTGCCCGGGAGTTTGCGGCCTGGAGGCCAGGTGCAACATGAACAACCACATACCCATCTGCTCCTGTCCGGCTGGCTACACGGGCAATGCCTTTGTGCAGTGCACGCGAATGCTGGCCCCACCGCCAGTCTCCGATCCCTGCTACCCGTCGCCATGTGGACCCAATTCCGTGTGTCGTGTGCAGAGCGAGAAGGCTGTGTGTGAGTGCTTGCCAGGATTCTTTGGCAATCCGCTGGCCCAGGGCTGTCGCCCGGAGTGCACTCTGAGCTCTGACTGTGCCAAGGATAAGGCCTGCATCAATTCCAAGTGCGTGGATGCCTGTGTGGGCGAGTGCGGCTACGGAGCCGTTTGCCAGACCATCAACCACAGCCCCGTCTGCAGTTGCCCCGCCAACATGGTGGGCAATCCGTTCGTCCAGTGCGAGTCTCCTCGCCAAGCGGAGCCAGTGGATCCGTGCAACCCGTCACCGTGCCGCAGCAACGGCATTTGCCGAGTCCACAATGGCGCTGCCACCTGCAGCTATCCCGAGTGTGTGATCAACGAGGATTGCTCCCGCGATCGCGCTTGTGTCAACCAAAAGTGCCGCGATCCCTGCCTGCAGGCTTGCGGCTTGAATGCCATCTGCCGTGCCATCAACCACAAGGCCGTCTGCAGCTGTCCTCCCGACTTCTACGGCTCGCCCTATGCCCAGTGCCTAAGGCAAATACCCCCACAGCTGGAGCAACCGAAACCGGAGTGTGTAAGCGATGCGGAGTGCACCAACGACAAGGCCTGCATCAATCAGGTCTGCCGCAATCCTTGCGAGCAATCGAATCTCTGCGCTCAGCAAGCCCGCTGCCATGTCCAGCTCCATCGTCCGCTTTGTGTCTGCAATGAGGGCTACACAGGCAATGCTCTGCAGCATTGCTACCTACTCGGCTGTCGCTCCGACACCGAATGCGCACCCACGGAGGCCTGCATCAACGAGAAGTGTGTGGATCCCTGTAGCTTCACCCAGTGCGGCGTAGGAGCCACCTGTCGCGCAGACTTCAATCATCGCGCGCGTTGCCACTGTCCGGATGGATATCGCGGCAATCCTCTGGTGCGCTGTGAGCGCCCCGAGTGCCGCAGCGACGACGAGTGCTCGTTCCATTTGGCCTGCCGCAACGAGAGGTGCGAAGATCCATGCAACTGTGGCATAGGTGCCCAGTGTCGTGTGGACAACCATCGTGCCCAGTGCCGCTGCCCGGCTGGCTTCAGTGGCAATCCCACCATACGCTGTGACCTGGTGCCCGTGCAACCCGAGGGCTGCACCATGGATGCCGAATGTCCCAGCAAGCTGGCCTGCTTCTCCAGCGAGTGCAAGAACCCTTGCGCCGTGACCCATCCGTGCGGAGCGAATGCCATCTGCGATGTGGTCGACACACTGCCCCTGCGCACCATGACGTGCCGCTGTGAGCCTGGCTATGTGGGTGATGCCGACATTGGATGTCGCAAAGGTAAGCCATCGGTCCCAGTTCCACTCTGATCGATAATTGATTACTTTTGCTTTACTTTTGAGTTTGCTTTTATCTCATTGCAGCAGAGTTTTAGTTGTGTGTAAAGTGCTGAAAAATATATCCTGAATATAAACACAATCTTTAGAGCATAATTGCACCACCTTTGCAGTTGTACAAATATTATTTCGAGCACTCTATAACTCTTAACTCTTGCACTTGGCAAAAACCCATGCCCAAAAGCGAAGCCCTCCTAATCTTTTGCATTTTTCTCTCATTTAGAACCCGCTCAAGACCTTGGCTGCACATCGCACGATCAGTGCCAGGATACGGAAGCCTGTCGGGCTGGCAACTGTGTCAATCCCTGCCTGGATGGCTCACCATGTGCCCGCACAGCTCAGTGCCTGGCCCAGCAGCATCGTGCCATCTGCAGCTGCCCACAAGGCACCCAAGGAGATCCGTTTACCAACTGCTATCAGCCACGTAAGTCACAGTAAAGGTTTCCTTCTAAATGGCATTCTCTTTATGGCTTTATCATCCTTTTGCAGCACAAATCACAGCTGGTTGCACACACGACTCGGAATGCACACCGACAACGGCGTGCATCAATAAGCGTTGCCAGGACCCATGTGCCGAGGCCAATCCTTGTGCCGGCAATGCCGAATGTCGTGTGCAGAACTCACGTCCCATTTGCTACTGCCCTGCTGGCTGGGGCGGTGATCCGCAAGTACAATGCCACAAACGTAAGTGGGAAAACAACCCTTGACAAGATCCGAAATCTATAAAATCTTTATTTTATCCACAGCTGAATGCAAAATCAATGCTGATTGTCCCTACGACAAGGCTTGTCTGAACGAGAACTGCGTCAATCCCTGCACCCATGGACAAGTGCGCTGCGGCAGTGGCGCTGAGTGCTTGCCACAGAATCACCAAGCTGTCTGCAGCTGTCCGGCCGGCACTCAGGGCAGTCCCTTCGTGGCCTGCATAACCGGTCATTGCCAGTACAACGAAGATTGCGCCGCTCACGAGGCCTGCGACCGGCTTAACCGCGTTTGCCGACCCGTCTGCGAGCAGGAGACTTGTGCTCTGAATGCCATCTGTGTGGGACGACGCCATCAGCCGCAGTGCGAGTGCCGTCCGGGATACCTGGGCAATCCGTTTGTTCAGTGCGATATGCCGCAGCGAAAACCACAGTCGCCCGAGTGCACCCAGGATGCCGAGTGTCCCTCGAAGCTGGCGTGCATCAACGAACGATGTGCCGATCCCTGCGCTACTCCACATGTGTGCAGCCCACAACAGACTTGTGCCGTGCTCGATACCCTGCCACTGCGTACCATGATCTGCAAGTGTCCCAGCGACACGGTCACCGATAATTCGGGCAACTGTGTGGCCATTAGGCGACCCATTGCCCCGCCCAGCGGTGGCTGCCAGCACAGCTCCGAGTGTGCCAATCCCGAGGTGTGTTCAAATGGCAATTGCGTGGACGCCTGCCGCCTCGAGAAGTGCGGCTCCAACGCCCAGTGCACCTCGCGGGATCACTATGCTCAGTGTAGCTGTCCCGCTGGTTACCAGGGAAATCCCCGCATCGAGTGCTACTCAACGGAGATTGGCCTGCCAAAGAGCCCAGAGCCAGGCTGTACGCGTGACGACGACTGCCCCAGAGACAGGACATGCCGCAATGAATTGTGCGTGAGTCCATGTGCTGCGGATGCCTGCGGCATCGGTGCCTACTGCCATGTGCAGCAAAGAAAGGCCATTTGCCGCTGCCCACCAGGCTACACGGGCAATCCCAAGGAACGCTGTCTGCCACGTACGTACACAGCTCTAATAAGCCACCCTCAATCGATTCTAATGTCAGATCTTATCTTCCGTACAGCTTCCGATGTGATTACTGTCGGCTGCAAGTCCAGCAGCGATTGTCCTGTGACAGAGGCCTGCATCAATACCCAGTGCATCAGTCCATGCAACTGCGGACCGCATGCCGAGTGCACCGTGAAGAACCATCATCCCATCTGCTACTGCAAGCCAGGATTCTCTGGCAATGCTCAGTTTGGTTGCGTGGCCATTGGCTGCCAATCGGATGACGAGTGCAGTGGCGACAAGCAGTGCTTGAATCGCGAGTGCATCAATCCCTGCCTGGTGGTCGATCCGTGTGCCTTGAATGCCGAATGCTATGGTCGCAATCATCGTGCCAATTGTCGCTGTCCCACCGGCCTGGAGGGAGATCCATTCGTGCGTTGTTTGCGCCTCGAATGCCACTCGGACTACGATTGTGCCTCGAACCTAGCCTGTGTGACCAACCAGTGTGTGGACCCATGTGGCCTGCAGAATCCCTGCGCCCAAAATGCCATCTGCCAGGCGCTGCAGCATCGCGCCGTCTGTCGCTGTCCGGAGCAAATGCCTCTGGGCAATCCGTATGCTTACTGCGAAAGGCGACCCGTCGAGCCCGTGTGCCGCGATGACGGCGACTGTCCCAGCGGTCTGGCCTGCATCGATGCCAAGTGCCAGAATCCATGTACCGAACTCTCTCCCTGCGCCCGCACCGCCCAGTGCAGTGTCCTCGACAGTGTACCGGTGCGGACGATGGTCTGCGAGTGTCCCGAGTCCCAGGTGCCGGATGCCAGTGGTGAGTGCCGTCAACTGGTGCTGGCCAGTCCACCGGGCTGTGAGAGCGACCAGGATTGTCCAGACCAGGAGGCGTGCATCCATCGCCAGTGCCGCAATCCCTGCAACTGTGGCACCAATGCCATCTGCCAGGTGACCCAACATCGTGCTGTTTGCAGCTGCCAGGATGGCTTCGAGGGCAATCCCTATGCCGCCTGCCGATCGATCGGCTGCCGCGTGGATGGTGAGTGCGATTCGGGCAAGGCCTGCATCAACGGTGACTGCATCAATCCCTGCCTCATCAACGATCCCTGCGGACCCAATGCCGAGTGCTTCGTCCAGTCGAATCACGCCCAGTGCCGCTGCCTCAGCGGGTACCGCGGCAACCCGTACGAACGCTGCCGCATCATCGGCTGCAGCAGCAACAACGACTGCCCCACGGACAAGACTTGCCAGAACGAGCAATGCGTCAATCCCTGCGTCTACCACAATGCCTGTGCCCCGCGCGCCGAGTGCCGACCACAGAATCACTTGGCTGTTTGTCGCTGTCCGTCCGACTACGTCGGCAATCCCTACGTGGACTGCCGTCCACAGCCGCAGCCCGTCTGCGTGCTGGACACGGACTGCCCCTCGCGACAGGCCTGCATAAACGAACAATGCGTGGATCCATGCCTCGTACTGGAGCCTTGCCAACGCCCGGCCCAGTGCCAGGTGACGCCCACGTCCCCAGTACGCACCATGATCTGCATCTGCCCCGATGGCTACATCAGCAGCGGAAGTGGCAGCTGCAAGCCCACCACCGGCATCGTCAAGGTGGGCGGCTGCATCTCGGACTCTGACTGTGCCGCCGACAAGTCCTGCCTGAACGGCATATGCCGCGATCCGTGCAACTGCGGCGTGAACGCCGAGTGCCGCATCAAGGACCACAAGCCAGTGTGCACGTGTCGCCAGGGCTACGAGGGCAATCCCGAGTTCGAGTGCTCCAAGATCGAGTGCAACATCAATGCGGACTGCCCCGGCACCCATGCCTGCCGCAACCAACTCTGCGTGCCCGCCTGCCAGGGCGAGCAATGCGGCACGAACGCTCAGTGTCTGGCCATCAACCATCGGGCCGTGTGTGAGTGCGCACCAGGACATGGTGGCAATGCCCGTCTGGGCTGCACACCACTGGGCTGCCGCACCGACGACGAATGTCCCACGGACAGAGCGTGTGTGAACGGCAAGTGCAACGATCCCTGTGCAACAACTGCCATCTGTGGTCGCGAAGAAGTTTGCAAGGTGTACCAGCATCGACCACAATGTGCCTGCCCCGCCGGCACTGTGCCCGGACGCAATGGCTGCGAGACAGAGCGGCATGCGCCCATCTGCATCAGCGACGGCGACTGCCCCAGCCAGAGGGCGTGTCTACGTGGAGAGTGCGTGAATCCGTGCAATGCCACGCAGCCGTGCGGCGTCAATGCCGAGTGCCGCGTGCGCGACACCCTACCAGTACGAACGATGATCTGTGAGTGCCTCGAGGGCTACACCGGCAATGCGGCGGTGCAGTGCGACAAGCGATCGCTCTGCGTCATCGAAAAGGGCTTTGTGCGCGACGTGGATGGACAGTGTGTGTGCCCACCGGGCACTGCTCTGGACATTTACGAGTACTGCACACCGTGCCAGGTGGAGCAGGGCTTCCGCATCGACGAGAGCGGCCATTGCGTGTGCGCTCTAGAGCGCGGCATGGTCATCGATGAGCGCGGACGCTGCACCTGTCCCATTGAGCTGGGCTACCGCCTGACTCCCAGAGGAGAGTGCCAGCCGGAGGAGCCACCAGAGTGCACCACCAACGACCAGTGCGCGGATAATCGTTACTGCAATCTGGATACCAAGACCTGTGAGGATCCCTGCCTGACCAAGGTGTGCGGAGTGAATGCCTTCTGCAATGCCGTCAACCATCGTGCCCAGTGCCAGTGCATAACGGGCTACACGGGCAATCCGGAGCTGCATTGCAATCACACCAACTTCCGCACCGACTTCCCCAGACCCGACATGGTCGTCAGCTGTCTGGCCGATGGCGTTCAAGTGGAGATTCACATCACCGAGCCCGGCTTCAATGGTGTCCTGTACGTGAAGGGCCACAGCAAGGATGAGGACTGCCGTCGTGTCGTCAATCTGAACGGAGAGACGGTGCCACGCACCGAAATCTTCCGCGTTCACTTCGGCACCTGTGGCATGCAGGCGGTGAAGGATGTGGCCAGCTTTGTTCTGGTCATCCAGAAGCATCCCAAGCTTGTCACCTACAAGGCCCAGGCATACAACATCAAGTGCGTCTACCAGACGGGCGAGAAGAACGTCACCTTGGGCTTCAACGTCTCAATGCTGACGACAGCTGGCACCATTGCCAACACCGGACCGCCGCCCATCTGCCAGATGCGCATCATCACCAACGAGGGCGAGGAGATCAATTCAGCCGAAATCGGCGACAATCTCAAGCTGCAAGTGGACGTCGAGCCAGCCAGTAAGATAATTAAAACCAAAACCATTTCCCAACCGTATCGTAATCCTTTGCTTCTCTTCACAGCTATTTATGGTGGCTTTGCTCGCTCCTGCATTGCAAAGACCATGGAGGACAATGTCCAGAACGAGTATCTGGTCACAGATGAGAACGGCTGTGCCACGGACACGAGCATCTTTGGCAACTGGGAATACAATCCGGACACCAACAGTCTGCTGGCCAGCTTCAATGCCTTCAAATTCCCCTCGAGCGACAACATACGATTCCAGTGCAACATACGCGTCTGCTTCGGCCGTTGCCAGCCCGTCAATTGTGGTGGCTACAATGCCTTTGGTCGTCGTCGTCGCTCCATAACAGACAACTCGACCGACACGACTGCCATTGCCACCAACTCGGGAGTTGAGGGTCAGCTGCGCGAGGAGATAACCATCTCATCAAATGCCATTCTCACATTCGAGAAGCGCAGCGGTCCAGGCCTGAATGATGCCAACAGTGAGTAGTAGCCCCCCACTCTCATTTACAAACCCTAACCGTTCACCTTTCTCTTGCTATCCTCTAGTCAAACCGGCGGCACAGCGAGTGGAGGATATTTGCGTATCGATGGTGGGACTGATCATTGCTTTGGTCATCACGGCTCTATTGGCTCTTGTGGCCGTTGCCGTGGCCGTCTCCTGCTGGCTAATGGCCTACAGAAGGCGACCTAAGACCATTGCACCACTGCCACATCCACCAGAGTTCCCCAATCCGCTCTTTGCCAATCCCGATGCTGTGCCCGAGCCAACGCCGGACTACATCTCCTAAACACTACACTGAATAAAACAAACACACAAACCTAGCTGTAACAACTTAGAAGTTAAGAAAAAAAGAAAAAAAAACCAGAGAAAAAGGGTAATATTTTCACAGAATTATAAATTAATGTGAATATTTGAAAGGCACGTGCAAAAAGTTGTGCAAAATGAAAACAAAATCGAATGATATTTGAATGAAAATGTGAAGAACGAATCAAAGAAAAACAAAAGTATATTTGTGAACCGTAAAACGAATGAAAAATGAAATTGTAAAAAGCGAGAAATGTATGCAAACAAAATGCATGCAGATAATAATAGTAGTTTAAGAGAATAATTTTATTATTTTGTATTAACATTTAGTGTTCTCTCTCACTTCCCCACTAATATGAGAATTTTGCGTAGTGTAGCAGAGTATTTAGCTTCCAGCATACATAGAAATAGCGGATCCAGAAACTGCCAAAGTAGGAGAAGCGGGGGTACACAGAGTGCAGCTACAAACGAATTCTCGTCCTCTAACGACAACTTCTTCATTAGTCGAGTATCAATATTAATATTCTGTTATATGTATGACTAAAGACTTCCTATAAATATTTAGGGTGTGGGTAGTACCAACGACACTTTGTATTATAGCACAGAAACAAACACACACACTTCCTGTAACTTTAAACGTGAACTCAACTCGCCTTTTAAAATTGAAAACTGCCTTGATTTTCCAACACAGACGAACAATGCACCACAGAATACTCTTTCTCTCTATAGCAGAATGTAAGAAATCGTTGAACCTTCCGCTTGTGCCAGCTATAACCACTCGACAATATGCCAACGATTGTCTTTTATGGATTGTACAAGAGCTCAAGAGTTGAACACACACACACACACACACTCAGATACACAAACTCTAAGCATGAGGCACACGGAAAAGAGTTCTAGGAAGAAATGGAATAACCTTTAACTGCCACTGAGGCGTCAAACAGCGCACAAAAACGATACATACTGTCCATTTAATGCATAGGAAATACTAGGTTTGTTTTAATTTTATTTGCAAAGACGACGACTAATGGAGGATTTGATTTTGAACACTGTCCACCCACGACTTCTTACCACTGTACTTACTGTACCACTAGCCTCTACTATGGTTAACCAATTATTTTTGTAGTTTCTTAGTCAATTAATATTAAATTGTTGTGATTGTTTTTAATGCAAAAGAGATACTTCCACTAAACTTACTAATATATAGGGAACCAAGTATAAAGAGTACTTTAAAAGACAACGAACCAGTGCGCCCTTCCGCCCCTTCAACACCTTCAACTACTAAAGTTTCCGCTAAGTAGAGTACGCGGCTATCTACGCGCCGGAAACCATGCAGCGAATTTTAGTTTCCGATGCCTGTTCATAGAGCGTGGCTGTACTTGTTGGGAGTTCATTTAGAATATAGGAAAATTAAGGGGGGAATGATCAGCCTGGATAATTAAATTATTCAAATGAAGTTTTAAATTAATATTATTAAACGTAAACAAAATGTATAGTCACTACTTTAAGCCGAACGTGAAGCGTTGAGAGACAGAAGAGCACTTCTTTATAGTGAAATACCATAAAAATATATAAAAACTCGCACTCAGACACACTTACACAAAGAGACAGACATTGTAAATAATACGCAGGCAGCAAAACTCTATGGTATTTTAGGTAGCGCATTATTGTGTATAGGTTTCCACAACTTTGATCCTATCCCAAAACTAAACCCGTTCCATGCCAGGCATAAAATTATTTTCTTAATTCCACAACCACATGGGCGCACTTCGATGTACCTAAGCGAGTGCACTAATTATTTCAAATGATAACCCAAAATGTTCACAATTACCAAACGCTTTTATTTATCTTTAATCAATTTAACAACTGTATAACTTTTTATCCGAATAGAGCTTTCAAATATGAGCTCCAAATGGACAAAACTTTTTGCACTGGCAGCAAATATCGAGAATTCAAAAGAAAGTAAACCCTTATTGTAAAAAGAACACAATAGTTCAATTGTAATTATAAAGAATTGTATTTAAAACGACAAAAAAAGATGAAACGAAATTAATTGTAATCGCTTATTGTAAACTAATAAATAAATAAATAAATATAAATCACAAAATGTTTTTTTTGAATTTATATTACTCGAGTATCATATCTGTGTCAAAAATTGTATCTCTGAGATTAAATTTGTATTATGTAGCTTCTTCTGGTTTGCTCGTTTACCCGTAATCAAAATTAATATGCAAAAGCATTTGAGGACAGTGGAGTGGCAGCCGCAGACCAAGCTTAACCCGCTTACCCCAATCCCCACATCCCCACATCCACTGCCAGACCCAGTCCCAGTTCATTATGCCCATTATGGGTAGCTTTCTGGCTGTTGTTCTGGCTGTTGTATCTTTGTTTGATAATGGAGAGCCCCCACACACACATGAAGAGTACGAGCACCATTTGGAGAGAGAATGGAAATGAGAGAGCTGATCGTAGTGATTGTGGTGTCGCCACCGCGTCCACCGCGTAAAGTGTAAACGATATTCGCGAACGTGGATGGGATCAGTTGACATTTGACAGCGCGCGTGGTGGCACGTTTACTGGGCCATTGTCTGGAGGTAAATCCATAATTCAGCGCGTATACGCCGGGCCCACAAAATTAGTCGACATTTTTTTGGTATCTTTTGTAGCTTCAAAGTACTCGAAAAATTGCAATCGCCCTGGCACTCGGATTGAGTGTAAATTACGGGTATATCGCGCCGCCAACTTGATTTCGGGCGACTGTAGTCGTCGTCGTCGTCGTTGTCGTCGTCGGGTAATTGATACAATTCCATATAATGTGTGTTGATTATGTTATTACGAGCATTATGGTGGAAATTAGGCAACAAACGGGGCAAATAAATAAATAAAACTACAGGAAAAGTGAATCCCTACAAAGTTGATTCTATTTGAGTTGACAAAATGAATGAAATTACCATTATTATTGTCAATTGCAATCATTCTGATTCTGATTATCATAATTAATGTGTGTAATTATAATTCGGTTTGGTGTTTCGTGTTTTTGATTGTGCTTACTATTTTGTTGCCAACAAACCACCGATCAATAAAACATTTGTTCACTCTCTGTTTGGACAACTGGACAAACAAAAGTTGTATAATATGGCCCTATCGATTGATAGTTGGCGAATGGGCAAAGCTCTCATTAACAAGTTCAAGTGCTAATTTTTTTTATAGACCAACAAGCGACAGTGTGAATACTCGTAGAACATTTGCTTTACGATGCACAAGATCCATGTACATAAAAAGTTTACGATTTCCAATCAAACCTTACGTTTTGGATGACACTTTTTGTATGCCATTGTTAGACAAAACAACAATTAACAAAACATTTCTCACTATTGGGTTTTTCTCATGATTTTGGCACTGAGAATCCCCCCACAGAGAAAGTCATTATATTCTACTCGTAACATAAATGATTGATTGATCCAATCAAATGATGAAAATAAATCCACAAAGTCAGCAGATGCTTTCAAAAGTGATCTTTTAAGAGGCTTACGGCTGGCAGTTATGTACAAATGAAACCCCACCTAAACCGAATGTACTTAGTATTTCAAATTCCAAGCTTAGTTTAAATATTTTATATTCGTGGCTCGTGCTCTGTCAGAAAATTTACATACAACTTGGGCAGCAGACCAGACCAGTCCAGCTTATTGATATTACAATGAAACTACATGGCGTGTCATATACTTGATATGCGACACATACGAGTACGAGTAGAGTGTGCTGTCGTGTAAGATGCGTAATTATTAATTGCCGCATAGCTTTGCCATTCTCTTCGAATCCAGTGACCCTTGAATACCGAAAAGTCAGTAGAGCAAATCAACAGATCAAAAAGATCATCGCATGCCTATGACGCGCATCGTCTGTTCATTTGAATCCATGAAAACTTTCAAAATATATTTGAATTTGACAATCGGAAAGCAGAGAATATCTCGTATGGTTAAATCAAATGAAAGCAGACAAAGAAATGCTGCCACATAAGGTGCTGCCAAGAGTGTGGGGGCGGGGTGGTGTAGATACTCTTTCCTGTGGGGCGCAGTCTACCGATAAGATACAAATTTGTATCTGTCAAGTCAAGTGCTAGTAGCTGTCTGTGTGAGTGCTGTTTGGAGAGCTCGTGTGAAGGTTTATCTCTGACGGTGATAAAATTAAATAAAAATGGGCCAAAACTTCAGCTTTTCGCTTTTGTTTATTTATATAAACAAATAAGAATAAATATATAAAAAGTACATACAAATTCCCATCCAACAAGTGAACAAATTCAGTCACATTTATGGGACCAAGGGAATACTTAAGAAACTTTCATTATGTCATTTCATTCTGTTGTATTTTGTGTAGCTTTTTATCTAATAATATAGTAAAAGTTGTTCTACAAGAAAGTTATCTCATATCAACGGTGAAATTTAAAAGAGAATCCATGAACTGTTCCATGTGAATTTCTGGTGTGCTGCTGATTTATTTGAATTCGCTTAATCCCAACACACCACAGAGAACCACAATAACAAGATTGTTATATTCAGGGTTTTCTCTGTGATTTAAAGCTGGACAGGCCGATGGCATTGTGAGCTTTAAAATGATAGATACGAAAGCAGAAGCACCAGCAAGCCAGTGCAAACATCAGCAGACGCAGCAGTCCAACATGGTTTTATGATAGCCCCACAAAAGGCAAGAACAGAAACTATAATTTTGCGCAGCAACAAACAAGCAAGCAGGGGCAGATTCCCGACCAGATTCCTGTACCAAAAACAAACAGCATGGCGGACAGCAGCGAGGCAGCGATTGGTCTGGAGACAGCCTCCTCACCCACCGCCCTCAATCTGGTGACAAAGCGCTCCACGCTTCGGCACAGCCAGCTGTCGGACAGTGGCGCCGAGAGTTGTGGCGATGGCGGCGACGAGCAGACCCGTCTCTTACGCACACCCTCCTCGCGCGCCCATAAGTACATCATCATACCGGCCACGGCCGGAGCGACTGCCACGCCGGGAAGCCCCGTGGGTCCACTGCCATTTCGTCAGACCAGCTCTACCACCTCGTTGGCTGCCATGTCGGCGGCCATACACAAGCAGCCGCCACGACAGACGTCGATCAAATCGCGACCCAGCTCGGAGGTCTTACAGCAGCCTCAGCTGATGGCTCAGCCACCGCCAGCGGCGGCCACATCCACCTCCACGGTGACCTTCACCCTTGAGGATTGCGAGGGAGAGCCCGGCGCTTGCGAGCAGCAGCTGCCCAACTACACACACAGCCCGGCGGTCATCTCACCCACGCCAGCGACCCTGACCTGCACCACCACCACGACCATGGCGGGTGACACAGTGGCCATGTCGCCGCTAAGCATGGATTTGCGCTCGCGGATCGGCAGCCACAGCAGCAGCATGCGCTCTGTGGCCTCAGGTACGTTTCAGACGCTCTCAATTCCGATACTTGAAGTACTAACTACTTATATTTGATAATTAATAATCAACGGAAAAGACTTTTTAAATCTCCTTTAAATTACTGAATCTCAGGTACTTGAAAAAGGCTTTAGAAACGATTATTATAATTCCTCAACTCTAACACAATTAATTATTTCCACAAGGGAAATATTCCTTTAAAAATACGAAATAAATTTAAAATGTTATCTAATGCTTTAATAATAATTGAATAAATTGTAAACCTTTAGGTTATATGCCTGCCCTGAATGACAGCAGTGGTAATCTTGTGGGTGGCATTGCGGTTGCCAATTCTGTGCTGCATTCACCCAATCCGCTGTATATGCAACCGCAAGCATCGCTGAGCGGCAGTTCCTATATATTTCACGATTTGCCCGCCCATCAGATCTACTCGGATGTGACATCAGTACGGTCCCTCGCCTCCATTGGCATTGGATCCACAGATGGACGGAAGTTGGTCATACGTCGAGTGCCGACTACCGCCAACGAGCTGTTCGACATGGTCAATCCGCAGACACCGCCGTAAGTTGTCTATCAGAAATACACATACAGATGGCCATTAGCATTACAAAGCGGAGCCGATAAAATGAACTAACATTTGTGGCAAATTTGGCCAGCATTTGGCACCTCAGCATAAAAAGCAAATGTTGCCACAGCCCCATGGAGCAAACAGAGAATTTTAACACCATTGTGGCATCTCTCTGATCTGGGGGACATGTGATAGCACTGGAAACGTGTCAAAGGCAGCCTCCCCATTGGGCATCAGCTATTTTTAAGCAGTGTTCCTTAACGCGATCAATAGATTCATATTTGTATTGATTCGAGCAATTACCACGCCTCATTGTGCTCCAATATATTGTAGCGATTGCTGGCTGGAATCTGGCGGCCAAATATACGGATCAGCAGTCAGTAACGAGTCAGCCCACAGACGGCACAGTTCTCCCAGTTCCGTAATCCGTATACGTGTCCTTGCTTTGGCGTGTGCAGTGTGAAATCCAACAGTGATGGCCGCATGGATAACGTGAACTAAGGACATCAAGCATCAAGTTACACTCGCATAAACGTGAATATATACAGAGTTCATATATCCGTTCCGTAGTTAGTCCGTAGTAGAATGCCCTATCGTCAGGACTACGATGCCCAGTCATCGAAGCACTCGGAGCAATCCGCCTTCCGCTTCCAGCGTGTGGCCAAAGTGTAAGAATCGATCGATCGATCATTACGTAAAACCCGAAACGAATCAGGCCACCATATCTTATGCCTACAACTGTTTGATGTTTATCTATATAAACGTCTTGTTAGCTTATGGCATTAGCGAATAAGCGCTGATTAAATATGAACGAATATTAAATGGATAAGTGGCATGTTTATAGTCTCTTTAGCGCTGATCTGAACAATGGAATACAATGCAATCCCTTATGAATACTTGTACCTTGTTTAGATTCAGATTAAATGTCTGGTCTGATTTGTGGTGGCCAGAATACTTTTTACAGTCGATAGAAAGTTGAAAAAGGGGGAAAAGAGATGCATCGCCACCCACATCAGGCATCGCGGCACACAGTCGGCATTCAGTTCCCCATTCGACATCAGCCAGCCCCAACATCTGATGCCATAGCAACCAACACCTCACGGGGCCAGCCCCCATTGTGGCATGGGGCATGTGATTACTGCAATTAAGCCATTTGACGCAACAACTAATCGCGGTTGCTGTTTGGGTGCTCGTTAAATCAGAGAGGGGTTGACATCAATTGGATGCGCCTGGCTGCACTTATGACACCACAAAACTTACAATAACTCTTCTCGCCTCTTGCAGTCCTCTCGGCATCGATGACGATGACAGCTACATGGATATGTCCGACGATGCTGTGCAGCTAAAGCCGCGCCAGCAGCACTGGGCCAACAAGATGCAGTTTGTCTTGGCCTGCATCGGATATTCGGTGGGGCTGGGCAATGTCTGGCGTTTTCCTTACATGTGCTACAAAAGTGGCGGTGGTAAGTGGGATCAACTTACACATAGAATTCCAATTTGGATCAATGTCTGTACGGATTGTGCTCGTAATTCATAAAGAATTCACTCCAAGAGTGCCGCCGCTCATGTGATAAGGCAGATAGTTACTTTGATTTCGTGCGACAAGAAGAACTTTTAGTTGCTCTAAAAGCATTTGACAATTTTGCGCTTTAAGCGGCATTTCCGCTCCAACGTTTAAAAGCCATAAATTAAAATTTAAAATAAAGCGGTCACTGTCATCATCTGGACAACGTCTTTCCTTCCTCCCTCCCACCATCCATGGCGTATGAACACGCGAGTCGCTTGGAGACCCGCGTCCATCTTCATTTACTTTCGTCACTCGGATTCTGTCTCGGACCCAGACTCGGACTCGGACCTGCTGCCCCATTTACGTGTATAATGAGCACAAGATGATCTCTTGATAATGATGGAAAAGTAGGGAGAAGCGTATAGATATTTATACAGATACGTGTGGCCTTATGCAATTTGCAGTTGTGGATGTCAAATATTTATAATTAATTCAATTTATTTACTTAGCTGCTGTCACATTTGTGCACACTTTTGCATACGTTTGTACATTCAGAGCCATATCTATTTTTGCCATTTCCAGGTGTCTTTCTAGTGCCCTATTGCATAATATTGTTCATATGCAGTATTCCGCTGCTATTCATGGAGCTGTCTGTGGGCCAGTACACTGGCCGTGGACCAATTGGGGCCCTGGGTCAACTGTGTCCTTTGTTCAAAGGTAAGTTATTAATAAAACGAAAGGCAAATTAAGACCTAGGCTATGTTTATATTTGTGGGTGATGACAAGAGATAGACAAGAGATGCTTTACATTTTTGCCAAGATTTTAGGCCGGGTAATCGGCTAACTAAATGTTTGTTATTTTTAGAGCAAACTCGAACTAAAAGATAAAAGAGTGTAAAGAGGATAAAATTCATTGCGTCATTTGTGAAAAGTTTCTAGTTTCATGAATTGGGCAGGAAAACAATGGGAAAATGAGTGTGAGGTCTGGCTACCCATCCTACCATGACAAGCTGGAAAGTGTAGCTACCTTGGTCAGATCCATTGCCAAGGTCGTTTAAAGTAACAAAATATACATGTACTCGCATGCTCATGGATGTGTGAGTTACCCCATGGTGTGCTCCAGTTGCATACGGACGGAAACCAATTAGCCGGATTCATTGTTGTCATTGTGACAGTGGCGTGAAAATGTGAGTCGCGGAAGCAAGCTCCCAAGTCCCGGCTCCCCTGTGCCCTGTTCCCTGCTGCCGGTTCTAAAGCCTACACACTCGGACTGCGCCCAAGGCTGAGGTTGTCAGTAGAGTCATAAATCTGGAAAACAACTTTACAAAACGCTTAATTATTGTCAATATTTTGAAACAAGCTGCAGCGTTGGTTGCCGACACCCCCACTCGCAGGCCCAAAGGCAGAGCCAAGATAATAAATATTAATAATGTGTAAAACTACTTAACAAAGATTCGCGAGTGGCTGGAAATCCATCCAATTGTCGCTGTGGCGAACAGAATGAACGGCAAATTATGCATATGAATTCCAGTCTAGGGTTTACAATCTAGACATGTGGTTTCAAATGAAACCGGTCGGATTTGCTGCTGTACGAGTAAGGAATACTTTTTCGCACAGCACAATGGCGGCTCATTCAATGGCATTACAACCCAAACAAAGGTGTTGCCGAAAATGGATGACTTTAAGTAGAAATTATCTATAGCCATCCATAATTTATTCTTCAATTTCTCAACAATTGCAGGAGCTGGACTTGCTAGTGTGGTCGTCTCGTTCCTCATGTCCACATACTATAGCGTCATCATAGGTTATTCCATTTACTACTTCTTTACGTCATTTAAAACGCAGATGCCCTGGATTGACTGCAACAACAGGTGGGTTAGCCTAGCAGGACAATGCCATAGACAATTGGACCAAATGTACATTTCAGATGGAATACACCGGACTGTTGGGTGCCGCAACGCAAGGAACTCAATGCCAGTGCACCGGACACATCACGCACACCCTCTGAGGAGTTCTTTGAGTAATTGAATACATTGTCTCAATTGACAATTCTACTAAGATTCTTCTATAACTCTTTCTGCAGAAATAAGGTTCTGCAGATTAGCGGTGGACTGGAATATCCGGGAATGATGCGCTGGGAGCTGTTCGCTTGTCTTATTTGCGCCTGGCTGATGGTGTACTTTGCCACGTGGAAGTCAATCAAGTCGTCGGCCAAGGTGCGCTACTTCACGGCCACATTTCCGTTTGTGCTCATCATCATACTCATGGTACGGGCCGTGACGCTCGATGGGGCGGCCGAGGGACTGCGCTACTTCTTCCGCCCGAAGTGGTCAGAGCTGAAGAATGCCAATGTGTGGATCAATGCCGCCTCCCAGAACTTCAATTCGCTGGGCATTACCTTCGGATCCATGATCTCCTTTGCCAGCTACAACAAGTACAACAACAACATACTCCGCGACACGATCGCAGTGAGTGCTGTGAATATGATAACCAGCCTGCTGGTCGGCATATTCGCCTTCTCCACTTTGGGCAATTTGGCGCTGGAGCAGAACACCAATGTGCGGGACGTCATTGGCGATGGACCGGGCATGATATTTGTGGTATATCCACAGGCCATGGCCAAGATGCCGTACGCCCAGCTGTGGGCGGTTATGTTCTTCTTCATGCTGCTCTGCCTGGGCCTGAACTCTCAGTTTGCCATTGTCGAAGTGGTGGTCACCTCGATACAGGATGGCTTTCCGCGTTGGATTAAACGGCACCTGGGCTACCACGAAATAGTCGTGCTCTTTGTCTGCGTTATATCGTGCCTCTTCGGTATGCCGAACATCATACAGGGCGGAATCTACTACTTCCAGCTGATGGACCACTATGCCGCCTCCGTGACAATTATGTTTCTGGCCTTCTGCCAAATGATTGCCATTGCCTGGTTCTACGGCACCGGACGATTGTCGAAGAATGTTAAACAGATGACCGGCAAGGCTCCATCCTTCTATCTAAGATCCTGTTGGCTAGTGCTGGGACCCTGCCTGCTCTTTGTATGTTATCCTTTTGTTATTGAAGTAACAGAACAACGTCTCATTTCTTGATGCCTTGTCTCTTTTCGTAGGCAATTTGGGTGCTAAGTCTCATCAACTACCGCGAGCCAACGTATCATAATGGGAGATACACATATCCGGACTGGGCCTATGGCATTGGATGGATGTTCGCATCTTTCTCGCTGGTCTGCATTCCGGGGTATGCGATAATCAACTTCATGCGGACCAGCGGGGACAGCTTTTGGGATGTAAGTGATTTAATTCTCATTTATCTGTAAGCGTCCCGTCACTAAAAGTGTGCATATTCCATTTAATAGCGCATCCGGAACACGCTGCGACCCAATATCTATGAGTGCAAGATCTGTGGCGAACATCACTGCGAGCACGACTATCCGGAACAGGAGCAGTATATGCTGGCCCAGGAGCTGGCCACCGTGTACAAGCCCACAACCAGCCACCTGCATCATTTGGGACAAAAGTCCGGATACAATGCTATGCAGGCCTCGACCACGGGCCCCCACGGTTCCCACTCGGAGTACAAATATCAGTCCAAGGTTCACTCAGAGCCACCACCAAATGCAACAGATGAGAAGAACGGAAAATAGAAAACCACGATTGGCACGAGTATCCTGTTTAAATGAATGCAATTTCTAAGTATTTTTAATGAATCATTTACGCGACTTTCCAGGATTAACTAAAGCTAATTAAATTATCGACATTGTCTTGAACAACTATCATTCTGTTTGATTATGTTTACCCTGTGGTTCTTAAGACCAGTCGAGGAGCAGCAATCCGACTAGTCCGTATGGGCCACCATAGCCCATGAGCCAACCATTTCAATGTAGTTTCCCTGTTTCATGTACAAATTGTTTGTATTTCATTTTATTTTATTAAATTATTTCCCACTGATCCACCCTGATCTCCAATGGCCTCAATGATCGCCCCGTAAACATGTTTACGTATTCCTTGGATTCCATCGACGTTGAAGTCCAATGTGTTAAAATATTCCTGATATTATAAATGGGTCCCCCCAGGGTATAGAAGCGAGTTCAAAAGATTCACCTGATGGAAAATTAAATAGATTGATTAAATGAACATTCAAATAAATGAATGAGAGATGCTTACATCTCATAATTATTTTGCGTGATTTGTTTTGTTTTGAGATTGTTGCACGAAACGGGCTGTTAAGCGCAAAACTCATCTAATCGAATGAAAACATATGTTGTGCTATCGGAAGTTCAAGTATGGGTACTCATCTAATTAGTTTTTAGTTAGATTTGATTTGATTTGCTTCTACAAATAACTTTCTACATTGCTCAGCTAAATTAGATAAGAATTCAGACCACATCGGCCATTCCCAGCTCTGAATGTGTTTATACATATGTATTGTCGTCAAAATAAATCTCATATTGACCTTACAAATGAAACATTAATTTCCTTATATATTATATTTTATTGGAATTAACATTTGAAACTGTTTTATAACATTCAATACACAATTGTGGACATTTCTCAACATCTTGTTACTTACTTCGACAAATATTTCGACTCTACGCACAAAAGTACGTTAAATATGTAAAAGTCACAGTATCGGTGATATCAGAAATAATTGATTATACAAATATTATGTTCAAAGAGGAGGAACGTTGTGAGACACTTCAAAATCGACGTTTCTCCTATTATACCCGGTAGTTAGTAACGTGATTTTTAGCCATATCGACTTGGCTATTGATTCCGATAAAGAATATGTGTAACGTTTTCCTTTGTGCGTTACAAAAATATATATCCAGCACAAATTTGATATACCCCGCTTTGAGTACTTTAAGTGGTATAAAAACAAACTTAAGAATTTCGGTATGCAGTAGAAGCAATCGTTTCATTTTCCAGCGATCTTACGGATGTGATCTTGAGCCCCGGAATCGCCCACTTTTCATTGCTTGTGTGACTAAGTAGGTGTCTCTGGTAGCTATTGTTTTTGTATCGAAATTTCTTGGGGCAGTGGGTGCACTGATAAGGACGCTCCCCAGTGTGAGAACGGAAGTGTACCCGGAGATTCGATTTTTCTTGAAATGACTTCGAGCACTGAGCGCATCGAAAAGGTCGTTCATCTGTGTGAGTAAGAGTGTGTCTATCAAGTTTGGATTTTTTTGTAAAGGACTTTGGGCAGTATGAACACGTATGAGTTCGTTCGCCAGTGTGAAGACGGCTGTGTTCTCGGAGATGAGATTTTTGGTGAAACGACTGGGAGCAGAGAGAGCATTTGAACGGTCGTTCACCATTATGGGTAGAAATGTGAATTTGTAGAGGTTCTTCCTTATTAAAAGATCTGTAGCAGTGAGGACATTGGTAAGGTCGTTCACCCGTGTGCGACCGGACATGAATCCGGAGACTATCGGATCGACCAAATGATTTTGAGCAGTGAGGACACTTATGCGGCATCTCCACAGTGGGAATACAGGTGTGTTCGTTGAGCTCGGACTGGTGTGGTCCGTCTCCTGAGTTAGTACGTTCGTTCATGTGAGGGTGGAGCGAAGCCGTCGAGACTCCTAGAAAAGACCTTTGCTGTCGCTCCGATTCAGTGGCAAAATTTATGTGGAACTTTGCAGCGGTTCCGAAACATTTCGATCGCGCATTTTCTCTTTCGGACAGTTCCCAGACTACGTCTTTTACATTATCGCATATGCCTTCTTCCCTATCCTCCACAGTCAGGGTAAAGTATTGTTTATGGCTCTGTTCGCAGGATTTCTTCAGATTGAATGCACTCACTGCATCCTCAAGGCAATGCAGACATATTTTTTCTGATAGTAAATCACCTCGCCTAACCGCGTATCCTGTGCACTCCGATATCATGTCAGCAATGCAAGTGTCCAATGTTTGT
Source organism: Drosophila guanche (assembly GCF_900245975.1). Lineage (NCBI taxonomy): Eukaryota > Metazoa > Arthropoda > Insecta > Diptera > Drosophilidae > Drosophila > Drosophila guanche. The sequence continues at coordinate 77,476 of NW_022995748.1, forward strand.
AGCTCGTCGAAAATGTTTGTGAATGCGACGGACCTTGCCATGCAAACTCTGCATGTTTCCTCCATAGTCCTATAAGTAAATGAATATTAATGAATGAAATCTACATGTCAAATGAGTAGAATCAAACCCACAACCAACGAAATGTAGTGTTTCTGATTTGAATTTTTAATGATTCCTTTGCGTGGTTTGTTTCTTTTAGAGAAAATCATTGCACGAAATGGGCTGTTAAGCGCCAAACAAATCTAGTCGAGTGAAAACATATGTTGTGTTATCGAATGTATTCCCCCAATTACATTCCACTCTGTAAACAACAAATATATTACTAATTTTATACTGTTTAAAATGTTGTGTTTCTTTGGGGGGCAATGGGGAAACTGCTTCAACCGTTTCACACGCTGGCCAGACAACGAAATGCTGCCATACACCGAAATGTAGTGTCAATGCTACAGAAGCTCTTAAATCGGCAGCACTTCAAGGGGCTCTTTCAGAACACCCAAAAGCCCTAGAGGAGTACAGCTCGGATGTGCAAACTCGATGGCTCCATGAAATGCCGTTTGGCCTTGAGGAGTAAATTCTTGACCGGCTTGCAGATGTTCGCCTACATCTAGCAGATTAATTAATCTAGCCGATTACAAGTTATAAAAGTGGGCAAGACACCGAGTCGAGGTTTATATACCACGGTACTCGACGATTTTAAGAGCAATATTAGATTCGAATGCGACGAAAATAAAACAAACAACGAACCACCTTGGGCTTGTGCGGCTTTTCTGAATTGGCAAATATGCAGAATTGATGGTTCTTTAGCCCGAATTAGTTTGTTTTGACACAAAAAATAAGAAATAGAGCTGTTAGACGCAAAATGAAAAATCCACAAGATGCGAGTTAGTTATTAACCTTTTCTACCGCAGGATTTTTATTTTAGCAGCTATAGTTATTTTTTATCTTAGATGCTAGATTATATATTTTATACCCAAAGAAATAAGGACTATCTGGAGTAAACTTGGGAGAAAAAGAAGTAGAGCCACTTAGAAGAGTCGTTCTTCAGCTGGCTCACGAAAGTGAACTCATGCTGAGATTGAATAGGAAAATACATTTACTTATACTTATGTGTGTATATAGGTTTTTGTTTTGTAACTATCATTCTACTCGTGAGCCTTTTTTATGTGTTTTCTAAGAGAATTGGAATGTTCATATGCCTTTGAGCAGTATGTACATTTAAAGGGTGGATCCACCGAGTGTATACTCATGTGTTCACTCAGATGGTAACTAAAGTGGAAGGACTGTGAGCACTTGTAGCATTTATAGGGTCGTCCACCCGTGTGTAGTTCAATATGTTTCTTTAGACTTCTCTGCGCAACGCTCCTTGGACAAAGAGGACATTTGAACTTAGGGCAACCTTTTGCCTGTGCGTCGGTTTCAATATTGTTAGACTGCTCGCTTCTGCAATCTGATGGTTCCCAGTCCTCGTATTCCACAATATAAAATATTTCTGCTTCTTTAGACTCCTCCATCAATTTATAGCTCTGCTCGCAAGTTGTCTTAAGATTGAATGCACTCACTGCCTCCTCAAGGCAGGGCGGACATATATTTTCTGATAGTAAATCTCCTCGGCTAACCTCGTACCCGGTGCACTGAGCTATCATGTCAGCAATGCAAGTGTCCCAGTTTTGTGGCTCGTCGAATATGTTTGTGAATGATTCAGACGATCCCTTGCAAACTCTGCACATTTCTTCCATTGCCCTGCAAGTAAACGGAATAAAGGACGTGTAATAAAGTTTACGAAAGCAATGAATATAAAACAAACAACGAACTACCTTGTGCCGCTCTTCTGAATTTCCAAACATGCAGAATTTATGGTTCTTAGGCCTGAATTAGTTTGTTTTGACACAAAACATAAGAAATAGAGCTGTTAGGCGCAAAACGAGAAATCCACAAGATGCGATGGTAGCCGCGATTCTTATTTATTTGCTATCGAATTAAATGCTTTATTGAATTGTTCTGAATAAATAAAATAATCTCTTACACACGACCACACTTTAAACTGAGCATCATATTTTTTAAGTTATAAGAACATTCCAATGCAACACCATGCATGGCGTCATGAACCACCATCGATAGTCAAAAACATATCGACAGCCCTATCATCGAAATGAAGTATCTGGTCAATGCGGACTCATCGTCGTGCTACCATAAAATCTCGGTGTAGGGATTAAATACCAAACAAAAAAGAATAAATAATACTTATTTATTAACTTTTCTTTTTTATTTGTATTTTAGCAGATATAGTTATTTTTAATCTTAGATGCTAGATTATTTAATTTATACCCAAAGAAAAAAGGACAGCTAGAGTAAACTTGGGAGGAAAAGAAGTAGAGCCACTTAGAAGAGTCGTTCTTCAGCTGGCTCACGAAAGTGAACTCATGCTGAGATTGAATAGGAAAATACATTTACTTATACTTATGTGTGTATATAGGTTTTTGTTTTGTAACTATCATTCTACGCGTGAGACATTTTTATGTGTTTTCTAAGAGAATTGGAATGTTCATATGACTTTGAGCAGTATGTACATATAAAGGGTGGATCCACCTGGTGTGAACGGATGTGTTCACTCAGATGGAAACTAAAATGGAAGGACTTTAAGCAATGGGAGCATTTATAGGGTCGTTCACCCGTGTGTACAAGCATATGTCTATTTAGACCACTTCTGTGCGAATAGCTCTTTGGACAAAGAGGACATTTTAACTTAGGGCAACCTTTTGCCTGTGCGTCGGTTTCAATATTGTTTGACTGCTCGCTTCTGCAATCTGATGGTTCCCAGTCCTCGTATTCCACAATATAAAAGATTTCTGCTTCTTTAGACTCCTCCATCAATTTATAGCTCTGCTCGCAAGTTGTCTTAAGATTGAATGCACTCACTGCCTCCTCAAGGCAGGGCGGACATATATTTTCTGATAGTAAATCTCCTCGGCTAACCTCGTACCCGGTGCACTGAGCTATCATGTCAGCAATGCAAGTGTCCCAGTTTTGTTTCTCGTCGAATATGTTTGTGAATGATTCAGACGATCCCTTGCAAACTCTGCACATTTCTTCCATTGCCCTGCAAGTAAACGGAATAAAGGACGTGTAATAAAGTTTACGAAAGCAATGAATATAAAACAAACAACGAACTACCTTGTGCCGCTCTTCTGAATTTCCAAACATGCAGAATTTTTGGTTCTTAGGCCTGAATAAGTTTGTTTTGACACAAAACATAAGAAATAGAGCTGTTAGGCGCAAAACGAAAAATCCACAAGATGCGATGTTAGCCGCGATACTTATTGATTTGCTATCGAATTAAATACTTTATTGAATTGTTCTGAATATGAATCATGAACCACCATCGATAGTCAAAAACATATCGACAGCCCTATCATCGAACTGAAGTACCTGGTCAATGCGGACTCATCGTCGTGCCACCATAAAATCTCGGTGTAGGGATTAAATACCAAACAAAAAAGAATAAATAATACTTATTTATTTAACTTTTCTTTTTTATTTGTATTTTAGCAGATATAGTTATTTTTAATCTTAGATGCTAGATTATTTAATTTATACCCAAAGAAAAAAGGACAGCTAGAGTAAACTTGGGAGGAAAAGAAGTAGAGCCACTTAGAAGAGTCGTTCTTCAGCTGGCTCACGAAAGTAAACTTATGCAGAGATTGAATAGGAAAATACATTTACTTATACTTATGTGTGTATATAGGTTTTTGTTGTGTAACTATCATTCTACGCGTGAGACATTTTTATGTGTTTTCTAAGAGAATTGGAATGTTCATATGACTTTGAGCAGTATGTACATATAAAGGGTGGATCCACCTGGTGTGAACGAATGTGTTCACTCAGATGGGAACTAAAATGAAAGGACTTTAAGCAATGGGAGCATTTATAGGGTCGTTCACCCGTGTGTAGAAGTATATGTTTATTTAGACTACTTCTCTGCGAATAGCTCTTTGGACAGAGAGGACATTTGAAAGGACGGCCACCTTTTGCCTGTGCGTCGGTTTCAATATTGTTTGACTGCTCGCTTCTGCAATCTGATGGTTCCCAGTCCTCGTATTCCACAATATAAAAGATTTCTGCTTCTTTAGACTCCTCCATCAATTTATAGCTCTGCTCGCAAGTTGTCTTAAGATTGAATGCACTCACTGCCTCCTCAAGGCAGGGCGGACATATATTCTCTGATAGTAAATCTCCTCGGCTAACCTCGTACCCGGTGCACTGAGCTATCATGTCAGCAATGCAAGTGTCCCAGTTTTGTGGCTCGTCGAATATGTTTGTGAATGATTCAGACGATCCCTTGCAAACTCTGCACATTTCTTCCATTGCCCTGCAAGTAAACGGAATAAAGGACGTGTAATAAAGTTTAGGAAAGCAATGAATATAAAACAAACAACGAACCACCCTGTGCCGCTTTTCTGAATTTTCTGAATGCAGAATTTATGGTTCTTTGGTCCGAATGGTTTGCTTTGACACAAAACATAAGAAATTGAGCTGATAGACGCGAAGAGAGCAACAAACTAAAGGTGCTGTTAGGCGCGAATGTTATCGGTGGGAACGTGTTATCGAATTAAATAGGTGCAATAGAGATAAACCACAAACTAAATTCCACGCCTGCAGTCCACCATAGGACTGATGGTAGGAAGATCTTGAACTGTGCACAAGAACAACTCATGGGGCCTAGTAATAATGCGAAATGATATTCATATTTAATAAAATGTTGTATATGCTTTTAGCTACATTTTTATACCATCCTGTGACGGATTTCTTTAATGGTTCAGCTTCCGGATAACATAATAAGTTAGTTACGCTCCTGTTCGATTTCTTGATGCTTTGGTCTAAAGTTCAAGAACAAAACATTGAGTAAATTTTTAATTAAATAAAATACATATTTTATGTATGTACACATTTCAGTTGTTTCGTCAGTGAAATTGCATTGTTCCCCCTTTTGAAGAGTTGCACTTATTCACTCGTAGTGGGCTGAAAAGTGTTCTGTGTTTGAAGTAGTGATCGATCCCACATTGCTCGTTCTTACCTCTGTCGGCAAGTTCAAAAATCCTAGAGATCTCGATCTGCAGTGCAAGAGCTCGTAGTGCCATGCCATACTTTACTTCAGGACTGTTAGGGATGTCAGCTCGTCGAATGACGAAATGCAGAAACGAATTTAAGCATCGGGTACCCTTGAACGCTCTTCTTCCGTATGAGTGAGGGTGTGTCTTTTCAAAGACGAATTGTGAATAAATCCCTTTGAGCAGAAGGAGCACTTGTACGGATGCTCCCCAGTGTGAGTACAAATGTGTGCTTGGAGATCGGAACTTTTTATAAAGGACTTTGGGCAGTAGGAACATTGAAAGGCTCGGTCCACCGTGTGAGTACGTGTGTGTGTATCATGATTGGATTTTTGTGTAAAGGACTTTGGGCAGTGGGAACATTGGTAGGGTCGTTCGCCAGAGTGCAAACGGATATGAGCCCGGAGACATGCGGCTCGGGCAAAGGACTTGGGGCATTGAGAACACTTAAACGGTCGCTCTCCCGTGTGAGATCGAATGTGCACTTGCAGCTCCGATTTCTGGGCGAAAGACATAGAGCAGTGTGGACATTGGTATGGTCTTTCGCCGGTATGCAAAAGAATATGATCCCTGAGTGTTCCGGCATGGGAGAAAGACTTGGGGCAATGAGAGCATATATACGGTCGCTCTCCCGTATGAGTTCGGCTGTGCACTTTTAAGTGGGACAGTTCCTGAAATGACTTTGAGCATTGGGCGCATTGGTGGGGCCGCTCTCCCGTGTGGGTGCGAATGTGTATTTGAAGATGGGAGTTCTGCTTAAAGGTCTTCGAGCAATGAGTACACTCATACGGTCGCTCGCCCGTGTGAATACGGATGTGCACTTCCAGTTCGCTTTTTTGTATAAACGACTTTGAGCACTCGCAGCACTTGTAGGGTCGGTCTCCGGTATGGAATTTGAGGTGTCTGTATAAGTTGCTTCTATGCGTGTACTGCTTCGAGCAATGGGGACAACTAAATAGAAGATCGACTTCCTTTACATCTGTGTGAACTATTTCATTCCAGCTCTCGTCGTCACGATTTTCACAGAGGACCTCTTCCATTCCGGGGATATAGAGTTTATGGCTCTGCTCGCAGGTGGTCTTAAGATTGAATGCACTCACGGCATCCTCAAGGCAAGGCGGACATATATTTTGTGATAGTAAATCGCCTCGGCTAACGTCGTACCCGGTACACTCCGATATCATGTCAGCAATACAAGTGTCCCATTTTTGAGGCTCGTCGAATATGTTTGTAAATGATCCAGCCGTTCCCATGCAAACTCTGCATATTTCATTCATTGCCCTGCAAGTAAATGAGGCTTACCGTGCGGGAATGCAACGAATATAAAACAAACAACGAACCACCTTATACCGCTTTTCTGAGTTTGCAAAATATGCAGAATGGACGACACTTTGGCCCGAATCAGTTTGTTTTGATATCCAAACATAACAAATTGAGCTGTTAGACGCGAAATGTGAAAAAAAGAAAGGTTCTGTTAGGCGCGAGAGGTATCGCCAGAAACGTGCTATCGAATGAAATAGGTGAAATGTTTTGAATATATTATATTCATTTAAATTGTCTGTTGTGTGCAAGACCGAAGAAAAATAAAACTGTTTGTTGTATCACACACAATGCAAAAATTAATATATATATCGCCGAAATGATGACGTATTTAATCAGTAGACAATCAACAAATACTTTTGGGAATACACATCATATGTATGAAAATGAAACAATAATAATTTGCAGCTTTTAGAGCTTCTGTAAATATCGATAGAGCACATCGAACTCTTCAAACTTGGGCACGGCATTGAAGTTGCGCGGTGTTTTACAATACTCTCTATAGATATCCTGACTCTTGCTTGCAACGGTCGGTGGACGCACACTTAGGTACGAGTCTGTGCCATAGTTGCTCAGCGGCCGCAGTGTGATGCCCCTCATTATCTTAGCGAGTTCCTGGTCGCGTTGGGCAACGGATGTCTGAGCAGGCCGAGCTCCTCCACTCGACAGTTTTCCCATTTGCACGTACTTCTTATAAATGGCCATGCTCTGCTTGGAGGGCGGATTAATGCTGCAGCCGTAGACCTGTTCCATTGAAGGAAGCACCGAAGCCAGCGTTATAGCAGCCGGCTCAGCCGATTCTGTTTGCTTGGCCTCTTTCTCTGCAAAACTGGCACTAAGCTCCTCATCGCTGGAGCTGTCATCGCCTTCACTAGAGCTTGAAGAGTTGCTGTTCGTCGAACCCGTGGAACTTTGACCAGTCATCGAGGGATTTTGACGAGCTTTTCGTGACGTCTGAATCTGTCTCTGAAACGGACTGTAGTTGGTGCGGAATGTGGGCATAAAGCGCATTGCCAGCTGGCTGATCTCAAAGGCAATGTGCTCGCTAAGGTCAGTCCACTTGAAGGATTGATGGTAATTCGAGTAGCCATCGATCATCTCCAAGCCATTGCTGTGTACGCGGAATAGCTCCTTAACGAGCTTGTTCGAATCGGCGCACGAGTATGGCAAGCACTCCCGTACCTTATGACGAACCCAATCGGTGATCTGTTTGCTATCAGTGCTGGGCACAAAGTCATTGTGCATATCGTAGTCGGTTTGTAGCTCCCATATAGGTTGAGTCACTAGATTAAAAACAAAATCAATTCAATGTGAAACTGTACTAAATTATATATGTACTCACATTTGGTGAGGCTAGGCTTGTAAATGCCAAGAAAGAGATTGATGCTGTGCTGCTTTTCAGTGTCGCTAAATGTGTTGCTGTAGTAGCGACTGAGGGTCTGCATCACATCGTTGCCTTGGGAGCCCCAGGCAGCAGTCTTTCGATATGTCTTTATCCTATGCACCAGCTGAGAGCCCCCGTACTGCAAGGCTAGAGTATCACCATGCTCCTCGTACAAATGCTCCAGCATCGTTACACAGTCAGAGTCAAACTCCAGCTTGGCCGACTTCAGAAAGCCCAATCTCTCCAGTTGGTGTCCCAGAGCACACTTGCCAATGGCAAACTGAGCCGAGTTAGTTCGGTCCAAGCAGTCCACGCAATTCGTGCGTACAATGCCCGTCTGCAGGCTGAGATCACTGCCTCGAGCTTTAAAGAACATATTCGTTAATTGAATCACACTTTCTGCGTATATGGCCAACTGCTCCATGACGTTTCCACCACTCAGTCGGCTCTGACGGGCCATATCGAAGTGTATGTGCTTCATACGATGTGACGGCGGAAGAAACTGATTTAGGTAGCGAATGCTATACTCAAGTTCCTTGGAGATGATAGACTCGTGCTTCCGGCGCTCTCGCTTCTTAACCAGGTTCAACATTATTAATGGCGCCCCATAGTGGAAAAGTAGCCGCTCAAAATGCCGCGAGGGAGTCTGAGCATAGGGATCACTGATCACCACCTGTATCTGTGGCTTGGGAACCATTTTGCTGATGTCCTGCGACCAGTGGGATGGTATAGATCCACGCATTTGCGTGAACGCACATAGACGCTGACCGTCGCTTACAATTTGCTCCGTTTCCACTTCATTGGCTACATCGCCCTGAAAGTTTGCACCACGCTTGAGGAAGCGAGTTCCCGCAAAGCGTGTACTGCGACGCGCTATGAGGCAGACATTTACATGCCGCCCAAAGATGCTGATGCACGATTGACTAACAAATCCGTGGATGACCTCCAGCAGCCAGTCCTTCAGCATTATACCCTCCATTGGTTGCAGCAGATAGGCATTCCATACAAAACGCTTGCGGGAATCGCTTCGAAATGCATAGTCCACACGCTCATTAATCTGCGCCACGTTGTTAGTCAGTGTGTTCCAGTCGGGTAGTGGCTCGTCCCGATCCAGGTCCACCTTGGCTCCCACAAAGCGCGGCGCCGACTCATTATACTGCAGCGTTCGTGTCAGATCATATGAATATGAGAAATAAAAGTTGCTACGCAGGTCGATGTTCTGAAACATTTTCTTGTAGCGATCCTCGTGTGGATGTGGTGGCCGCTGGGATGTCACTTCGTTCACACGTACCATAACAGTGTCCTTAATGGTGTAGACCAAATGGTTTCCAATGAAGGCGCAACACTTTCTCTTGGTCACCAGTATCAGATAGTATCCCTCGAGGAATCTGACAAAGCCCAGCACTCCATAGGCTGATGTCACCTTGGGCGAGCCCGTGAGGGAAGCCACAAAGCGTCTAATTTCCAAATTATTGAACTCATTGGCATTTTCCTCAATACTCAAACGATTGTGCGCCAGCCGATCGATTGTGAGCAACCGAAATCTCGTCTCGCGGTTGTTACTGCCCACCAAATACAATCGCTGAAACACGAAGAGTTAAACAAATAAAGTATTTTTTTCATGTGGCAACTACTTACTGTGCGAGTCTCATAAAGCACTACCTTCTGTATGCAACTGATCAGAGGATTAAATACTATATTTGGGTTTCCATTGTTCATTTTATATGCAATCCGATGCGCTTGTCAACAAATGTATTATTATTTTTTGCCCCGAAATGGTTTGTTTTCAAGAGTTTTGTATACTATTTGCGACAATCCGAGTTATCTTTATTTAAGTGCTGTTAGGCGCGAGAAATTACTGTGCGAGTCTCATAAAGCACTACCTTCTGTATGCAACTGATCAGAGGATTAAATACTATATTTGGGTTTCCATTGTTCATTTTATATGCAATCCGATGCGCTTGTCAACAAATGTATTATTATTTTGTGCCCCGAAATGGTTTGTTTTGTTCTTAAAAGATATGATAAACGCTGTTAGGCTCAATAGAAATAAAAAGTGCTGTTAGGCGCGAGAAATGTCGATGTGCTATCGACATAATTTATGTTATATTGCAATAGTTTGTATACATAATAATATTAATTTAACTTTTACTTTGTGAGCAGGAATACCGAAAGAGATCAACTGCACATTGAATTGCACAATGAACCGGAGTACTGATAGGAGGAACGAATTCCTACCATGTAAAACAACGTCTGAACCAATGTAAACGGTGGGAGAAAGGACAACTTTTAGTGATTCAACTAAAAATAGATTATCTTATGCTTCTTTATTATAGAAATACATTTGTTTTTGCGTTTGGACACTTTAACGATCGTTCTTCGTGTGAGTGCGCATGTGTTTTTTTAGTGATATGCTCTGATTAAATGATTTTGAGCAATGAGAGCATTGGTACGGTCGTTCACCTGTGTGGGTGCGTGTGTGTATTTGAAGATGTGCGAGTTGCTTAAAGGACATGGAGCACTGGGAACACGGATAAGGTCGCTCCCCCGTGTGTGTACGGATGTGTCTTCTAAGTCCATATTTTGATTTAAAGTTCTTCGAGCAGTGGGAGCATTGGTGCGATCGTTCTTCCGTATGACTAAGGATGTGCTTCCGGAGATATGTAGAGCTCGAAAAACCTTTCGAACAGTAAGAACACTTATATGGTCGCTCCCTCCTGTGAGTGCGGATGTGTGTTTTGAGCTCGGCATTTTGGGTAAAGGACATGCAGCAGTGGGGCATGGGGCATAGGGCTGGTCCTTCACCTGTATGACAACGCATGTGTAGCTGGAGACTTCCTTGGCTCGATCGCAAGTGTTCTTTCGTATTACAACGGATGTGATTCCGCAGAGATCTTGAGCTCGAAAAACCTTTCGAACAGTTAGAACACTTGTATGGTCGCTCCACCGTGTGAGAACGGAGGTGTTCGGTGAGTTGGACTTTTCGAATAAATGACTTTGAGCAGAAAGAGCAGTGATATGGCCGGTCACCTGTGTGAATACGGATGTGTGATTTAAGAATGAAAGTAGATTGGAAGGTCTTTGAGCAGTGTGAGCATTGATAGGGGCGTTCACCCGTATGCAATTTCATGTGCCGGTTTAGATTCGACTTATGCCGATAGCTCTTTGGACAAAGAGTACATTTGAACAAAAGATCGGCATCCTTCTCAACTTGAGTCTTTGCATCAGCTTCAATTTTGTTTGACTGTTCGCTTCCGTAATCTGATGGTTCCCAGTCCTCGCCTTCGACATTATCACAGATTTCTTCTTCTTTAAACTCGTCCGTCAATTTATGGCTCTGCTCGCAGGTGGTCTTAAGATTGAATGCACTCACTGCATCCTCAAGGCAAGGCGGACATATGCTTTCTGGTAGTGAATCGCCTCGCCTCACCACGTATCCTGTACACTCCGATATCATGTCAGCAATGGAAGTGTCCCATATTTGTGGCTCGTCGAATATGCTTGTGAATGCTCCATACTTTCCCATGCAAACTCTGCACATTTGATCCATTGAACTGCAAGTAAATTATTATTAAATAAACGATTAAATATATATATACACGATAATATATGAAAGAAGCAACGAACCACCTTGTGCCGCTTTTCTAAATATCCAAATATGCAGATTTTATATTTCTTTGGTCCGAATTAATTTGTTTTGATACAGAACATAAGAAATACAGCTGTAACAGCAACAAACTAAAAGTGCTGTTAGACGCGAGTGGTATCGCTGGGCACATGTTATCGAATTAAATAGGTGCAATGTTTTGAATATTGTATATAATTTAATAAATATTCAAAAAATTAACGAAGTGGGGAACATAACCTCTACGCCAGGTAAGTATTGGAGCAAAACTGTAACAAGTTACATATATCGACGTGGCGATTTCCACCTTGTAAAGCCGGGCGGCAAAATAATCCCCCTCTACCCAAGGGTACAGCGGTAACATAAAACCTCAAAAAAATAAAAATAAATATTAATTTAACTTGTATGTTACGTGCATGAATACCGAAGGAGAAAAACAATACATTAAGTTTCAAAACTGCAATTCCGCCGAGGACTGATGGAAGGAAGATTTTTGACTATGCTCAAGAGCAACGCCGACTACTTTTAGTGGATCTGCTGAAAAGAATATAAACATTATCATATTGGTTTTTATAGTCTTGAATACAATCGCAGCCATTATGCACTTCTTTGCTTTCATGTAAAAAACACAATGCGTCTGCCACCTGGTGGTCAGTGTCCACTGGCAGCCAACATGTTGTCCACTTTGACGTTTTCCTTTCTCTACTGTCATGTTGGTTCTGAGATCCATCACCTTTTATGAGGCAACATATCAATAGTTGCGCATATTTCTCACTTGTTTCCATACCGAGAGCAAGATCTTTGAAGCTGTGTGCATCCACAGAACAAACAAAAGCCAACCTTCTTCAGTTAACACACGAAAATGCTCCAAAGAAGTGAATGAAGGTTGTTTTATTGGGAACTATCATTCTGTGTGTGACTGCGAATGTGTTTCTTAAGAGATTGGTTATGTTTAAATGTCTTCGAGCAGTGGGTACATGTAAAGGGTCGTTCCTCCGTGTGTTTACGGATGTGTTCACTCAGATTGGATTTGTTATGAAATGACTTGGAGCAAACGGAGCACTTGTAGGGTCCTTCGCCCATGTGCGTACGGGTGTGTCTTTCAAGTGTATTTTTTGTTATAAAAGACATCGAGCACTGGGTACATGTATAGGGCCGTTCACCCGTGTGCGTACGGGTGTGAACCCATAGAGATCCAGAGTACGAAAAACACTTCGAGCAGTGGGCGCACTTAAATGGTCGCTCTCCCGTGTGAGTTCGAAGGTGTTCGCTGACTTGGCATTTTTGCTTAAATGATTTCGAGCAGAAGGAACACTGAAACGGCCGCTCTCCAGTATGTGTGCGGATGTGTTTTTTGAGTTCGTCATTTTGCCTAAATGTCTTCGAACAGTGTGGGCAACTAAACGGACGACGACTACCTGTGTGCGTGCAGAGGTGTTTGCTCAATAGCGATTTTGTGCGAAATGACTGCGAGCAGTCTGAGCATTCATGGAGTCGTTCAACCGTGTGCATACGGGTGTGCATATCATGATTCGATTTGGTTATAAAAGTCTTCGAGCATTGAGAGCATTGGTAGGGTCGGTCATCCGTGTGCAAATGAAAGTGTCTATCAAGATGGTATTTTTGGACAAAAGACATCGGGCAGTGGGAGCATTGGTAGGGTCGTTCACCTGTGTGCGTTCGTATGTGAATACGGAGTGATCCAGAGCAAGTAAAACACTTCGAGCAATGGGAACATTTAAATGGTTTCTCCCCCGTGTGAGTACGGAGGTGATCGCTGAGTTGGCCCTTTTGTTGAAATGACTTTGAGCAGTAAGAGCAGTGGTATGGCCGGTCACCTGTGTGAGTACGGTTGTGTGATTCAAGATCGCACCTATATGAGAAGGACTTGAAGCAGTGTGAGCATTGATAGGGGCGTTCACCCGTATGCAATTTCATGTGTCTGTTTAGATTCGACCTATGCGGATAGCTCTTTGGACAAAGTGTACATTTGAAGAGAAGATCGACATGCTTCTCAACTTGAGCCTTTGCATCGGCTTCAATATTGTTTGACTGCTCGCTCCCGCAATCTGATGGTTCCCAGTCATCGTCTTCGACACTATCACAGATTTCTTCTTCTTTAAACTGCTCCGTTAATTTAAGGCTCTGCTTGCAGGTGGTCTTCAGGTTGAATGCACTCACTGCATCCTCAAGGCAGGGCGGGCATATATTTTCTGATAGTAAATCTCCTCGGCTAACCTCGTACCCGGTACACTGAGCTATCATGTCAGCAATGGATGTGCCCAATTTTTGTGGCTCGTCGAATATGTTTGTGAATGCTCCAGACGTTCCCATGCAAACTCTGCATATTTCTTCCATAGCCCTGCAAGTAATTTAGTCTTAAATAGCCGAAATATAGGACGCGCAATAACGTGCGGGAAAGCAACAAATACAAGGAACCCTTGTTCGGCTTTTCTGAATTTGTAAATATGCAGAATTGATGGTTCTTTGGTCCGAATTAAATTGTTTTTGACGCTAACCATAATAAATGGAGCTGTTAGGCGAATTTATGAATACAATTTACCTGACGACCCTCAAAAATATACCAAAATATACCTTCTCATTTTCAAAATTACCGTACATCTTAAATCATTTTCCAGATTTTCATGTTCTATTTAATTTTACTAGCTAGTTAGGATTTTCAGCTCAAAAAATTTATTTTTATCCGATTTTTCAATCAATTCTCCACAAGATAGGGTAGTTTTCATGACTATATTTTATTCGAATGTTTCCAAATTAAGTTTAAAACTAAAAAGGTCAACCAATAAAAAGAGCATAAAACGTTCCGTAAGTGTGTCATGGAATGTTACGTATTTGACAACTTGTTGCTTTGACAAGTTTTTTCAGCTGGAGCTTAAAACTGGGACAATGTTTTTCATCTGTCTAGGCACCCAAACGCATCTTCTTGATTTTGCCTTCAGGGGAGGACGGGCAGATGGCCACGACCCAGCCATCTGTTCTTGGTGGTCGTTGGATCCAGTGGTGGAGTCAAGCACAATATGTATATGGACAAATTTAAAACAGTCACCACACCGAAATAAGTCATATATATGGAAGTCCTCTCCCTTTGAACACAAAATCTAAAAGGTAACCACAGTAAAACCCAAAGAATGATTAAAGACCGCAAAAGCTCGATTAGGAGCAAAAAGAACAGTTCGGTCTTGGTGGAGGAGCAGAAGCCTCCTGATGACAGCAAGAGTGAGGAGGAAAAGAGACCTTACTGCTGGTTGATCTCTCCGGATGAGTACTCGGACTTGGGAGAGGAGACGGTTCCACTGCGCTCTCTCTTCGACTTATTGCCTCACAAAAAGCCGATTTCTGAAGTAGTCGCCGAACAGGTGAGAGACAATGCAAGGGCCACATTGCAGGTGAATATCGAGGGGCGTCGTTTCTACTGCATACCCAACCTGGTCAAGTGCTATTCGGTTGCTCCGAATAGAAGAAGTTCGGGATGTACGCACTCTGATGTTGCGAAGGATTCGAAATTACTTCCTAGCGCTCGTCGGGAGCAAATATTTCGCAGAGCTAACAGTAGACGACCTCGAAGACCTACTTAAGCGCGACTCTATCGGAGTTAACTCCGAAATAGAGGTCTTCTTGCTGGTCCTGCGCTGGTTGAACCTGGCGGGTGACAAACGCCTTAAGCATCTGGGCCGCCTATTGGATTGCGTAAGATTTAATCTCATGCCGATTGCCTTCCTGTGGACCCTGCGCGATGGCTTTACGCACCCGGACAAGGATCACCTTTTCTCGGCAGACCCCATGCTGCTTGCCTTCAACTCGGATCCTAAAACAGAAACGCTCCTTACCGATGCCATGTCCCACGTCGCCACGGCTGATTCCTTCATGGGCGACCATAATACTTATTTGGAGCACATGAACTTGCATCTTTTGCCACCGACTTATCCACGCAAACACGGCTACCATCACAAGTTGCCGTACCACTAGTACATGCTGGGAGTTTCTGACGTGGCCTACACCTTCAAGGCCAACGACTTCGTAGAGTACATCGAGTCCTTGCAGGAACCCGTGGCAGGGAGGCAGACCGCCATCCCATGGAGACGTGTTGGTCGTCGATTCCCTGCAGGATGCCATGGGACTGCTTCGACCATGAAGCAATTATTTTGTATGTCATCGATTGCAGCGATGTATCTGGGAGCATTTTTTAATTTCTCAAAGTAGGGCGCCACTGCAGGAAAATGAAGTTCGAATCTTATTTCAAAATTTGGTTTAATTCTTTGCTTAATTGGACTAAAAGTGAACGAACAAATTTCGAGCTCGCAATTCTAGCAATTTTTAAATGTGGTTTAATTCTTTGCTAAATTCTACCAAAACTGAACGAACAAATTTCGAGCTCGCAATTCCCGAAATTTTTTAATGTGGTTTAACACTCTGCTATATTCGAATTTAACTGAACGAAACAATTTCGAAATCGATATTCTAGACATTTGGTTTAACCCTTCGCTAAATTCGACTAAAACTGTCTACAAAAAAAAAATAGTTCCCAAATCAAATTGTAGTAGGACGTAACAAAGTTAGTTAAAGTATCATAGACGTGTATGAAACCCCCCCAAAGCTAGTTTACTTCATCAGATAATATCTGTTCGAGATTTCAACATAGATTTCCCCAACACCATCTTCTGTTACGTCTCAATAAAACTCTATCAATAACCATGGCCGTTGATATTTCTGCTGCTAGCATGAAAGCTAATTGCTGTGAAGTCTGCCATTAAGGGCGAATACTTTGGTTATATCCACACATAACCCCAAGCAAATCCGCCTCCAGCTGCGACAACCACGGGCTGTGGATGGTGGGGAAAGGCCAACCATGAAAATTTGCCACAATTTGTGTGTGCAACAGAGTCTGAGTCTGAGCTTCCTCCCTACCAAAATTTGACGCCTGATCAATAATATTGACTGAGCTGTGGAAATTCACACACACACACACACACACACACACGGAAAGCGATGTGGCGGATGTGGGAAAATTTGCATGCAGCCGGGTCACAAGTGAGTGCGATGATGATGATGATGAAATTAAAGCAATACAGCTGCAAGGATTGTGTTGGGAGCGGAGACTGAGAGCGCTACCCAAATATAGACAGAGAGGTAACTGGCAGATTGAGCTGGCAGAGGATTGGAATTGGAATTGGAATTGGCTGACTGCATAACATTGGTGGAACAGTTTTGGAGGTGAGCACAGGTAGAAGATATCCTCGTATATCCCATGCACAAGTAGTAAATTACAAACGGATGTAAATGCATCAATTCCAGTTGGGGTGCTTCAAATGCCCGTCTGCCTGCTATTCCTTCCCAGCATGACAAGTTTTGGCAAACAGTTCAATAAACCTCAGCAAATACATTTAATATTCGTGGACAGTGTAGTGTGGATTGACAGTCATGACAACGCATTCAGAGCATCCTTCGAACATTCAAGTGGGTGTGGGAGATGGCAGTTCTATTGTAATTAATTGGCCATGTCTTGTAGTCAAAATTAACACATTGACATCAAATAAACTTGCTACGAACCAGCATAAAGCATTCAACACTCCCATATCAGAATATTAGATGCTGCTCACAGTTCGAATTGTCCTTGAATCGGTGACAAGAGCGAACTCAAAATGCTTTAATTTCAACTGAGAACCGAAAGGAGATCTTACATAATTAATTACTCAGCAGCTGTGGGCTGTGCTTAGATTGGATTGCTGCAAGTAGGGCGATATTACTATCCTCTGACGAAGACAAATGCAAATACCAGAAGGGAACACACAATAGGCTTTGGCAAGAGCTTCATGAACTCTGCATTTTCTTCAGTCACACTTCACATATCGTTGCACTTGTTTGCTCATTCGCGAATATTTATTTAGTCGATGGCAATTAAAGTCGCGAGCTAAATTAAATGAAAACCATTTACGCTCATTTCAAGCAGAATAAAATAATACAAACTCTAATTTATATGAAACTGCGCGTATGCAAAACTGAATTCCCCCTCTTTCCTACTTTCCTCCTTTCCTCCTTTTTTGTTAGTTTTGTTTTATTTTTAGACATTTTTTATTTTAGTTGGCGCTACTTTTTTAAATCAAAGTTAGCGGCAGAGGGACGCAGCGTAAGTGCAAGGGGGAGGGACGATTGGGAATGGGGGTGGGAATGGGTTGTGGGGCGCCAGGTTTGGGTCGGGGCCAGTCCATTCCGTTTCCAACTAAATAAATAAAAAGTGAATTTTTAATTAAAAGTTAAGTGGCAACTCATTTAAATTAATGTTGACTCAAGCGTCATAGCAAAACAGTTGGAGGACCCAAAGGGAGGGCGAGACAGAGAGAGAGAGCGAGAGAGAGAGAGAGAGAGAGCGCGGGAGTGAGATGGAGTGTTATGGGGTGCATGGATGGAAAATAGTGCAAGTGGGTTCGGGGCATCATGGTGTGTGGCAGCACTCCTTAAAAAGCATTATGCACCACAGGACCTTGACTGAGAGAGACTCAGAGTGCGGCGACATTGACTAGATGTAACGCTGAGCAATTTGAAATATAATTAAAGCGCACCATCGAAACACAATGATAGTCCCTCGATGAGTGGCAGCTCCGACTCAGCTCCATCGAAGCTCGTCAATGCTGATTATGAAACAATTTCCGCTGGTGGGCTCTGTCTAGCCAATGACCCCGCGATGGCGGCCCAGGCGAGTGGCTGCCAAAAGAGCCGAGCTTGCTCCAATCCCAGCATCACTTCACTTGAGAATGCATCTCTGCAAGTTTTGCTGTAAATCTCTCTCACGCTCTCTCCCTGGAGAAAGTTTAGCGCTAGTTTCGCTTGGATTGGATTTGGTTTGGCGGTTGGGGAGGTGGGGAGGTGGGAACACTTACATAATTGAATGGGCGGAGATAAGAAAAGCCTTGCTCGCCCTGAACTTTATCATTATTTTGTGTTAATTATGCATCTTTCGACGGTCGGAAATGGTGAAAGGGGGAATGGGCGGCAGAGCAGGGCAGGGCAATAATTCTCTTCTCAATGCCCAATTATCATTTTTGGGGGCTGGGAACTTTTGCGGCACTTAATAACCGAGATCCCAGACAGTACCGACCTCAGCACACAAAAACTTTATCCGCTGTAGTAACTCCTGGTGGAATGAAGCAGTAGTGGGAATTGTGGCGGGTGCGGGGCTACGGGTGCTTGGAGAGGGATTATCAATTTTCAGTTCGCTTTTCATTATGGAAACCTTTGAACTTTCCGCAATAAGTTCGCTGCCAAGGCATGCACTTTTCGCTGCCATGGATTTTGCCCTGACCATTTTTGGTGGGCTTTCCATTCCCGGCTCAGCGCTGTCAATTAGCCAAATCCTTCAAACCGAACAATGGATAAATGTTTTAAACGGGAAAGGCATAAACACGCCAATCCAGTCTCTATTTGTCTGATGATTGACTAAACACTCACACACACAGACTTAATGGCAGCACTCCTTGCACCACTTTACCATTGTCACCCCCTCGCACAATCTTTTGCCATCTCAGAGTTGACTTGAAATGTTGTACGGTATATTTTTAGTTTTTGGCTATTCTGTTTTGCTGTGCTCCTCCTGCACGAAAATTAAGTTTGTTTTCCATTAAGTTAAATAATTACGAAATTATCCACCAAAGGAGTGACTGCAGATGGTGTGGGCGTGAGTGTGTAGGGCGTGGCCGGAATAGCAGCTGCAGCATTGCCCCTTGTACTCAGTGTGTAACTGCCAATGATAGCTGCCTCTTGCTTGACTGACTAACTATTTGACCAGGGATGGAGGATGGATAAGCCGATAGCGTACTAGCGGACATTATCAGAAAATGTATTTACAAATATTTTTGCAAGGAAAGTAAGGAAATCTACACTACTCTACCCAATTCACGGCAAAATTTTTAAGTCTTCTTTTCCATTTCTGAACATGTCCAACCCTGGCCCAGCAGCAGGAACTGTTAGTTCAGCAAAGAGGAATCGCGGAAAGTTTCGCTTAAACGATGTCTCAACACAGACTCATTATCTTTGGCCCCGCCCGTACTCTTCGTTGCTTCGTTTCGTTCCGTTCCGTTTCGTTTCGTTCCTTTGCTTTTTTTCTCCACAAACGCCTGCCTGCCTGTTCTCCCTTTTCTGTGGGGCCGTGTCTTTTCTTTAACGCTTCGCTAATCAAATTCAACATTTTTCCGTTTTAATTTGACAATTCGAAAACAGACAGCAGGGGGGNGGGGGGGGGGGGGGGGGGGGGGGGGGTTCGAGCTGCAGGAAAACCCTTGGGCAACATCTGTGGGCTGTCAATTGGAAAATGATCAAGTAATGCGTAGATGAAAATTGGCAGGCCGAAAGGGAAAATAACTATCCATGCCAAGCCAAGGCAAGTCAAGCCTGAGGCTGACAAGTTCCGAACTGCGAGTATTTGCCAAGACCCTTAAAGTTTAGAGGTGACCTTCGAGTGCAGCTGGCTAAAATGCATTACAATTAGCAACCAATTAGGCGAGGCGAGTGTCCGAATGGTTGCAAGAAGTGTCACTAGTTTGCGTCGTCCCAAATTGATTGAATTTACTTGCCAGAAACGTGACCCACGCTCCACTACTTTCCAGCGGGAAGAGGACACGTGTTTGGCATATCAGAGATGCATTAAATGAAACTATACGAAGGTTAAGACTCTGTGGGGGGAGTGAAGAAAGAATTGTGTGCGCTAATTGGGCAACAAAGTGTCGCCAAGGCATTCTTCTAATACCTTCACTTGACCTTAAATGGGTTAAAGTTGGATCTTTGCTTCAGAGCCAGGGAAAACGGGGGCCATATAGAGACGTAAACTTTCTATGAAAAACCATCAAATATATTTGAACTATAAAAAATTCAATTTGTTCTTTTAAACATTCTTTGAAGCATATTTTTAATCTTGTCCGTTTCCTCTCAAGTTTTATTAACTTTTATTTTAGTTCTGCTTTCATGTATTTTGTTTTAATTTTTAGTAGATCATTTCTGTTTTTTTTTTTTCATTTTATACCGCATAGGAGGGTGTATGTTTGTGTGCGAGTGTGAGCATAGTTAGCATTTTGTGAGCTTTTGCTCTGTCATAATTTATGCATTACGGTCTTGCCTTGACTTTCATGAGCGTGTCTCCTCTTTTTTTGACACTCTCTCTCTCTAACTCTACGTATGGATTTATATGTATGTGTACATAGCTACCTCCTGGAGTGTCCGTGTATCTGCACGCTTGGCTGAACTCTCTGAGCGCTGACTTTTTGATGGCCTTCGCTGGCAAAACGTTGCTTTGCTCACTTATCAGCAGTCGGGCAGACATCGCCTTGCACGGCGTCCGTGTCAATATATTTAATTTAAGCAAATGTATGCACCTCACTCACGGATCCGTATGGAATGGACACACACACATACGTGATAGGACAGGGGCACATACACACACGATATATGCAATTTTTAATCAGGCAAAACTTTGCTCTCAGACACAACAAACACAACAAACACAGCAACACACACAGCCGACAAAGATTGAGATTTGCATATTTCTAATTTCAAAGTTGTAATTAGTATAATTTTACAGTTATAATTGGATGATGATTGGGCTAACTTCATTTAGGCCGTTTGCGGCTGGCCCATAAATATGCATGAGGGTGCCAGTAAAGGCAAAGAGCTGAATGTAATGGCCCAAGGCATAACCTTCATTTGGCTTTGGCAATCACATCAAATATCATGCTAGAGACAGTTTCATGTGCTCATAAGAGTACAGTAAAGGGCACATCAACAATGAATTTAAATAAAATTTCGAAACACTTTTAAAGCTATATTTTCCCGTTAAATCGTTTTCTTTAAGGCAAAACCATCAACCAAGTTTTTTCGCTTCGATTTCGCTCGTCTCCCTTCGATTCTATCTTATGCCAGCCAAAATGCCGAAAAAATATCAAAATGGCAAGTGAAAACCCTCGAAATAAATACGAGTGTCCATGGCCATGTGGATGGTGGATATGGATATGGATGCGGATACGGTTGTGAATGTGAATGTGAATGTGAACACATAGTACTCGTACTCGAACTCGTACTCGTCCAAGTCAGCGAATCGATGCACATTGAGCTGAGTTTTGAAGTCATTTTCAATGTTTTTGATTTCAGTGATTTGTTTATTTATGCATAAAGCATGCGATTTTGAGCTGGATTTTGTGCGAGCATCAGCAGCACACGAAACCACTGAGCCAGAAGGGAGTGCGAGTACGAGTACGAGTACAAGTACGAGTTTAGTATACTCAAACTAGTAAGGGATAGGTGAAGGAAAACTTAGATATTCCAAGCGAATGCACTCTCTCCCTCTCACACACGAAAAACTCACACGGACCAGACCAGTCCATAGCAGAACCGGTGGCGACCGACTTTTCTGCAAACAAATCAAACTCAAAATCGTGTGCGAATGCGATCGAATCGTAAACATGACTGTGCCTGTGCCTGTGCTTGTGCTGGTGCCTGTGCTGCCATTCCACGGAAACGCAACTTGCACACACAAAAACGATTTCATTTTGCCTCCAAATAACCATTGATATGTCCGCTTTCTGTTCCCTGCTTCCTGTTCTAGTTTATCCGAGTGCTCGTACTCTTGCTTCCCAGTCTTTGGCTCTGCATTGTTTGCATTGACACGGACCGGCTATCAAACTGGCAAAAGTTGACTTGCCCCCAGGCTTTGTTCGTTTCCTGTCAACTTGTGGCCATAAAAAATGAGGTGGCAAATAAATATTGCGCATCAGATATACGCGCACACACACAGGCGTATCTATTCGTCCTCGTATATTTCCCATCTTTATATATGTTATCCATTTTTCCGGCGGGTATTTGTGGCTTCTGCTAAGGATAATCAATGCCCATGACCTAGACTTTGAATCAGCGGAACGAGATCTCTAGAATTTATTGATTGGCGAACCGAAAGGAGCGTTAACTAATTGGAAAATGGTATGAGAGTTACAGAGTTTGCCCATCCAGTGGAGAATAAATATTTCCATAAAAAATATTTAAGTTGCTTCATGCCAAATCTAAGGCGGAATATTTAAACATTTTACATGGCTTACAGGTCACTGGATACCAAAGAGCCTTTGCCATTTTCAGAACTACAACCTACACACGACTCGGACAACTTGATTTTTTCAACATATTCGCTTTTCAAGTGATGCAAGTAACATCCTACACCGGCCCTACATATATATATATATATATATATGTATGTGTACTCCATGCCGCACTCTGTCGTCGGTCGTAAGAATTGCTAATAACCAATTTCGATTCAATTCAAGTGTCAGCACAAGACGACAAAGATGACGGCAGCCAACCAAGTAGAGAAAGCCCTGGAATAGATAGTGGGAGAGAGAAGGAGAAAGAGAGAGAGAGAGCGTGACAGAGATAGATAGAGATAGAGAGGGAGGATACCACGACCACGACCACAGTCCACACGGGAAGCACAGCCAATTGAGTATTAATGGTCACACTGCTGCTGCTGCTGCTGCTGCTGCTTCTGCCACTGCCACTGTTGGTCTGCAACTGCGTCTTCCCTCATGCCTCTGCTGCTGATGCCAGCAAGTTTCTTCCGTTCAGAATTATGGCAGGCAGCGGCAGACCGGTCGCCCATTTGAAAGTAAAATCAAACATATTAGAAAAATTGTTCGACGAGCTCAGTGTTGGGGTCAGGTTGAATTCAGTCTTGGTCTGGCTACACCAAACCAGAGGAGAGTCCCATCACTTCCGAAAGATGTTTGCAATGCAGAGAAAAAAGACAACTGAGAATTCATACAGGGGTCATAGAGGGTATTAAAAGCAGCGACTTATCACATTCCTGTTTGGTTTTGGTTTTGGTTTTGGCTTTGGCTCCGTTTCACAGTCATTCGTTAGCAGATCCCCTGGATGATGATATATGAGATTAGCTCAAGTGGCATTCGATGGCAGCACGCCAGGGCGACACTTCGCCCCCCCTCTCTGTGGCTCTCCCTTCTGTCAGATTTTATATTAATGATAAATTAAATTGTTCATTGACTTGAATAATTTTGTGGGTTGTCGCTTTTTCGGGGGGGAATTGTGCGGATAGTTTCCACACACACACACACACACACATCGCTCGCTCTCTCTCTCCCTATCGTTTCGCATGATAAATTGATGAATTTTGTGTGGCATTCGAGCAGGGGGAAAAGGGAACAACAACAACAACTGTCTGTCGTCAGTGCGTGTCACAATTATATAAGTATGTATATTATGCGCGCATTAGTAAATAATTGATGGTTAAGGTATGCTGGATAGACAAGCAGACATTGAGCCAAGTGACAGTTGGGGCACACAATTACAGGGTGGATGAATTGGAGTTTGATTAAAGGATGAAAGAACCCTCCACTTAAAGTTCAAGTTACTTTTAAGCAAACTAGTCTCTGCATGGTGCATCCTTATCCCTAAACCCAAATCAAAGTGGAATCAGAGACAGTGCTGAGTAAGTTACTAGTTCTAAAACTATTTCCTTGAGTTAAGAATTTTCCATGGCCGTTTTGCAATAATTAAACAATTTTCATAGTTTTTGGTGGCAATCATTTTGTGTGTTGTCAAAACTATTTTGCAAAAAAAGAAAACCAAACGAAACGAAACGAAACGAACCGAAAACAATTTACAGATTTTACACAAAAATTTTAATTAAACAAATTTTGGGTTGTATTGCTGTGCGTGCGTGTATGTGTGTGTGGGAGAAAGGAAGTTGACTGTAAAAGCAGAAAACTTTTGGTTTTGCACGGTCTGCGACTTCCTCTCTCTCTCTCTCTCTCGCGCGCTTTGGGTCGTAGGAAGTGGGCACGAGCAACTCCAGCATGGTCCTGGTCCTTCTTCTGGTGTTCTTCCTGGTTCTGGGCCTCGCTGCCTGAGTGCCCAATTCAATTCAATTTTTGCACCATAAGTTGTGCTCGAAATACCAGGAAACTTGCTCAATAATATGGCCAAAAGAAATATATATATAAATACGAAGCAACAACAAAAGATAGACACGAAAATTGTGTGTGTAGGAAATGTTGGTAGAAAGTTTTTTGTGCTCGGTCCCCACCCAAAAACTATGCACACCCACTGCAATGCTTGACCCTGGACTCCATGGACTGGGCTGGTACGGAGACATCATCCGCATAAATCTCAGCAGATGGCTGGAAATTTTACTCGGCATTTGAATGTCACCAAGCACTGAGTGACCCTCTTCTCTCGGGGTACCCATACAAACATCCAACTTAAACTCCGTCTCGTCTGGACTTATAAAGTCGTCTTATCCCAGAGAAACACAGAGACACCAGGGAAAAGCAGAGAGAGAGAGAGAGAGAGAGGCCCTAAAACCAATGTCTGACTACCACTTAAGCGGACTAAAACATATAAATCTTGCAATGGTTGGTATTTCCACAGCACCAACAACAAGTTAAGGCAACAATGTGCAATTTTATTGCCAAACCTCAGACGCTGCGTATACGTAGGGTAAGCTGCTGTTACTGCATCAGCAACGGAATGCCACAAAATGCTTCCACCATACGTTGCCACATTTTGAGGAATGAGTTTGGGAAGCAGCAGCAGTAGCGGCAGCAGCGGCACTAAGGGTGGAGTAAAGCAGTAAAGCTCCGACTGCTGCGGGGCTCTTCAAACGGAGTTTGACAGCAACGGAAATGTTTGGGCGCCTTTCGTTGAACAATTTTCGGCTGAGGCAACCAATTTTGGCTTTAAGTCAAAGTTAAATCGAAATTTGGTTGAGTAAATAAATAATATATGTGCATTGGGATACATTGGGATCACTTTTGGTGATTAATTGTCGTGGTTTGGTTTTAGCTTTGATTTACAGTTCAGTGTTCACAATTTATTCATAAAATATGTAAGGGCTTTAGGGAAGGAAATCTTTAAAGAATGCATTTAGTTACTTTTTGTACCATTCAATTAATGATACAGCAAATAAGTATCACAAATTCAACGCACCTTTTACTCATGTGAACCGCATGACAATATGCAAGATAGAAAACATTTTGTTTGCGGCATTTGGAGCATGTCCCCGGCGTCATAATTAGAAATGAAAAGTGAAAAATATATTTCCACCTTTCAACAAAGACAACGAAAACAACTACAGCCGGGAGGAAGAGAAGAACACCGACAAGCGACCACCGACCACTTGGCTATTATTTATGTTAATTGTAACGAAGCTGAGGCGACGTTCATCATGTTGTCTCTCTGTCTCTCTCTCTCTCTCTCTCCCACTCACTCAGTGTGTTGCAACTATTGTGTTGTGGCTGCTGTTGTGGTTGGGGCCACACGTGACAGCAGCTCAAAACGCCCATGCGAGACAATGGGGCTAGGCCATCGTGTTGCGAGCTGGTCTGGCGCCTTCTCAACTCGGTACAGTGGTTCGGCCACATGGACATATATAATATATAAAGATTAATCTGAAGCATTGGGTTAATCAGTTATATATCCGCGCTCAGAGGATCGTTGCTATGTCTGCCTTGCGATGCTCTCAGTTCCTGCGGTTTGAGGTTCGTTCCACTGTGCTTAATGAGCATCCGACTGTGTGTAGTTTGTGGGAGAGAGTATCTATGTGAATGTGATGTGTCCTGCCTGTCCGTATACATAAATGTGTTTGTGTGTGTGTGTCCGTATGTGTTAGTGCATGGCGTTATTAGGCTAATGGCTGCCCCGTGGGCATTCAAAGCTTTTGTGTCTAGCAAAACGCTTTTGTCCGGCTGCCATACTGTTCCGTCCGTTAACCGACTGCAGGCGGGGCAGCAGCTGACACATCAGCTACCTACCGCTTGCTGGCCGTAGTCGCTGCTGCAAATATGCAGCGGCAGGCTTCCAGGCTAACTGACAAAGCCACGCACAAAATGCATTGAGACACCATAATTGCAGCCAGTTGCTGCACGGGGAAGCTGAGCTGTGCAGTCCCACTGACCCTCTGTCCTCCTATCTGTCTCCTGCCGCCTGCCGCCTGTTCCCTGTCCAAACCCAACCCCTCGGAATGGGCGCAAGTGCGTTAAGTGCAATGACAGCAATTGCGTTGACAGCGGCGCAAAATAGAACGGGCAGACACATACACAGACATATGTATATGTATGTATGGGAGTGACACATTCTCGGATAGAGATATAGAGTTGCCCCATCATTTGAAGTGCAGTTTATATTTAGTCTGCCACACAATGACTGACTGGATGATGCCTACCATCCTCACTCACTCTGTGGCATGGCTCCAAAGTGTATTAACTAACAGGTGAGACAGTGACAGCGTCGATGTCTTTGGGTCCAGCCCTCACCGAAGGAAGTCTAAAACACATTTGGGTGACACTCTCACCCTCTGCCCTACCTTATTTGTCATATTTCCTGGCAGGCTCCTTAGTCGCCGTCTATCCCCAGTACGTTGCAAATAAATTGTAGCCCGAGTCGAGTGGAGTTGAGTTGGCTTGACATGCTGCCAATTGGCCGCGTGCGTGTTGCATTTACAATTGCGAATCGGGTCAATTTGCAGCCGAGCATGAGTCCCCGTCACAGTGTGAAGGACCTCCAGATGAAGGAAGTGTGGGGGAATGCACAGCCAGAGTAGGGCAAGGAATATGTCTGTGCGAACGGGGAAATGAATATCTCTGTTACGTATGCAATGGAACGGCTTAATAATGTGGCTGCTGGGAGTGTTGATACGAATACCATGCATCGGTGTGTGGAGTGGTCAGAAAAAGTGGATAAGAAAATAAGAATAGGTATGGGAAATAAGGGAAGGGAGTTTGTAACAATATAAGCAAAGCGTAAGTGATGAAAGATGTAACTGGAACGTATGATAATGTAAGAAAAATAATCGTAGAGTAGAGAAGAATCTGTTGAATATATCCTGTACATTTCAACGGAGATAAATCGGGGATACCGTCAGCCCAATCTTAACTGATAAATTTAATGGGATATTCGCTTACCCTTCGTTATTTTCTTCGCTTTTCCTTAACCTTCCCCTTGCTAATTTCTCCACAGATCTGTCTTTGTCGTCTGCCTTCATTTAAATCAGCCCCCATCAAATGAGTGCCCTTTCGGCGCTCAACGAATTTTTCATTAGCCAACAAAAATTATGAAATATAGCACAGAACTGCTTAAGCAGTTGCCCCAAAAGTTGTGCAGACCAAGAAGAGTTCCCTGATTTATGCTGCCTCGACTTAACACCGCAAAATCTGAGCCTTTGTGTCAATTTGTTTTGCGTGCCACCAAACCGGGGCAAACAGAACCCGGCTCTCACGCACTCCCCAAACAAAAGAAAGGATGGATTGGGGCTGGGGCTGGGGCTGGGGGTTTGGAGGAAAAGGCCAAGTGAATAATTAAGCGGTTTATAAACATTTGTCTCAGACAACGTTAAGTGGGAGCAGACAAAGTAGGAGACAGAGCAGCCCAAGATGAGTCTAAAACTGAAAGCCTAAACATTATTTATGCTAGCTGCTGGCCAGAGGCCGAGGAGAAACAGAAATTCAGGACTCTGGAAAGTTAGACACTCTTCCAGACCAGCAGCTGTGTGATAAAATATATAAAATATAAGCTGGCATAAATACACTTTTGAAAGGGTATTCAAAACAGAGAGGGAGAGAGAGGGCAAGTCCAAGTTAATTCTAATTTGTATATGGATGGGGGGCCTTTAAAGTTTGTCCAACGAACAGCAACTATTTATATTTAATCGCATGCTCCAATTGCAAAAACAATTTAAAAGCAACTTGCTCGTTAAGTGAAGCGGCACACTGGTCGCTACCTCTCCCTCTCCCTCTCCCCACCTTGTTCCAAAACCTTTTCGGACCATCCCCCTACGCCGCCTTCGCCATCCCTCTCCGGTAACCAAACGAGGCTGGCTGCAGTTGTTACTACCGCGGCGCTGCCTGCTGCTGCATGGCTCTGCCATTGCGCCGTCGTTACTGCTGCATTTTCGACAAGTGCTTTTAACATTAAATATTCATTTACAGCATTAAGGGCACTCGAAGTCACGCGTTAACGGTACAGGGAGAGAGCGCACGCACACACACACATACACAGTGGCGGCGGCTCCGAAAAAAAAAGTGAAGGGGTTGAGGCTGGCAGCCAACTGAGAGCGTAGTGCATCAAGCAAAACGGACAGGAGCGTGCATTAAGTGAATATATTTCTGGGCCTCTCAGGCCACACAACAACAAAAAAAGACCAACAACTTGGTCACCGGCAGAGCGGCAGCAGCAGAACTAAAGCAAAGGTAAAGAAGAACCAAAACGGTGGCAGTAGACAGTAGCTCAAGCAGAGATAAGAGCCGTAGCAGAAGACTAACAGAACCATTGCAGAGGAAGAACGATAACATGACTTTTGTAGAGGGCAGCAACAACTGAAGCAGCAACAGCAACAGTATGACAGCGAGCAAGAGCAACAGAGCGAAAAGAAGAAATCGGCCTGCGAATAAAGTCTATTCATACTAGTTGGGGCATTCCAATGGAACGCTCTGGTAACCGACCATGCCACCACTCAGAGAACGTATAGAACGAGAGTCAGAGAGAGTGGAGCCCAGCATATGCAACTCGAAGAGCGAAAACGTCTCACCTGTACCGTTTCAATGCCGTTCGTCCCGCTCAGCTTTTTGTATAGCTTTGCATTTGCGAGAGAGAACTTAACTTAGTTGCGAGAGAGGAGAGAGGAGCGGCGCCGGCTTGCGTTGCGGCTGCGCGTCAACGGGACTTTTTCTTCGTGGGGCTATTCGAGCTGCAGACGATTTCAGTCTCGCTTGCGGACTCACTGCTGGAGCTCTCGTTTAACGGGATTTGTGGGCAGGGCAAGCACTTTGAATAAGCCATGCAATTATGGCTATCTGTTTGAGCAAAGCAAATAGCCAGCAATGCAATTACGTATATTGCATCTGCATTCGTGACCCAAACGAGCTGGAGCTCATTTTGGATGATCATTGAAATAAAAACTCAAAGCTAAAAACCAAAAATAAAATCCCAAATTGTCTAAGAAATTCGATATTCTAGCAGTATTATGCGTACCACGTTTTTTCCAAGAAAAATATGTATAATTTTGGATAGAACTCCCCAAACCAAATACTCTACAACCGGGTCACTGGCCTCATCAAGAACTCTAGTTCTAATCTAAGCACCCACACACACACATCATAAAAGTATTTATGCGCAATTTAACACGAAATGAAATATAATTTTTTTGTTGCTGTTTTTTCCGTCGCTGGGGTTGTCTCTTTCTGGGATACTTATGCCACATGCATGACAATTATACGAAACAAAATTTGTTCGCTCTGAGGCCAGGAGGAGAATTTCTCAGCTTTTGTGTAATGATTAATGAATGTGCGAGCGGCTGACTGAGTGTGGGGTGGAAGGATGGATGAGTGTGGGCTGCGAGAGTGAGTGGGTTGATGTTTGTACGCGTGTCTCCCTCTGAGTCCGCGCGCGTGTGTTGGTTGGTGACTCCAGAGTTGACATCATAATTCGGGCATTTGCTGGCCAAAATGCGTTGACAGTTTTGAGGCATTATGTGGTGAAAAGGTTTGACTGGAGGGCAGCGGTACTGCGTAAAATGTCAGAGTCATTCGTGCGAAATCAAAACGGGCACAAAATAAATTAAGAAAATTGTAATAACAAAACGCTTAAAGGCAAATCAAGGCCAAAAATAGGGAAAAAAATGGAAAGAATCGGATAAGAGGAACAGAAAATAGAGAGTAGAAGCAAAGCAAACGGAGAAATACTTTTAAGGATCAGAGAAAAAGAGTCGGATGCAGCAAAAGAAGAAGGCAGCAGCCAATAGAAAAATCTCCGTTCAAAATGTCAGGCATTTGCAAATTTATATGCAAGACGCATGTTGCCGCATGCCACATGGTGCCAAGCATTTGCCTAGACAACAGTACGGACGTACACACAGCCGGATTCGAAAAGCCAGAGAGAGGCGCGCATTTATGCCAAACACATTGGCAAACATACAATTTTAAACATGCATAGGCCAAAAATACAACACAGAATACAATACATACTCGTATTCTCAAGAAAAAAGAGCACATCAACCAACATGGCAGGAAGAAGCACAAGAAATGGTAACGCACTGACGTCGCATAGAAGATGCTCTACCAATATGCCAAATAATATTTAACGCTGGTAGAGCTTGGAGCGAACAAGAGAAAGACATCATCATCACATACAATTCTTGATTGTAATTGCTTTTAAAACTAGCTTTTCTATGCCATTTCGAAATCAAGAAGACAATATGTAATTTAGTTTATTTTTAAGCACTTTTTATAGCTAATCGATCTGCCTCATCGAGTGGAATCTAAAGGGTATGCACTGAGCAGTCGATGCTTGTTGTTTGCTTAGCCCCATGGCGGCCTCGAAGCGGCTTAAGGAGCAGCAGGAGCAGCGACTGAGCACAAACATTCCTCTAAATTTATACTCCACACACACACACACACCCTGACATAAATGCACACACATATGAATGTGGCACATACATTACCATATTTGCGTGTTCTCTATGCCGCTATTTCTAAGCCCCACCCCCTGCCTTTTCTATCTCTTTCGTTCGCTTTTCTCGTTGCGCCTGATTATGGCGCTTAAGGAAAACACTTAAAAAGAAAAGGAACAAGGAACAAAGAGGGCCACATACCGACTACATGATACTATTTGATTGGGGGCTTATAAAGGCCAAAATGTTAGATAATAAATATTCATATCTATAGAATATGTACTTGCCATCAAATTCAAAGGTTTCTTACAAACAATTAATAATCGGACATGGATATTCGCTTGGTATATTTTGTAAATATTGTCTGCGTATTGCTCTCAACGATTACCATATATAGTAAATATACCCATGTACTTTTTAAATACCGTGTATAACAATGAGAAAGGGGAGAGGGAGAGCCTGGGGCAGGCCGACAAGTGCCAAGCGCAATTGGGGTTAAAATCCTGGCACGAAAATATTCCCACACACACACACACATACAACTGGAGTTTATTTTGAATTATTTATGGTTAAGTTTATGGCAACATTTTTGACTCCGCTGCTTTGGGCGTCGCTCAACAAATTTCCCATGAAAAATACACAAAAATTAATAAAGCCAGACCCAAGCAGAAAGAAGAGAAATGAAAATGCCAGAGAAATAGAAAAGTTTGTTGCATAATAAGCAGTTACCTTTTGTTACCGTTGCGTGTTGGCAAATTAAAAGCCAACAATGTCTGCAAAATGAACCAAAAACAGAACAAAAACATTTCGCCAACAAAAAATGAAGCAGATTACAAAAAAAAAAAACAGAGCAACAATCCACGACGTGTTGTTATTTGTGCCTCAGCTAGCCGAAAGATTTTGTCGCCATGCTCGAGGGCTATAAATTCGCTCAGGCTTGTGGCAGCAAAAACTCCAGGGAATCAAGGGCATATATGGCAGATGGCAGATGGCATCACAAGGAACATTTAAACTAGAAACTTCCAACGTCCTTACAGCTCTCTCTCTCTCTCTCACTCATTTAGAGTACCAACCATTCGCATCCTTCACCGAAAACTCGCACCTTCCTGGCCCTGTAGAGAGCCCTTTTTTTTCGTAGTGTTGTGTTGTAGTATGTACATACTGTATGTGTTTGTGCATTGACATTTACAAAGTGAGAATTTAATTAAACTTAATGAAAGTGCATGAGTGTCTTGTGGGGCGAGCGGCGGGCTCTCAATGGAGAGGGTCACTGGCTACTGCCTGGCAGCCGGCCAAGCGGACATAAGGTACGAGTAAGAATAAAAAAAGGCTCAGCTTTAGTGGGCAATTGGCAGGACATTCGGGCCATTAAAGGCCAAAAAGTGTTGCAAACATGTTGGAGGAAGAATGACGAGAGAGCGTCTCTCCATACCCCCACGATGCTCACTGAGGATGAGCTCAGCTTCAGATGCAATCTGTGCCTCAGTTGGATCCAGCCCAATCCGAAATGCCAACACCAACAGAAAACAAGAAAGAAAGTCGTGTTTGGTTGGAGTCTCAGTAGAGTGTACCCTTATGCAGATCCAAAGTTTCTATGAAGATGAAAATAGATGCTACAATGATCTAGTCATGACAGCAATCTGCTTAAATTTGTCTGCAAATCCTGTGCATAAATACGGACATCTAAACTTCTGGTCAAAATAGTAGTACCCTCTACAAGGGTACACCAAAAAACACCAAAACAAAATCGAAGCGAACGGAGAAACTGACCCAAAATTCCGCTGCATTGCGTTGGTTACCCTCTTTCTCTCTCGCTGAGTGCGTACCGTACCCCACTGCGTATGATTAATTTAAGTGAGAGGCGTCTGGCAGTGGGATGGAGAAGTTTGGAGCCAGCTTTGGCTGCTGTGGCATTTTCTGGTCGATAAATTTAATTTACACAAATTAGTCGCGCATTGTCGTAAGAACGCCATCGAAATGAGGGAGAAGACCCAGAGGGGGAAGTTGAAAGCTACAGAGACCCTGGAGTGGAAACGTAAAAACAAAAATCTAATTAATTAAAACACCTTGGACATACACTCCCGCAGTCTTTGGCGAAGTTTTTCCTTGTCCCTTAGTCTGAGCAATCGAAATAAGCTAAGAAAATATATGACTTTTGTGTAGGGCTTCCGCGGAGTGTAGCTCTTAAGTCGATTGTTCGATTGTTTGCCGAACGGAAAAGAGGTAAAACAAAGACTCAATGTTATACGGGAAAACATTGTTCACTTTGTCGGAACTAACACTCTTTGCAAGATTTTTAATCAACTTGAGATTAGAAAATTGTTTAACCTCTGAGCGCAATACAGATTTTACTTTACTTTAAGTTTTCTTAGGCTCATGGCTTCTGGTTGCTTCTTCAAGGTTTCATCAATCTCAGAATAATTTTATTGCTGATTGAGAAGGAGAAATGCAAAAGGAAAAGTGAATGCGGCCCTTTCCGCTGCTGATTGAAATCGGTGGGGCAAGGCCTTAAATAAAATATGCGAGCTCACGATCAATTCAGAGCGCAAATTTGTGAGCATATCCTGGGCCTTGGCCACGCACGTCTGACCATCGTTCGGTTAGCTTCACCTCAAGGTCCACTTCCGGGCTCATCCTCATCCTCATGCCCCTGACCACCCCGCCAACATCTCTTTGGTGGAGCTGTCAGGCATGAGGCATTTTCATTACATTTCTGCTTTGTGGTCGAAGTTTTTGCTCTCAGGATTCATTGGGGCATCTCTCTCAGGGTCGCTGAGTGGTAATTTATGGCTACGCACTTGGATTACTAATAATATTCTCCCGCTCGCCAACACACTCGTATTCCTGCGTTTACAAGGCACCAATTTCTATTCTGCTGCCGCCTTTTGTTTACCTAAGCAATAACAATAAATTAATCGCCATCGACAGCCATTAGTGGTACTCCTCCCACTCCTTCATACTTGCACTCTCTCTTCATGCTTTTGTATTTTTAATTATGTGTCCAAATTTTTTGTATTTGTACTGCTCTCCAGTGCTTTAACCTGCTTTTGTATTCCTCTTTTGATACCGTTTAATTGCGGGGCATTTCATATGGCATTCCTGTGTGCCTTTTACAGAATTAGTACAGCAAAAACTTGCTAGAAAAATGGTATTTTAATTGTAATTTATAGCTATAAAGATATGAAGAATTACAGTTTGTTATACAACAAAAACCTCTGCACAGAGGGTATTTTATAGTTGGTAGTTGAACTCTCCTACACAGCTCCTATCGTTTTCCGCTCTCAAGCGTGGCATGAATATTCCTTTCATATATAGGAAATATGGCGTGTTGAGCTGTTAATTGCCTCTATCAATGCCGCTTCCTCTGCGTATTTTACATGTGTTTAGACACCGGTATCTCATACCCCCCCACACAATTTGCGCAGGTCCTCTACCGCTCTTCCACCTAATTGTTGGTAATGTGTTCTGGTTATAATATTTTTTGTGCGGTTTTTGGGTTTTCGGTTGCATATACATATATGTATGTAGTATATTCTGGTTGCGTTTTGTTTGTGTTTGTAATTGTTGAATTTCTGTGCTGGTAATATTCAAATGAGGGGGACAGTGCGTGTGCAGAGTTCGCTTGGGTTAAATGTTTGATAAGTATCTAAATGGACAGGCTTTCGGGTGTGGCTATGACGGCATGTATTGGAACTCATTCTGTTTATTGGGAGAATGCATTTTTAATGGATGGTAATCTACATATGTAGGAGGAGAATTTACATGTAAAATTAGTGATTGCATTTAAAAAATTATTTGTTCTCTGTTTTATCTACTTATAATACCTTTTGGGAATACCTTAGGTCAGGCAGTAGGAACTCTTATTTCAATCTTTTCTTTCATCTTATATATTGCAAATAAAAGCCATTAAACGCTTGGCAACTTGTTTTTCAAATGGTGTTGTCACACTTATTAGAATGGCTTACAAATGTTTACATTGACTGAAGCTAACAATTTTCTAAGTATTTGAATTTGCCAGCCTGAAATGCAATAAAGTGTCACAAAATATTCAAGACTGACCATTGATCAACTCGGCAAGACAACAAGCGAGTGAGTCAATGAAGAAATGAATGAATTCAGTGAAGTGAAGTGAAGTGAAGTGAGGCACAAGTGAAGTGCACAACGAAGTGGATGCGATGGCACAACTATAAAAGTTTCACTCGAATGAAATTGTTCATTGTGCTCATCAATGCCTAACCAAAAGGGAGTCACGCTACACAGGGACGGACACGGTTGTGTGTGTGCGTAATGCATTGAAAATGGAAACCACAGCATAGAATGCAACGAACGTCAACGTTTTTGGGATGGTAAATTGAATATCTTGTTATTGTTGAACGGGGAGATGGTGTAACAAGGCAGCTAATTAGTTTTCGGAAAATGCCGCAGGATATTTCGAATGGTAAAACGCAAAACATGTGTTAAATTACATGCAAAATGAGCGCCACTAAAGTGTAGATGGAGTGTGCGTGTGTTATATGATGTGCCATGCATTTATGCTAAATAATTGAAAATATTATATTACCAAAAGTAAATGTGTCACATTTCCTGTTGACTTTAATTGTTGTCAGAGGCTGCCAGGCAGGCAGGCAGGCAGGCAGGCAGGCAGCACACAGGGCACAGGACACAGACAGCATCCAGAACAGGAAGTGTGGGACCACAGTGCGTATGCGTAACTTATCTTACCGTTGACATAAATGACATTTTAAGGGCAATAAGTTATTTCACATTATGTTGTTTTAACCCCCAGACCAGTACCTTCCTCTTCCTCTTCCTATTCCCCTGCGTCTTCCTGTGTTAAGCCCCACCAAAAGCAGTGGCTCCTGGAGGGATCGCATCCACAAGGATACCCAGACTGCGGGGCTGCTGCTCGAGTTGTTAACAACTATGGGACAAACTTTATGAATGAAGAACAGACGGGGGGTGTTAGCCTGCAAAGAGGGGAGATAGCTGACAGAAGGCAGAGGATGGCCTACGGAATGGGTGGTGACAGTGGAGGTTCCTGGAGTGTGCGTAAGTGTTTGCACCACATGCGGAAGTCACATGTTTGCATTATGTGTCTCTGTGTGTGTCCTTTGGCATGTCCTTGCCTCGTCCTCGTCCTCGTCCTCGTCCTCGTCCTCAGCCCCCCGGAATCCTGTTTACACTGCACTACTTGCTGCACCCTCTGTGCCCTCTCCTTTGTGCCCGTCCCGCCCCTGTTCCTTGCCGAAACATAAATTGCATATATGTACGTATATTTTGAATGTGTTTGCATCGCCTAGCTCGGCCAGCATACTCGTAAATTTTAACTGCTGTGAAAATATTTGTTTAATGAGAAACTTTTAGGTTGCAACGAACCCAACATCCGCCACCCAGCAGGCAGTCAGCCAGCATTATAATTTATTAATTATTTAAATTAAAGCTCGGCACAATGATCACTTGTGTGCTTGGTCGTGTGTAAATAGACAGATAAACCATTCACAGCATTCCAAAATGCTTTCAAAATGTTGGACGGAACCAAATTAGATTGACATCAATTCTGTGGGGATTTGTGGCATTAAAAATCAACTAAATACTTGCATATCCATAAACAAGTAATATAATCTTCTTTTGTTCCTCTGTATTCATCGTACACTTAGAAGGCTAGAGAAGGAAGAGCACAAGAAATGGCAAGCAACGGAAAATTCAATCGAATTTAAGACGATCTTCAGCATGTAATCTATGGGATTCATGCCTAAGCGGATCCTGTTTTAATTTTCCAAAATTAGACCGAGAGAATATTTCCATTTTTTTGGTTGGCCACATTTAGCAGAATTCCAGCACTTAACCCCACTCACACACAGGCACATAAATACATTCGCTCTGTCTCCCTTTTCCCTTTGGAAGGGAGCACACACACACACACATACAAATTACCAAAGATTTATCGCTTGTGCACTTGGAATTGATGACCAGGGCCTAATTGTCATCCGATATGAGTCCACCGCATGACTCGCATTGTCGCTCCAAGCGCAAGCAAGCAGGGGCCACAGGGCCAGTGGCAAAGAACATGGCTGCAAGAGCATCGAGGAGTCGGAGCAGCCACTCAGGGGAATTGAGGGGCCTTCCCCGCTCCGCTTCCTGACTCCTGGCGACCAGCACATTTATACACTTCAACCGAGCACGTGCATAGTTTTGCATGCTGCGCATAACTCGCACACAGCCAGACGGATATACACACACACTGAGAGCTATAATTTTTTACACAGAGCGGGAGAGATGGAGATAGTAAAAGAGAGAAGAGAGAGAAGGAATGGGAATGGGAACGGGAATGGAAGAGCGATTTATGTTTGACTTTTGTGTACGGCCAGCGGTTTGTGTGTCGGTGTGTGTGTGTGTGGGTGGTGGTCAGATTTAAAACTTTCCCTCAACCTTTCCACAGCCCCACCTCGGCCGACGCCCGCGAGAATCGACTGTCTCGGCTGGATCGGCAGTGCATACCGCTTAAAACCTGAGCAATTTGGGGTAGATCATTTTCATTTCATTGAGTTGCAATGACACTTAAAGAAGAGATGGGAGACACATATTTAAATATAGATTTATAGATAATATTTCAATTGTTCAAAGTCCATGAATATCTGCAAGAAATTAGTTATTCCTCCACGGTGTTTCTGACTGCTCGAACTGCAGGTATCGCTCAGGTCGCAATTGCAAGCAATCTTCTCAGTTATCTCCTCCATTGGTTTCTCACTCGTTTCCCCGAGTAAGTTGAGACTTTAGCTAGTGTGCGACTATTTGTTGTTTCGGCTCTTACTGCTTTTGCTGCTGTGGCTGCTGCTCCCACTGAAGCTGATGCTGGTGCTGGTGCTGGTGCTGTTGTTGCATTGACTGATAAATCGCCAGCAATTTATTATTGATAACACATTGGTACATTGATTGTGTATTAACTGAAACTGTTTGCCAAAGTAAAGTGACATTGATATATGGCATG
Organism: Drosophila guanche; assembly: GCF_900245975.1. Lineage (NCBI taxonomy): Eukaryota > Metazoa > Arthropoda > Insecta > Diptera > Drosophilidae > Drosophila > Drosophila guanche. Next base: position 115,345 of record NW_022995748.1, read on the forward strand.
TACATGAAATATCGCTTGTTACGACTGTTTCCCACTCTCTGTCTTTCGTAGCATGGGTGGGCTGGCTGTGCGTCGAGTGTTTGTTCGCCCCAGGGTGCAGAATGCCCATTGTGGCAATCAACACCAGACGCTAACGCAAGATTTGTGGCCCACCAGTCAGTCAGTCAGTTGAGTCGAGCTGAGTCGAGTTCAGTTCAGTTCAGTTCAGTACAAGCTGGATTATGTTGAATGCTCAATGCTCAAACATTTGACATGACATCAAAAATGATGATGGCATTTCATTTTAATTTTGCACACAACAAAATGCAATTATTTATATCAATTATACGCACCCACACAAGTCCAATCAATATACTGGATACATAAATGTGTCGTAAACTCTGACGCTGCTGAAGTGTTTAAATTGTATTTGAAAAGGAACATTCATAATAGAACTATGACAATAAAATTAGATAACTTTTCGGCACAGACAAAATAGCATAAAACACATTGATAACTTAATGCTATAAAATTACGTTTTGGAGAAACAAAAGCTATGTAGAGCATGTTAATAATTATATAGAAATAATAAGAGGAATCAATAATAAATGTAAAAAAAACAAGAAATGTATTAAGACCGAGCCAAGCCGTAAGCATGAGCTAGTAGCTTTTCTAGTTCCACAAAGTTCTATAAATAATTCAATTATGTCGAGCAAATTCGTTGGCATGCAGGGAAATCGCAGTACCCGGTTGGCCAACCGCTAACTCGTGCCAGAGAAGAGAGCCTCCAAGCCAAGAGAGCAACCACAAGAAGCTAAAAATGTTAAATCAAATCATCATATTATTCGAGATCCAACACGAGATGCGAGATGCATACATATGTATGTACATATATTCTCGTTCTCAAGGAATGGCGGGTACGACAACTGACTCGTTGTGCAGAACTAACATGCAAATGCGGACAGATGTGGCAAATGAACAACACACTTCCCAGCAAGAACAATGGTGGGAAGTACAGTACAGTACAGTACAGTAGAGTACAACTTGTGCGGGGACAAGGGACAAGAGACAAGTGACAGGCGACGCCAAAACACGAAAGTGTAATCAACGCTTAAACACTCGCCTCGCAGCCAGTGAGTGCAACGGGACTCCAACATGTCGCTGCCTCTATTTTGCTCGCTCTCCGTTCCATCGCGCTCTTCTGGCTCTCTCTATGTCTCTGGCTTCGTAGTATCACCATCTCTATCTTGCGCCTCGCACTTACTATGTCTATGTCCACTGGCTCGTACTATCTCCATCTCTATCAGGGCGGCTTGACAGACGACAATGGCCTGACATTCCGTCGCTAGACGGCGCTGCTGCAGGCTTGGGACAAACATTGCGACACATTACTGTCAAAACTCATGAAAATATCTCATCCAGGCACAGTGCACATCCCCAGTACGGCGGCCACGGGGAGGATCGCACATAAAACATGCAGCGAAAGAAACAGCAGCAGAACAACAGCGATGAGAAAAACTCCCTAACAAGCGTCATATGCCAGCTGAAGCGTCAACAACAATGCAGCGCCACAAACACACACACACACAGCTCATTAGAGTTCTGTCAGGGTGGGTCGGGAGGTGGAAGAGGGCATGCGGATTTAGTACGCCGGCTAAGCAGAGGCAGCAGCAGCAGCAGCAGCAGCCGGAAATGCAGCAACAGCATCAACAGTGGCGTGGCTCTTGCCAGTAGTACACTGACAAAAACAAATAGTGCCTCATGGCTCTATGAAAGATAAGAAGATGATACACACAGAGAATCCTTTGCTATTATTCATTAAATTACGTGAATCGTATCCATACTTAGGACACAGATGATTTCATTCAATTCCAATGATAGTTCGGTGTAGTTCTGTTCTGTGTAGTTGTAGCTCAGAAGCGCTACCAGTATGTGTGCGCTCATCTTGTTGCAGCATTCAACATTCATTTGTTTTCAGCTTGTTCAGTGTTTTTTTGGTTCCTTTTTGTATGCCCATTTCGAAATGCCCTAACAGATGCAGCTCCAACCGATTTTTATCCGAAGATAACACAACGACAAACGAGGATAGTAAGATTCAACCTCATTGCCTAGGAAACCATGACAAAAATATTTTATCTGTGAGAAAAGATTTCCTACGAGAGAGTATTTAATCTTCCAACTGATGAATTGCTGGCTCTTTCCTCTGTTTGCTGTTGCTGGCATTTTATGACAGTTACAAAAAGTTGCCTGATGATGTAATGTTTATGTGTCGCTGACACTGTCACATGCCCCAACCCACTCTCTCGTGCATCCACACAGAAAGAGAGAGAGAGAGAGAGAGGGAGACAACGATGCCCGCCGTCATAATTGCACCTGGAAGGCTAACCGTCGCAGACAGGAGGATGCGGCACTCAGTGGAGGAGGAACAGAATGAGGACCAGGACCAGCTGCAGCTGGAAAAAAGACGCACAAGAAACAATGACACGACAGAAATATGCCAAGTAGCTGACTCGTTGACTGTGACAGGAGCAGAAGCGGGAGCTGTGGTGGCAGGATAATGGGAGCGGGGGGTAAAAAGGGGAGACATATGATGCATATCGCAAATGTCGTTTGCTGTCAGTTTCCGGTTGTTGCAGCAGCCATTTTGTTTATGCATGAACACGAAACGAATGCGACTGCAACTGCAGCAAAAAGGAATCAAAAGGGGGGAGGACCGAACCATGGTGTCACATTCAACCACCACCCCCCCACACATGTGGGGGAGAGGAGAGGCCACCTGGCCATTCCCTGTGTGAAGGTGCCACGGAGCAGGAAAAAGTTCAAGTGTAAACTAATTTCGGGCTTTGCACTTGGCTGCGCTCGACATTGAGCTATAATTTTTGGCTTACTCCAGGCCAATTTGGCGACACGTGAGTCCTTAAAGGAATAGCAGCACGAGATAATTACTGTGGTCAACACTTTGGCAGCTTGGACTCCATAGAACCTTTGGTACCATCAAGCAGGATGCCCTACCACTGCCCTTTGTGCATTAAAATTATCTTTGCAAATCTAATGGCATAGGAGGTTGACATAAAACAGCATAACCCCAGTGTAACAAAGCCAAATCAAGCCACTTTAAGCCAACTTGACTATCAATCGCCGGAAATTTCGATTACGAAAATTACCTTCACGATTGTCCATTGCAGGAGTCCCCTTTGCCCAACAGGGTCATCCTTCGATGATGCATTAACTCGTATGGCTCTCCAAAATGTTGTCAATTGCAGGCCAACAGACGATTTGTGTTTGCGCTCTTGGTTGCCATACAAAGCACACACAAAACAAGGACACACTTGATCGGGTTGACATAAGTCGGAATGACTGGCCATAATGTTTTTATGACGATTAGGAAGAGGTTCTTGTGAGCCACTCGACTTGATTCATCAGCATGACAAGTTACTTTATGTGAAGAAACGAATGCTGTAGTCGTTGTAAAGACAATTTGGTACCCAGTGGCCTATTGAGATGCAAGAAATTGTTAGCAGAACAAAGAAAACATGATCCGTAAATACCTATCATTATGGTTATGTTATGGTTAATATATGAAACGAAGTAGATCTGTGAGGGAGGACACGTTGAATTACTGAACGAGTGCTGAAACTTTCAGAGCGAAACGTGAAGATTAAGCAGCGGAGGGACTAAAAGCAAACGCCAATTAAATGCCGTAAACGTACACACAATGTACTAAAGTAGGGATTGATATTTCGTCTCTGGGTGAATTTGAGACAACCACAGCTGAGACTGCATCAGGCGGGGTTCAAGCAACCGCCATGGCAATGTCTAGACAATTTATTTTCTTTCGGCCATCATTATCCTGCTCAGACAACAACGTCGTCATTAGCCAGTGCAGATCGTATGACGTGATATTTATTTCCATTTATGGCAGAAAGGAATGCTAAATTAGTGAGAGTCGACGTCTCAGCTGCTCCCCTCGCACTTTTAAGCCAGTGGAGAGTGAAAATGGAATTACCCAAGCACATGTGGTGGGGTGAGTAGGGAATTCTTGATGGGGTTGAAAGAGAATCCAAACCAATTATTTCTGTTTTTTTAAGCTTTACGCAAACATCGAACAGCAGGCAGAACTCGGTGAAAATTACACAGCAGCAGCAGCAGCAGCAGCCACGTCTTTTGTTTGAAATAAAAAAAGGGGAATTAAAACGAAAAACAAATAAAAGTGAAAGCAATGTGAGTGGAAATACATTTTTGTAATTAAAATGCAGCAAAAAGAAAAGAAAGATTGCCGCACATAAACCGCAAACTATGTACATATATAAATATGTACATGGTACATATATGTATATATGGTATTTATGTTTGGCTATGCAAGAACTCTTGTATGTATAATAATATGAGTGCGTAAAAATGAGCGAAATAAATGGAATAATTGTCAATGGGAGGGTACTGATGTACCCGCAAAAGTGAATGTTAACTTTTAATAAAAACGAAGACACAACTTGAATATCATTTACTCGTATGTATGTATTAAAATTAATTCCCAATAAGCGTCACATAATACTGGAAACCATTGCAGTGCCGATATTTGTTCGTTGCACAGCAGTTACAGGTGCTCGTGTTCAGCTCAAACCATGAAACGCAAATAAAAATCAAAACTTAATTACACTTCGTTCAAGAATCCTTTGAAATTTGTTGGGAATTCGTATTACAATTTACAAATAAGTTTCCATAGATGCATGTGTGTGACATGAATTAAATCTTGATACGAAAATCGATGCACATAAGATGCCATGCCATGACTTTACGGGTTTCCCTGCCTTTGCTAAGGGCTTTTGTTTTTCTCTCTCATGGCAACAACAACAATTGCTGTGTGCTTAAGACTGGGCCGAGGAAACAACTACATTAATAACAATCAACTTGTGGATGTAGGCTTTGCCCAACAATAACAACATGTGGAAGTCTATTCAAATGAAAACAACAAGAAGAAGTAAATATGTACATACAACAAATACATTAACTGACACACACAGTATTACATATTTTGCACTCCATTGTGGCGCTGATGTAGATGCATATCTGCCAGCTTTTAGCCATACAAAAATATAATTTAGGAACAACTTCTAATGTATTCCCCAGTTTCTTATTTAGTTAATCAACTTCAGATAACGTAAAGGGCGTGGAAATGTCAAAAATTAAAGATGAATTAAAGATAAAAGAACAGAAAATGGTCAAAGAAACTCCTCGAAACGAATGTGACATTCGATTCCACTTTAAATTGGATCAACATTGGGCTGCGTTGGCTCCAGGGTTGATGGGTTTTTGGCTGTCAGTTGGTGATAGCAAGGATGAGAAGGCGTGAGTCTTGGCTCTACATCGACCTCTGGCTCCATAGCCATGTCCATGGAAGATGCTTCGGAGTGCAGTTTCTCAGCTAAAGTTTGTTCAATACTCTTTTGGACCTCAGAGCTGCTTTCAGCAGATAGACACGCCTCGGCCTCGCAGCTTGAGACCACGAAATCGGAGAAAAGTTCGCTCTCGATGGACTCCGTCGAGGTGGAGAATTCCTCTGCTATCAGTCGACGTGCCAGCTGCACCGATTGAAACTCAGTGTAGTGCATGGAGCGGCGACGCTCAAACTCCAGACGCTGCACCCGCTCCTGGAGTGTCTCCGATAATATATACTCGTCATCAGACGAATCCTCATCGGTGTCTATGTTGAAATCATATTGATTGCAGTCCGTTACCTTCTTCAGCTCTTGCGTCAAACTAGCTACGGATATATTGAAAGAGTTGACAGCCGGCTTCGGAAGGTTTGCGACTTGAACTTCCGGACGCTCCGTTGTATGCATCAGACTTATCTCGTCAAATGAGGCTGACTTCACGGGTCGAAGGTTTAGAAAGCTCTTGTTCTTCAGGATGCCTCGAATCTTCGGCGCCTCCATGCTGAGCGATTGGATCGTTTTTTTTTTTTATTTTTCAAAATATAATAACTTTAAGTACAATTTTATGTTTGTTAATCAGTTTACAGATCGACGACTGAGATTGTTTTTCCACTGAAAAGACTTGGCCCAGGGCCAACTCTGTTTTCGATTATGGATACGATTTGGGCTTCCATAATTTGATGTCAAGGACATGATTTCTGCGCCGAAACGCGGGTTAAGTGTCTGACCTTTGCCCCGGAGTTGACATCGACAAAGGAACGAGAGCCCAAGAAATTTGTTTTGCCAGCCAATTTCGATGGTGTCAGAGGAGTGTTATTTATTGGGCCGCAGGCATCATTGTCTAGCCACCGATCCGATGGCACGATGTAAATAAATATGCGACTGGCGTTTCAATAGCGCCAGCATAAATTGTCAAATCGACAATCGAGATTTTGGCTTACAGATATGTATATCTGGAATGCCGTTTAATTGGATTCGAAAGTTTTCTTCAAAACCCAAAATTGAGCTCTTGAAACGTGACATTGTGGCAACCACAAAATGGTAACCGCAACCAAATCGCGCCATTTTACACCACTATACATATATACTTGTACATACATAAACTACTATATATTGTATATGCATAATTAAACTGTATTTTGGCATTTGGCTTGGATAACAGTTCGCATTTTGGTAACCATTTGACCCACATTCAAAGACGGCGACAGCATCGGCATCGGCATCGGCAACTCTGCTTGGTCGAAGGAAAAGGCAAGGCTACATTGAAATAAAATGTTTATTTTGCATTTCATGCCAACGGAGAGCGCTAAAATTATTTACGCAGCATCAGGCGTGTCATTTGCATGCGCCACGCCCCGACTCCTCATGCCAGTTGTTGGTCGAGAGCTCATGGACAGCGGGAGGAGCCACCCAATGAAAGCCACAAAAATACTAAAATACGCTAAAAGTATTTACATTTGACTCGGAAAAATTATACATTTCCGTGCAAATAAAAACCAAAGCACGAGCATCTCGACCAAAAGAGATGCGGGAGAGAGGAGAGCCCCGGAAATAAAACCAGAATCAGAACCAGAAAGCAGATTAGGCATTCGAGAACATTTCGACGAAGTTGAGATGCTCTGGGGTTGACAAATCTAAAGAAATTATTAAGAAATCTAACACAAAAATGAAATCTTGTGAAGTAGCTCTTTTAATTGTTATTCTTACAGATGAAAGGAGATACTCGTAGATTTTTAACTTCAACCTTAAGTCTCAGTTTGTCAGTTGCTTTCAGCTTCTGATCAGCGGACTACCCCTTGAAAGGGAAGCGTGGAAAAAAAGCGCGTTGGCAAAGAGGAAAAAGCTTCAAATCCGCAAACAAACACTGTGACAGCTACAATGCGGGGCGGGGACACCAGCAGGAGGTGGGTCGAGGATGTTTCTGGCCGGGAAGGGCCACGAGGAAGAGTTGGGAGGAGGCGGAAAAAGCATCACCCGGCTGAATGAAATGTACTCTCTATTGACATTTGATTCGGAGAGAGGCAAAGAAATAAAAAATACATATCTGTAGCTGTATCTGCAGCTGTAGCTGTAGCTGTATGTGGTGCTACCACCAGTTAGCCTTCATTTTGAAGGAGGCTTGGGGATTCCCCCCCGGGCTCCCTCCATGCTGCCAGCACTTTGTGGGACAAAGCCTCGCTCAGATTTCGCTGAAGGAAAATTCGCTTCGTTCCGTTTTCGTTTCATTGTTTGTTTGTTGGTTGTTGGTTTCGTTTCGTTTCGCTTCGTTCCGATCCGTTTTCGCTTTTGTTTGTTTGCCTGCGGATTGTGTTTCCTGTAACAATTTTCCACCCATTTTCCAAAAAATGTGTCCCATCTCTGGTGGCCATGGCCCTGGTGCTGCCCTGTCGTCTTGACGCATAAATTTTCCTTAATTTGTTGCAAAATAATTTCATTCATTTACGTGCTGCCATATATGTACATGGCCCAAGCCGAAAGCCCGTTGATAACTTATTTAAGCGCTTTTCCCCTCATACACACACACACGCACACAAACACGCAGACAGGAAAAACAAAATTTGAACAAAATAAATTATCAAACTGTCACATTGACGTATCGCCCAAGTGAGACAACCAGAGACACAGGCAGCGGGCGAGAGATGGAATGGGAGCCAGAGACAGGCACCCAGGCAATCTCCTGTCCTGTCCTGGACTGTCCTGGACTGGCCTGAGCCCCGGGACCATAATCTAGAGCATCATGTTGCTCGTTTAAAGGATGTCAAAGGTTGGCCATATATCAGCAAAAGGCATCAAACGCAGAGTCGAGGCTTCAGCTTCAGCCCGTTAACAATTTCATGTAACAAATTCTTTGTGCCTTCTGCCGGACACGGATACACACGGATGGAGTGGTTGTGGATGTCGAAGTGGGTGGACTGAAGTGGATTGTGGATTGGAGTGTAGCGGGGTTGAACATGGACATTCGAGCTGTTTCAGATTTCCAATAAATATGCCTAGGGTGGTCCACGGCTACTGCTACTGCGACTGGTATTGGTTGATGTTGCTGTCCTTGTTGTTCTGTTTCCCGATCTCTCCCAGCTCTTCTGGCTCTGTAGTCGTATTCCCTACCCACTGTCGCTTATTTGACATCCTGACAGTTTCGACAGTTTGCTTCTCGTTTCACTCCACGACAAAGTGCGTAAGGCGGAGGACGTAGCACGCAGAAAGAGCTACACCAGAGCTTTGTTTATTTATATGGTTGGGTTCTCTCCCTCTCTATCTCTCCGGCTCCCTTCCCTGGATTTGTACTTTCCTGCGGTTGATTCTGTAAACGTTGCTTTGTTGCGGACAAACCACACACACACACCCAGACACTCGTGCTCGTGCACCGAAGGAAAACCTGCAGAAAAATATCCATCGACAGTGAGGTTCGAAGGTGTAACGCAGCATGTGACAACGCTCCCGATACATTGAGCCCCAGCTAAACCAACCCAACTCCCAGCTCCGACAGAGTGTGTATTTATGAAGCCACTGTTAGCCACTAACAAGCGGCCAAAATCTGTCGCCAACAATGGTGGAAATTGGTTCCAGAACACGGGGGAAAAAGTAGCACACAACCACAGGGTAAGCCATCAACTTATTCTGCCGAATGGATATGTTGGAGTACCTTTGACGTGGAAACTTTAATACTACCAGTAGTTATCCATCTATCTCCATTCTACTAAAGTATAACCGTGCACTTCTTGTATGCTTTAAGAAGCGATTTCAAGCGATTTATCGCTTCCCGTCGATAAATTCTCTCCCCGCCAGCAAATTAGAGCTCAGCCCGCTCTAGACTCCCAATCAGTGCCCGCTTTCTGTGTGGACCGTGCAGGTGGTTGCATCCTCTGAAAATTTGTTCCTTCCAAACGATTTTCCACTGCATTGCAACCTGAACGCCGACCTGTTCGGTTGACATTTCTCATTGGACTGTTACTTCGGCGTGGATTCCAGTGGCACGCTCTGTACCGCTTTTCCAGTCGCTTCCGACGAAGTTTGATGAGGCGAGGCAATGATGATGGGTGGCTTGTTGGGTCGCTTGGCTGGAAATGAAATGTGATAACACTTTGCACAGTTCCAATTCGAGTTGCAGTAGAGGTTCGGATTCGGGTTCGCATTGTCATACTCGTACATACATATTTTCAGTTCAGTTTTTGTTTGCAATTATGCGGCAGATGGAAGCTGCTTTTGTTTCCCAGCAATACAGAGAGAGAGAGAGAGAGAGAGAGAGAAGACTCCGATGCACGTGCTGTGTCTCTTTTTGCACTGTGTGTGTGTGTGTGTGTGTGTCTCCAACCCATCTCTTGTCGGTTGTGAGTCCTGGTATTGTTGATTTTGTCCGATTCCGCTGCAGGCCAACGGATGCTATGGACACACACAAGACAAGCAAACGAACGAACGAACGAACGAACGGACAGACAGACAGACAGACAGAAAGTTGTTTGCTTCATTGGCTGCCACAAAATATCAACAAGCATTTTGTTTATTTTCTCAACAACAACGACCATTAGAGCTGGCACTGGTGGGAGAAGGTGGTGGGGTGTACGCGTACGTACCACGAAGAGTACGAGATGTTTCTGGCTTTTTTAAGTGCATGTTGTTTTAGCGTTAGTGACATGCAACCGACCGGAGGATGAGGAATTGAAATTGCTGTGGGTGGGTGGGTCTGGGGTATGGATTGGGTTGTTTTTAGCCCGAAATTTATGCAACTGCAACAAGAGTAATCCATTGTTTAGCCACTGAAGTGTTTGGTAGGCCACGAGAGCTCCCCACGGCTCCCAGCCAAAGTGAAGAGTGAAAACGGTCCAGCAATCGGTTAAGTGAATAATTTTCAACTAATCGGACATATTTAGATGTGTATTTGACTGTTGATTTCGTAGCTTAAACTGTTATTTATTCGTTTCTTACAACATTTATGTTTGGTTTTTACCTCTTTGCTCAAGTGGAAATTGTAAGTGTGTCCGGCTATTAGCTCTTGAAATGAAGTTGACTTTGGTTTGAAGTTGTAAATATGTAGTTACTATGGTGTTTTGGCAATTTCTATAAAGGAAGTTGTGTGCGTGGCCAGCTAGTCGTCGGCAATATCCTGCTGCGTTTAATTGCTCAAAAGAGTTAAAGTTTGAACTTAAGTGCAGCATCATTGAAAGTCATTGATGATCGATGGAAAAATCCTGCCGATATGCGATTTGATTTCTGATTGACTGTCAGAGAATGCTCAGAATGGATGCCTGTAGATTTATATTTCTTTTCTGCATCACTCCTCACTATTTTTTGGATGGTAAAATCATTCCCACAGAATCTCAAACCTACCGAATGGACATCCTATTCTCGAATTTAAAAATGAGTTCCCTGAATTCCCGCAAATTCCCCGCAGCATACAGCTGTGAAAGTATCAAAATATTCTTTGCACTTGAAGACTTGTACGAGTATCGGCATGTGGACGGAATTCAACCCCAAAAGCCAGCGTCTTGTTTTGAGAGTATTGTATGCAGATTACATTTCCTATACCACACACACACACACACACACACACACACATGTCACACACTCGCACACATTTATGATAAATGCAAAGTTTTGTGGGTAAATTTATGCAGCTGTGACTTTGCATAGTCAGAGTTCTTGTTCCCTGTTCTCCGATCAATGCCAGGGCCGTGGGCCATGTCAACGAAGCAACGAGCGGAGCGCAGCGATATGGATGGAAGGCAGATACCATATACTCGTAGTACGAGATACGGTTATGTGTATGGAGTAGCTGCGGCCATGACTGCAATTTAAATATTGCATGTGCTTCGATAGGACAATCCGTGACCACGAGGACCAGGAGAGTTCCAGCGCCAGAAAACGGACACGGACACGGATATGAAGCACGGAGCACGGAGCATGGAGCACGCTTTGGGGGCCACATATGCGAGTGCCGCCGACACATATTAAGCAGAAAATTGTGTGCCAAACAAAGTAACGATAAATTTGACTATATGTACATATATGTATGTACAAAGTAAGCAGAGCCTGCAGTCGGAGATGGCGATGGAGATGGAGATGGAGCTGAGGCAGCCGGCAATCCCATTCAGAAAAGAGGGGCGTATTTGGCAGGAAGCGTCGCATTATAATTTATGCACATGCAAGCCACGGAGTCTGGTCGGGCCGGCCTGGGTCGGTTCGGATCAGGTCTGTGCTGGTTCTGGCCCGGAGTTCGCTTGGGTCTGCCACTTAATCCGCGTTTAATAACACGAAACCAGAGTTGCACAGCCCCAGTCCTGATGTGCGATAGGAGTTGCAAAATTGTGGTCAGGGAAACTCGACTGCAGACGCTTCATGTCGATAACAATTGCTTTAAGCAACTTTATGGGCTTCTTGGGGGCTTACAAATTGGTGGAAACATTTTTCTATACATATTTTATAAGTGCAAACAATTCAGGCATTTTTTTGCCCATTAATGGGGAGTACTTAAAAGTGTTAAAGAAGCATTAAAGGCATAATTAAATGGAATACCTTAGCGTATGATCGGAATATTGGGAATTTCTTACATGGAAATGTGGAACAGAAAACTTTTCCAATGGATTTTAAGGAATTTTTTCAGAATGAGTTGGAAAATCTGTGATTCCATTTGGCCAATTAAACCAATAAACTGCCAAAGAAATCTGCCGAAAAATCTTTAATTCTCAACACCGAAACCGAGTGAAATATTTCGTTGATAGAATGCGAATGCACGGTGTATGCGTGGCCCCTAGGGGGTCAAAGGGGGAGAATGTTTAACCAAAGGCATTTTTATCAGCCGAGGTCTTAACACGCATATACAAATATGCCAGACAACATATACAAAGGCACACAGACACACACACATAAACAAGTCAAGGCTTCGGTGTGTGTGTGTGTGTGTGGGGGGGGGGGCTGGGGCTTCGTCTGCGGGTTAAAAGCGAAACCTTATCGAAAACGTTTAAACGCACGCAAATTCCACGTGGGCAAGATAAAACATGCATAAGCCAGGGTTTGGGGTGGTGGATGGCAATAGGGGGGGTTAAACGGCAGAGGGTGTGAGTGGATGGAGGCCTTTTGTGTGTCGACTCCGGCTGCGTGTGTGCGTGAAAAATATGCCAATGTTAAATATTTGTCGCATGCTGCCGCTGTGGCGTCCCTGGTTTTGTGTCCCCCAGATAAAGCGTTAACTACACACACAGATACGCGTACGCACAGAAAGAGAAGAGACACACACGCACATTTGAACATACCCAAAGAGATCCTTACGCAGAGAGAGGCACAGACCGCCACCACAGAGAGACAGAGAGAGAGAGAGAGAGAGAGAGAGGAAGCAGGACACTGGTATGTGTAATCTTTTGCGTGCTTTACGCATTACCCAAAAGCCTACGCTGGATGCCTTTGTCCTTCCCCCCATAGCACCCCATGCCATACCTCGACGCAGGACACCGTTGCAGGACACTTTGAATTATTCATTTACACACTTGTTGTGTTTCTTGTTGTGCTTCTTTTCGTACCCTGCAATTAAACAGAGGAAAAGTTGGTTGAAAACGGATAGAATAGGATTTAGGGCACAGAGTAGAATTTGTTCGGGATAGTTTACAGAGCAATCGAATAAATAATAGCTAAATAATACACTTTTTGGATATTTAGTTTCATAATTCAATGTGCAATAGGTAGCTCATAGTCGTGCCCTTCTCCTAAGGCATTCTTACTTGTTTTATAGACGCAAGCCAAGGGACAGTTGACCCAACAGGGGATGCCTACAGGCCCAACTGGTGTGTGTGTGTGTGTGGCACTAGGAGGTGCTAGGTAGATAGGCTGACCAGGGGCTGTGCTCTGCGTAAGGTCTCACCCTCGTCCCAGTAGGCGTGTTTGTAGCAACAACTGTATTTACTTTTTATCGCTGATAAAGCGCATAATTTATTGCTGGTTCGAAAAATGTAAATGCCCACGAGAATGTCGAATGGGGAGACAAAACGTTAAGGAATTTTACCCCAACTCAAGTCATGTTTTTTTATATCTGCCATCCTCCGAGGGGCGTTGTGCCCGTCCAGGTCGCTTGATCTCCAGAGCTATGCCAATTATTTCCAACAGAGAGCTTAGGGTGAAAACAATTTAATATGCCTCCAATTAATTGTTAATTTTCATAATTAAGTGACTTTTTTTAGCATTGTTAATTAATGAAATGAACATATTTTTAGCAACAGAAAAAATGTAAAGACAAACAGAAAACCAAAGCAAAAAGCGCATTCCTCATTTCTCATAAAAAGTGACCTAATTAACAGAAATATTTCACAGGGAAAAAAACCATGAAAAAGTTTATTTTAAAGTATGGAAAAGCAAAGTTAAGAGAAAATATATTCAACAATGGAAATTTAATCACTTTTAAGCCAAGGATAAACCTACTCATATTTTATGACAAAAAAAATGGTATAATATTATAAAGATATACAAAAAAGAGCAGAAGTACAGAACATAGAGCCAAACAAGGAGATTATGATAAGAATCCAACTATAAATGAGTTTTGATAAAAATTTCATTGACTTTAATAAGCAATTGCCCATATAAATAACATGTCAACGAGTTATTGTTAAACACAAGTAAAGTCCTTGATCATCAAATAAAATGAACTGAAAATCTGATTGCTACCTTTTATAATAGATTCTAAAACCAAGTTCCCTCTCCCATTTCAAATCTTGCATCCAACTGAAAACTTGTTTCAAAATCGCACAATTAGTTAAGCAAATGTTTTCAGCAAAACCGTGTAAACTTTGTTCAATATTAAAGTGATAACTTGAACGAATTTCGAATGAAAACTTGTTGAACCACAACTCCAGGCGTGGGCGTGTCCATTCAAAAACAATTACACACGCCCCCGAGTTCAGGATGCAATGATTTCATTTATGGCTGCCACATCCAATTGTCTACGAGTGTGTGTGTGTGTGTGTTTCTGTACGCGTGGAGTAAATAATTGTAGTTTAATAGCTGATTAGGTCATAAATGCAAAAAGTGGTGCCTACCTTTTGGGCCTGCCCTCTAATAAAGGTTCTCCACGTAGGCACATCCGTGTGTAGGGTGTTGGGCGTGTGTGAATGGAGTTGGGGAGGAAAGGGGGTGAAAGCATGTTGTGGCACAAGGCAAAATGCAAATTGAAATGCAATGCAATGTGATGAATGTTCAAGTGTAAAATATGTGGCGTTAAATTTTTGCCGAGGGTAAACAAAGTCAAGAAAATATATTATTACAGATGAGAAGGTTTGAATACCCTAAAGAAATGTAAATATTTTCAGCTCAACACATTTTACACTGCTCCTGAAAGTATCCGAATCAGAACGTAATCTTTAAGTTCATTTAAAATTACTACTAAGTAATTATGAATATAAAATCTTGGGTCTATAAACTGCAGAACTGAGTGAAACTCACCCATAAAAGATTACCCCAAATTAACCTTTAGGCTACAGAATATTTTAAATAAGCATTGGACACGCTCCATACCAGAATAATGCTACCCCATTTGGTAACAGTATAAAATCAAAAGCAAAGCGGAAAATTTTCCAGCATATATATTTTTGTTTTTTTTTTTTTTGCATACGCTTCAGCAAAATGAGGTCAGGCGAAAGAGCAAAGGGGTGGAGAGGGATGGAGGAGCAGGGGAGGGTGGCTCCCGTGGCTTGGGCTTGGGCTTGGGCTTGGTAAAGGCACAGAACAGAAATGGCACAAAGCAAATTTATGACTATTAAGCCAAAAGTATGTGGCATTTGTTGCTATTTTAGCACTCACAGCTGTGCGGCCGCTTAAAGTTATGCGAAAGCGCTAAAATATGCAAAAGCAAATCGCAAAAAAATGCTGAGGCACCGCTTCAGCGGCTCCTTCTCTTTCTAGCTTTCCTTATCAAAATAAATGAATCAAATTAAATAAAAAATACATTGAGCGAGGCTTAATTGAAAGCCAGAGACAGGGGCAGGAACCATGAATACGCCCAAAGGCAGAGGTTGGATCAGGAATACGAGTAGACACCAAGCATAGATATAGCCAGCCATGGACAGGGTCTGGGGACTGT
Organism: Drosophila guanche; assembly: GCF_900245975.1. NCBI lineage: Eukaryota > Metazoa > Arthropoda > Insecta > Diptera > Drosophilidae > Drosophila > Drosophila guanche. The sequence goes on from NW_022995748.1 coordinate 130,813, forward strand.
GGAGGACCCAAGCAATCAACCTAATTTGTCATATGCACTGCGTCCGGTTCTGTTTTGTTCTATGCTGAGTTTCGTCTCTGCCAGCCAGTTGGTCAATATTTATAATGATAGCTAATCGGCAATGAAGGACCAGCAATGGTTCCCGTAGAGGGCATTGCCATTGTCGGGGTCACCAGCAAAATCACTCTGCAGTTCTATTCCCCATGCCATGGCGGGCAAAGTCTGTGTTCTGTTTGCCTCTCTATCGAGCGAGACGCTTTAAAACGATGGCGGAAAATAAATTGAAAGTACTTGTCCATTGTTTGATTAATGTGTCAATAATGGCAGACGGACCGCGACCCGGAACGCTCGGCCAAAGAATAAAAGAGCTCCACTCGACTGCCAGACAAAGTGCATTGCCGGACCAAAGCGTTGGAGGATGAAATTCTGCGAATTTAAGTCGCAGAAAATGGGAGAGAAGTTCGTTAAACACCGATGGAACAAATCGTAGGTTAATAAATAAAAAGTTAAGAGGGAAACCCATAAATATTGTAGTTTTAAAGACTTCTGATTCACATGAAAATTGGAAATAAAAATGAATTTAAAACAAGTTTAGAGGCCCCACATCCACAGCATACGGATATGCGTAATCCTTCTATAAAATATACCATCTTCTTTTACAAAACACACTTTCCACTTGTTAGAATCAAGCTCTTGTCGCCAATCTAAGAACTGCTTCAACGCTTACTAACTCAAACAACCGCAGCGGAATTAGACCCAAGAGCAGGAGCAGCAACAGGACCAGGACCAGGACCAGGAGCTGGACCAACAATAGAAAGAGGACCAGGCCAAAGCAAACACAAACAGAAATAACTGTAATGCACACAGAACATTTGTAACATTCAAAATACTCATTTAGTCATTGGAGTGGGCCCAACCCTTCAAACGGTGGAGCCACCGAATGATGCTCAAAAAGAAATCCAATTTAATGACTATGAAGCAGTCCCCGTGGACCCTTGAAAGACCCAACTCAACCGCTGGACAACCGTTCGGCGTTCACTCTCACTCTCACTCTCACTCTCACTCTTAGTCGCAGTCCCTGTCCCTGTCCCTGTCCCTGGTCCTCGTCTTTGTTTTCATTGCGGCTGTCACTTTGGACGCACAGCCACGTTAATGGCAAGTGTAAAATGGTGTAAGCCAAGACCAAGACCTCCATCAGCCTCCCAAGGCCCTGAAGATAGAAAGCATGGCCGGAGCAAAACCAAAGCAGGACAGAGCAGAGTCCAGAGCAGTGAAAAGTGAAGCAAAGTGGCAAAGAAAAAGAGTTTAATTAACACGAAAATGGTTTCAATTACATAAAATTACATTTCTTTGGAGTGACGATGTCGACGGTGCTATTGTAGTTGACTCTCTCCCCTGGCTATTTACCCTCTCACCCTGTCCTACAGTCTCTCCGTGTAAATGAGATTGAGGCAATGCAGTGGGTGTGGGCGTGGTACAGTTGATTTGGGCACAGAGATTTATTGGGCGTCAGTTGAGCAAATTAGTTGAAATTGTCAGTTGAGGACTGGCGATGGAAGCATGAGTGAAGGGGAGGTTTTACAGGCGAACAGTCGAAGTTGTTATCGGAGTTGGCGCATCTTTGGCTGCCAGTCTAAGGGATCAACTGTACTGTGAGTAGGATGAAAGTTTTCGTTTTATATGCCAAATGCCAATTTAGAATATGACGAAACTAGGAATGATTTTATATTGATGATCATTTTACAAACTTATGATAATCCCCAATCAATATATTTTCAGCAAGATGTGAATTTTACTTTGAAACATTTTGCTACTGTAATAATATCATAATTCATTGCCAAATCATCTAACCATTTTCCCACCATCGAGATCATTATTTTCCATTGTTACTCGAAGTCTCTGCGAAGCCATGAACCCTCGCAACTCCCACAGAATCCGCACACTTTAAATACGCCAAGGACCAAAAAAAAAAAGGAGGCAGAAATCTTTTTAATTAAATGTACTTATTTTATTTGTTGTAGACTTGAAAAATGTTTGCCTTTCGTTTGAGGGCATGCAAATAATGTCATAAATAAAATGGCTGTGCGCCATGAGCTTCTTGGCAGAATACCTGGTATTAATACCCTGCAAAAGGCAGTGGGTAACTTTCCTTGTGTGTTGCTTAGTTAAATCCCAAAGAATTCCATAAAAAGTTTCGCATTAATCAAAATCTCAATGAGTATTTGTGTCTTGCCTTAATCAATCATTGGTAATTTCCACAGCCACATATCTATCACGTTCTTAATTAGACAAGTGTTTTGTTTTTTTTTGGAGAGCATCATTAAAACATCATTAATTTAGTTCTAGTTGGAGTTCCATGACAAACTTTATAGTTTTCCAGCTCAGCTTATGGAAAATACCTTCAACCTTATTTTCTTGTTCTCCTTTTCATCTAGGGTATCTTCAAGTCTAATTATGCACATGTCTTTCTGCCTTTTTTTGGGCACTGTTGCTCCTGTGGTTTGTGTCATTCATTTGGCTTTTGTTCCACTTGGCAGTCGCCTCCAACCTGCCCCATTGTTTCTCTACCTGTCTGCCTGCCCCATTGCCGCCCGCTGTCGTTGGCATTGTGTCGTGCCTCATTTATTTTACTTACACGCATGCTATGGCGATGCCGCCAACGTCGCGTCATTTATGACACCTTGACAGAAAAATGAGCACACACCACACCAGAGGGGATGCAAGAGAGGGTTAAAGGGAGAGGGACACAGGAGCCCAGGAGCCCAGACCAGGTGCGGTCGATCCTACGTGGGTGTCTAGGGTGCGGTTGTTGGAACAAACGCACATTCATAATTTCATTTTCCTCGGAGACGACAGGCAGTCTCTAGGTGCCTCTTCCTCCCTTTTTATGTAATGGAAGGGTATGCCAAGTTTGATCAGAGGTTTGTCATGAAGAAAAAGGAACACCATCGATTCTTTCTGATCCACGCCGGGGTGCCACAATTATCTGTTAATTATTATTTCATACTACAATGGGTAGCAAAAGGCCTCGAGCACAGAAAGGAACTATCCCCTTCTTCTCACTGTGTGTCTTTTGTGTCCCTTATTATGCGTCTGAAATTGAAAAACTTTGTTTGCCGGCACGCTGGGGTTAACAAATAGGCTGCTACCAGTCCATGCCCCCCCCCATTCCCCCTTTTGTCTGTGGCTGCCACCACCTTGCACCACCCTCCACAGCGTCACATAATTTGATGCCTTTTATGGCTTTTAATTTGTTGCCGTCGCTTCTGTAGCACTTGGCTTCTGTCACATGCTGTCTTTTTTTTTTTCTATTTCAAGTATTATTTGAATCTTTCAGCTGCTGGGTTTTTTACATATTTTTTACAGCAATGAACTCGCTGGGCTAATGACAAGAAGAGGATTACAGCACGTGAGTGGCCTCTGTGAGCAGCAAAGCGGGGCAACAGGTGTGTATGGGTACTGGGTGCTGGGTGCTCCCTGGCAGCTGATCGAAGGGAGCCAATGCCGGCGTCGCATATGTACACAGGTATGTGCCCCTCCACAGCATTTACGTGACTCCGATGACCCGTCAAACGGTTCGTAAAAGTACCCCCTAAGGGCTCTTTGAGGAGTAGAAGGTTGGGAAGGAGGTAATGGGTAAAGGATTACTTGTGGAGCATGAGTGTACAGCTGGTAAAGGGCGTGTCTCTCTGTCGCGTGTCCTCGTTGCGGTGATTGCCTTTTGCTCTAGCAACGAGAATTGATTTTACTTGTTTATTGCAAAACATATTGCAAACGCTGTGTATGCTTTATTTTCTCGATGCTTAACCTTTACCAATTTAAAGACATAAACTCATCTACGCTTTCAGACGACAAGCAAACACTTGAGCAAAATTCTACGCTAATTTGTTAACTAAAATTGCGAGAGAACAATCACATTTCCACAGACACATTTGCTAACAAGTTGCCAAATATTTGCATACTCTCTCTCTCTCTCTCTCTCTTTGCATCTGCAACTGTGCAACATTCTGGTATTCTGATTAGCAAGTCGTCTTACAACTACACTTAGCCATCCATCAACTATGGAAGCCATTTATAAATTATGCAGTTTGCACTAAAAAAGAACAACACACGAGTACGGAGGAGTTAGCAGAGCGCCTTTTGTTGCAGAATGGGAAATCCTTTTGTTTGTACTTTTAATAAACAACAGCGAGAGGCAGATAGAGGCAGAGGTAGAGCAGTAGGAAAGTCCCCGACTCGTGTGTATTATATGCATTATGGAAACCTTCCTGTTGCACCATTTTCCTTTTTTCGGGATGGTGCGGCGTTTTGGTCGCAGCTGTGCTATTTGCCATTTGCTTTTTGTTAAATTGCTTCTTTGTGTTCACGTGCAAATTTCGACGGTTTTTAGACTTTGTTTTTCCTTTTTTCCGTTCGCCTTGTTGCTGGCCAGCCTTTTGTATTCAGTGCATTTTGTTTGCATATCAAAATGCGTGAAATGTGTGCAAGAATGATGCGAAGCAAAGTGGGTCTTGGGTGTGCCAGCAAATGCTTTGGTGCGGCATGGCATGGTATATGGTAAAGCTTTGTTCTCGTTGTGGGCCAACTTATTAGCGACGTTACGTTTCGGCCCCGGCATTTTCCCATGCATAAAAATGTAAGCTCAGCCAGTGCCGCGCCGAAGCGAGGCTCTGCAAATTTATGTGCGTAAAAATGTACATGTGAGAGGAGAGCAAGAGAGCTGCGGGCAGGGAGAAGTAAACTAAATTTTTACCACCGCATTTCTTCCACTAGCCATACTCTTACTGCTGGCACTCTGCTCCGTTCTGGTGTTTCCATCTACTCCGCCGATTCTCCGCCAGAGTCGGGCAACAAATATGCGAAGCATTTTTTGGCTTAACAAAAACCGCAAATTAACTTGCTAAACTAGAACAGCTAGAAATATACTCGTAAAAATAAACTGAGAGCGGTGGAGCAGTAGTGGAGTGAGATTCGCTCAAAGTATTTTACCCTGGAAAAAGAGGGAGATTTTCACGAAGATTTTGCAGAAGAAAACGTTCTTTTTCTAGTTTTGAAATATCACAGAATGTTCACCTTTCGGCTTCCCACTCCTATTCTATTTGTGAAAATACTTAACTTACTTCTATGGCTTTGTCTTTTTAGTCATTTTAATTGTCCTAGCATATTCGGTATAATTAGACGAGTTTTGAATTGCACTCAACAACCGCCAGCACATTTCTTTTGTCCAGCTGGGAAACATTCCTGAGATACGTTTATTCGTTCACTCTTAATGTTAACGAAGATGTTTTGGTCATTGAAAAAATGTTCTCTTCCTCGAATGCAAAAAAAAGCAGCACAACAAAACCCAACATGGAAACTATTGTGGTGACATTTGCGTAGCCAAAAATGGTTCGTTCTACATCACACAAAATGCCAATGGATATGCTAATGGCAAGGTAGGGATATCCGGAACAGGAGCAGCACCATCAGGAGCATCAGAAACATCAGGGGCAGCCGCAGTCAGACAGTCAACTTTTATTTCAACTTTATGCCATTTTGGCAAGGACTCTGGAACGTCCCTTGTAAGTGGGGTCCTGTCAGCATGTGTGCGGGTCCTAAGCTCGCACTCTCTCTCATTTCACGTTGTGGCTCTTTTTCTCTGTTGGCATCTCTGCCTCTGCTCTGCCCTTCTCTCTGTGTGTGTCTGTGAGGGATTATGCGACATGAGGTGAAAGCAGGAAGCAGGTTGGGGCCAGGACAGTACAATTCGTGGACAGGGACCGGATCAAGCGGTCAGCGGGTAGTTCCTGTTGAGTTCAGGTGTGTTTACCCTCACTCTCTCTCTCTCTCCGCACTTTTCTCCCTGCACTTAATGCATGAGCTCATACATATATATTCGTATATCTGGGTATGTGTTTGGCCCGAGTTAATACCTGTTTATGACCGTCATATGTTAATGCGCCTTCATTAACATTTTAATGACGCCAGTCCCAATAAAATGTCACACAACCAACAGAAAAAAAACACAAACACACACAAAGTGAATCGTTGCTGCTGTTGCTTAATTAAAAAATTTAATTTAACAAAAGTAAATAAAAGTGCGGACCAGAAAGTGGAATAGAAAACCAAATATAATTCGCTCTAAAATCCAAGGGTCAATGGCTATTTTGAAAACAAAAAGCTTTAAGGTTTGAGAGGTGAGAGGTGAGAGAAATGTGATGGAAAGGGCCATGAAGGTAGCAAAGTACGGAAAGGCTATTCAAGTACTCACACAGCCCCCCAGGACTCCCAACCCGAATCACAAGCGAGTAAAGAGTTTTTGACGAAAAAGTAATTTTAAGCATCGTTTAATTTTCATTCTGTGTAACTTTTTTCTGAGCTGCAACCCACACCTCCCTGCTCATTACCACGCCCCGCACCTAAGTGTTTTTACCATAAACCTTTTTCCTGCTGGACATTTGAGCAGAAAATGTTCGTACTTTTTTAACAAAGTTAATTTTTATGCTCTGCTTTCTGATTTTTTCCGCTGCTTTACTTGTATTTTTTCCACCTTTTCGCATTTCTTTGTTTTCTGGCGGAGTTTGCTGCAATCAAACAGCAGAAATTGTTAAACAAGTATCAAGGGTTTGTTTTCTACCCGCCGAAATGGCAAAGGCAAGGTCAAGTGACCCATTTGACTGGAGAGGCGGAAGGAAATTGTGAGCGGGCGGCTGGGGCAGGGAAAGATCTTTATGGGGTGGTTTGGTCACACTAATTGTTATGTGGATGGCACAACATGGCGTATGCACAATTATGAAACCTGCTCCAACTTTTCTTTGACTTGTTGAGCAGCAGCTGGAGTGAGTGTCATTCAGAGGAGAGTTTCTCAGAGATTCTCAATAATTTATTCATCGTTTTACTGATTGCCCAAGCTTAATGAAGACACGTTTTATTAAGTTCAATAATGCTTCAATTATGAGGTATATGTACGTCTGGCAGTTCCCCATGTGCCATATCTTGGCACTCTCTCTTCTATACTCATTTGGCCTAATTCCCTAGTTTGGCTACTCAATCCCACCCTAGTCCCCCTAGTCCCCAGTGGCAATCTTCGCGGCTAACAGAAGCTGACACCCGACTTACAGACAAGTTTACCTGTTCAATGGGACTGTTTGGGCCACACACGTCATGACAATTTGTGCAAGAGAAAGAGAGAATCCACCTAGATGGAGAGGTAGATAGGACTAAGAGCACAAAAACCAAGAGGACACACATTGCCTAGCACTTGGATTGATCAAGTCAGACTGCCAACCACCTTTGCCTCATACTCGGCTGCTGCTTGTGCGAGATGCAGCCTGTGTGCGTGAAGTGACCGAAAAGAAAGCGAGGGAAGGAGAGGCAGAGATTTGGAGTCCGAGGAGGACCGAGCAAATGCAATTTGCATATGCATGAGGGGGCTCTGTGTGGCCGACATTTTTGCAAGTGTAAAGTGTAAGAGGTGCAAATGACAGTGACCAGAGCGGAAGGTGAGGCACCAATGGCTGTGCAACAAGATGAAGAAGGAAGAGGAGAGCATGGATGTCTTTTGCAGGGTTGCATGCCACCTCGATTCGTGGGGAATGCCCATTCCCCAGCAGCAGAAATACTTTGTGAGCGAATGCTTAAAGTGATTGCAGTTCTTAAACTTTCCTTCAGCGAGGAGACTGCTCTTTCTCCCAGGGCTGTCCTTCTCCAGCTCATTTCTCTCTTTGCCATTCTGACAATGTCCCCCGCCTGTTTTATGTTTTATGCTGACTAACTGTGCCACGCCCACAACCATTTTTAATTAGTCATTCGCTTTGAATCTATATGCAAAAATCCCAGCACCTGTTTCTATTCCAGTTTCATTTTCTCTCTCATTTCTCCTCGGTCCCCGCGCCACACAGTCTCTGCCATTTGTATGCGTACGTAGGTACATATATTTGTGTGCTCGCCTTACACCCATTTGTGTTATTGTTTTTAATTTGAGAATTCTTGAGAAGTTGTAAATTCATTACTTATTCACTTGACGGCGGAAAAGCAGCAAAGAAAAGACAGCAGCGGCTGCAAGCGGCAAAAAAAGAAAACAAAAAAAAGAAAAGCCAAGCGCAAAAATAAATTAAAAATGTAAATTAAATTAGTAACTTCAGTGCGTCTGTCAAGTGCTTGGCTGATTTATTTGGCAGTCCAAATGGACAGTCATCCACCCTGGAGAGCACCTGCTAGATCGCCTCAGCATAATTAAAGAATTCAAAGTCTTTTCTCTCTGCCAACTCGGACTCCGCCAAAGTTGTGGCGGAATGGAAAATTCATGGAAAATCTCATCTAAATAAAGCAAACATGGAACGGTTCTGCTTTCCCACACACATGTGGGCTAAACTTGATTGCCAAAAAGAGTTATAAATGTCACTGAAAATATTGCAAGACTTTGCCACTCGTTCGCTGAAGTTCTAGGAGTCTGCTCCATGGACACCCATTTTCTGTACCAAACATGAGCGTCAAGATAAATGCACAAGTTCATTTTCATGTTTCAGGCCTTGACTTCAAGACATGCAATTCATTGATAGATGAGTGGTGATACACCATTTCAGTGCGGTACATTTGCAGACGCACAGTTCATTTAATTACAAACAAGAGAAGCAAGCGAAAGTATCCAATCGTGGAAAGCTCACGGCTCCTCTGCCTAAAAATTCCTTTGCCCCAATCAAGTATGGCTGAGTGCTCCACAGTGCATTTGCAGTCGTGCCACAGACGCTGCCTAATTTCCATTTTCATTCGCTTGTTGGATTCTTCTTTTTCTTTTCCAGTTTATACCCTCGCAATGGAGATAATGTTTTTAGATAGCTGTTTGCTGAGCACAGAGTTGTGCTACTATAACAAAAAGTTAGTTGTGGAGGAGCATCAAAGGCCAAATAGCTGTCAAAGAAATGATCGATCTGGAAGGGTATCAAAACCTTCTGCTTTAATAAGCTAAACGCCTTGCTGGGTTTTTGGGGGTTTTTTGTTTCGCATGCAAAACGAACGAGCCAAAATGTTGTTGATGTTTGCTGCATGCCACGAAGCCGGGCTTGGCAAGCGGCGTTGCATATTTGCTTTAAACTTTTGTGTCAGCAATGAAAGCGAGACAAGTAGAGCGGGGCACAAGATTGGAGAGGGAGCTAGGCAGATAGAGCCACTGACAGTGCTGCAATCGCTGTTGCAGTTGCACTTTGAGTCGTCAGCCACGAGAAAGTTGTGACATTCATGGAAACAAACAAACTCACACACACCTTTCACGGCTTTTTGGAAAAGTTTTATTTATCTATTTTTTCTGGCATTTACCTTTGAGCGCCACAGAAAAGTTGTGTAGCCAAAAAAGCAAAAGATTCGTTTCACTTGATGCCAATGCAAAATATTTGCCTGCAGGAGAACCAAAAAAAAAAAAAAACAGGAAAACCAGGAAAGCTGGGCAAACAACCAAAAACAAGCAAACAATTTGCCTTTTAATTAACACAGTCTTGACACAATTTATGGCTCATCAAAGTGTTGCCTTTCCCGGCACTGTTTCACCCATGGATCTCTGTTATGACCCAGGGTCCATCCATATCCATTGGCCAGCTTTAATTATTACTGTATTCCGTGGTAAATTGGCAAATATTTTGTCCGCTTTGCTCTGGTTCACATCATGGTCGTGTGTGTGTGTGTGTGCTGGCAAATAAGCAGCGGACAAGGCCAAATATTTACACAGCGTATGCGTAATTTTTAATTGATTTGGCCGCACTGGACAAACAGCAGCGCCGGTCGCATTGTATAATCACAATGTCGGAAACGGTGAGAGACGAGACCCGGTGTTGATGGGACATGTGGACATGTCCGAATTTTGCATTTTAATTGCATATATTAAGGTCCATTTGTCGGGTCACATTATGTTTATTTAGTACGCGGAGACACACACACACAAAATGTTCAGAGATAGAGGCAGCGATGACAGCGATGCCTTTTGTTTTCTTACCAGCGATTGTTACATTTCTGTGGCAAGATACGAACACTCATGCTTCAATGAAGATTTAATTAATTCACCAAACTTCCATTGCCGCGAGAGTAGTAGCTTCATTGATTTGCATATGCTGGTAGGTAAGGAGCTGATTTTTAACATACTTTTTATCTTATCAATTGGTGATGTAAAACAATGATGAAAAACATAAACAGATAATAACAATTCCAGCACTAAAAAAATTTAAATAAATTGTTATCGCTTTTTAAACAATTCAATAAAAGAAAAGTAAAGAAAAGTGAGCCTAAAAATGCTCAACATTTCAGCTCTATTCATTTTGAGATGGGTCACCAAGAAATTCATTCCAGCAGAAACTTAAGTTTTGAATATTTCAAAAACTAGACAGGTTGTCCCTAACACTTTCTGGAATGCGTCTGTATGTTTAGGCCCATTTGTTGGCCCTTAACAAATATTTCGGCAGTGGCTGGGCCCACAGTTGGATGCCCTTTTAGAGACTAATTAATTTATATCAACATTTCAATGTTAAGCCAAACAAAACAATCAGCTTACTGTCGTTCAAACTTGTCTGATCCTTAGGGGTGTGTGTATGTGGTGTGTACGAGGTTCCTAAATCTACGGGTGTCTGTGTGTGTGTGGGTCTGATGTTTGAGTGTTCGTCAGACTGCGAGGGTGGCTTTTGGTTTGCTGATTGGATAAGTGACACAATGTGTTTTCCTTGCTTCGTAGATACTAGTGTTAGAGACCTCATTCCTTGCTTTCCATCTACTATTTATATTTGGATTATCCCTTCCACTTATCAGCAATAGTTTCAATTTGTTCCCAACTTTCTTAGCTACCTTCGCTTGGCTTTTCTCCGATTGGATTCAAAGGATTAACAGCCTCAAAGTTGCGGCTTTCGCCATTTCCACACGGAGGCCCTTTTAAGCTGTACTCTCCTTCTTTTTGGCACATCTTCTCCTGCTTACGATCTAGTTCCTCTTCCACTGTTTATCTTTGCCAATTGCGGGACTGGTGTTCGTCTTTGTGTTTTTAGTGGACTTTTTAAGCAGCAAAAGTACGCTTGATATTCTACTGTTGGTGTAGTTTAGTCGTTTCAAATGTTAGGGAAGGTTCATCGGTGAAAAACACACTGTGTATCAGCTACTTGAGTATGGCTGCTGTTGTGTTGCTGTTGGTGTTAGCGTTGGTGTTGTTCTTCTTCTGCTTTGAGTTGTTCGTTTGCCTTGTCTCGGGGAAATCTGCGAGTATGTTTGGGGTGTCTGTGTATTTTGCCAGCCTGTTTGTTTGCCAAACTGTTTAACTTGGGGCTGCTCCACTTGCCTAGGGGCCAGATGAAGGCGAAGACTCACTGGCCGCAGAAACTTACACTCAAACACCACAGACACACATCACCCCCAGTGCCCCCAACGCTTCCCTCCACTCATCCAGCATTCCGTTTAAAGTGTTTTGGGGGGGTCGCACAAATTGAATTATGGTTTTATGTGTGAACACAAATCGATCATAAAATACTAATTACGCTTCCCGAACTAAGCACGTTAACACGCTCTTTCTTTGAGCTCCAAGCGGAGCTCCATCCACCCACAAACACCGTGGCAGACACGGCGATTAAAAGCTTAATTATCCCATTGCGACACTTCATTAGTTTCGGCCAAGTCCTGCAGGCACTCCTACTCCGCGCGCCTCCTACTGCTCCTCCTCCTCCTACACCAACCGAAAACCGAAAACTTCTTCGCCACGTTTATTGCAATTAATTTTCTTGAGTTCAGTTTTAGTTTTAAGTGCCTGCTGCGAGTGTGTTTAGGCATCCTCTAATATGTCGGATGGCAAACAATCCCAGGGGTTTGCTGCCATTTCGGTTTAAAGCTGGTGTCCGGCATGGAAACAAATAAACCCCAAATGAAACATATTTCCTGTCATTGCTCAATTAAATCGGATAAAAGAGAGACCGAGCAGAAGGAAAAGTCCCGACCTGCACCTGTCTCCCTGTCTTTGTGTGGCTTTTTAGCTTCCATTTTGCTTTTTGCCACAGCTAATGGAAATTTCCGTTAGTCCGTTGTCAAGCTTATTTTTCTGTGCGCAGCTTTTCACAGATTCAATTTGAAACGGTACATTGAATTAAATTACATAAACGAAGATGGGAGCCAGAAATGGCAACTGAGAGATTGCAGATGGCAGACGGAGGGCCAAACTGTAATGAGAGAGGAAGATTTTGAGGTAAAATGCTTGGGTCGCCCGTCAAGCGGCAACCGTAACAATAATATGGCCCACAAAATCGCATAACAATGAAAATAGCTAAATAAAAAGCCAACAACAATAGTCGAAACTCCTCTCAAAAGGGAGCTTAGCCGTCAAGAAATAAAGAAAAAGAGCAGAATGTGAAATGGACTAGAACTGGTGTTACAGTCGAACTGCAGATGCTCTTTTATGGATACAATTGAGGCTTAGAAATAAATGTATTTATTAGTTGAATGATGATGCTCCTTCAAATTCACTTGAGGGTTAAACAAATCTGCAGCTAAGCTGATGTGTCGCGAATAATTTCGTTACAAATCGACTCACTATTCCTATTAACTTTTCAATGCGGACATATCCCCCTTTTGAATAGAGTAAACCTGTGAGCTGGACCCAATCAAATTGAAGTCATTCCCCATTGTAATAATAATTGTGAGCACATACATAGGCTAATGCACTTAAACTGTTCTAAATATGGAGAAAAAAAGGAAACGAAAAATGGAAAAGTGAAAAGTGAAAAGAGAAACACACACAAAACGAGAAGAAACTCAAGAGCCAAGTCAATTAGGCGCATTTCCGGTCAATTCGCTTTGTGCCAGAGACCACAATTGAATTTTTGTCCATCACAGGGGCAGATACTCGTATAGAATGAATAAAGAGAGACCCTTTGCCTGAGGGTGAGTTTTAGTGGAGAGCCCAACACCAGCACCAGCACCAGCACCCCATCGAAGCACTCAACTCCTAAGCGCATGGGAAAGCCATCAGTGAAACGACATAAATTATGTTCTTTATGGCCAGCCAGCAAAGAAAAGTTGACTTTTTGCATTGAACTCCGGTGCATAAATCAAAACGTGTAACTGGGCTTGGGTTCGTTGCGGCACGGGCATGGATTGGAGATGCCCAACTGTTTTCGGGGGACAACCCGTTTCGTAGTTTTAACTCACGTAGACCTGATGCACGTTTCCAGCGCTCATTGCTGCTGGTGCTGGTGCTGGTGCTGCTGTCGCCGCAGGAGGTTGCCGCACAATTTGGCACGTGTGATAAACTCAAAATTGTTGCTGGCAGGCCAAGCGCTGGACGCGACTGCAAGTGTCAGCATTTTCCAGCTGAAAAAATCTGTTTCTCTCTCATTCTGTCTCTGTGCTTTCTGCAAATTTTTTTTTTCCTCTCATTTTTTGGGTGGCGTTTATCTGTTTCACATGTAGTTGACCTTGTGGGTGGCTCCTGGCAAAAAGTTGCCGCCATTAGGGAACTATTAGCTGCGGGCCTCGCAAAATGTTTAAAATTTCTAACCCATATTCTGCATCTCCGGCATGCCTCTTTCTCTCTCTCTCTCTCTCTTTTTTCCCCTTCTCGAACAGAATGCTTAAACTATTTTGCTGAAAGTTTGTCAGCAATTGAGAGCATTTTGTGGAATTTTTAATAATTTTTTTCTCGTCCAAATTAAGGACTGGCATATTTGGCAAAAGATGGCAACTCAAAAAGTTTTATTACTCGTGCATTAGGGGCAGGAGTTGGAAAAATAAACAATATTTATATTGAAAATATTGAGAGCTAACGATTTAATATTTTGGGCTTGGTATGTGTTATGTCATTTGCACGGACTTTGCAGGACATTTGAATGGTGTTTGAAATTTCATAGCGGAATTCATTTCATACCAGCAGCAATTCAATAGCATTGGCTTATAATTGGCTGTACATAACTTCAGAATGTTTATCAAAGTTTGGATCGTGTTTACACAATTTCCAGACACTCAACATTCATGATATCAATGGCAGATAACATTCAATGAATAAATAGGCCAAAAGGGAAGCTGTTTCCAATCAAAGTACTTCAAAATCACCCAATTTGCGCCCTACAATCGATTGCGTCACTCCAACTCCCTGTAGGGAAGTTTCCTGCCCGACTGCCCGACTGCCCGACTGCCCGGCAATGAAGTGAACATTCGGACCCAGGCCACCCCTTGTCTCTACTGTTGCCATTGGATAGGAACTGCAATGCATAAAGAAAACATGTCGCCAAACGCAGCACACAATGGCCTCGGGTTAGATCCGCTGGCAATAGGCTATACGAGCAGATGTGAATGCGAATTTGTGAGTGTGTGTGTGTGTGTGTGTGTGTGTGTGTGTGTGTTTGTGTGTTGTTCAGCACTTACGTGGCCCTTAGGTGCATGCCCCACATGCCCCATGGCTGCCTACTTGCGCCAATTACACGTAGCAGGAGACAGGGACAGAGCCTAAAGCCAGAGGCCATGTGATAACCAGCCCTTTGAAGTGCTCAACTCTCGTTCCACTCTTTGACGCAGCCGAGGTTCTCTCTCTTCTCTCCTACTCTATCTGTATGTGCCACCCTTTGTGCGGTTTGTCGCGCGTCTAATTAAAGGCGCCGCACGTCGAGGTTGCCGCTCTGCGACAATATAGATTTCATTTTTGGTGGAAAAGTAATGGGCGCTCTTTGACCGCAGCTGCCACACAGACTCGTACAAGAAGAGACTCGCAGAAGGGAACTCCAATTCCACTCTTCAACTCCCACCCTTCGAAGTGTCTCTCCATTGTAATTTGCAACTCTGTTCTGTTGTCCAGCTACAGCAAGTGCTGACGCTCTTGTTTAATGTGGAGAGCAACCAAACCCAAACCCAAACTCAAAACGAATCAACGCCAACCCTAAACACGAAAGAAGGCTGTCCCACAGATGCCGAAGCTTTAGATACCCTTCAAGAATGACAATTTTGCCCACAGAAATATTCCAGAGTCTGGGATGATATTTACAAACTTCAAATCGAAATCAAAGAGCCCATTTGCTCATAGAGAATCGAAACGGGCATGCCAAATGAGTCATTACAGATATGGGATGAATATGCATTCAGTCGGGGGGCATGGCATAATTTTACCCGTTAACCCCGTCGACCCCTTGCCCTATCCTGTCGACCACATCGAGTCATTTGTTAACAATCCAAAGCGGTGGCGGTTTTCGGGGTAGGGACAGCGCCAAATGTGCGGAAGTGTGTAGTCGGATGTGGTTGAGCATACGCCATGTGGGCCATCAAAATGTTGTTTTTGTTGCCTATGCGTTGCTTTGCTCGCTTTTGATTTACACTTTTTTGTTGCTGTTTTTTCCGAGCTGTTTTTGGGTGTAGAGGATTTGGGGTGGCTTTTTATTAAGCAAGTGTGCATGAAAATCTATGCACGGATACGCGAGCAATAATGTGAAATTTATGGCTGGCAAACGTGACACTGCTTCACAGGACTGCAGCTCGCATTTAGTCCCAGTCTCTGCCATCGTCCTGTATCCTGTCCTACGCTCCTGCAGAGCGGAAACTGCTCATTCGGCCCCTGGCTGAAGGGGTTTTGCATGTGGAGAGAGTTTTGGAGATTCCTCTGTCGGTTCGCTCAGCATGCAGTTTTAATTGTTTTGTCGCTAAAATATGTCACTGCATCGCCCTCTAACTCTCGCTTGCCGTCTCTTTCTGTCTCGCCCTCCCAACATTCAGTCCGTTTTTGTTGAATTTTATGGCATTTAATTTTGTGTAAACTCTAACATCCACACACCCCGAAAATGGTTGCAAAATGAAAACTTTCGCTTTAATAACATAAAATAAACAGGAGTGCGATATGCCAGCCACACGAGTATCTGCCTGTCTCTCTGTTTTCTGCTCTTGTTTTTATGGGCTGACCGCAATGAACGTTTATCTGTTTAGCATTTTTTCACGACTTTTTTGGCAGCAGTTTTTTTAGTTTCATTTGAAATTGAATTCATGTGGGCTGCTTTGAGGAAGACTATTAGTGATAATCGTTGGAAAAAAACCAATAGAAAATTAACATTTTAAATAAACGATTCGCTAAGCATGGTAAATATAGTTAACTGAGTTAAGTGCACTTAGAAACGGGTTTTTTGAGAGCTATAAAATGGTAAATCAGAGTTTTGTACATCAGAAGTTTATAAAATTTGTTTGAGATATTAGTTTAGCATTCAAGAATTACAGATAAGTCCAATCAAATCCAACATCCTAAAATTAAGCTCCAGAAAACATACCAAACACAATTGCTATAATTCTTAACAAAATGTATGCCAACCCCCCCCTGCCAACCGATGCCTCCATCTTTTCATGTAATCATTAGAATCAAATACAAATGAGAAACAATACCAAATACAGCGCTGCCATAAAACTTCTTCAACTAGAATCGCGATTCCCTTTAATTTGAGTATGATAGCAAACCAAATTGATTTCCTTCATCCCGCGGATGGGCTGCTGCCTTCCTG
The DNA here is from genome assembly GCF_900245975.1 of Drosophila guanche. NCBI lineage: Eukaryota > Metazoa > Arthropoda > Insecta > Diptera > Drosophilidae > Drosophila > Drosophila guanche. The sequence continues at coordinate 147,273 of NW_022995748.1, forward strand.
CCTCCTAGTCGAACAGTCATTGTGCTCGCTTTTACGCCGATTGGCAGCACCACTAGAAGTCTGTCCAGTTCCACGCCCCTCGCTGAAGCAAGGGCGTTTTTATTGCCCGCTTCGTGTTTTTACTTTCCCAAATGTACATGTATATATATATATTTTTTTGTTTTGGTTTTTTCCTGCCTTTTTTTCTGGCGTTTGGCGATCCTTTGGCAGTTTCAATTGAATTGGGTTCCCATTGCTGTGTGTGGGTGCGTGTGTGGAGTGGGGGGGGGGAGTGAGTGAGTGTGGGAGAGATTTCTATTCGTTTCGTTTGGGGGTTTGTCTTTTATTTTTTGTGGCTTTGGCTTTTATTTGATTTGTATGGGGATGTTTGCATATTTCAGCTTTGATTTATTGTTGCGGCTCCGCTCTGTCATCCATCCGCACTGGCTTCCCCTTGCAGCGCTTCTCTTTTTTTTGCCTGTGAAGTTTTCCTAATGGCCATTGCCATTTCATTTCAGCAACAAGTTTTCCCCTTCACGGCTAATGCAACGCGGCTCTCAGCTGCAACTATCGCGAGCACTTTGGCTCAAAGCAACCTACCCTTCCAGCAGTCCTGCCACCTACCACGCTGTCAGCCAGCTGTGACAGGCGTTGGCAAAACTTTTTAATCTCGTTAGCTTGGGCGGAATAATAAAATTAAAGCCCGATGCCAGGGCACTTTTCCAGGTGCGCTGAGGGTAAAACTTCTGTGCAGAAATTTCAATACGCCATTTAAACTGATAATTGTTTCGTATAAATCATTTTGGTCAACACACTCGGAGAGAGAGAGAGAGACGCGCAGACACACGGAGAAATTACCTTTGGCCCAGCAGAAAGTTAATTAAAAAATTGCGGCCAGTGAAAGAGACGGCGGCCAGAGCTTTTTGTGTAAGTAGCCTCCTCGGAGCGAAACAGCTTCCAGTGCGGGGGCTCTCAAATAAACTGCAATTCAATTAGGGACGCGGCCATAAATAAGCCACAAGAACTGGTGTACAGGCGGAGGAGGTGTTGTGGCACAGTAGTAGCTAGGGGCAGAGTGTGGGTGCAGAAGGGGAGCCACCCCCCCCTGACTGTAGGCTTACTCTCGTATTTAGTTAAATATTATTTTAATTTCTCTTTCGTTTCTTTTTAAGTCAGCGCCATTTTGCGGTTGGTCAGGACATGAAACAGATAAAACGAGGCTCTATCCATCTCTTTCACTGTCTTTCTCCGTCTATCTCCCTCTCTGCCACCACCTCCTTTTTTCGGGTGGGCAATGTGGGGTTACTTTGCTTTTTTGTGGTTTAATCTTTTGTGGTTTAATCTTTTATAAATAACAAATGGCATAAGTTGCCTGCCCTTTCGGGCAGTATGGGGCGTGGCTCCATTGCTGGAGGAAGGGAAAGCGGCTGCCGGGGGTGTGTCACTGGGACTGACTGTTTTTTCGAGGTATTTTATATTTTTGAGTACCGCTTGGTTTGTCTGCTCTGAGGTCTTTTTGTATGCTTCTGCTTCTTCAGCTTAAAATGCCAAATTAAGGAAGCCTGTGGAGACTGCAAGTTGCCCTATACAAACGTTCAGATCATTCACTTCAGATCTAGTTGTCTTTCAGGTAAATTAAGTCGGTTCTCAGGCAGTCATTAAGCCGTGCCGATAGGTCTTTAAATGTAGCTCGTCTCTCCCTATATCGAGCACTGCACGAGCATACCATTAAAACTCAAACAATGTCTCGAAAATAAGGAACCCAGCAAACAAAAAACTGTATACAAATACAAAATTTTCGCTGTGGCAACTTGGGCTAAAGTAATTATTTTTAATAATTGACTTGGTGTTTGCTACTTTTTTGCTTCCCTCTTCGGCCAGGGAAAATGTTGTGAACTTTGAACTAATTTGGCAAAGTTTTTTGGCTCTGTGTTCGGGCCCGCTGTACGAGTTTATGCATGTGGCTCTGGCCCTGGCTCTGGCAGCTGCTTGGCCGGCCTGCTTTTGCTCCTGCTGACCTCCAGACCGCACTGAGAGCGTGGCTCAAACTAATTAAATTTATGGGTCTGGATGGATCTTTTTTTCATTTGGGAAAAGTCAATTTTTAAATTTCAACTTAAACAAATGATAATTAGATGAGTTAAGAGAGAGAAGTTAAACTTGAAGTAGGTAGGAATCATTTAATTTTAAATGTTGTTCATAGCTTTACTTTAAATTAAGTTCAGTTTCAAAAAATACTTTAAAATGCGCTTGGGTTCCATTAATATAAATCCATTTTAATTCAGAAAATGTTCAACCCCTCTGCTAATCGATGTAGGGCCAGAGATAAATACAGTGGATTCTGCATTCGAATTTTCAGTATATTAAATTAAATGAGTCTAACCATAAATATTCAAATTCCAGTGGCGACAAACAATTGGTAATGAATTGCGTTCGACTCTAATTAGATAACTTAAATAAATACACGTGTAGCATAATTAATTTGCAATTTCCAAATATTTTTCACCATATTTTTCCTTTCACCCTATCTCTCCTCCGAATGTTCGTTCGATCTTTGTTCCAGTTAATGCAGAACAAATTATGTACGCATAGAGCAAATATTTGGCAATTAAAAAATCGCATACTGAGTTTTACATAAAATTATAAATTGCAATTCAATGAATTTTATACATATTTTGTGGCTATAAATACAATTAGTTGGGATTCTGTGTGGGTCAGCAGATGTTTTTTTGATGTGTGAAAGGGCAAATAAGTATGCACATAGCAAAATAAATAATTTAAATTTCGATTACGCGAATTCGAAGGGTTTTCATGCGCGGAAGTCCACTTTCAAAGACAGTTTCATCCTTATATATCCACCATTAAATATCTGGAAATACCCTAAAGCAGAACAAAAGCTTCTTATTTGCTCCATTCTTGCGCCTGCAAGCTACTGTACACTGTTTGAGGGTATAATTAGCACAGCGCCTCTTAATCCCACATGCCGCGCCGCCTCCATTTGTGTACCTCTTGCGTTGACGTGTTTCTGCCTCCCTGGGGGCAGCTGAAATGCACACGCGACTAAAATACATTAGCGCCTCGACACGCGGCCTAGAGTCGAGGAGGAATTAAACCGATCGCTTGGACTAAGCGCCATTCCCCAAAGGCCTGTAGGGGGGTAAATGGTTGTGCATTTTTCCTGAAATGTCGTACTCGTACCATTACAAATAGATTCCCTAAAAGCTCTTTTCAACTCATCACTGCCTTTAACTGCTGAAAGCCCACACAAATGTGTATCATTGTCTCAAAGAGAGATGCTGAAAGATAGCCATATAAGTATCATTCAATTAGACTTTCTTCTCCTGTCAAATTCATGTCTGCCACTTCCTCACTTATACAGAAATTCGCAGTGCATATTAAAATATGTATTTTAAATCTCTCTTTCTACATATTTATGTATACTTTATACTTTTATTTCCAGGAATATTCCGAAACAAATCAAGTTGAGAGTGGGATAAATTCCCACGCAGACAGACGGTTACAAAATTTTTTCATTACTTGGGCTGTTGGTTGAGTCATTTTCTGGCCCGCCTCCTCTCACTCTCGGGCTTCTCCTTCCCCTTTAACAACTCGCATGAGTTGGTATTGTTGCGTCTCATGCGTCCGACGCGATGCGGCGCCCGGGTTGCGTTTGAGTGTAATTTCCGCATTCATTTCCGACAACATTTTATGCCCCTCTGCGCTTATTGATATCGCCTGACTTCCACACTACCTACACTCTCACCACGACTCCACCGCACTCTGCATAAACTTCTCGCTTCACCTCCTCACTCCCTGGCACATTCGTATTTATTCTGAATTTAGACCAATGTCCAATTTACTTTCTTCGTATTTGTCTGTGTCTTTCATTGGAAATTGTTAATATTGGAAAAATATCTACACATTGTGTACACTTACATTCTCTAGTTTGTCGCTTTTCCTCGCCCTTTTCATGTCTAAAATATAGTCAACCATATTGATATCAGCCTGAAACTCTTTGTCTCTGGCTTTTGAGGGTTTTTTGACTATGTGAGAGAATACGATAACATTGACAGTCTCGCTGCATGCCTTAAAGCTGTTACTTAAGAGCAATCTCTCTTCCATGAGACTCTTGGCATCCTTTTATCATTATTTTTATTGGGCGTTAACAGCAAATGCTTCAAATTGAATTATGGCATTCGATCCATATTTATCCGCTGCTCTGCTCCCTCCCACTTTTCCCCATTGTCATTGTAAATGGTTTGTTGCATTTAATTTATAGCGCACAATAAACTTTTGCGGTTTCTGGCAAAACTTCAACGCGTCAAATGCCTCTGGGCAATTACAACTGAGAGAGAGGACAGAGGGCAAAGCAAATATAAAAGAAATATAAGTGCATATTCCGACTATTAGATACCCTACGTGGACCACTCCTAATATGCAAACATCTAACTAATTGACTTGCAAAGGGAAAAGATAAATAGAATTGATAACCAATATCCCATTTTGATACTTTAATGTTTGTCTCCCAGTTTATTTTTCAGGTGAAAAAAGTGTAGTAGAACTTAGAATATCTACCCTTCTGCTCTATAATTACAGGGTATACATACATGCATATGAGGGGAGAAAGGAATAGAGGAATAGAGTGAGTAAGTAAGTGAAGAAGAGAGAGCAAGGCAACGCTGCTGCTGCTGCTGCTGCTGCTCCTCTTTTTTCTGACCAATTCCTTTCTCTGTTATGCCTTTTCCCCCTTGCTCTCTTGCGCTTGCTTTCACTCTGTATCGTTTGCTCAGATGAACCCTGCAGCATGCACGAATTTTATGAATAATATCCTAAAGGCATTAATTTTCAAATTGGATATTTTGGCCATTTCAGCCGGCGGTGCACAACTGTAAACAAGAGTAAATACTTCCAGCATCACAGCATCGTATCGCAGCGTATCATCCATGCACCCCAGTGCCTCACTGCCACACCCCAAACCTTGGGGCAGTATTGGGGTAACAGACCGTAAAGGGCGAAATATATGTATATGTAATATGATTAAATTTGATCAACAAGCAACTCTGCCAAAAACAGCATTGTACAACCAATGTAAGGCAGAGAAGGAGAGTACTCCTAGAGTGAAGCGAAGGATGTATGTAGAGAGCAAAAAGCATCCACAGAGAATACGTAAATACAAGAACCAAGCACGTTCCCCCCAGGTTTCTCATCTATAATATGTGAGGCCTGGCCATAAGTATCGTTACATGCATGCCCGTTACTTGACGTGGGATTGGGATGGGTATGATGGACACAGAAGATGGCTTGCAGATGGGTAGACAATGGTCATGGATACGGAAATGGACTGGCCTAACTAGGTTTGCATGTGGTTCACGCAAATGTTTCGCTCTGAAAGCGAAAGGGTATCCCCCAAGCCCGCTTACTACGAGTCTTACTCTGTTTGTTCTACTCGTATTTGAGTGTGCTTATGGCTGGCAATGTGTTATTTATGGCTCATTTATGATTGGGAAGCGTGATATTTGTGAGATATTGTAAAACAAGCAGCCAGCAGATCTATGCGTTAGATGAAAGACGGACATGCCCCTCGAAGCCTTTTGCGTGTTGATGAGCTTATGGCAGGCCCTTCCTCGTTTATCGGGGGAAATGCTGCAATTCGATTAGGGTTCTGTCATTCTTCCGGAAACAGTGCTGTGGTGTCTTCTGTAATCCAATAACGAAGTCAATCCACTGACATCCTTGTTTTCCACTCATTACTGAAATGTCGTGCTGTGTCCTGTCATGTTGCACCACCAATCAGCGCCGGAAACTGTTGCACATTACGCATACGCATACGCCGCATACGCCACAACCAATTGACAACTGTTGCTACCACTAGCGGTGGCAGTTGCGGCTTCAGCTGCTGTCTGATTGAATTTTGATTGCTGTGGTGGATTTTTGCATAAGTTGCAGCAGCTCACTCTCTTCCTTTGCTGCCTGCAACTTGTCATGTGCAACTTGATTCCTTTGCCGCTGATAAATCTAATCAGTGTCGCGTCCAACGTGCAACATTAAGCCGACACGCCTCCCGTCAGTGCTTACCTTAAAGGTTAGCGTTAGGCAAAACTTTTGCTGCAACTTCTCTTGACGAGTGTGAGGCGCGGAGAGAAAGGAGAGATTGAAACCAGCAAAACCTGCAGATTGGAGCAAAAGTTTTCACTTAAATTTTTTATGTTATTTTGCTTTAGCTTTACGCCCGTCTCCTGTCCCGTACCCCCTGTCTGCCTTTCTTACTTTTGCAACACTGCACGTAGTAACTTTTTATTATTGTATTAGCAAAAGTTTATTTTTTCTTTGCTTGCCTCCACTCTCCTCCCTCTTTCGCTCTCTCTCTCTGTCCACCCCCGACTATTCTTTGACTTCCTCCAGCCACAAAGTGTGCTACATCTGTGCTTGGCACCAATCGATAGTTGCCTGCAAGCACAACTGTACATACACTCGCAATCCACTCCGGCTCTAACTTCGCCACTTTTCAGTTTGGTAAGATGTTGCGCTTTTGTGGGCAATGGTTTAGATTTAATTTGGCAAACAGCAAAAGGGATGGGGCAACATTTTGACAAAGTGTCCATCCTCGATGTCGTCATAGTCGTCGCGCAGGAACGTCTCTGCCCGTGGATTGTCAATCTGCACTGTGGTTGGAAAGTCATTGCAATGATCTTTTGGTATGTAATTGTGCACAGAAGTAAGAAATGATCTAGAACGGATCTTTTTATAGACATTCAAAATGTATTCAAAATCATTCAATGCATCACAGTACAGTGCACAGTAGGTACTCACAATATGCAACCAAGGTCAACAGTTAAAGTCGCTTTCTGTCGCCAAACCAAACTGCAATTTGTTACCACTGCTGAAACGATCCAAGAGGCAACTTTGTTGCAGTCTCTGTGTCCCGGTCCCGGGCCAAGTACACTTATGTGTGGAGTCGAAGCGAGTACGAGTATCAGCACCAAAAAAAAAAACGCAAGAAAGGAAAGGGAAAGGGAAGGGGAAAGGGAAGCTGGAGCCACTTGACAGCCACAAAGCGCTTGGCTTGTCACCCGCTACTTGGTCAAAGCATTGCGTCAAGTGGCTCTTGGAGCAGTTAAGCAACGTTGCCGACGCCATAAATGTTGCCGCACCAGAGCGCCGTGCGCTGAGCCCTCTCCTCTTGTGCTCCTTTGGAGTTTGTGCAACTTGCAACTTGAGTAGGAGCCGCCACACCAACAACTAACCAGAAAAGTAAAAAAAAAAACGGCAAACGTTTGCCATTTTTCAGTGGGGATGAATGGGAGTGACTGCAGCTCGGCACAGACAATTTCACAGCAATTTAAGTTTTAGCTTTTGTTTAAGCAACACTTCAATTACAACGCCTTCAGAAACTATGTCAACTGTCTTGGAGGATGCGTAAAGATGCAAGTACAGTGAAGTATCTTTATATGTTGACTGACATTAGCAGTTATTGGCGGGTCTGGAAGTAGTAGTCTCACTGTATTTTGTCTCCTCTCCTGCCCATTTTTGCACTTTCTCGAAGGTGATTAAACTCATTTGCTGCACACATGAGCAAGCCCCTCACGCCATGCTCTGTTCCTTCCTTCCCTCAGTGTTGTAATACGTTTTTGGCTGGGAAAATAGTTGTCGGGAAAGCGCAGCGTAGGCACGTAGCAAATTGTTGCCAGCTGCTGTTTGCAGCTCAGCTTGCCACACAGAGATACTCGCCCACACAGGTGCACTTTATGGGTTGACTTTAAGCTTTGGTTCGAATTGGCTCTGGCCATTTGTCCGAGCTGCCTATGATTTATTATTTTTCAGTGTGCTCTCCCTCTGGGCACAACCTTTTCACTCACTCACTCACTCACACTCTGCCCCAAGTTTCTCTTGCTAACGATTCATTTTGTCACATTTTTATTAACTGATGGATTGGGTGTGACCCCCAACCCAAAGCACAAAACCGAGCAAAACTTTCCTGCCAGGTCCAGGGCCATGTACTATGTGGTTGAGGGGGATTGAATACCCTGTACGAAATTGTATGAGAAGGAAAGAGTTAAATATAACTAAAGCATCGACAGGAAGGAAGTTATTGACACACCTATAAAATTATAGATACAAAGAGTCGAGCACTGAGGGATAACATAAAATAAATAAATGCTTATTCCATTCTATCCTCTAATTAACGATATAATTATTATTTTCTATCAGAACTACCACAAAACTAGGGCATGTTTGGGTCAAAACCAACTCGAATTTAACTTTCCTCGACCATATTTTGTTGTTCCTGCACGAGCAGGTGCTTTGTCACCCAAGCCCATTAAACATTTAATGTGAGCCGGCCAATAAGAAAAGTTTTGCGCTCTTTGTTTGGCTTAAACAGTGAAACCCTAGACGAACATTCTATTAGTTTCATAGAGTAAGAAAATCAGATTCCTAGGGATATCATTCATAGTGTCCTTCATGCGATACCTTCACTGTTTGTCTCGAATTTCCTGTGAATTTGTGAATGTGATTTGGTCAAGTTTTGTCTATGTAATTATAATTAATTACTCTTTGGAAACTTTGACACATTTAATTATTATTTTATTAATACATTTGGCTCACTCGCTGCATGACGGGAGGTCCTAATGAGTGTGCCACTGTCCGATTCGATTTCAGAGTAGAACATTATTTCCTCTCCAGCTACTAATTGCTTCAGGAAAGAGGAAACTTTCCGCTCCTAGGTTTTTAAGTGTTTGCTTAAAGGATTCTGACCCGGAAATCTTTTCTCTTTTGGGTTTTTTTTTTTACTTGGAGTTCCATTTAATTGTTTCCTCAAAGTTAAAGCCAAAAACTAAAGATTTGTTTAGTTTGAGAAGCTTTGAGGGATTGCGGATGGCGAAATGGAATGGGGACTCGGATCAGGATTTTCATTTCATTTTCTTTCATAAAACTTCTGTGTGCTTTTCTGTGCAGCCAAATCGAAATCGAAGTGCAATGGCAATGGCAAATGCTTGGCCAGAATGGTGGAAAATCCGTTTTGACTGGCCAGCAAGCAAAACGAAAAGCGTTTTGCAGTTTGTGTAACTATTTAAAAACTTTTCTCTGGCACGGGCCACACATCCAATTGGAGTTTTCCTCATTCTCGCAAGCATCAAGACGAGGGTTGCCTAACAAAATGCATCCGCTCTAGTATCTATCTTCTATTCAAACTCTCTGAGCGACCCTCTCCTCTAAATACATTCATGCACTTATGCATGTATGTATGTACATATTTGGAAGATCCCATCAGCATCCCATTAGTTTCATTCAGCTCCAAAGTTTGCAACAAATTAAAATTAAGCCAAAACTTTGGGGCATTCCTTTGTGTGGCTGATGTTGTGGGAGCATACAATATCGATGCCCGATTCGGTACAAAGTTTGCATCATGTATCGCATTAAATTTACTTGCCACATGCAAGTGAAACACTCCCAGCTATGGGTTATGCAACGCATTAACAAAGGGCATAGTTGGGGTACGGGCATAAGGGAGATGATCTGCATTTTTAACGGCATATTTTAATGCCTGATTTTTAACGTCGACTCGGCGCACTTATTGACAGCTGCGACAGGCATGTGATACGCCCCCATGCGGCCTCAAACCCCGCCCCCCGCCACATGCCACACACTTTGATGCATATGTCATGCGATACACAACCCAACGAAACAGAAATTTATTTGCCTGGCGCCTGTCAAGCCACGCAACTCCCCGGGAAACCCAGGAAACCCAGGAAACCCAGAATCCAACCGAACCGAAGAGAGGCATAAAAAAATGTTTAATTTAATTTTGTCGCTCCAAAAAAATATACATACATACGTACATATGTAAAGTCCGCGCCTTAACTTTGCTCCCACTTTTACGTATATCGTATATACATACATAAGTGTATATTCCGTCATGGCAACTGCTGTGCCAACATAAAATGCTTAAACCATTTTTATAGGTAAATATTTACGGCTCAATGTTTTTCCATTTTTTTCTGTAGATCTTTTTCTACCATTTTTGGATGGAACTCCCAGTGGCTGGTGCTAATCGACAGACGTCAACTTTGATTGAATTTTAACATGGAATGTTTTTCAATCGTGAATGTAATTGATAAGCCCGTCGTGACCTGGCCGTTATGAAATTTATGAATTACTAATGAAAAACAATCTCCGATTTCTTTCATTTGGAATAAACGAGTATTAATTGATTGAGGCTGTATTTTTGCCATATTTTTATTTGATAAATTAAGTGGCAGTTAGCCAGTCAGGGGAAATACATAAGCGCTTTTATTGTCTCTTGTGTTAAGCAATCGGTAGAAAAAGTTGATTTTCGATGGGTGAACTCTAAAACATTTCTGTCTTCTTTAAAGCATTTTCAAGTTTGCTGCGATTCGCGAATGTTTTTATTCAATTTCAAGCAACAAGCCGAACATACAACATTCTAAAACACAGACAAACAAATGTCTCAAATATCTGGTCCTATACTGATTGTGAGTTACAGCTGAAAAAAACAAGGAACATGAGATACGGGAGAGATGGAGATATAGAGATAGAATGAAATGCATGCAAATTGGACATTGCACTGATGAGCGATGTTTCTCTGGTCCGCTGTTGGACTTTCTGCCTCGTCTGCTTCGGCAGTAGCTTGTTTAATTGCAACTAAAAGCGGAAAGCAACAGCAGGAGCAAAATAAAAAATGACCATACCGAACCAAGAGAACTACGAAAATAACGGTGACTGCTCCCCTGAACTGTGTCAAAAACAAGGGCCCAAACCGGTAAACCGGGAAACGGCCAAAACAGCAGCAATAGCAGCAGTAGCAGCAGCAGTAAAAAATATACGTCACGAAACTAAAGATTCGCACACAAGTTTGTTGTTTAGTTCTGTTTGGTTTTTTGTTTGTTTGTCCAACCGTGTGTCTGTTTGTTTGCTGCGCTGCCCGTTGCTTCCTGCAATTTGCGCTCTGCCAAAGCTTCCTCTTTAAGCCCGTGCGACGGTGCTGGAACCGGTGCCGCAGGTGTTGGACTGAAGCGGCCGCACAGGTGAGAAACATTATATTAGAAGCCATATTCCGACGATATTATTGCCATTGGGTTCTTATAGACCAGCTTTTTTGTGTGACAAGACAGCAAATTGTGATTATGTATTTAAAGACTCTCTTTTGGGATGCAATTCTACCTCATGCACCTCATTAGCCATGTACCACTGTGCGCTGGCGGCTGCAGCAAAGTCCTTTGCTATCCGTTTGCTGCAGCCGAACAGTCGGAGGAGAGTGAGGAACGGATGGATGGGTGGGCGTAGGTGGGGCAAACAGAAACCGACGCGGCTTTCCTTTTTGACACACCATTTTGCATGTTGCATGAAGCTGCCACGTGTGTGTGTGTGCGTGTCTTCCTCTCTCGCACTCACTCTGTCTCACCCTCTCTCGTTCCTTCTCTTTCTCGCTCCGTGTGCCATATGTCACTTGTCTAAATAGCAGCGACACAGTTCACCTGTATCAGTGTGTGTGTGTGTGTGCTTCGAACTGGCCAACGCACAGTGGTCTGCAAAAGGAAGCGATTGAACAAGTTAGAAAAAGATAATGCAATAGATTCAAGATTCGATATCAATTGCAAATAAAACAATATACATACATATATATTTATATATATTTATGTAGGAATGTATGATCATAATTAGATTATGTATGGCAATAAAAAGTTTGGTATCAAAAACACTTTTACGAGAAAACGTCCCACTGTGCGACGGCTAGTTTGAACAAGGTGGCCGGAATGTGGATGGAAACGTTGAACCGGGGGGTCAGGAGGACCCCGACTGGCCATGCATGCAAATGCAACATTTGCAGCAGTACTACTGTTCTTTCTCTTTCGTTCGCTCACAATTTTTTCTTGCTTTTCGCCGACAAGGTGGCAACACTGACACCAACAGCAACGACAACTACAACAGCCAACCGGCAGTAATTTGGCCACCTTGACTGGGTGTGTTTGTTTAGAGGAGCAGAAAGGTACACTGGGGTAGATGTAGGGTGTTTCAGCCGTGCCGTGGGTGGCGAGAGGAAGTCAGAAAGCTAAATGGAAACGGGAATGGAAAACGAAAAGCAGTGTGGAAAGGAACTGCACATGGATGACCATACGTAATTATTACAAGATTCTCTAGAAATGGAATAACATGCATATTTACATATGTACATTTCTGATTGATCATGAGAAAGCACGTGTAGACAGAAACTCATGAGGAACCAGATGAACCCAAACATAATGAACTCGCAGCAAATTAATTCCTTGATCGGGACAATGCGTTCTTTGAAATATGTACATATATCTGGTACTTTATAGGCAATCACGAATACAGCTGCTGATGCAAAAGCAATTAGTCGGGCATATCCGTGTTAATTCTTTCTTTTTCTGGATGAAATCGTCTTGTACTTCGGGGTCCACGACCGACTGAGCACAAAGAGTGTGTGGATGCCGAGTAAATACGCATTTATGTTCTTATTTGTTCCTTTGCCGGCTTTGTGGCCTTATGTAGGTGATCCACAAGCATTGCTTTCCTTTTCATCAGTATACACATATTGCTCTAGTTCTCGTTCTTCAACAAAGTTCCTTAAAACGTGCAAATTCATAAGACACTCAGGTAAATATACATACATACGCATGGATACTTACTTCCGGTAGTAGCTTCTGTCTGCACCACTATTACTTTCTGTATTTTCCGCAGGCAAATTTATTCTTCTGTCGCTTCTTGCCGATGGTGTACGTATATCGATACACATTTTTAAGTGTTATTTTTTCTTCGAAAATATCATTAAGGGTATTTTTGTTGGATGTATTTTGGAAACTTTGTGAATGCCGAATAAATTTTACAGAAATATTCTGATTTTTCCATTATTTAAATTTAATTGAACTAAAAACACTGATTTTCCAATTGAAATTCATGGGGTTAGCTGTTGCTCAAATTTTGAGCAGCAGGAACATCGAATAATCGACGAAGAAAAAATCTCCTACTCAACACTGAGCTTTCACGAAACATTTAAAAAAAAAAACTCTGTGAACCACTCGTATTCGACTCAAGCGACTGCAGAATGGCTCCCAGAAAATCGAAGGCCCAGAAGGAAGATGAGCTGGTCCGCCTGGGACCGCAGGTTTGCGACGGCGAGGAGGTCTTTGGCGTGGCCCACATCTTTTCCAGCTTCAACGACACATTTGTCCACGTCACCGACTTGTCCGGGCGCGAAACCATTGTCCGCGTCACTGGCGGCATGAAAGTGAAGGCTGATCGCGACGAGGCATCGCCCTACGCTGCTATGCTAGCTGCTCAGGATGTCGCGGAGAAGTGCAAGACACTTGGCATCACCGCCCTAAAAATTAATCTGCGTGCTACTGGCGGCAACAAGAACAAGACACCCGGACCTGGTGCACAGTCTGCTCTGCGTGCCCTGGCCCGTTCGGGAATGAAGATTGGTCGTATCGAGGACTTCACTCCAATCCCCTCTGATGGCACCCGCAGGAAAGGCGGTCGTCGTGGTCGCCGTCTGTAAGCGCATTTCAATGTATTATCTGCGCTGCACATAAGTTCACTATGAATAAATAAACTGAAAAGTCTATTATAGTTCTATAATTATATAATTTTCCTCTGTGAGGTTTGTGCACAAAACATGCTAAATGTAATAGATAATGCTAATATCAATAGTGAGTAGTCTCCTGGCAGACTACTGACTGTCGTCGGACTCGTCGACAAGCTCGTATTTGTAGCTTTCAGCCAGGCTGTCCGCGGCTAGCAGACACTTCAACTCCTGCGAGACATCGGCTGCAGGCATTTCCGGAGTCTTCAGCATTTTCTTGCGGAATCGACGCTTGCGCAAGTTCTTCAGGGGACAAGTAACGCCATGTGGATACAAGTAGCTTTTGCGCAGTTTATTGGCTATCTCCTCGTCTGAATCTGATGATTTGCATTCCAGTTCCTGTGGCTGCCCGGTGCATATGAGCATCTGGGAAATGTCTGCTGTCTTGTAAAATGTCTCCTTGTCTGACGTCTTATAGCTCTCCACAATGGAGGGCAGGTCGACGAGCTTTGTGTGGAGCTTAGAGCCTTCCAGCCAAACCTCGCCGTGACGCAGGTCCTTGTTCATTGCAATGCTCAGTTTCTTGTGTACATTTCCATCGCGGATGGCCTTGTGTATGGTCTCGGCACGATCCTGCATTGCGAAAGTATGGAATATAAAACGGACTTGCGCCCACGACACATCCACCAAATCAATCTGCTTACCTCTGGAACTCGCATTATGAACTGACCCTCTAACTCAATTTCCTCATTGCTACGCTCGTCCGAGTTTTGTTGATAGTTTATTGAATCCATTTTTGTTAATTAATTCTGTTGCTGAATAGTTTTTTTTGCCAGTTGTTAAAACTTTTTGACAATCTACGAATTTGTCACGAGCTACTCGGCTTGACACTTCTCGCTTATGAACGACTGGTTCCGAACCAGGAACACCTTAATGAACCTCCAACTATGAACTACGATGAACTAACCAACCAACAAGAACAACAAAGACTCTGTAACCCTTGCGTGGGCCGTGCGTGCCCTCGCCAACTTCTTAAATGAAGTCTGGTATATTTATTACGGGACTGTCGATCCAATAGTAACTTTGCTTTTGTTTACAGTGGGAAAATCAGAATTAAGAAGAGTTTTACTTAAGCTTATTAATACGTTTTGTTTAATATCTAGTGCTTTATTGAACTGTTCCACTCCTTGGGCACCCAGTGCAGGCAACTGGCATCAATGCGAACTTGGGGCTTAGACTTGTCTTTCAGATGATTCTTAACAACATCGCTTTTGACGCAGAGAACGTGTTGGCTCTTATAGTACACGATCATTTTCAAATCCCGCAGCGTGGAGGTCACATCATCTGGGTTGATGGAAGTTTTCTCAGAGATTTCACTGTTAAGGGTAAAAAAATTAGTACAGTTAGTAGATGTAAAGTCGATGCTATGCTCTTTAGCCGTATACTTAATAGAAATGGTAATCTCATTTTCCGAATCGGTGTATTTCTGTTTGATAAGTACGTCAAGTATGGCCTGGGACCAGTAGGAGCGATAAGACAAGAGTCCCAGGTCCGAGAGCGGCTTCTCCGGCGAGCCCGTCTTCCTCTCACACTTTGACAACTCGTAGCTGAGCTCGATGAGCAGGCGGCCATAGCCCAGCCGCTGGTACGGAGGCAGAGTCAAAACACACGCCAAGTTGTTCTCGTCGCTAGTCTTCTCCTTAGAGAAATATCCCACAATGTGAAAGCCGCGCGAGTCGAACACAGTCATTATGTAGAACAGGAAGGGATCCGTGTCGTAACACAGAGTCTTTTCGTCCAGGAAAAGCTTGCTTAGCAGGCAGAGATTCTGTGCGTAGGTCCTGCTCCGGCGTCCGTCGATCTCGAAGAAGGATATGGTATCCTTGCGGTAGATTTCCTCGCCAGGCGGATGGCGAAGATTGCACTTAACCAAATGGCGAGCCAGGCATGTGGCATTCATCACGTACTTCAGGCACCACTCGCACAAGTAGATGCACGGCTGGGCGCACATTACCTGGGGATATGGTGAGAAGTACCAGGGTTTGATGCGATGCTTTCCCAGCTCAATCCACTGAACATTCTTGATGGCCTTGATTTCATTTACCGACTTCTGCTGCAGTTTGGATTGCTTCGACCTAGTCATCGTCTCATTGGCGACGGGGAGATTCTCATCGGCCAACTCTCGCTTTTCCGTAGAACACTTCGTAGTTTGCCGCTGTCGGTTGCTAGGAAATCTCACAGAAGACAAGTTCAGATCCTCTTCCACGACCCAGTCATCCAGACGCTTGTCAACTGCGATCCATTTACTGTAAATTAATTCATTTGCACAGTTCATCACACATACTTACATTGCAAAAAGTGCACATAGTACTGGCGCTTGCCTCCCTCTGTTTTTATGCTCAAAATGTCTGCCGTCTTCCACATTCCAGTCGCTTCCATACGCACAGACAGAGTGCAGCCTTCTTCCAACTGCGCCTGAGGATCCAGAAGAGAATATTTATATGGAAAGTATCTAGCGATATCTCCACTTACCGCGGATTTGCAGACAAAGGAAGTTCGTATTTTACTCATCCTGCTTATATCAATTATTTACTTGGGCGGCCAAATATGGGTCAACTTTGAGAACTGTTTTTTTTTGTTCGGCAACGTGGATCGCCAGGGCTGCCGTATGGCCGCAGTCGAAAGTAGCCTGCCGTATATCGATAGAAATCTGCTAAATACCCACGTTACGTAATATGAAATGGATACTGGCCTAAAACACCTTTTAAAAATTAATATTCATTCCTCTGCAACGGTTTGTAATCATTTTATTTCTATTTGTGTAGAACTACCTGCCGACTCTATGCGATATATATCGATAAGAAACAAGCTTAAGAGATAATTTCCATATTTTTGACAGTTTTATTAGTTCAACTATTAAAACCATTGATTAAAAGCCAAATTGACTTTAATTGCTCCTCTGGTTTAATTGTATACCTTAACTTAACTAAGTGGCAATATTGCTGACTTCGATCGATTTTGGTGTACGGTAACACAGTCATCACATGTGGTTTTAATGCACATTTCATTTTTAATTCGGAGCGAGTTTAATCATCGTTAATCGCTTGTTAGTTATTTCAAATTTGCTAACATCGGATCGTCAAGTATCAAGTTTTGGTTAAATTGTTTAAACGCATAGTTTATTCCCTTCTACAACTGTTGTGATAGCCTGCCTATGCGTACATACAATATGTACACACATACATACATAAATAAGTATGCCAACCGAAATAAGTTTCCATGTGCTTTTTTTTTGGTTATAGATTTAAGTTCGCATTATCTGTAGTAGATCAGTGTACATATCCCTCTTAACCAGAATTTGCATATGTAAGTGAATTGGCGTGTCAGTTTGAATTCTGCATTTTGGACGGCTGTTGTGATATATTGGAAAACGGACAGGAAACAACGCCACGCACAACAAAAAGGAACAGCTTGGTAAATACTAAAACTTGTATGCATGAAACCCTTTTAAATTCCCCTCCAAAAGGGGCCACCCCCTGCAGAGCCACACACACATGAACAGCCATGAAAATCAAACAAATGGCAAAGTTAAATTTAAAAATAATAGAAAAACTTTGTACAGTCACTCCTGGCAAACAATAACCCTTACAATAATAGAAACAAAAACAACAAGTGTACAACAATTGCAACAACAAACAACAATAACAATAACGCAACTAAAATGAAACTATTTCGAGTGAAATAAATCTGTTGGAATGTGCAAAACTCCTCCCAAGCGCATTGCGGCGGGCATTTTTTTTGGAAGGGACTGTGCAGTCCAAGTTAGAGTGAGTGAGAAAGCGAGTGAGTGAAGAGTCTTGCAAGGTATATCAATACAATGTGACGCACTTCCAGAGATTAGAGTCGACCACATATATTTAATAAATAGCGTTTAAACACTCGCGCTTTAGCTTCGTACAAAAACGTACGAGAGATTGATTAAACAATATCCACCTCGAAAGGCGCGAATACGTAACCTTGCTTAAAACATACCGCCAATTCTGTGCGCCTCCATTGCCGTCGTTCTGAATAAGTTGTTGGTGGAGTGGGCAAGGGCAAGCAGAGAGTAGTCGTCTCGATGGAAAGGATTGCACGTCGTGTGGTGAGTGTGAGAGAGATAGAGGAAAGAAGTTCGAAAAGATTTCTAGCGCTGGGGTGGGTGGCGTCTACAACTGGAAGTGGAATCATTTTTACTGCCAAATGTGTTTGTTGCTCAATTTAACTAAAAGTGCTGCCAACTCCCCCTGTCTCTTTCGCTTCCCCTTAGCCTTGCATTTTCGAATGGTTTGTGCGGGGAGAGGGAGCAGAAGGAGCTGAAAGCGACCGAATGGTCAGAGAAAGAAAACACGAAACCGAAACGAACGGTACTTGTCAATGCTGGAGGAGGAGTGAGGAGGGCAAAGCTAACGTTTGGTTCCAGCACATTGTGATCTTTGGATAACTGTAATTGGTGAGGGGGGAAGAGAAGAAGAAAGATTACACTACTCGACATAATCTAACTTTTTTTTTTCCTCATGGAACCAAACCGACTATTTCTGATCTGATATACAATTATTATTGGTTGCTACATTGGTGACTATCTGCAGAGCCATAATCTTGAAGAGGCGCGTTGTTTCTTGTTAGATGGTGTTCTTCGATGTGCATAAATACATACATACATACATACATCCGCCGGCGAGCTATTTAACATTATGTAAATATATGCATGTATACATGTGCAGTAATTTCCAGACAAACTTCAGACCGTCATCCTGGACAGTCAACCTTATTTTAAGTACTTTGAGTTACAATCTCGACCTAAGATGACGGGATGTTGTATGGAAATACTTTCCGTCTCTCTTTTGTTTTATTGATCCATATCTAATTCTCATACTCATATTCTATCAAATCTGCTTTCAGCGTTTATTTGAATTGGGAAAATAGGCTTCGGAAAAATCACGCAAGCGAAATAACCGCTGCAAAGAGGAAAATACTTTAAATACTAACAGTGATGAGGATAGTTCGAATAAACTTAATATTTCTATATTCTGTTCTTATTAATAACTATTAGTAATGACTTTTTTGATAAGACAAACTTTTTGTTGGTCTCTAAACTGAGTGCCACATCGTGACATAAATTTCATGAAATTCATTTCAATATATACTACATATCCTAACATTCATATGCATACGTGTATGGATATTTATTAAAAGGCATTGTTTGCCCATTTTCGACGCTGTTGTCTATTTATTTGCCGCCTTCCGTTTGGTTATTGTGTTTATTCGAAACTTTCCTTTTTTTTCTTTAATTGTTTTGTTTCTGTTTTTAGTGATTTGAAATCGATGCATAAATAATGGTTTCTGCCAACGGCTCTGGTTTCCCCTTATTTCAACATTCTGGTTGCGGCCTGTTCTACATCGGTGAAGAGCTAACCACCGTACAGTGCGCTTCAAAAGCGAAGAGACGGTTGCAAAACAAAATGATTTCTTGGAGCTGCTTAAAGAATTTTAAATTAAGCTGGAGCTTTAAATGCTGTTGAATGGTAAGACAACATAGTCCTGCTCTACTTCAGCTATCCCTACAGCGATGGAACGCACTGTAATGCTCACGGAACAAGCGGAAAATCAGTGAAATATGACAAACTTTTTCAATTGCACAATATACGAGCATACATTTTATACAATAAACAGGGCACAAAACAAACAGGCAACAAAAAACAAATGGAAATAGGAAAAGCAAGAGAGAAACTTTTGCAAATCAAAAATCAGTAGGCGGCCAAAGGGAAGGGTGCGAAAGATCGTGAAAGTTTTTGTTTTTTTGGTGCTGCTTTCGTGACGTTTGCCAATTGCTAAATTCTCGATGCCAATGACAATCGCCGGGAAGAGCAGGGAGCAGGTTGCAAAGACCAAGGACCCGGCACACAACAAGGTGATGGCACGCCCATTTAGCCCGATATCTGAGTGTGAGTTCCCCGGTTCAACGCCCCCGGCAGAGATATAGAGGCGGCATGGGAACGGGTCTCCACGAGGACAACAACAACGTTTACGTGACTTGTTTCATAAACAAACAGAAGGCGGAGAAAATTGGCACAAAATTGCCAATCCTTTTTGTCGGCCAAGCATTGGGTATGAGTGTGTGGCGCAGGTGGTGCCTGCCACATGTCCTGGCCTGACATTGAGCGGCGTGAAAATTTCGTCCTCCATTGGCGCTTTTGCATACAACTTGGTAATTGTTTCCACCAACAATTTCTGCAGCTGCAGATGCTCCTCCTTTTGGCCATTAAAATCATTCAAGAGTCATGGGCAGATGCGCATGAGAAATTGGAATCCAAATATAACAGAACGGATCAGGACATTCCGGGCAGATCAGCATATTCAGGACAGGCCAGTGAAGGACACACCACGTCCATTGTCTTGTGGAAGTCAACCCGTTTGGCCGACATAGCTGTCAGCCCTCTCTAAATGAGACATGAAAGTTTTCTCATTATGCCACACACTGGTCCTCTCTCCCCCACCTTGTGAGCTTCAAGCAATGCTGTGATCGATTATGCGACTAGAGGATACCTCAGGGAGGATATAACGAGTGCCTTTTACTTAAGCAGACCGCAGCAGAAGAACAGAAATTGATTACAACATTTCCAGCGACATCACCTGTCACTAACGCATACACGACTACTGCATACCCTTTTAATCTGTCAAATACCGCGCATTAAAAAGAAAGTTGACGCCACTTTGCTTAACATACAAAAGGGGGTATGCGTGGGGAAAGGATGCCTGCTGCGCGGCTGGTGCGTGTTGCAAGTTGTCCATGCAACCCATAGACAGGTGAATCAAGTTTTCGTTCCCTGAAAGAAAATTTTGCGTAAGGCAAAAGTTTTCCATGCATATTCAACATCATTAGAAAGTCAGGACAAAGTAGCTGAAGGCAGCAGCAGGGCAACGCAAGACATGGGCAGGCCTTCTTCACGTCTCCAGGGATAGTAAAACAAACCCGTTTAAGGCGCTAAAATGTCGACTATAAATTCTGTCATACGTAGAGGCTACCTTTCTGAACGAAGCTGTCTTGAATGCACTCGCTGATAGGATTTGGCACGAGAGCTCTCTCATGTGCAGTTGTTGAAAGGCGCTCTAATTGCATTGCAACCTAATTGATTTAAATTCTTCAATTGCGCAGCTTTGATTGAGGTTTAATCGGACTTAACTTTGGAAGTGGGCTAGCATATTTTTGTCAAGTGTTTTATCTGATTTTGTAATTGTAAGATTGTTAGCCTCAAAGTGTTATTGCTTTATTCGCCTCCCGTTTCTGCCCAACTTCCCGTATAATCTCGGTTTTTAAGCGCTTTTTCTATCTGATCATGTGTCAAGGGCTTTTACATGATGCTGCAGCGTCGTTTGAGCCCAGCAGGGATCTTGATGAAACGCCGAATACCTTTAGCTGCCTTAGGGGGTTCCTGTACTTCCTCCACATCGTCCCCTTGTTCCTGCTCCAGCTTCTGCTGCGTATCCCCATGTAGGCGCTTTGCCATCAATGGCTTTACTTTGTCTCGAGAAACCTCAACGTTTTCGATTTGCGTTGGTTGCATCGGCTCTGTTAATATCTGATCCTGAACCTGGATCTGATGAGGTAGCTGCTGTTGTAAGCTGCTCTCACGCCAAATGCCATCGTATCGTGGTCCACACGATATGTTCTGCGGACTGCCAATAATGCTCCATGGCGAATAGCAGGAAACTGCAGATCAATGGAATAGTTTTAATCGGAGCTCTGTATTATGATGATGATGAGGCCTAAAACTTACATTCCTGTATTTTCTCAGCAATTATGTGATTTGTGACGCCTGGCACAAATTCAGCAGCAAACGGATTGAGCCGTTTGGTCTGGCTTGTGCGATTGTCTTCTGGGGCAGCCAGTGCTGGCTCAGCGCGACTTGGAGTTGGTGCCCCAAGTCCAAGCAAAGTGCTACTGCAACAGGGGGCCTCGTCGGCTGCCCCGGTCTTCTCATCGAATGTTTCCCAAGGGCGGTTGTCTCCAGCGGAACGGATTTCACCGACTGTCGATGGAAATTCTCCTCTGGAAACTTCCCCGCCTTCCACGCGTTTGATTTCGTTGGACATCTTTTAAATATTACAATGAAACTATTTTTGCTCTACGATTTCCGATTCTGATTTTACTTTTTTGTTTAAAGCCTTACACCTACGATCGAATCTAATGTCTGGGCCTACTTTGTGCTATGGATAGTCCATGTCTGAATTTTAGGCTGAGAAAAACTTACTTTTAGGATATGTTTTGACATAAAACTTGCCAACTTTGTCACAAATGTAAGCTGTTCTTTCAGCACTACTTGAGACACAGCCAGCAATATTGTTTCTAAAAAGCATAATCTCTGTTTTTGTAGCTGGTCAGTTGGCAAAGTCTTAAACCAATCAGAGGCTCCAATTAAAAAGTATTTAAAGGTTAATTTACCTTTATACAAATCCATTATATCCAGCTTACTTCATTAATCAAATTTCATGTTCAATTTGGAGAGACAAAAACTTGCGTCTCATGTGCAAATATTCTGTTTATTCTACTTGTAGGAATTGCCGTGCAGTGGAATTTCCGCATGCATATTTACAGAATATTCATTTAATTTGATTTATAAATTGTTGGTTGAACTGTCACTTTTGCCTTAGAGCTGCACTGGGCGAGCGACATTTCACAAATCAAATTTGACAAGAATTTTAATTAAATACTACAACTTACAACAATTTTAATAAGCCGTATAAATAAATTAGATTACTCGTTCCTATACTAACCCCTGAAATCCTCACGTTGTGTGTGTGTGTGTTGTGGGCGTTTTTGTGGGGCAAATTTAATTTTGTGAAAGCCGCAAATTGGCAAATATTTTCATTTTGGGGTTGAATAGAGAGTTGCAGAACTTTCGGATGTATTCTCAGTGGATTTTAATTGATTTGCGCTCAAAATTTATTGATTTCATTTTGTCAACAGTTGTTGCCAGTCGCCGCCGAACCGCAGAGAACCACAGCCCCAGACCTCAGACCAAACTTGAGCTCGTACCTCCGTGCCGCTGTTAAATATATGAATTTATTGCACCATGTAAATTTACAGAAAACGAGGGTATGTTGTGCCTATGAAAATGTTTGTAATAGCTAGAAAGAAGTTGGTTGTTTGATTTGCTAATACAAAATAAATCAAAAGATTAGAGCGTGTTTCTCATACCCTTTATCCATAGATATCTAAATCCTCACACGCCGCACCTGATTAGCAAGTATCTCAGCGTCGCAACACTCTCACATGCAAAGCACTCTCTCTTCTTGAATTTATTCCATATGTGTGTGCGCTAATTTGCATGTGCGGGTGTGTTAAAACATAAATTAGTTGACCCTGCCACGCCCCCACACTCCACAGAAAGAAAGGTTGCCCCACGCGACTTAGTCAGTCGTTGGCCATTTGCTTAATTTATGGCCAATGGATTGCATTTGCGCATAGAATCGAGAACTAATAGCGGTTTTCACTGTTTTTAGTTAATTGCACAAATTACTTGCGCTAATTTATTGGCCAGCCCTTGAATGGCCATTTTGTGGGTAGCAGCTCTCGTACATATATAAAAAGTGTGTGCCTGCTGGCTTAACTGGAGATCGGGGGATATTTTAATTGAAATTGTAGGGAAAATGTGCACAAATATATTAAAAAGGGATCAAAGACAAAGTGGTGTAATGGGGAAGTGTAAAATGTTTGCTTAAAGTTTTAATTGTTGAATGGAGAGCTTGAAAGATCATGCACAAAAGCTAATCAAATTCATAAGTTGCCAGCGACTCTTGCCTTCTCAAATGAGATTTATTTATGTCTTCCATTCAATCAAATGCAAGCCCCTTTTCCAGGGAGGTCAACTGATTTCCGTACGGCTAGGAGAATATCAATTAAAGCGGCACAAAAAGATGGCTACAGCATAATGACGGCTTTTGTTTTCATCAATTTCACTTTGGCAGTCATTTTCAGTCATTCATTCTGCTCTGCTCCAGTCTGCTAGTCTGCTGGCAAGTCTGTCTGTTGGTCCATCTGCCTGACAGTCTGGGTGAGGGTGTCTGCCTGCTTGCCTGCCTGTCCCCTTGCCCGCTGTTGCCGTTGATTTTATATATTCAAATTAGTTCGTTTTGCACGAGTGGCACTCGAATGAAAGCGTCGTACTGCTGTGATATTTTCTCAACTACGGCTGACTGACCACCAACCAACCAACCAACCAACCGACACCAACCCCAACCTGAATCAATTCAATCCGTCCCCGGAGTGGGCTCATTGCTGGAATCCAGAGAGAGAGTGGGGAAAGAGGGCTATCAAGTTGCCTGTGAAGTGCTTATCCTCAAATCAGTGACACTTGAATGTGCAGCACAAGTGACTGACCAAGTGGGTGACTGACTCGGTCTAGGACTACGACTACGAATAGACGAATGGGGCAGGGTCTACGACTGCTATTGGGTAAACTTCCATTCAGAGTGCGAAGACTTCGTTTCATCTATTTACTGTGCCATTGCCATGGCCAACAGTAGAGCTGAAACTGAAACTGGCCAACAACTGAAGTGTTGTTTGTGTCCCCTGATTGAGTATAACTAAATAAAGTTCCCGCTTGTCCTCCGCTTGTCCTACTCATCTGCTCGTCTCTTGTCTAGTGATGTATTTATCCCGAATCATACTCCAGATGGTGCTGCTTTCTAATAGGTCATAATCATATCTAAATTGTTATAAATTCTTCCAACATTTTTCATTACCACAAAAACCTCTCTTCCGCTCTATAGATTTCATAGCGTTTGGCCTAATCTGACTGCATTCGAGTAACCCTTTCGATCTAAAATTTGATAAATCGAAATTACATTCAGTGGCGGAATAGAAGCGCAATGCGCAGCATTTTTAAGCCTGCCACCTAACATTGATGGGGCACGATACACCATGAAATGGGGTCAGGAGTCAAGTCGGACCCGTGCTGGAGCCAAGCGTAACTTATTTATAGTTGTCCGTGCGACGATGGCGACGCAATTTATCGTCATTAGCGCTGGTCGCAGGCGAAATTTTCACTTGAAATTTTCACGAGCTGAAATGAAAATGCCTGCGGTCTTGTTGGTCCGGCCAGTGGTTCGGATGGGGCCTGGCTGGGCCAGTGTTTCGGCCGGGTGTTTGGTCCCTTCTGCCTTTGTTAATTATGGCAGCACCGAATAGACCAGGAGCAGACGTAATAACAGCAGCAGGACCAGGCACATAACCAGAAATCAACTGAGGAAAGGAGGAGATGAGAACGAGACGACAACGACACGACGACGACATCGGTAATGATGATTACTGACGGTTTTAAATCATTCGCTAATTATTGCAATTGTTGCTCTCCTTCTCCTCAGATTGCCTCAGGGCAAGTGTCCCCGTGACACTTGCCACTGGCTGCCCCCTCAGCCGAATAATTGATGACGGGCCAAAGGACAAAAACTGGTAATCAAATTCCGAAAGAGTTGATTCCCTTTCTGAGATATACGAGTGCCTGCACACCACACAAATATTTTCACATTTTGCTTTGTGGAGGGGAAAAAGTATTGCCCAAAGTAATCACAGGCAATTGCACAGAGGGGAGTGGGCAAGGGCAAATGGAGGGAGCCTCGAATACCCACAGCAATCAACCTAATTTATTATACACATCCATCCGAACTCGAACCCTTTTGAAAACCACATCGATTGCTCGCCCCAGCGATGACGATGACTGTCATTCATGAATGTTATGAATGTTAATAATTTCAATTGCCATTTTGTGCAGAGTGAACAATGCAACAGCCAACAGAGAGCAGCCAGCAGACAGCAGCCGCAGTTGTGGCTGGCAACCCTGGCTGCGGTTTTTAGTTTTTGTATCTGTTTCTCGGTTACTTTGAAGCCCTTGAGCCTTGCTGAAAAACAATTTAAATTAGTCATATTTTTGTGCTGTTTGCGGTTTATCGAAAACAGGATGCATTTCTTTTTGAAATGCAACTAAGGTGTGTGGGTGTCAACACTACTAGCTCGAGTATATTTTGATGCAGACAAACGTATATTAAAGGTGGCCTAAAGGTGACAGCGGACAGTTCCTATAACAATGACATCAGTTCTTGCCACAAAATCTCATTCGAAATTTGAATACATTTAGAAATGCTCCTTGATTTGATATTCGTAACCAGTTCGAATTGATTCTGAAAACTATACGAATTAATGCCATCAAATTGTTGTATTTGTACTCCTTTTGTTGGAACAAAGATCAGGGCCAACACGTGTCCTGCCCACTGCCCACTGCCCACTGCCCACTCCCACTGCCTCTACTACTAGTACAAGTGCCACGCGCCGTGCTGGCTAATGCCCACACATTGGCACATACGTGAGCCCACGGACAGACAAACAACTCATTTCGCTCAGTGAACTCAACAATAAGCATAAAAACATTCATCACTGATTCACTACGTGATCTGGTTTGTCAATCATGTATGATGGCCTAGGTGGAATGTGGAATGTGCGCCCAGAGATGGGACCGTCAGGCAGGCGAGTTGGTTGGTGATGATGACGATATGAGTGCTGCTGCTGTTGATGATGATGATGAATATATGAGTGCTGCTGATTGAATATCAAAAGGAATACCTACCTTCTGCACTCGTTGTTGGGTTTCTTTTAACACTTTTCGAGCTCGTTTCAGGATTCCTTTAACACTTTTCGTGCTCGTTTCCGGCTTCATTTTTCCCAGTCAGCGCCCACCCGCTATACATATGTGTGAGCATATTTTTTGCGCTAGTCAACTGTCAGACTTTCGTTGTGCCAGCATAAAATGTTAAAATAATGTGCCGCACAGACACACATAGACAGCGGGCCGTCTGATTTGGGCAATGTTTCTCTCTCTATTCGCTTTACCTTTCAGCTTGGGTTCATATTCGGGTTCCGCATGCTCATCACAGTGCCCCAATTTCATGCCACTTCTCCAGACATCTCCCTAGTCCCCCTTTCACCAGTAACATTATCTCCCATTTGTCGCATACAATCTGCTTGCCTTTTCCTTTTATTTTCCCCTCTAGTTTCTTCGCCATGTTTTTGCTGTTGTTATAGCTATTTCCGGTGACAGTGTAATATCGTAATATGCTTATGTCTCTGTCCTCTCTGCCGCCTCCTGCCCTCCTGTGTCTGTATGTCTGACTGTCTGTCAGCCTTAGGGAGAAACTCCCTCGTGGATGTGTGCCTGGATACCTTACACATAGATACACTATCTACTCGTTTTGATAGATTCTTACATTCTGCCTTTTGTGTTAATTTGTTTAGAGTTTAGTTTGCGATTTGCTGGGAATGTTGCAGGGAAAAATGCATCAAAAATGATGGTACATTTATTTGAAAACAATATCAGGGACAGCAAATCAATCTCCTCTCAGTTATTACGTACTACGTTTAGTGTCCCCAAAGTGTATTTAGAACTTCCATTAAGTCTAGCGCTTTCATATGTAACTTTTTGTTGTTGGTTTCCTAGCTTTTGCATCGTCAGCAGATGGAAAGTCGAGCTGTAAAGTTATTTATGGTTGCGTTGGGTTTTTGTTTTTTCAGAAATCAATCAAATCAAATTCGATGACAACGGATTCGAAACCCTAGGTCATTTAGACAGAGAGAGAGAGAGAGAGAGAAGAGTGTGGGATTTGATCAAATTAAAAGGGAACCAATATTTCTTCCTCAGAGAAAGATAAATATGGGAGACACACAGAGACATTGGCATTGCAATTTGAAGACAAGCCGTTGAAATGCATTTCGTGTTGCATGTCTCTCAGTCCTCTCTCTCAATCCTTCCCTTCGAGTGTGTGTGTGTGTGTGTGTGTGTGTGTGTGTGTACGAGTCTACTATCTTCTTGTTCCAGCCAGCACCCAACCCACTTACCCGCACCCACCGTGCACACACCCTGTTACGTGCTAAGAATTTTAATTAACAGATAAATCAATAAGAAATATGGACGACGGCTGTCAGTGTGACTCTCTCAATGTCTTCCCCTGCCCCTCGCACACTCACACACACACACACACACACAAGGAGAGTCTGTTTGAAGGAATACAGTCCCGCCAACTAAATAAACTCCTGACGCTGGCTGCCAGTCGTCTATGTCTATATTTCCAGCCCAGAAGACCGACCTCCCAGCTCTCTCTCTCTCTCTGTGGCAGCCTCTTGCGGCAGTTGCAGAAAAGCGCAAGTGCTAAGCCCCTGGTCGGAAAATGGCCAACAGCCAGGGGGAAAACTGCAGAGAAATTAGAGAAAAAGGCAGTTAAAATTGCAACTTCAGCAGCAGCTGTAGCTGCTGTAGCATTTACAGCCAGCGGCTTCTAGGCCCTGGACAGACCTGGCCTTGGGGTTAACATAAAGACTTGGCCAACACCAGGCAGGCAGCCCCTGCGGTCTTGTCCAGGCGAAAGGCATTTCGGCTTTGGGAATATTTTAAGTGAAATTCTGTCAATGTTTATTCATATTTGTAAATGGAAATGCCGGGAACTTAGAGGGGAGAACCACAGCTGTGTCTTGGTTTGACTTTAAGCAGTGCCCATTCGTTCATAGTTTGACACGGAATACCAATCCTTTAGATAGTTCCACAAGACTAAACAACAAGACAAATGAACACAATTAACAATCGATTCGAATCTTCGCCTATTAACCAGACTCTCAGTTATGCCAACTATCTGCTGGCCATATTTTTTAATTATACAAGTATTATTTTAATTTCCCGAGCATAAATCTCTGTAGAAGTCTGCTTGGCTTCCTGCCACTCGATTCCCCCATGCTCAACGGAGAAGCGCATCCATTTTGCCCAGCGGAGTCGACACCATTCTGCTGCAAGGCCTCTCCCGGTCCTGTCGTGGCTCAGGGAACTGCTTCGCATGGCAAATGCTGCAATAAATAGAATTACAGTCAAGTGCTTGATAACTTGCTAAAATGCACAAGGCGCAAGGCAGACGAAGCATGGTGCATGCCACACGGCCTCGGACTGCGGGGCTACGTCCCAGGTGCACTGAAATTTATTATTTAATGAAAAAGAAAAATGTAGAAACTGCTGAGAACACTCCTGGCCACGTATTAATGACGCTTTTAAGCGTCAGACTCGGCCTGGTCTGTTTGTGAAATTTAATGACAGAACGTGCCACAAGTCACAGCCGCAGCGCAAAGTAAAGCGGCCGCTACCGTGCCCTATTAGGCAGGACATCAAATATATCCAACGTGTGTGCAACATTCTGTTCGCCTCGAAATAAAACAAATTCTGCTCCTCTCTGCAGCGACCACACCTGGCAGACAGGCAGCCCAAAAGTTTAATTTGAATATAATAGAAAAACTTCTGCACAAAACAGCAATTTGCACAGTGGGAAAAGGTTCTGGGAGCGACTCGAAGACTGCAATACCCTTGCGGCCATAAGTCAACTATTCTTATTCTTATTCTTATTCTTATTCTTATATATTTTTAATGATAAGCAACCCCTTCAATGTCTCCCAAACTGTTCCATTTTCGAGGGTATCTGCAGTTAAAACATCGAAAACTCTGCAGCAAAGGAATTGGCATCGCCAGAATACAGCAATAACAATGTGGGGGAAGAGCAATTCAGAATCCAGGCCAGAAATGGAAGCCAAAAACTAACTGCCAGGCAACCAAATTTGCTGCGTTTCGTTTGGCATTCAACGGAAATAGTTTTCAAAATACAATATATACACAAAATATATATGGACGTGGGCATACGAGCAGGGAAAATGTTTTATGGCATTCGTGATTGTTGTGTCATTAAGTTGAAATTGTGTAGGTGGTCGGTCAGGACGGGACAAGTGGACAAGTGGACAAACGCACAGACAGGACTGGCAAACGCACACGGACACCACGCAAACGGACGGACCGGGGCGTGCCCCAACAATGGCTGACCAATTTTATTTCTATTTCCAAGTGGAACAAAAAAGTTGTAATCGAAAAAGTGTCTGTGATTCTAGTTTTATAGCCACGCTTGTGCCGTGCTTCCTCTCGAGCTCAGTTCTTTTGTTTCTTTTTTTTTTTATAATTATTTTGTCGCAAATTTATTTATGGGTCGTGATCTTCACGTTAAACAAGACATACAGGAAAAACTTTGGCCCTGAAACTTGTATAGAGAGTGCGTCACGTAAATATATGTTGATGGAGAGTTGGAGATAGTTATTAAATAACTTTAGTTAATGGCAAAATTGAAGCCATAAACATATCTGAAGGTAGTAATGATTCGTTGCATATTAAAGTTCCTTAAAAAACTGTTTAAAATATCCAAACTAAAGGTGGATTAAAATGCGAATTTGAATACCAACAAAAGGCATTCAAAATGCAAGGAATCAGTTTAAATTACGTTCCCGAAACGCACTGCACTCGCTTGGGCGTTCAATAATTTGTGTACAAATTCTTTGTCCTGTGTTAGCGGAGGTCCCTTTATGACCATGAAAATGCCAGCCAAGTGAAAGGAAGAGGAGGTTGTACTCGTATTCACCTTGCCTTGTGGCTCCTTTCGCGCCCGTTCATTCATATTTCCCCCAGGACAATGGTATGTGGGTGTGAGTGTGTGGTTATACATGTGTGTGTGTGTGTGTGTGTGGGGGGGTGTTTGTTCTCTACAAGTTTTAGATGAGCATTTGCCCTTTTGGGCGGATGTGGGGACTTAGTTTGTGATGAAAAGCAAATAACGATGCGAAGTTTGGTTTCGATTCACAGGAATTTCGTTTGGTATGTGACTTGAAGGGAATAAAATCACAATACAGAGTAGTGGATTGATTGCTAACTACATTTTCTGTGCACAGTTTTCGCACAAGATTTATGTACTAAATTACTATATGCTTCTACCCATCCCATTCCCAAAGTGTATTCCCTTTTCGTTAGCCAAACAGTGTATTCCTTCCACAATTGTGTGCCCTGTTGTTGTATAGCACTTTTGATATTTGGCAGCTTTTGTTGTGTTGGGCTTATTAAATATTCAAAGGCAACTCCAGTGGCTCCAATGTGGTTGGTTGCTGTGTGTGCTGGCTGCTCCGGCAATGCAACAAGCCAAAAATTAGTTTAATCTGAGATTTCTTTCGACACACCCGCGCACAGGCCCTGTACGGCACTCAGGTGATGGCCCCTAGCTACCGCATACATCTACATATATTTTCAATTTCTTTTCAATTTTGTGCCTAGCAATTCCTTATATTGTTTACGTGGCGTGTGGCTCCACTGCCGCCTCCCGTATAAGTATATGTATGTAATGTATTTGCATACACTTTGCGGTGAATGTTGTTGTTGAAGGAAATTGCGCATACGCCGCGTTTTGTTTTCCCTGTCTCTCTGACACAGTTCCTAACCAGAACACAGCCTATACACCTCCGCAGCGGCACCAGCAGCAGCAGCAAATCAATTTGGCCTGCATATTTGCATAATAAGCATTGAGGGAAAGCGACGGGAGAGAGACCCAGTTTGTTTGTCACTCAGCCAGCCTGTCACTTGATCAATATGTGCATGGCGTGCTCATAAAATGATTTCCCTTAAGCTGATACTACACGGTACGCATTTTCACCGACACCTTTTGCAGAACAATCCTACATATTCTGTCTGACATCCATCGGTTGAATGCCTATCGTGGAACACCAGCCTCAAGCCTGCCTAACATACTGCTCTAAGATTTCGCCCGGTATTACTTTGTTTTCCTGTGCCACAAATTTGTGTCAGCAGTGGGATAAAGTGTCATAGGGGTCAAGGAGTTGTGTGGCTTAAAGTGGCAAAATGCGGCATGTTCGTGTGCCAAAAGATTCAACAAATGTTCCAGCCTTTTGGCAGCCTCCATGCCTGGGCATAAACACAATCTGGCACTGTAGTGGAATAATGAATAATAATCAACAACGTTAAACGGGGGTTTTGGTGGAGAAAGTCTGCGAGAAAGTAATACAATTTTAATTTACTTTGGGATAGGTTTATTTATTTGAATGTATCCACAAGTAATTATACAAATGAATACCAAAATGAACCTACACAATGATGGGACATAAAATACCATCAACCATTAATATATCTGTCACTGGTGCGAGTGTTTTTTTTGTTAACCAAAACACTTAAACTTAACTGATTTTGATTATTGGCCACTTAACGCTGCGGAGCACATAACAAGCCAAAAACAAAATCGATAAACAAATTGGCAAATTAGCACAGCGCCCCAAAAAAAAAAAAAACCGAAAAACAAATCTGTTGAGTCTGCTGAGGGGTTTTGGGTCCACAAATAGAGATGGAAATGGAGATGGCTGCTGGGTGTGTGCCAAGCAATTCATCTATTCAAGCAAAGCCATCCATTCAGACAGTGTCATTCATGGCGGGCATAGCGCTGCCCAATCGTGCGAGGAGCATCTCTGGTCATTCATCTTAAGCCGCCGCTGTCAATCCTCCCTCCTCTCCTCACCTCCACACTCTTGCCATCATCTATGTATATGCTCAGTGCGAACTCATTCCCCGTTCTGGCCGCCAATGCGTTGGTAAGATAAATGGCTTACAGATTATGATCAATTTGTAGCGGAGGATGGACCCACAACAAGGATGCCCTCATCCATGGAATTCCCATGGCCTTGACGGCCACACCCACACCACATACGTATGTGTATGTTAGGCGCTCCTTGGAGTGGGGAGCTTCTGCTTATGACATCTTAAGTATGATCTAAAGTTGTTAAGCAAAAAAATGAAGGTTCTTCTGTTACATGTGATAGATTGTGGCAAATTGACTGCAGATTGCTTTGTGTTCCCCAAAAGAGTGGTGTAAGAGCTATGCAAATGAAATAATTATGGCATGGCCTTCAAACTACAAATAAGGCAATGATGATGGAATCCCGTCTCCACCTTCGCTCAGAAAACGCACAGCATACAAAGACTTTCAGCTTTCAATAGCTCGCGCGTGTAATGTCAACTATTTTTGAACCATTTCAAATATTTCAGACGTCGCGGAATGTTTGCCAAGATCCTGATGGGCGGAAAGGGGAAACTCCTTGGATACTTATACCAACATTCTTGCATACACATTTTCACATAAATTCCCAACAGTCTTTTGTGGCTCCTCCCACAGTCTTGAGCTTAGTTTTTGGCGTCCTTTTTCTTTGACTCGAATTTTTTCTTTTTTCAATTTGTTGATGCGCGAGCGCGTTGCGTTCGCACGCAACTAACCACGTTAAGCAAGTTGAGCTGGCACTTGCCACCAGCACCATCACCATCACCAGGCACCAGCCAAATGCCGCATGCCACACCTGGTCTAGCGAGTGCCACTTACAGGCTGCTTACGCAATGCCCAGCCAGCCTTGGGTATTAACACTTTGTCATGTTTGCTAAATGCTCTCTCTCTGAACCCACCCTTAAGCCCTGACCACCGTCTCACAATAAGGCTGTGTGTGGGATGCGTGGAGAGTGTGCCTGGAAAGCACCAATTAGTGCCAAGATAAATGCTGTTCGAGGCTAAAAGGAAGCAAGCAAGGGAAGGTCAGGTCAGCTTTTAATACCCTTTAAGATCGATCATTTCCAAGGTATAGACCCCCCCGTCTGTCAGCACACTACCCTCTGGAAGTGTATAAACAGGGGAAAGCAGAGGTTTTTGATATTACTTAACGCGGCCTTTGATTCCGTTGCTCTTGTGATGGATTTGCTCTGCTTCAGCCGTGTGTGTATCAATAATATTTATACATTTATTGCTTGGCACAGCAATCAATTGGCGCAGGCTCCCCGAATAAATAAGGCTTAATTGCGGATACGCAGTGGAGGCCATCGGTGAGGCAGGGAGGGCGCAGAGAGCCATAGAGAGATTTGCTATGCGGGCAGCAGCACAAAACCATTTAAAGGTTATCCCTGGCATTATTTTATCAAAGGGAATTAACACGCATAACCAAAGCAGCGCTGCTCGGTTGCCCCTCCTTATCGAAGCTTGCAGCAGTTTGGGGCACGCCCGCATTGCGTGCGTGGGTGTTAGTGTGTGTCTATGTGTGTGTGTGTGTGTGTTTGCAGCAAACGCAGCAAATGCGCGACGAGGTCAGAGCAGCAGTACTGAGTGCCAGCCCCTACAGTGGGGCTGCTCAAATAAATATTTGCTTCCCTCTACTATGTTGTGTGCCACGTCAGTGCACCGTCACCCGTTCCCCCGTCGCTTTGTGCCCGTCCTGCCACGGGTGTACCTGTCATGGAGCTGCTCTTGGTTCCAGCGGATTTGTCTTTGGCTTAAACAGTTTGTAGTTTCGGGGCTTAGAAAACAACACAAAATACGAGCAGCACGAATGTCCACAGGGGGATTTGGGGTTTTATTTCGGAAATTAACCCCACCACACACAATAAACTCCCGATAAGGGTTAACAATCGAATGAACCAAAGGCAGCCTTGTGCATTTCGAATATTTGTGCACTTATTCAACGGCATCCCTAGGACTCTAGGACAATTCTGGACTCGCCTTTTCCGCGCTTGGAAATGTTTGCATTTTGTCAGCTTATATTTTATTAATTTTTAGTTCTTCTTCTCTCAATGTCGGAGTCAGCAAAGGAATATTTTGGTGAGCTATAATTGAAAAGGCGGAAAGACTGTACCTAAGAAATGCTTAAATTCGTTTTAATGCCTTCCCTTCCATTCTGTTTTCCCCTCTTCGTCAGTCACCCTCCTTCGTATTCTTTCACGCTCCTCCTCTCCTGCTCTGGCACTCTCCATTTCCTTTGTTTTCGCATTGGAGGTTTTGGCGAGCGCCTTAATGCTAAGCAATTTGCGTTAGATGCGAAAGAGATTAAAACAATGTTGCATTTCTAATTGTTTTAAGCAACGATGATGGGCATGGGATGCAATGAGCATGGGGGGATGTGTGTGCAGTTTAAGTATTTCGTATTTATTGCAGAGACGCACAGAGAATATATGGGGAGAACTTCCAGTTTGGAAGCGCCAGAATCTACATATGCAAAGTGCAGGACCCCCAACTCAAGACTCAATTTATATGGCTTAAGTTTCAAAGTGGCAATTATGAGATTATTAAACACAAATGGGTTTGCTTTCTACAGAGTTTACTTAGACTTGAGCCATAGAGAGAGAGAGAGAGAGAGATAAGAGAGGTGGCTTAAACCACAACAAAGAGAGTAGAAAGGGATCAAGACTGGACTTGGAGACATATAGAGAAGCGCTGCCGATGGCGTTAACCCAAACAGAACCTGAGGAGATGGAGATGTGGATGTTAGGAGTTGTTCTTTAAGAGCCAAAAAGTTGCCTTAGAGTGCAGCAAAGGCCAAAAAACACAAGTGTCCCCCAATCAGGCGCCTCGCACCCAAGTTGCAGCACAAAAGTTCTGCTAATTCCCCAACGTAATTGAAACCATTTCAATGTTAATTAAATCCAAGCTGGCTTCCCCACTCTTTGCCCCCTTCTCGCTCTCTCGTTCTTTACGAGTATCTGTTCCACTCTGGGGTAGAACGGAGAAAAAGCTGCAACTTTTAAGGCACTTCGAGTGCCTGAAGTGGCGAAATATTTAAGGCGCAGCCTAATGAAGGGGTTTTCATCTATCTTTTGGATTTGTCGTAATCCAGTTTGCGTATCCAAGCAGGGCTGTACGAGTAGATGTACACAGAGAAAGAAGCCAACTGACTGGTTGCCAAGTGAGGTGCATGAGGTAGCATCCATGTAACTGCGTGAACACACACAGAACACACATAATAATAATGCTAATTAGATCCGTGTGTCTCATATTTAACGTAAAATAAATATTGTGTGGATATAAAGTGCTGTTAAGGTACTCAACTATCCGTTGGTTGTCCCAATGTAACCAAAGAGTTGGCACTAGTCAACCATTATTCACAGATTAGTCGTGAATTCGTATAAATTCGTATCTGTAATTACCAACATCAGATGACTGAAGAGGAGTCAACCATTAGACCATAATTATTTTAGCCTGAAATTCGAAATTTGAATCACAATTCGGAATGGCATGCACTTAACAGTTAGTGACCGCACCATTTGAAATTTGGTCGATAGCCTGCTGACCGCAAATTTATGAATGCTTTTGGTTTCTGTGGGAATAGGGGGAACTGGGAGAACGGGGGGAACGAGGGGAACAAGCAAATGCATAATGAATAACCCGAATTAATAGAGGCAATTTATATTTTCGTTACATTGTCAAAGGAAATCAACATAAATGAGCTAATTACAGGGCCAACAGACAGCAGGGCCTGGGTCTTATCTTCACATAAACATATGTAGGAGTATGAGTGTGTTGTGTGTCCCTTTGATTGAATCAACCATCAATGTGTGGTCAGGTCTGCATTCCATGAGCAGCAGACTAGCAGAGGGAGAGCAATCTCAAGCCGGCAACTGTTTGTCATTCTGATGTCCAGCCTCGTCAAACAATTCACCGCAACCCAACCCGAAACCCCTGCTCGGAACCTTGGACCAACTGCATTTGACAAATTTTCCATTGTTTTGACGACATTTTAATTAAGAAAACCGCCAGAGTCAAGAACCAGAGCTCAAACAGAAGCACAACCCAAGACCCCTGGATCCAACCTTCAGCAGCCAAAAGGAATATTTCAATCTCAAGTTGCGGTTTGCTCAATGGGGATGCTTGACTGTTCCATAAGGAGATATCATTGGGCCGGAATCCGCTTCACCTGGGGTAGGTTGACTGTGGTATGTGGCTCAGGGAATAGCAAATTTAATTATATCTTACTCATGTCTTACATTATCTGAATTGTCTTTACTTCCTTCCGATTAACACCCAGTCCAACATTCCAACAAAGTATTGCAAACATAACGTAAGTTTTGGTTGTACAAAGTGAGGGCAAAGTTCATCAATTATATACATTTATTTAATGTAGCAAAAACTTAATAATGAAGTAATTTCTACAGAATGGCTTAGAATTTGTTTGCCATTTCTCTCTTCCTGTTGCAGCCATTCATGTGTGATAAATGAGTTTGAAATTGTACAAGAAAACGTCAGAAGATGTTTGTAATTGGTCTCTTGACAGAAAAGTGACGGAAATAAAGTGCAGGGTGAGGGCCGGTAAATGGGAAAACATGCAAGTTGAAACCAAAATAATGCGGTTTTGTGGCCAAAAATCAAAGAAAATGCCAAGAAACTTTCAAAAATATTTTGCACGAGTTTAGCGTACAAACAAAATGCTCCTCGGACATCCAAAATGTGTTCGCAGCATAATAGAAACCAGCAACCAAGCAGCAAAGAGACGGACTGGTACTCCAGTGGGGCTCTATTCTGCTGAATCCAGTTTTATCCTTAGAGTCCAAATCAGCTATTGGCTAATAGTCAAAGCAAAATAAATGTTCAGCGCTTGACTCAACTCATGGAAAACGTTAAAGTTTTACCCTCCAATATTTCCTTTATGTTTCCACGTCAAAAATGAACTCATAAAGCAAAGCAAAACTTGGCAAAATTAAGTGCCAAAAGAAACCCAAAACCTTACAGATTTTCCATTGTATTTTCTTTACAGTTTGCTTAACAGAACTGATTACCAATTGTAATGAATAATTGTAAGGTAAGTATTTGTATCTTCAGATTACTTGGTCATTTATATTTCAATCAGCCTGCCGTCAGCCACTGCAAAGATTAATCTGAGCACTTCATTAACCATCTTATCTTTGCAGCATGCTGCATCCATTCTTATGTCCAGCAAAAATCCGCTCAAGGTCGACCAGGTGACCATCTCCAGTGCCTATTTGCATAAGGATAATTGGCTTTAATTTTGAAAAAGCATCGACTGAATGAACGAGGGAATCAAAGAAGCCAATCATAATTGGCAGCCATCAGAGCGGCACCAGCAGCAAAAGCGAATGAGATGGACTCTCGCTTGTCCTTGGCTTCGCATTGATTGAAGGACCGACCCGACCAGTCGTTCTATAGTGGCTCCTGCTTCCACTTTTGCTGCTGGACCAGTACGTCTTCATCTGCTGTCGTTGCTGCTGCTACTCTTGCTACTGGATATCCTTGCCTGATGGCCTCCGACAATTGGTGCTGTCAACGTTGACAATCCTGTCGATGTCATCGATGATGAAGATGATGATTCGGATGATGATTGTCATATAGGGGATTTTATAATCCGAACAATTTGAATGCCATTTTCATTCTGTTGATTTACACATTTGCTTATGGCTCTGCCTCCTTTTCGGTCCATTTACTTTCTTGTGTTTCTTTGTCGTGTGCTGAAATAATAAAGGAAATGACATGAATGCAATTTTAATCATTTATTTGCGAGGCCAAGGGCACTGAAATCAACGTCGCCATTCAACCCACCAGAAGGAGCCAACGGAAAGGTCAAAAGGGGAGACGATAAGCGAAACCGAAGGGATGGCTGGCAGCAGTACGCTTCCAGGTCGAATGTCGTGAAAAATGCACACCAATAATTGGCATGTGTCATTTGCCATACTTTGGGGAGTTTGGATTACAACAAATTGATACTTTCGATGCGACCCCGAGGTGAAACTGAAGCGGAGAATGAGAAATTGCAGGTCTCAAGTCTCAAGGATTTTGGTTACGTGAAAGTGTGTCAGTTTTGGGTTCGGGGGAAAACTGTCCTTTAATTAAACGCTCTCTGTTTACCTCTATTCCTGGTGTTTAATGGTTTTGCTTGCTCTCTTTGCTCTCGCTTCAAATGTCGCTGATTACACGAAATTTTGCCCCTAAGCAAATCACCCAAACGTGTCAAAATCTAAACAGTCTCCGCATCCGAACCATTGTTATATGTCCCTCAACAGTGAATTTAATTTACTCTTTTCTCTTTGGCTTTAGTAAGTATATCTCCCGCACTGAATGATTTTAGCTGGCATTACTACGTAAGAGTTTTTCGGCCTCTGACGAGCCTTCAGGGGTCCTTCTATCACGAATGCCCTTGGCATTTGAGTCGCAGAATGTTGGGATGCTGCCGCTTTCTGTCTGTCTACGAGAGACTGCCCCCACTATTCCAGCTCTATCCAAGGGAATGCCAGACATTTCTAGTATGTCCAGCAGTCGATTAGGTTGTCTCACTTCATCTCGAGGCCGCGTTTCCATCTGTGATTTCCCCTACTTGCAACCATTGATCGCTGCCACAACTCTGTGGCTGCTGGGATAAGTTTAGCTTATTGTGCGACCAAAAAAAGAGAGAGAGAGAATGAAACTTTTGACAGTATTTTTTTTGTTGTGGGTCTGACTGCTTCGCCCTTTTTGGCCAGTTAAGTTTTGTGCTCTGTTCTGTTTCGAGTCAGTCAGCGGTTGAGTGGCTGCATAGAACCTTTGAGCTATTTTCTTTTCGCACACGCGCCAATATAAATGTTGATTCTGTGGATAACTTGGTCCCGGCGCCTGCCACAAAACTTTGCCACATGCCACAAAAGCGAGAGAATGAAGAGCCAAAAGTTATAATTCACTTAAACGCGTAGAGGGGTTGCCGCTGCTGTTGCCGTGCCCCACATATCGATTGGCATCGGTCATAGATAATCGGCACAGTGCACAGTAATAGCTGCAATTTGTCCTTAGCTTAAAGCTATGCAAGGACCTATGCAAGGACCGCCCCTTTCCAGGCGCAATTTGAAGGCAATTTGGTTTAATTAAAAATTTACTATGCCGCTCGGACAGTTGTGTGTAATTAAAAGCTTAAAGGTCACAGGCAATGTCCTTGCGCAGGTCCTACGCCTGTCCCCCTTCTCTCTGTCCCCTCTTCCGGCTTCTCTTGTTGGGTAATAAAAATTGCTCACGTGTCACGCCCATAAAAGTCACACATAAAACAACAAAAAAAGAGAAGGAAATGGAGAGATCTGTTCGAAGGGTGGAAGCTTTGAATACCCTTGGAGTTGATAACAATTCGAGTTTACAACAAAGTCTTAGCTGGATTGTGATTAAATATGAATTATGATGGACCGGAAAGAGTTCCTTTGTTGGACAAAAAGCGCTCGCAATCCATAGAAATCATATTATATGTACAGATACAAAATCTTGACTAAATTAAATAGATTTTGTTACTAACCCAAATGCCTTCCTTGCATGCTCTTATCATACCCCCTCTCGAGGGTACCAACAGAAAATTTAATTACAAACAAGCAAACATTAAAATTTTGTAATTCCATCATAAAAATGTGTTTGTTTCAGAAGCGGNTTGAAAGAGCAGAGAAAAGAGGAGAGAGGAGGGGGGGGGGGGAGAAAAAACGGGTCCCCACATCCCCTGGCCCGAACCTAACACTTCCCTTTTCCCCCCCCCCCCCCCCCCCCTCGAAGCACTTGTACACTTCCTCAATAAATGTCCAACCAGATTAGCCGTCAGCTCGAATGCCCCCCGACAGTGTCGCTGCGGTTTTTAATTACTTTATATTATTGGGCAAGTTTTTGGGCTAAGGATCTCCTCAGTACATAAAATCTATGTGGTGTGAAATGAAGGGAGCTCCGGACAATGTTCTACATGGCACTTGGACACGGTCCGAGGCGAGAGTTGTGGCATTGTTGATTGCCACACACACACACACGACACAGAGTCCAGTGTCGGTGTCGGTGTCGGTGTCGCAGTCGGAGACGTGTAGATGGATCCTGGATGTTGTTCCTTTGTTTCCTGGCGCAGTTCATTTTACGTTGCGGCTGTGCCTCCTGCGCTCCATCATTCTTCTCCGCATTCACAATGGCTCACAACAAAACATGCGTTGGCATTCCTGCTTCCTGCCTTTGTCTAGCTTCAACAGCAACACAATCCTCTGTGACTTGCCTGCTGTGCCACACATGACACGTGTCACAAGATGCGCCACCCGCTCCCACATGGAAGGAGGTGGCAGGACAAGGAGTGCGATGGGGCAACTTCCAAAGCCAAAAACGGGTTGAGATTTATGCCGCCAGCAACGGATAATGTAAGACAGAACAGAGTTGCCTCTAAAGCTTCAGCATTCTTTCTCTCTCTTCCGACTTTCTCTCGGAAAGTTTTTTCTTTGGATATTCTTTAAAAGGCTAAAGCAGTGTGTGTGTTGGTCAGTGTAATGGATGTGCCTTCTCCTCCGTCTTTATCCTTTGCTCTGTCTTTCCCTATCTTTATTGTATTCTCTCCCACTCCCATTAGCTTCAGATATTTGTCAATTAACGCTTATGCGGTATTGTATTCGGTACTACCCCTCTTTTGGTTCCATTCCCTTCCGTTCCTTCGTCAGTTAGCTGCTGGCTGGCAGGGTTACCAAGCATCATGCCGTTGTGGGATGTTGTCGTCGTCATCATCAATGCTCTTCTCTTTTTTCCGCATGGTTGTATTCGCACATGTGTTTTGTTGCTGGTGTAGTTCCTGTCACAAAGAGCAGAGTCATGGAAAAAGAGAGTGGGAGTCGGAGGAGCATAGGGAGTGAGTGCGTACTCCTACCCGTACCGTCGGCAGCGTTGCATTTCAAATTTCAATTTACCGACAACTGTTTCGATTGTTTACATTGATTTATTTACGTTGTTGTTTATGCGGTTTTTCGTGTAGATCTGATGCTTTTTCTCTCTGTCTCCCGCTACCCCTAGCCCCTATAGACCATATCCTTCTCCCTCTCTAATCCACCAATACTCGTGCTGGGCCGCTTTGGTTTCGCTGAGTTTTCATATATCTTTTTTATTTTTATTTGTTATTTGTGTATGTCGGGGGCCCTGTGCAACTTGCATTGAATTGGATGTATTTGTACTTGCAAAATATTTTCGGTGAAATACTGACGCATGCAAAAATTGTTGCGGCGTTTTCTTTTCCTGTTTTGGGCATTGGTTTTTACATACAATATTCCCACTCATAGATACAATGGTTACTGTTTATATTAAGGGCGGAACTGACGGGAGGTTTGCTGGAATATTGGGGTGGGGAGGCGGCGGCCTGTACGAAAAAACAGCTCAAATGGCACAAAAGCCTCTGGAAATCATTTCAACTGTAAGGGTCCTTGTTTCTACTTCTCAACCTCTCTCCCTTTTTTGGGGGCTGAATAAGCTGAATTTAATCAAAAAGTTCACTGAACAACGAGATACAATATCATAATCGATGGGTTTCAGCTGTAGTTCAAATTATGTTGTAAAGTTGACTGCCATTGAGAGTCGTGTATTTGCCGTCATCTTTGCACAGACCCTTGACCAGAACGGGCGTCAATCTGTTCACAGCTTCTGGGGATAGCAGCAGAAATTCGAGAATCTCCCTCACCAGGGGCCAGCTCATAGCACGAATGGATTTAGACCAAAGAACTAAAGATTATGAACATGTAAAATGATTTCTTTTTAATGCACAAATGTTTCTCGATTGGAATTTCCTACAGCTAACTTTAGCCACGACATAAATGAGACCCTATATGTTTTCACGGGTTTCTTTTCACACTGCGCAATAAAACGCAACCAAATGAAATCAAAACAAAAAAAATCCCATATGCTTTTCGTTCTACTCCTTTTCCTTAAGAGTTTTTTAATGGAATTCCCGCCGCGCACACGCTGAGGTGAAATGGCAAATAAGGTAACGTGTCCATCCTAATTATATAATCGTATTTCAGTGCAGCAAAAAGAAAAAACACAAGCCGCAGCCGCAGGTGGAATCCTTAAAATAACTGGATGAGCATGAGGTTGAGGTTGAAGGAATGCGAGTTGGCATTGGCAGTAAGCAGAACGAGCGGGAATATGTGGAATTCTGTGCGGAATGGAGGAACAAAATTGCATGTGGGACCTGGCTCATCAAGGAGTGGGAAGAGCAACAGTTATTGGAAAAATCCCTAATAGAAAGTGCTAAATGATGGGATGCAAACAGGAAAATCAATGTGTATAAATTAAGAATGAATGAAATCTCCAGTGCATACTGCCAAAACGGATTTCAAATGTAATTAAAACGTGTTTCAATATCCGACTCAATTAGGAAGATGGCTTGTGCCTCAGCTGGTGTCTAATTAGCTGCATGCTCAAGCCCAGCCGCTGTCCACAATCAGGTGGTATGCTAATTTCGTTGCCAAACAAGTATAAACATACACACAGACATACATATGTATGTGTGTATGCAAACACACACGGAGACTGCGGCTCAACTTGACCTCATCTAATTGAAAAGCCATTAAAAAGCTTTCAGCTTCTCATTATACATTTAAATATTTGCTGTTTTTATTTTTCGGTGTACGAGTACGCGACGTACCCCCTCTCTCACGATCCTTTGCAACATTGCTTGGTCCACGGTTAAGCCTGCCTGCCGCATGCTGCATCATACATATTCCAAGTTATTTTAATGCTTTTGCTCATTTTTAAAGTTCATAAAAAATATAATATTTTCAGGAAGCAAAAGTCCAAAGAGCACATATAGACTGGAAGATTATCCTCGAACGGGAAACATAATATTTATGCAAATTTCAAATAAAACTAAATTGTACCACCAGAACGATCGAGATATTTTTCTGCATTTGTATAGCCTTGTTGGATTCAAAGGTAAGTAACTATTTTCTGACCTTCCCCGATTGCAATATACCCGTTCAGTCTGCGGATACCATGCAAAACTTCGGCGCAGCTTCGCACAAACACATGTTTAACATGCATTTATTCTCAGGTAACTGCATTTGCCTTTTCCCATATTCAACAGCAGAGGGTGGGCGTCTTTTTGATGCATTGACTTCATCCATAAATTCATGAGTGAAACGCTGTAGGATGAAAGTCAAACAGCTGTCTTAAAATGCCAACTCTGATTCATAATTACCAGCGGTATATGTATACTTGCATAGCATGTCCTATACTGTCCCACCTGAAATTGTCAGACTTTAAACACGTTCATTGCAAATGAATATCCAATACACATCAGAATCCCCTACTGACAATTTGGAATCTACCTAGTGGTGGTGCGCTAACCGCTAATGCTATAAACTCCCGAAACAGATTGCGCAATTATGACAGGTAGCTTCAATGAGGGGACTTGCTGGGGCAACCGAGACAGAAATAGAGAGCGGGAGACAGGAGTCCCAAAGTGACGGAGATTCCGTTAAGATTGCCTGTCTGCTTCATGTGGCAGGGGTCAGCGAGGAAAGGCTTTAAGCCACTTAACGAGATGAAAGCGTCATCAAG
The DNA here is from genome assembly GCF_900245975.1 of Drosophila guanche. Lineage (NCBI taxonomy): Eukaryota > Metazoa > Arthropoda > Insecta > Diptera > Drosophilidae > Drosophila > Drosophila guanche. The sequence continues at coordinate 190,861 of NW_022995748.1, forward strand.
TATGCAATGCGGAATGGAACGGGAGACTGGTCCCTCGAACGACACAGAACTAACGATTAAGGGTGGCGAATAGGGGCGGAATAGATGTGTCAGGTGTGAGGTGGGATTGGCACGCGGGGGATGTGGATGGCATGGCAAATGAAATATTAATAATTTTGTGCGGGGCTAAAGGCGAAACTAGACCAGAAATGGCTCGACAGGTGTCGTGCTTGGCTTACACAACAATAAACAAAGCAGAGGATACGATGCGATGGTTAGCGGAGAAGTAGATGGCTACCAAAGCGTCACCTCCTGCGTGCCTGAGACTTGGTGCCAGTGACTGTTTTTCCGGCTGCCCAATCTTTGGGGAAATTAGTTTAAAAGGTCAAGCCAGATGGAACAGGAGGAAGTGCAAAGAAATTAGCTGCGTAACTAACTTGTAAACTGATTATTTATGATGCCAATTGAGGAGAGATGCTCCTAACCCTCTCTCTCTCTCTCTCTCTCACGGACTCTCGGACAGCCAATTTTACCCACAAACAATTTTATTACACTTGCTCGGTGGAAAATAAAATTATAAATTGCACTAAAAATTAACAACTTCACCAACAATTCCACTTAAAATGTTTATTGCGCTCATTAATTTTTTGGTTGTTTTTTGGAGAGTTGTTGCCGGTTGTTTGGCTCTCGGTTGCTTTTTGGCCAATACAATAAAAATAGAAATGGCAGAGAGGAGCTCAAGACGAGTCGATGAGCAAGACTCAAGCGCAGCGGAGGTGGAACAAGTAGAAGCTCTGAAATTGCATTAAAGTTTCAAGAGCTTTAATTTGTGCAATTTTCTCATTCTCTTCTCACGTTTTACCACCGTCTCACTCCCGGCGACTGTGTCTGGGACCTGGCTTAATGAAAATTCCGAGCAGGCAAAATATAATTTATGCCTTCTATATGCTTTATTGAGTGCGATTTATACGGCACCAGGGCGACATCAGACAGAGTCAGCCAATTCACTTTGAACACAATGTGTACAGTGAGTTGGGAAAGTTTTGGGACAATGGAATCGAGAAAATTATGGTTTTAATTAATTTGTATAAAGTTCCATGAGAGGAAACTCATGGGAATGTCATCGAATGTATAAGAGCAAATCAAATGAAATGCACCTTCCAAAGAGAATTACTCATGAAATCAAAATCTTTCCCAATATTTGAATACTCTCTCGATATACTGTTTGTGTGCAATAACAAGGACATCATCAGTACAATGTTATTCCGTAAAATTAATATTAATATTAACAATGCCGCTGATGCGCATGATGTTCGTGGACGTAAATAAAAGCTACTTAAAGTTTTAATGCAGCGCATAAATAATATGTGTAAATAAGAGTACATATTTGCTTTCATTTGGCAGCCAGCGTTCAACAATGTTGAACAACACCCAGTCATTGCGAAATGGTGCTAACAAAGAGTCAACTGCACATTGGCTTTACTTGATTGAAGAAGTGAGATTAAATGGCCTGGTTTTCCAAAGTTTCATGCAGTGAATGAGGTTGACTTACTGAATAAATCAGTTGGCCTTTGAAATGCTCGTTCTACGACGAAGCAATGCAAAATTTCGACTGTCTCATTATTACAGATTATTAAAAACTGGATCCGAAAAGGTTAGTGGTAAAGGGAACACAAATTATGGGCCTGTATGATAACTCATAATTGCTGGTACATCCATAAACATTTATCAATTTTTCCAAGCGATTCTTTTCGGCGGCTTGGACACTTGCCGTGATTCATGGGAGAAACAATTTACGAAGGAATTCAAATGGAACCAGCTTTAAGCTCTATAAAAACACATCAAATTGAAACAGAGACATATGTGAGAGGCCTAAAACACGATGCGCCATTAGGCCCGGAAATGAAAATAGGAGGAAAAAACTAGAAACTAGAAATATCTACACGAGGAAGATGTATGTATGTACATATGTAAGTGTCTGTCTCTGTTCTTTGCCAACTGGCACTTTCTCCATTTACTGTCTCTTTCGTCAACTGTTTTGCAGTGTCTTTCTGCACTACTGTCTCTGTCTTTTTCTCCACGTTTCTGTTTCTATCTTTCCTACGCCTGTCCTTTTCGGTGTGTAAATTGGTGCTAAGGTGCAATTCAGGCAACAAGCCAAAGGGAAGCATTGCTGGAAATCGAGTGACACCTGCACGAGGACTTTTCAAGACAGAGAGAGGCGGAAGAGATGGTGTAAAAGAGCGAAAGAAAGCGATGTGGCAGTGCAAGTGAGAGGAAAGATTGAATTGAATGTTGAGTGGAAAACGGTTCAACGTAGTTGAAGTATTAGAGCTGCAGCTGAAGAGTGACTCACAGTTGAGCAAACCCATCAATGGATGTTTGAGGAACCAACAAAATACTATTTGGATGAATGAGAAAAGCACGAGAATAGAATGAATTGTATACCTACCGTTTCCATAAGTTTTCCTTCCTTCATATATTCAAGATCCGTGTCCCGTTCGTTTTCTGTCTGACCGGCCCGTTACATGGCACTGGAATCCCCGGGGACCACGGAGACAGCACGCTTGCTCGAAGGCTGATCATAAATGCAGACATTGCCATGGGTTTTGGCTTACACGCGGGGCAGGGCCGGAATACTTAGCTCTTCCAGATCTCGCTGCTCGAACATTGGCGCAATTTGTTGAAAATGTGCAACTAGCCGGAGATGTGGAACCGTGGAGCTGTGGTTTGTGTCTTGTGAGCGATGGCTGCGTTTAGTCTTTCTTATTCTAAGAGAAAACTCAGATGAAACATTCTAAACCAAATTTTGTCAGTCACAGTAAACGGTGGCAGCTTCCGCGCTAGCGATGAATGTTTGGGTAAAGTTTGTCGATACGATACAAATGGCAGAGTTGACGATACTTTCAATCCATAACTTCAATTTCAAACAGATGTGCACAGGTGATGCAGTGAAACATTAATTAAGCTAAACATTAATTTGTAACACAATTGTTGCACAGCCTAGTTATAATTATATATTCTGCAAGCTCTCCCGATGTAATTGAACTATCGTTGGGGCTGACACCTCTATCCGAGTACGCAACTGTCACCGCTATTGAACCAGCTGTTGCAAATAATTAAGACGAATAAGCAGAATTAGGTAAGTTTTCGGGCAAAAGCACACAAATTAAACGAGTCCTGAACTCACAATGTACAGACTGCGGCATCAGAGTTGTGCAGGTTAATTAACATAATGCCTCGAACTGCTTTTCTTGCAGAAAACACAACCCATAGGTGAAACCATAGAGGCCGGCAATCTAAGATGCCGCACACCATTTTACTTGTACAGCCGGGGCCATGCCCAGGGAGTCGCACTTTCTGCGACTACGAGAGCGTCAATGAGTGCATGGAGGGCGTGTGCAAGAGCTACGAGGACCATCTGAAAAAACTCTACCCCAACAAACGCACAATTAAATACGAGATCGGCCAGCTATTCGATTTCATCGATACAATGAAGGACATCTGCTGCTTGGTGTACCAGAAGACCACCCGAACATATGCCCCATTCAACAAGAAGTGGATAAAGTATAAGATTTATGTTATGCTCCGCAGTGAGTCATAAAGTGGCAGCCCTTAAAACGAACCGATGGGAATGTCACACAGATCAATGGATAAACAACGGTGAAGACAGCACGAATCACACACTCACAATAATGCCGTGTTGTCAATCAATCAAGTTCAGACATCACAATTCACATAACCACAATAAACCAAACCTTGTCAGTGAAGTGTATTAAGAACTAACAAAGTGTAGAAACGCACAACTGAATCCAAATTACGGCATTGCCTTTTGCTCCATGCAAATAAAAATATCTTAGACCTAAGTTGCAGCACCACCATTGGGAGGATCGATCTTTTAGCAAAATAATATATAAGAGCTGTAGTTAAATTCAAACAAATTATCTGAATATTTCTGATGCTAAAAATGTGTGATTTTCGAAAATAGCTTTCGGCATTCCAGCTGTAAATTTGTTTGGTTTTCCATTTTGGAAAAGCTTTTAAAATACCATACGCTGCAGAAGCGCCTTTAACTGCAAAACTTTTCCATTAAAATGCTCAATACAACAACAAAAATTATACTGAGAAAAAAAGAAGTCCAACAAAAAGTTGCAGGCTACGCCCACTGATGTTGAAAAGAAGGCGCACGCCCGAACTTTGGCGACCACCAGCAAATGCACTTCAAACTCATTTCATTTGGAAAATAAAAACCTGAGCCGAGACCTAGGATAAAAGACAACTGGAACCGAACCGAACTGAACCGAAAGCGCAGCTACAGCAGGCAGCCGGCGACGAGAGTGGAAAGCGGGAAAAGTTAGTTTGGGAAACTGCTTTTGTTGTTGTTGCCGTCAAGTGCGCGTGACTTTTTCGGGAGCTTCAACAAATTTCGGTTGAATAATTTAATTGTTGCCAAAAGGACAGAGGCACAGACAGAATTTGAGAGAGAGCGAGAGAGAGAGAGAGGTGGATGTGGCGTTGGGAATTCGAGTGGGTGAGGGTGAAAGGAAGACGAGAAAACCTTGACTTAAAGCAGCGACATTAGCCGAAATAAAAGAAGCAGAGGAAGCACTGAGGCTGTATGACATCTACTGACTTATGGAAAACCAGAGCATTTAGAGAGAGAGTTACAAGAATAAGTGATATTGATCTCAGTTTGATTTACTACTTGGTAAGAGAATATTCCTTTTTTCAGATGAAGTTACTTATTGTCAGCCTATGAGACTTGAGTCTATATCGAATATCGAAAATTACCATATGTACATATGTATATAGTGTGTATTGGGTACAGTGCCATACAGACAGAAAAAGCAGCAGCAACCGCAACTTTGTCTTCTCTCCTGCCTTCCCCTTCCTCATCCCCTTCTTCTTTTTCTTCATCTACATCTTGCCCCGTTGGTTCGCTTTTTCAAATAAGCGCAAATAAAATATGCAAAAAGGCGTAGCGAACTTTATGATATTTGACTTTGTGTAGAACGCTAAGGAAAAAAATGTGCAAAGTCCAAAAACAAAAATTCCAGTGGAAAAAAAACGAAGAAAACTTTTATTTTAAGTTCAAGTTAACTTTTTGGTTAGAATGCTGCGGGGTAGGGGCAAAAGTAGAGGCTGGCATGGTGGCAGGTGGGTGAGGCTGGGGGGAATCGAAAGGGAACATGGAGTTGGCAGGGATTGATGGTCAAGGTGTGGGATCGCTGATACCACTCAAAAAAGAATCATATTTGAAGGCGGATGCCTTTGTGCCATTTAATTGGAGCTTGAGTGGAGTTCATGTCTGCATTGAATAACGCAATAAAAGTGCTTTGGAGCACCTATAACTAATATACTCCATAGAACCCTGTAAACCGCTTGTACGTACATTTATCCAGCTATTCCTCACCTGTTTTTGTTTCATTCTTTCTTGCTGGTTACCATGTTTCTGGTCTTTTGGGCAGGATTTTCATTTTGGAGGCAAAAGAGCAAACGAAACGAAATAATTTATTTGCAAATCAAAGTTGGCAGCGCGTTGCGTATATTAACATTGTGCACTCCAAGTCTACACCATATAGTGGCAGAAAGGGGGGCAGGTGACGGGTAGGGAACCATGTTTTTGGCTAGGGTTTCCTAGTCGAAAATTTAATTTCCCAACTCTCTCGCTCTCGTACTGTGTTTTATTTATGATCTTGATATGCTTATTCGTACCTTTCTGCAAGTTTTCACAATTCGACTTGGAGTCATATTTCATATTTCTTTTCTTTTACTCGGCAAAAACTTGGCCAGCTTTTCATGCTGTGCAGGGAGGGGCAGGCAGGTGCGGGAGAGGAAGTGGGAGCCTGCTGGTTTTACCTTTTGCTACCTTTTAGCCAGGTTTCGCCTCGCTTCTCTGCTGCTCTCCAGCCTTTAACATATGACTTCCGTAATGTTTGCGTGCACAATGAATAACTTACTCCTATGTTATCCTTTTGTGCTCATGCTACTGCGTGTGTGTTTGTGTGTAAGGACAGAGTGGTTCCTTGGTTCCTTGGTTGGTTAGAGGAGCAGTACGACTACGAGTAGCAGTACATTCTACATAGATTCCTAGCCCCAGCTGCGCTTTAAGTCATAATTTTGCATGCAAGCAGCTGTCGCTGCTTAAAAATGTAAGCTCGGTTGCTCCTAGATTAAGTTTGCCCTGCCCCTTCAGTTCCACACTTGCCCCAGAGCCACTCCTCTCTGCCACTGTTCTACTTTCACTCCACTCTATCCTAGACAAACAATCTGAATACGTTTCCATCAGCAATGAAAGTCATGTCAAGTTTGTGCATATGGCCAGATTTAACCAAAAGAACTTGTGGTATCAAAAACATTTTCATCATGCGGTTTCAGTTGTTGGCGAAGACTGTAAGAAATTAGGTTGGAAAATAGTCAGACATTTAGTTGCGGCATCTGTTGCTGGTTTCTGCTTTTCACCTTTTACAAATTCATCTTTTTGAGACAAGCTTAAATAATTGATCAACATGAATCGATTCTGCTGCTGCACAATCAACAAAGACACACATCAAACGCTTTCCACACATGAATCTCAGCTCGTTAGCCATTGTTTTCCATTGTTTCAGTTGGAAATTTTCTGTTGTAATCAGCGAGTTTCGGCCCCAAATTACATTTATCAAAGCAGCAAAGCAACGACAGCGGCAACAGCAAAAGCGATAAACAAATTACGTTTCTTTTTGCAACTAATCAAAAGTAATCACTTTGCAATTTCGGCTCGGTTCGGCTCCCTCTCTCTCTGACAAAAAGACAAACAAAAAGTGGGCCCCCCTCCATCGAAGAAAAATTCCTGCCACAAGCAGGAGACGAGACCCTTCCCACGGGCTGGGGATCTGCTTCTGGCTTGGGGAAACTGGAAGTACCATCAACAGCTGCCATTTGCTGCTGGCATTCACATCAAGAACAACAAAAGTAACAGAGGAAAGGAAGGAATTTGAGACGAGTTTAAGATACCCTGGAACCATTGTCATCAAAAGAGTTTGATACAAATTGTGAACGAGTGTGAAGCGCACGAAACGATGCATCCGACTTGATGTTTAGTTGAAAGAAATTTTACTTTTGATACCTATTCGCGTCTGCATAAATTCTCAATGCCCGCTGCCAGGGTATAACAAAAGAGAAGACACTTTTCCGTCTATCCAGGAGACGGTGGGAAACCAGAGGGGAACATACGCGACAAAGTTCGACAAACAAAATCATGATAAATGAACCCAACCAACGGGCAAACAAACCAACACAGAGAAACTGAGAAAGCCGAGAAAACTGAGAAAGGGGAAAACTTTCTGGCGCCGTGTCTATGTATGGGTGTGTGTATGTGTTTTTAATTTGACAAAAGAGCGCAGGAAATTAACGGGAAAAAGGACAAGAAAAACACAACTCGCTGATTGAAAGGGGTTAAGCTTAGGCAGAGATAGGGAGAATTAGGGGAGAATAAATAGCTAGAAAGAGGAGCATGAAGCAAAAGTGGTGAGTGGAGGTCCTGATATTAGCTATGCAACATTTCTATTTGGAAAATAGCCTGCGGGCTAGACAAACTTTATACAGTGAGTGCCTTATGGTAGGATTGGTACTTGGTGCAGAGAATTTCTCATATTTACAGATGCATTTCATTAAATATTATACAATTATTCTTCTCGTTGATAAAAAGTCATCTGCTTCCCGTTCGCTCAATGAAGTTCTCCCTGCCTCTCCAAATACTGTTGGACAGCCGCTGGTTTGCTCAATCGACACAAATAATTCAACGAGTTATTACAAAAGCTAATTACAACTCTCTTCAGCGACCCTCGCAACCCACTAAGTAATTATGTTTCAGAATAACATTTAGGACGGGGAAAGGCATGCATAAATATTTCATACTGGTCTGCGCCAAAAACGATACATTTTCTGCCCCATTTCGCAGTGCGCATATATTTCCACACATTTTCAGTGTGCCTGAGGGGCAAACACCCCATATGCATGTGCATTAGAACAGTTATGGAGGGGTGCTGGTGGCGGTGGCGGTGGGGGTTGAAGGACACACACTGTGGGGCGGCACTCATGTCGCAGACACTGAAAGTGCATCGATTAGAGCGCCACTAAAATATTTCGCAAATTAACGACCTATGGCATGGGCTGGGCTGGGCCCGAAATGAATGCTAAAATTTGTCTTAATTTATGCAATGCAAAATCTAAAATAATGTACCACAATTCGATGATCAAGTAATCAAAAAGCGATGAGAATTTTATTGGTCAACTATAAACTATAATTGTTGCAGGATAAAATTGAATGGAAATCGAATGAAAATTATTTTGATTTTGATTTTGATTATATTTGGTAGCGTTTATTTATGGAAATAGAGTGAAAAACCAGGCCACACGATTGTTACATTTCCTGCCCAAAGCTTTCGCTTCTTTGCCTTCCCCACAGGTAAAGACCCTCGCCATCATAATTCAATAATTCCACCACCGTCATTAGGGCAACTTCAGCAACTGTCCATCAATTAGACATGAGCGGAATCGCCGTCTCGTCTGGCGCCGGAGCTTCAACGACTTTCTGACCCAAGTCAAGTCGAGCCAAATCGAATTGTGTCCGGAAGGTAGGGAAAGGAAGCAATGGGAATGGGAATGGGAATGGGAATGGAGGCGGTGACCGTGTGCTACCTTCAACTGTCTGTGTCCATTAATGATTGAAATGTATTCAATTGTTTGATTGACTGAATGAGTGAGGGAGGGCGTGAGAGAATGACTGACTGACTGAGTGGATGGATGGTACAATTCATGATTAATGACTCTCAGACATTTGATGATTTTTTGTTCCTTTCGGACTTTTGGACGTTCGGGTGGGAATTAAAAAATTATTTGGCCCAAAATTTGGTTCGGGCAAAGTGTAAAATGTGTGGATGTGTGTCGAGGAGCCCATCATTCATGGCTATCGTTATCGAATTATACAGCAATTACTTGCGGGAATCAACCCTGCCTTTTTCTCTGTCTGTCTCCCTCCGTGTTCCTGTCTGTCTGCTTAGCATTTGTCAATCATTAATCAAACAATTTATGTTAATTGAATTGACGTCGATTTATGGCAATTTTTCAATCAGATTTCAATTCTTTTTCCTTCTTCCCCGCTGTGCCCCTCCTCAGCTGACAGTTTCATATTGATTTTGCATACAAAATAAATCTCTCCCCCATGTCGCTGACGTTCACGATGACGATGATGATGATGATGATGGCTGGCTGTGACATTAAAATGTCCGCATTGCTCATCTATGGCATTCGCCGTAAACTCTATAAGCGCTTTAACTGCAGCTTCGTCAGTCTGTTTGCCTTTATGGACAGTGCGTTGCGTAACTGTAATGCAGGAAAGTAGCAATTTAATACATTTTATGGCTATTCACAAGAGCTCTAAATGGCGGGCAGCTTAAACTATTATACTAAGGGCAAACAGAGTAATTTAAGGGTTTAAACTAACACCAAAGAAAGGTATTCGATCCGAGTAATTATTAATAAAATTTAATAATTATGAGATTAATTTACTGCAGTAAAGATTGTAGTTCGACATTTGTTTTCATGAGAGGAATGATACACATTTTGGGCAAGAGTTTTCTGCCTAAACTCCTCCTACTAGAACCCATCAATCGATTGTCATTACAGTTAACGTCTAGTTTCCGGCTTCACTGTATATTATAACCGATATCAGCTCAGCAATTGACCCAGTTAACCACACAAACCCCACACACAGACACCCAAAGGGGTTGGGTCCAAAATTTAAGTTTACCCAAACGTAACGAGAGCTTGACACAAGGGAACCGAGCCAACTCCTTCAAACACACACATCACCCAGTGCGCCCATATTTGTTTAGCTTGATTACAGACCAAATGTGATTTAAGGCACGTTAAATACACACAGACACGCCCCCAGAAGAATCCTCCTTCCGTCTGCAATCAAGGCTTAGACAACAGCAATTTAAGGGCAGTCAGACGGACAGCGGACTCTAAGTGGAGTCGAGTCGTGTCCTGTGGTCAGCTTCAGTTCTAGTCAACGCTTGGGCCACCTCCCTCCCACTCCGATGACCACATAAAATATGCAATGGCACGACACACAGAGGCGCCACTGGCTGGCATTTAGGTCTCGTTTGATTTGGCTTTGAAAAAGTTACAACGGAAAATTATTCAACAGAAATAAATTCAATTAATAGACATTTGTTGAGGAGTTTCAAACCAAATGAAAGCCCATCGCTAGTCCTATCGAAACATAGCGAAATCCCCAACGAACGATTGATACACAATGGACACAAGGACAAAGGACACACGAATCAGAGTTGTATGCTCAGTAAGGAATCCTGTAGCTTAAGCATCCCCTCAGATTCGCAATCGCTTAGTGCTCAGTGCTCAGTGCTCAGTGCATGATGCAGCCCAGTGGAAATGCAGAATTTCAGGAATGCCGCAGAGAGTGAAGTGAAGTGGGAAGTGGGAACTGGGAGTTGTTTCTGTTGTTCTTGGTGTTGGATACATACCGCTGCCAGGAAGGCCGCTGTAACCACAGCCAAAACAAACCCCTGGAACAAACACCAACACACTATCCACCAGATACTATGTACCTCCACCCAGATGCCACCTCTACGAGTACGAGTACGACTCGTAGTGGGATCCCTGTTTGGTTGTCTCTCCCTGCGGTAGAGCAGGCAGGCCACACAGACAACTGATGCTGATGCCACCCAGTTAACTGGCTGTTACCTCTGCTGTTGCCTCTGTTTGCTGCACTTCTCTGAACGTAGAGTTTGTGGTCTCGTTTTGTAATTAAGTTGAAATTTCTTCCTCTAATCTCTCATCTCTCTCTCTGTGTCTCTCCCTTGCTTTCTCTAGTTGAATGACAAATAGTTATGGGTGAGAAACTTTAAGTGCTCTGGGCAGGGTACATTCATAAAAAAAAGATGAGCAAATCCTTTGATTTGTGTGCGTGCCGATCCCAAATTGCTTAATATCCCACCGCACGCACACTTGCGGCCACTTGACCCAATTTTTAATCACTTTCCAAGCACACATGCTAGCCCCTCTGTCCATTCTGTCCGCTGTTCTGGCATAAATTTCTGTCTTAAAAGTTGCCCCATAGCCCAGGCAAAAGTTTCGGCTGCACGTTTTAAGCTGCCCCCAGCAGAGCCAGAGTCCGAAACAAGCTTAAAAATCTACACGAAGCCAACGCGACACAAAGGTAAACGAGCCCCACAAATCGGATATTTGAGATGGGAGGACTTTCAAGTGGAAGTAATCGTCTCTGTTGTAATCCGAAGAGATCTTGCAATTAATGATTGTCATTCAATGGTATGCAAAGTATGCAGTCTTTCAGATTGCTCAGCCTTCATCTGTTTCGTAAGCCTAAATGAATATACTGCTCACAGAAACCACTCGGTGTTCCGTCCTTTTACTCTTAAAATGTGTCACTTTACCATCTCTAGTTCCATTTTGCATCTGTGCAATTTTCTAAGGTAATTTCTGTGTTACAAAATATTCTAAAAACACATTTGCCGAGACCAAAACAGGGGGAGTCGAGGCCAATTGTGTGATCCCTGTTCTGTTTCTGTTTCTGTTCTGTTTCTGTTTTGTTGTGTGGGCGTAAAAAGTTTTTAACAATAATAAGCAAATGCCCAAAAGCAGTCTCGCATGGAGTGGAGAGACTCTCCTCTCGCTGTGCTCCAGTGTTGGCTTCAATTGCCAACACTAAAAATCCAACCAAAAATATACAATATTCCTCTGTGGTGTGGTTGTTGTTCTGTGCAAATACGATTAAATATGGCAAAAGTTGTGCGTACACACACGTTGGCAATTTTATTTAGATTGCGAAAGGACCAAGAACAGAGTCACAAACTGAAACAGGAGCAATGACAACGACACATTGAGGTCGTGTCGTGGAGCCCTCAAAAATTGTATGAATATTCGTATGTGTGTGTGTGTGTGTAGGTTTAGTGCTAACAAGGCCAACACATGTTTTTGCGTGAGAATTTTGCCATGGCTGAAAGCACAGCAATTCTGTTAACAATTTTATTATTAAAATGATGTCAGTGTGTTTCAGTGTGCGGGGCGGAGCGGACCGGGCGGGAAGTTTGGTGTTGGCTCCTCCTGTGCCCAAAAATTGACCACAAATGCATTAGTGGCGGCCTCCTGCTGCGACTGCTGCTGATGCTCCCACTTTAACCTACTTTCCAAGTCGAATTATGCAACATTTCGAATGCCCTGCCTGCCGCCTGCATGGATAAATAAATGTGCGGAGGATGATAATCTCTCTCTCCATATGGTAATCCCCGGCTGACCTACAAGTTGTTGAGCTCTGCCTATGGAATATTGGACCTAATTGATATTTGTACGTACTTTTACATTTAGTGTGCTATTGTTTAGCTTTTCTCAAGTGCAAAATATTTTCAAAGGTTTAAGGTGGTAAATCCATTGCATCTCTGAGCTTCTTGATGGCATCGCTCGTGTAGTTTGAGCTTAAGTTGGATTAGAATTAAAGATGAATACTCAAAAGCCTTACAACAATCGTAACATTGAATCTTCACAGAAAGAAGCTTTTCTCTTGTAAGCAGCTCACTTATTTGTTGTTTGTACAAATGGTATGGATATCATTATCTTAGCATTAACATTTCTACTTCCATTGGCAAGAATTTAGCGCAGCGCTTGGAGCAGCGAAAGCGAACGTTTGCCCTAGTAAGTATTTTCGTTCTTGCAAGCTGATTGTGCCAGCAGCAACCGTTCCAACACAGCTCCTGAGCAGTTATTACATTTTACTTATTGCATTTTTCTGCTCTTTGCATTTTCGCTGGAGCTTGCAAAACGATACAGGACCAGCTGTAAAAGGGAAAGCGGAGACGGAGAGTGCACGCAGATGAAGGAATGGTGGAGAAAGGAAGGCATCAGTCAGCATGTGGCTCATATGACATGGTGCTGGGGCGCAGGGAGAATGGGAACCCGACAGCAGAGCAGAGCCAGAGCCAGAGCTCTGTGCTCACACTGCACTTGGCCATTGTTTGTTTGTTTTTACAGCTCTGATTGAGGTGAAATTGCATATTTCTGTGTGCTTCTTTCATTTCATTTCGCACAAAGCTCCACCATCTCGGGAGATCTCTCTTTCTCTCTCTCTCTCTCTCTCTACATCTCTCCCATGTCTCGCTCCTTTTCTCTCTATGTGTAGCTGTAATATTTTCAAACGTTTTATTGAATGTCGTTTACCGTTGGCATTTGCCTCTGCCTCTGCCTGTGCCACATACTTCGTCTGCTACCTCCCTTTTTGGACAAGACTTATTTCGTCGTCTTCTGACTGCTGGCCCTGCGCTGGCTTTGTGTTTATTGCGCGAATAAATGTCGAGAATGGAGTAATGTTCGTGGGAGCGATCAGCAATGCACAGACTTACAGTGCTATGCTCTGAACTTTAACGAGATAACAACGACAGGCCAAACTTTATTGAAACTAAACGGAGATTGAAGGCGTCATACATGACGGTACATGTGTAAGCTTTTTGGTGCATGGTCCACATTTGAATGTCTATAAAGCAGATTTAGTGGTGGATAAAACGTTGTATTAAATGGTGATTCTCAGAAGAAAATGTTTGGAGCTTGACAACCGTTCTATAAACTCTATAAACATTGCCAGGCACTGAATATCGTTTGGTTTTCTGTGGACAAAAACATGCCTTGTGGCTGTCAAAAATCTCATTGCCAAGTAGGCCTTGTCCAATAAGTTAGTGCCAAATAACCAACGTAGCCAACACGTAACATTCCGAAGCATCAAGCGGAAAATAAAATATAATATATAGCAAAGAAAAGAACATAAGCATGCAAAATTTAATTAAGAGCCCTGCTCTGCTTTCGATCCTTAAGTATCCGCCTGCGAATTTTCACATTCCCACAGAAGGCGTTGAAGAGCGGGATAATGCGGTGAAAAGTGACGGAAGCGGAGTGATTCCGCTTAATGCCAATGCTTGTGTCTTTGTGCCACGTTCTGCGGCAGACAAGGCAGATTCAGACGTGGATCATGAACAGCTAAAGCTGCATTTTGAGTCCAAGGATCCGAAGAAGCAGAAGACTCAGCTGGCATTTCCTTGGAATGGATTTCCGAAGCGACTAGATAAAGCTGGTGAGGAGGCATCATATCGCTTGTTTAGTTTTGTATGGTGAGGTGTACACTTGCATTTCGCCTAGGTAATCCCACTCACGTTACGTGGAAGATTGACGAGGATTACGCCTTCGAAGTTAAGTCAGTCGGCAAGCGAGTCAAAAGAGAGAATTCCTGCGCTGAGGAGAAACCTCTTAGAGCCGAAAAGGCAGCCACAACTGAAGCTGTTACTTCGGCTTCCGAAGAGCATGTTTTGGAGGCAAAGCGACTTGAACATGGTAGAAAAGTGGCCTTGGAGGCCCTCAAATTGGTGGAGCAGCGACGCGCGCGCGGATCATTCGTTGACACTTCCATAGAAGTGGCGGCTGGAGAGGTCATCCGACACATCTCGCGTTCGCCAGTGCGATTCTCTCCAGAGGAGAGGGTACGCGTGGATAAGTTGCGGGCGTCCAAGAAGGAGAGAATCGAAAGGGTTCTGAAAGAGATGGCTCAGAAAAAGAAGCCCATGCAGCTGAAGACCATACAGCAGAAACCCCAAAAGGAGAAACCATCCCAAGCGGTGTACCAAAACGATCCGAAGTTCGATCAAGTGACGAAGCTTGATAGTAACCAACTTCGAAAGGATATTCAACCTGCGATATTCAAACCTAAGACGCTCTACCATGCTCTACAACAGGAGAAGGTACAGCATCAGGTGACGCAAGAGAAGCTGATGAAACGGGATAGTTTCCAACCGGAGCTGTCTCAACAGCAGCAGCAGGAGAAGCCGCCACCTCAGAGGATGACTCAGAAGCGTTACTTTGGCCTTCAACGGGCCACCACGATCAATCCACAAATGGAGCCAGTGGTGCAGAAAGAGGTGAAAACTGAGCTTAAGCCCGAAGTGAAAAATGAGCTTAAGCCTGAAGTGAAAAGTGAGGTGAAGACTGAGGCGGTGGTCAGTGCGCCCGCCAGACGTTACATTCCCACAACAAAGGAGTGGGATGAAAAATGTCGTTTACGCCAATTGGAACGGTTTAAGACTGCCGACAAGGAGAATGTGAAGGCAAAATCGAATCTCAATACAGCTGTGACCTCCAACAAACCTGTTTTGTGGCGCGCTGACAGCAATCGACCCTTGACCGCATCCAACTCGGCCAAAAACTCGACAGAAATGATCAAATTTGGAAACCCGCAAGTAGCTGCAGTCATTCCACGCTACGTTCCACCCATTCCCAGAGCCGAACCAGCCGAAATGGCTCTGGCTCGACTGCTCCAGACCGAGAAGCGCCGTGGAAATCTAACCTATGCCCAGTCCTTGCTCAGTCGTCCGCCTCTACAGACCGAACCCTCGTCAAAGTGTTATCCGGTCTGCAACATAATCCGCTATACCGTCGAGGAGTTGCTGATGCTAGAGCCACAACCAGAACAAATGCAGCCGCCTAAACTGAATGGGACCTCTACAGGGTTGGAATGTTTCTTAAAATAATTGCGATCGAAATGTCACTTTGAAGGGAGTCCACTCAACAGCAGGACCTTCCTGCCGACACTGCTTGCACAATTTGTTTCGGTTTTGTTCTTAAATTAGCTAACATTTTATTGATTTTTCCTAATTTTCTTTTCATTTGCATTTGCATTTCGCATTTTCGTTGCTGGCGTTAGTTTGTGTTTGTATAAAATTAGGGAAAAATGCAACTGCTTATTCAATGTAGTAATAAAGACAATAGAAACTCTTAAAAAGCAAAGAAAGAAAAGTAAAAATGTTTGATTGGGAGAGAATCTATGAATAACACGATGCGCTTGGCTTGAATTTCTTTTAAGTACACTCTGCCGATGTTTTTCATTCCATGACTGCAACAGAAAATCCTTTCAAAACGAAAACTAAGACTGTTAATGAATTGTCGTATTTAACCCTGCAGGGAATAATTTGATTTCGCTTAAAGTGAAATTCTGTCATTTTATTCACTTTGAATGCACTTCCCCCTGTGCATACGCAAGTCCTGCATACCGGAGACTTCAGCAGCCGCAGACGGATGGAATGTATAAAATGTAACGATTGAGGCGGCAGACATGCCCACACCCGCACATCAAGTGGGAGGAGTGGATGGCTTTCAGAGAATGGGAGTGGGAGCATTGGCTGGCAGCACATAACTCAGTCGAGCGAATGGGAATGAAGGCAATGAATCCTGCCCGTGGGCTGCCAGCAATTAACGGCATAAATTTAAATATGCAATTAACGCAGCAGCTGGAAGCTGCGCAACAGAATAAAGCAACAAATAACAAAGGGGCAGAGACCAAGGCAGAGTGCATAAAAGAGAATCGAATCAGGGGGAGAGCGAGAGAGAGAGAGAGAAAAGGCAAGAACAGCGAACGAAAGGCATGAAAAGAGCAGCAGATCAACAGCAGATAAGTGATCAAAGCAGAGGGGGGGTGTCAAAACAAACCGAAAACTAGAAGCATGAGGGGAGCGGAAGGAGTGCAATGATCATTAGTGAGGCTGGAGAAACAAACAGCAGAGAGCAAACGAAAAATCACTAGCAATCAAAGTTTTACTTTGAGCAATTTATTTGATTAGATTAGGTTGAGGTACACAATATGCCTGCTGTCCCCTCCAGGCAATAGGTAGATTCTCATGCAGTGGAGTATGAACAAAGACAATACAATATACCCACAATAGGTACAACACGACTGCGGGGTAGCATAAGTGAAACAATGCTGGCGACAATAAAAGCCAAAGGTCATTTTAACACAAGCACACACCCCCACCCACACCAGACTCACACCGCACCCCGCCACACGCACACGCACACCGAACAGTGAAATGCATTTGATTGTTTGTGCGCTTTTTTTCATTCCACAATTTTTGTTGTTGTTGGAAAAACACAAAAAGCACAGACGAAAAAAAAACACAATTTTCCGCTTTATTTGCAGAAAGCTGGCCGACCTACAACAGGCCCGATGCCGTTTCCAGTGCCGGATCTGGTTCCGTTTCTGGTCATATGATATCCGAACTCCTCCCTACTGCAGTACGTACCCCTGTCGCTGGCCGGACGGCGGGAATCGTTGCCATAGCCACACATGTCAATATTTTTGCGCTTCAGCCTCGGCTACAAGGGCCGCAAGGGATTCGTCCTGCAAAATTTATATCCCGTGCAGCGTGCCAGAGTGGCAGCAGCCCTGGCAGTGGCCTGACTTTACTGATGTGTAAATTGCCAGCTGTTGTTGTTTAATGAAATTAAAACAAATTTTCAACGAAATGTAATATGCAGCTCGAGAGACCCTGCCACAGGAATAATATTAATACGATAGTATTCATCATTATGATATTACAATTATGCCACACGCACAGGGACAAAAGATGGCAAAATAGCGAATCTCAATTACAGTGAGAGAGAAAGAGACAGAGAAAGAGAGTCAAACGGAGTCAAAAGTCAATGCATCTGAAGTACAGCCATCCAGTCATCAAACGCGCTCATTAACAGCTGACTGCTGGCCGTTATCGCTGTCGTTGCTAGAGCCCTTGCCATTGCCTTTGTCGTTACCGTTAACCGTTGTCGTTGCCGTTGCCGTTGCCGTTGCCGTCACCGTTACCCTTGCGCTCAAAGCTCAAAGCCAAAGGCTCTTTCCGGTGCACAGCAGGCAAAGAACTTTTCATTTGACATTACTATGCTGTGCCGCTCTCTTTTGCAGTCCTTCCTTCTCTTTGTCCTTCTCTCTTCTCTCTTTTATTTTCTCAGCTTCTCTCCGACTGCCTTGCTCTACACACACACTTCCTTTCCATAATCATAACATGGCAATTTTATTCAATTTCCTGGCTTTTGTGTACGCAGGATCTAGAGCAGCGTTTCAGAAGCGAATCCAGGGGAATATACTTCAGGAGAATACTCTGCCACCAAGGGAATTAAATATATATTTAATTTAATTTAATTTATTGCAATATATAAATGGAAGAGTAAATTAATTCACAGATTATTATTGAAATTATAAAACCATTCATGAGAGCACCGAAATATTTCTCTCCTGCACCACGCATTTCGACATTTTTTGCATCTATAAAGAGAGTATTGCCGACAAAATTAAATCGCTTCACGAGTCAAAGCCATCAGTGGCACAATTTTTAGTTGTTTTTGTTTCAATGCCGATGCAATTTTTTGAGCCAAAAGAGCGGACCAAAGCAGAATCATGCGGGGGGAAGACCCATTTCTGTGTGGCCGGGGGATCGGGTCTTAAGCCAAGCCACTTTTGACTCGACCCGAAACCAGGAAACAGAGCCAGCCTTGGACCCTGCACCCTGGACACACACACACACACACACATACACGGGGAGTATAAGCTGATTAAAGACCGCAAGTTGCAACGAAGTGGGGCAGCAGCGGCATCTGCTCAATTGGCAAACACTTTGTCGCACTAATTAAGCCACTTATATGTAGGTGGTCTTCGGGCCGAGTTTTGCTTGTGGGTCTGGGTCTGGGTCCGCTTTTGGTTTTGGGCCATGGCTTCGTTTTAGTCGAGCGTGTCAGCCAGGCGTATGCGTAATAAATATTGAATGTGCAGCACCGGAAGATAAGCAGCAGGCAGGCGCAAAGGCAAAAGTTTTGCATTAAGTATTCCCTTTTTCGGGTGTCTGAGGACTGGGTCACTACGTGAGACTCGAGTTGCCGCTCAAGGAGAGACGTGACAAGGACCAAACATCCCACTGAATTGACTTAATTTTCGTTCTTCCGTTGCCGTGTGCAAAAGTGTAGATTGTAAAGTGCACAGGGGCGTTGCTTCGTCTTTACACTCTATAATTGCAATGGGTATTTGTTGATTGAGCGGGTGGGTCGTTTATTTTACTTGAAACTAACTAAAGTCTGGGGTAGAAAAACTCCATCAAAATGTTGGCCCTTCTCCGAATATGCATGTATACTGAAATAACTTTATAGCCTTGTCAGCTTCTATTTTTTGAGAGTAAAGAAAGGATGTTTGGGCGGTTAGGTGCAACAGAATATGGCCATGTTGTCACTGATTGTTGTGGCTGTTGCTTAGGTTGTTGGTTGGTTGTTATTGCTCGGCACGAGGCTGGGCGACGCCATTGCCATCGCCATCATTGACATCATTGTCGGCACCATCAACGTTGATGGCTTGTTAAATTGCCAGTTCCATGTTGTTGCTGGTGTTGCACGTGTTTGCCAGAGAGTGTATGTGGCACGTGTGATCCTCTCTCTCTCTCTCTCTGTGCAGGTATGCGTGTCTGGGTCTTGGCTCGCATACATTATGCACATTAGCGTACATTATGAACATGTTCTGTGACCCTTTCAAACGAACAGCACCATGAAAACATGAAAAATCAGTGGCCCCAACAACTGGACGACACCGAGCGACATTTCGTGACCTGATTGGCAAGCAGCCAACAAAAAAAGAAGAGCTGGAAATGATGTTTGCGCTTCTGAAATTAGTCGCCGCTGCTGCACCCACACACGCTTACTTTAAAGCAAGTTAATGGCTGGAAAACGGAGTAAATCATTTAAACACCTTGGCAGGGGTGTTGGCCTTCAGCATGATTAAGTGTTCAGGATATGTCAGAGGGAATTCATCCTTAAATACTATTGAATAACTCCCAGGGAATTAACTTTCTTCTATGTGCATTTTTCTGCCTCTTTTGAAACCTGAAATTGATCTAGTTGATCCATGTTGAGTTGCAATTATCCCTTATTAAGAGGCACGCCCGACTGCCAGTTGGAGCTGTCGTCAGTTTAAATGCTACTTAAATGCATTTAAATGCGGCCCCCCATTAAGCCCGCCAGTTTCCATTCAACCTCAAACTATTGTGTGGCCATAATTATCGCGCTGGAAATGGCGGCAATCCACCTTCAATCGATGGTGGAAAATGTGAACAGAAAAAGTAGCACACAACAATGAATGTTAATTGCAATGGAGAGTGAGAGAGTCTCGCTGTCACAGCCGTTGCTGGGAGTGATGCTGAAATTTACGCGCTCAAATTATGTTTAATAAATGTATTACAATAACAGCAACATTTTACCATTAAGTGAAGCCGCAAACAGTTAGTGCGAGAAAAATGGTAGTCGAGGGGTTTCCCATGTGCGGTTCGGAGCAATAAAAAGATCAGCCACTGACTGTCCCTGTCTCTGTCCCTGTCCATTCATGAGGCTTAAACAGAGGGAAGCCAACACGAGGCAGAAGTCATCAACAGCAAATGGAAATGAAATATTTTTTAATGAAGCATTGTCATATAAATTATCCCTTTCAGTCCCTGGAGAAAGAAAAGGGGAAGTCGAGAAGAGGATTAAACATTTAATTCCATCAATTACAGTGAACTGTTAATACGGATTTTAAGCGGAGTTACTTATATCTTAGTTCAAAGATTAAGAATTTACTGACGGAAAAAGTGAGCGTCAAATTTCGGAATTTCCACTATTCGGATTCAAAGCAGAGCAGTGTGTTGAAAACAAATACTTTTTCAGTGTTTTGTTTTTGAAGAGATATGCTTGCATCATTTCGAAATACATTCCATTTGATTTTGCAAAAAAATGCTCTCGTAATCCACCAATCAACATTTATTGACCTAAATTAATTTGGTTTTTTTTTTAATATATTTTCCATGTTCTATTGTCCCAACTGTAATCAGATTTCATTAATGCCCTGCATTGAGGGCTTGCGTTTCATTGGTTAGTCAAGTACTTTTCCGCATTAATAGCATTAAAAACTATTTGAGAGTAGCAAAAAAAATGAATGTCAATTATCCGAACAAGGCTAGCTGAAACCACCAAATCAGTGAAGCGATCCATAAAAAGTGGGATTAAAAACGGACAGTCAGGTTCACAATTGTATGACTGCTGCAGTTATGCCAAATGTCTGACTGAATTAATCGATGGCGTTTCTCACTTATTCATCGAAGAGCACACAGTGCAGGAATGCTCTTACACTTTCGCGACGCACAGTACTTCCGACTGAGTTCCGTCACTCACCTAACCTTAACCCCAGATGAGTGTTCAATTGGGTGTATTCAGTCAGGGAATCCAATCAAATGGCCGTAAACTGGAAATATCGGACTTCGAACTGGAACTGAAAGTGGCAGTGGACTCATTAAGTTGACTTTAAGCCGCATTAATCCTCTTGTTCAACTTTCATTACATTTACGCCTATCTGCATAATTGAAATGAATGTTTCAACGTTATTTGCTATTTAAAATGCCGATAAAAATATGCACAAGAAACTCACTGATATGTATGCGTAAATGCATACAAAATATTTATATAAAATAGCAGCGCAAATGTGCAATGACATATGAAAAACATATCATTAATTTTAAATAACCAAATTAAACAATTAATTGCCAAAGACGTGGCCTGCGACAGCAAATTTAATTTCACATTTCAATGCAAGTGCCCCCATGCCATGGATTCTGACACCCCCCCTTCCCCAATAATCACAATGCCAATAACGACCCGACCTCAACCTTAAATTTGGTCCCCACTCGACCATCATAAGTAATTAAAAATTAAATAACTATCAGCCGGGCCGGTACACGACAGGCAGGACTGAATAAGCAAACACACCATAGCCCATAATTGAACAAAAGAATTATGTTTGCTGGTGAAATAAATAAAATGCAAGGACATGGTATTGGGCACAAAAGACCAAGCATTAAATACCCTTCAGATATATAGCATTGACTTTCTACATATTTTTGACATCTATTTGAGGTCAGATTAAACTTAGCCTTGATGGTATGTCCACTAAAAATCAACGAGCCTTTGCATTACAGACTTATTTATGAAATCAAAACACCCTGTGAAAGCGTGTAATAACATACAAATTACGCATACGTCTCCTGCAACGAAAGCAAAAGTGAACAAAGCAGAAAAACAAAACAAACAGCAAAACAAAATGGAATGTAGATGAGAAAAAAAGAATACAGAATTCTGTCGACAGGCAGACAAACAAATAAAATTCATTAACATCCTTCTAATTACACCAGACAATGACAGCCAACGGACAGTCGAGCGGACAACGGACACTGGAAGAGGGAGACCTTTGTATCTGCGTGTGTATTTTGCATACAAATTGCCAAATAAATGAGCCCCCAAATGCGAAACCGCAGTAAATAAAGCAAATAAAAATGTATAAGCCCTCAGACAAAAATAAAACCAGAAAAGTATAAAATATCTTCTTTTTTTTTTGTAGGACCAATTAATAATGGATTGCGGTGGAAATTTGAAGGCTAAGCGAATATATGAAGGGTTGAAGCTTTAAGGCAATTTCGGGTAAAGGTTAATTGGCAAATGAGTCATACGAAACAATTGGAAGTATCATTGATGAAAGGTTCCGCGTAAGAATTTAAAGGTCGAGGTAATTAGCGTTAAAGGTTATTTTTTTTATTGTGAAAGGTCATTGACAAAAGTTTTAGAATTTCTTCAGCAATAATTTCAGAAGTGTTTCCTGTTGCTGGTTTCATACCGAATCGAATCGCATAAAATCAGTTGGCTAGAAAAACCCATCAGCTTTCTGCACACAAACCTTGTAATTAACCTGACCCTGTGCTTCTATTCAGGAGCCATTTTTGGGATATCACTGGTCAGGAGGTAGACATGCCTGGTGCACCCCATTCAGCAGCTCCATAAACCCAAATAGAAGCAGGAGTCAGTGGGCAGTCAGCATTCAGAGTCGAGCATGGGACGAGTGTCTGTCTCTAGGGCTGAAATCCTGGTTGAACTTAAAATTTCACATTTCCTTCCGCACATACTCTCGAAGTGCTTGCGGGAGGTCCATGTAGGAATAGTAGGGAAGGAGCTGCACACACACACATCTTCAGATACAGATGCAGTGGGTGAGACAGTAAAAGCTGCTCTGGAAGCTTAAGTTAACAACTTATGCCGTCTGTGGAGATATCATGGCAGCCCGGAGCTGAAGCTAAACTGCAGCCTTAGAGGTAGCAGGAGTTGTGCCTCCATGGAGGATGAAAGTCAGATCAAGGAGACCGGTGCCGGGCGCAGAGAATGCATTTAGGAAGGAAATTAGTAAGTAAGTGTCATAATTTGTCCGGCACCAAAAAGGGACTTTGTGCATGAGGATTATGAAGACATTATGGACACATATGCGTGCCTACGACCTTGCCACGTTTTCCCTCTATCTTCCCTTCTCAATCTACATATAAATGTGCATCTATACCTCCCTAGTTTGAGTTGAAATGTAAATGAATGGATAGAGCCCAGAGCCACCTTGGACATTGTCATCCAACGATAGCTAATCAAAATGCAAATTTCAATTTGTCCAACTTTAAGGGAGCAGAAATGTTGTTAGGTTGGGGGACCTAACCGGAACAATGCTTATAATAACCCAATCCCAATTGCAGAAAATCTTTGAGTTTTTACCTTCGAAAGGGAAGTGGGCGAAATGGAAGCCAGGGCCCCCAAGGGGAAAGCGACAAATGGCCCAATAGCTTCGATGCTAACTGGTTGTTGTCAACACATATACTCCCACACTGAGTGAAGAGAGAAGAGAGTCAGTGCGAGAAAGAGATGGAGCATTAGGGACAGAAGGAGAGAGACATTCAGAGGTAGATATCGTCCAAGAGTTGGACACAAAAGACGAGTCTCTGGCACGCCGTAATCCTTTTCAAATGCTAACTTCCGTTGTGCCCACATTGCCCTTGGCAAATTACTTGGATCCTTTCTATGTACATTATATACATACATACGTACATACATATAAATGTGTACATTTATTTCCTGATTTTCTTTTTCTTAAGGTTTTCCTTTTTTCCTCACAACTTTTGATAACGTCAACAGAATTGAACATGGCCGCAAACCAGAAACAGCAACACAAATTTCTTTTTCTCTTCGCTTTTGCCTTGACATATTTTCTTTGGCTTTGAATTTTCATTTAGGAGTTTTCACTTGTTGTTTTGTTTGCCCACTCCTCCGCTCTCTCGCCTTGGCTTTACATATTTTTCTACATATATATTTTGTGGTTCAGAAGAAGAAAAAGTCTGTCAGGAAGGCGCGCTAAAATCCCTTTGTGACTTCGACGAGTTTGTCAATTTGTGGCAAATGCAGTCAACATCATCTAATTGACGTTGAAACTACCGCCTGCCGCCTGCCACAGTGTGCCACAAAAGACACGCCTCTTCCAGCTCAGTTCTCTGTTGGCTCTGGTGGCTGCCATCGATGCTGTGCGTGACATCTGTCCACGTGTCTTTTTTTCAAATCTCACCGCTTTTCATAACAAAGAGTCAGGAGAAAAGAGAGCAAGGCAGGGTATGGGCATGGGGATGAGCCATGGAGTATTTGAAGTTTAAGGGAATTATGTAGCATAACTTAAGTATATATTTGAAGGGAATAATTGATAAAATTAAGAGAAGTGGAATACAGTTTTGTACTTCAGGAACTATATTCAACTTGCCTTCTAAAAAAATAAGATCCGCATAATGTTTATGTTACAAAATGTGCTATAAATCAGAGTGATGTTCAAGGAATTTTAACTCTTAATCATTAAAAGTTTTTGAAAAATCAAATATCTTGATACCATTTCTGTAGGGTATTACTGGTTTACTAAATGGGTTTCTTTATGTTTCCAACTCCCTAATGGTCTTCACTCCCTTACTTCCGTCTCGAACCCCACCTTACACTCACACACACAGCTACACATAAGAAGGGCCCCACGTATACCATACCCTACCTTAATCTGGTCCCGCAGTGGCACGTCAACGCTGACAGCTGTGTGATTGGTGCAAAGGGATATAGTCGAACGACTAATTCCTACCTGCCTGATATCGTATCCCGCCTTCTGACTGCCTGGCATCCTCGATATGCTCCTGCTGGGCTGCCTGTCCTTGTCAGTTGGTTAATGTTGCTTTTGCATAATGATGTTAATTGAGTGATGGATGGGATATGAAATGATATCAATATGAGCTTGCATAAGCAAACAGGTACAGAAAGAATGTCAATGGCGAAGGGTAAGCAGATACGGACATTAAAAACTCCTCGTTGATGCTCAGCTCGCAGTTAAATATAAGTGAAGCAGAAGAGTGAACGAGCGTTAGTGTTGACGGGGCGTATCTAGGAGTAAAGAATACTAAACCGTATATCAATGGCTAATCAGTAAATATTGCATATCCCAGTATGACCATGGGAATGAAGCAGGGAAGGGGGAGTTAAAAGGTGTCAAAAGATGTGCAGGAGAGGTATGTAAGCTCCTCAGAAAAGAAAGCGCAGCAACTAAGCTGTCACCCTTTGCAACAAGTCTATCATTCAAAAGTCAAATGTACTGTGTGGCAGTGTATGTACAGTGCATGTGTGGCTGTGGAGATGTGCGTGAAGCAACTTTCGGCACCTTCAAAAGTTTTAGATTTCTGGCAGCGAGTAGCAGAGAAGGGAGCAAGTGAAGTGTAACACAGCAGCATAAGAAAGGGATTGCCATCTGTTTAACCCTTCAACCAACAACGAATTGTAGGTGCACTTTGCCTTTTGCAAATTAATACAAGCTGTTCCAGAAAATAGTAAACATAAGCAGTGGGTCAAGCATTTCTTATCTGATCTGCGCTGCTCTGCAGCCTCTGTCTTTCTTGCTCGTTAGCTTTGGTTCTGCCTCTGTCGGTAGTTGTTAGTCTCTAATCGTCGCGAAATAAACTCGTAATAAGTGAAGTTTTTTGTTTTTGTGATATTTAAATTGTTAATGATGCAAATATCAGTGTCAGTAAATTTGTAATAACTAATAAATTACAAATATCATCGCATGTTCATAACGGAATCCAATCCAACTGTAAAACAAAGCAACTCTCTTGCATTCTCTTCGTTGTGTTTGCGCTTTATTGCTGGAAATGCCGTTGGTTTGCCGGCGTTTCATTATTTTTACCGTTGTTTTGGCCTTATTGCGAATTGTTTACGCTGCTCGCGTTTGGCTCGGCTGCGGTTCAACGCGTTCCCCTTACCCGCCTTCTCTGCACCCTCTACACCATTGCTATCTGCCTGCTGCTCCTCTGCGCTACAAAGGTGGCGATACAATTGAGGTGAGACATAACCGGCATTACCGTTCAAACTTGAATTTGTATATTTCATTTCAATTAGTTTTGAGAATGCAAATCGTGAATGCTTAAATAGGATACTTAAAACTATTAATGCCTCACCCTTTATGGATTTACCTCTTATCAAGGCGTTTTCTTTCTCCTTTTCTATCCTACGGCGCTCGACACGGATCCCCTCTGCGGCCACCTCTGCGCAATTGCTTCTCTGCTCTACCTTTGCTCCACTACTTCTCTGCTTTCTTGTCGCTTTTCGCTGCTCGCGCACTTTCATCATCATCAACGCCAGCAGCAGCAGAAATAACAACAGTGCGGAGCTAAAGTTTTCGACCGAAATAAAACTTTTTTTGCACATGCCAATGTAGGCGAAAAAGGGTTCCACATGCGTTCAGGTGCACACATCTGTGAGTGCTGGTGTTGGTGAGAGTGTAAGTTTGGTTTAAGTTTTTAGCATACAGAAGACGGTGGGGGGGAATGAGATATAAGGGCAGCTAGTAACGGTAAGGGCGAAATTCGAATGGCAAAAACTTGCACAAAAGACCAAGCACAGCAGCGCAAGCAGCAGTCAGACAGCAAAGCAGTCCCGAGGTGCGTGCCAGGCACACCTTGAGCGCAATTTTGCGCCTCGCCCGCAACCAGACATTGGTTAACAAACTTTTAAACTACATATGCACACACACAGCCGAAACAACACATCTTCAGCTACACCGAGAGAAAAAGGCTTTAGACTGTTAAGAAAGAATAATTACAAATAAACATGCTCCATGTAGTGCACATGAAATTACATGTAATTGAGAATTGCATAAACTTACAGTAAGATTACAGATCCTCAATGGCCTTAATTTATTCTTTAATGTGCTTGTTGCCAGTGTAGCTCTGCTCTCACATACTGGTACCCAGCCCCCATGCGTATCTTGAGAAATTATTATAACACGCCACGTTGGCAACCTTTTCATATGCCAACAACTTTAGACAGCGTCTAGGATGTGGCACAGAGTGTAGAGAGTGGTGGGGCAACGACCATACCAACTCTTGTGTAGATATAAAATTATGCGCGTTTATTCGTAAATTAAGTGTGCGCTGGCTCTGTTGCTCTTTGAAAGTTTTGAAAGCAAATCGTTGGCTAACTTGCCAGTGGAAAGCAAAACCCAAAGGAAGCCCAAAAAAGGCATTTCCATGCACGGCGCGGGGGTGGAGTGAGGATGTGGCACGTGCCTTGAAAATACCTTTCAGCCGTTGTTTATTAAAAATGCACAAGCCCTAAGTGGTCATGTCTATCGATAGCCACCGCAGCCGTATTAAGTTTATCTAACAAGGTTTTTAAAAAATACATTTCATGTAGGCCCTCGCACAGGAGAACTCCCTCTACAGACATACTCTTTGGATATGTTTATAAAGCAGACGATAACCTTGCTTGGTTATAGAATATAGATTATTCCTTTAAAAAAATATGTAAAATAATATTTTAATAAATATTAAACAAAGCAGCAGGTCGAAAGATCGAAAGAATCGACGTTGGCACGAATCAGATAGAATTCTTTTCAAGTTTTAACTTAAAATGAAGGAATCAAGGCCCTATATCTAGATCTAACATGTAGTTCGCTATCGTATCATCCCCTTTCCACCAATTAAATGATCAATTTTCGGTATTTAACTGTATGTAATCGATATAATCAAAAGTTTTGCCAAGACTTGGGCCCCATAGCCTCATCGTATCCACACTCCATAGCCGATAAGTGCATCGAACACATTCAGATAGTTAGAGAGAGCGAGAGAGAGGGGGGAAAATAAAAACCAAGTAGGGCAGCCACCGCAAGAGGGGCCACACACACAGTCACGAACATACGCGACAGGCAGGCAAAGTGGAGAAGCTCCCGGGCACCTGGTCTATGGAATATTCAGCTGCAGATGCCAGCCATGCAGAGGAGCGGCAGCGGCACATCGGTTGGTCCACATTATTGGCAGGTGGAAACTCTGGCAGCAGCATCAGTGGCATCGGCAGCGGCAGCGGCAGCCAAACAAGTAGCTAAAGGAGCATAAATGGAGAAGAGTGGAGGAGCGGCAGGGGTTGAACGCTTTGAAGCGCGCTAAAAATTTTCAGATTTTCAGAACATAACATTTTACGGTTTCACGGTTCATTGCCACATGCAGGAAAAGTGAAAGATACATCGCCATACATTCACACAGACACACACATACTCAACACCTACATCCATATACACACACACACACACACACACACACAGGTACTGCAGCTTTCTCTCCATACGAAAACGATACCTCTCCCGTTTAGACGCTTGAAAACCGTTTGAAGAGCTCCCCACAGAGCCAGGGGAAATTGTGGAGGGACAGAGGAGGTATTGGATAACTTTTGGGTTTTCCGTTGATTTTGTTTTTGTTGAGCTTCAGCAAAATATTTTAAGCAGTTTAGAAAGTGCTCATGTATATCACAAGAGCTCACATATCACAAACACACACACAAACACACACACACACAGCAGGGTAGACTCGGTGGTAGGGGGCAGCTAGAAGAGAATTCTAGCCCTACATCGATGCAACTTTTGGTTTTGTTTGAATTTCGGTTTGGGGTGTACACCCGGCAGTCGGCAGGGCTTAAGGGTATGTTGTGGTCAGGTTGATGTGAGGTAATGGGCTTGGGAAAAGGTCGACGAACCCATTGATTAACGATCAACAGTTATCTATCGTTACACCAAAGCATTTTCGATGAAAGTCGCCTTGGTATAGGGTATCCTTTAGCCAATTTGGTATATTTTTGCAGTCTCTATGGTTTTTTTGCCCCGCGGCTTGTCGTCGACGTTAAGCCTTTTGATTTCGGCTCTAAGCATATCGGATTTTCGCATTTTAATTCATTTAAAATGTGAACAGAGTTTTATGAAACCAATTTTTATGGTTTTCTCTCTCTCTCTCCCTCGCTTGATGGCTTTGCAAAAAAAAGTGTTGTGGCGCGGCTTTTCTGCGTGTATTTTCTGTGGTTTCTTGCCTGATGGAATTTTCTCGCGCTGATGAATTGAACTCAATTGAATTCAATTTGCCCTTTTAATGGTTCATTAATAAAATATCTAAATTAAATTGTTGGCATTACCGGAATTTTGCTGTTTTTTATTAATTAATTATCGGGTATTATAAGAAGTGTTTAAATTGATTTGACAAACGTTCGTGTAGATGTTCAGCATCAGCCCATACATTTCACTGCAAAGATGGAATATTTGTCTCGTAAACGTTTTCTGGCATCTAAATTACACGTTTAATAGAGGGTGCCAGCTATCTATAACCTTAACACATAACCCTCTCAGCGTTCTATACTTATTTTCCCGTTTGCCTCCTCCTTCCTTGGGCCCATCTGCTGTCTCTTATTGAATGACCTATGAACATAAATAAATGTCAGTATCTTTTAGCACAGAGCTCTGTGGTCAGTATCCCCCACTCTCGGGCGCATGCTCTCCCATCCTCTCAGGATCAACAGCCTCCACTATATTGATAATTTATGTTTATTGCTTATGCAAAACGCCGAGTCCAATAAGCGCAAAATCAAACAAATTGCTGGAAAACTCCCCCCTGGAAACCGCCAGCAAGTGGGTGACCCCTCGCAAGTGTCAATTGAGGGTCGGCTGCCGGTGTGGTGCGGTGTGGGCTTAGGCCATGGCTAATGGCATTTGGCTCGTTGTTAAGTCCCTACATAGCGATGAATGCGGGAGGGAAATTAGCAAACAAAATGCGTAGCTATAACTTCCTTCCTTCCTCCATTTATTGTTTTTCATTTTGGGTTTTTTCCCGCAGAAGGTGAAAATTGTGTGCGAAAAAATTGTACGTGCGTGAATTGGAATGAATGAGGACGGGCGGCCGCAAAGTGTAATTGTCCAGCGGGAATGGGGACGATGTGCGAGAGATACAAAATGGAAGATCTACCAGAGATGGTAACGCTTCAGAGAGATTGAAACGGTTCCGAGTGGTTGTCAGGTGTGTCCGCTAAAGATACGACCCCCATCCATATGATTTAATGTTAATCACTTCCATGGGGCGTGAGTAGCCGTGGTGCAGAGGTATGCTTCTTGGGGGATAAGCATATTGAAAATACAAGCTCGTAAATTAAATTTTACACCAGCGAACCGCAATGAATAGCAAAGAGAAGAGCGAGAGAAAGGGAGAGACTGGGCTCCGGCGGACAATGGCCAAATGATGCCACCACTTGCTGGAAGCATCCTCCCGAGCTCGTCCATATTCTTCTTACAGAAACCTCATGCCCATAAATTTTTACTAAGCATACGCAGTGCTCTCTCTTATGGTTCTGGCTCTGGCTCTGTTTTGGCCTCTTCCGTTCTGGCCGGGTCATCTATTCCCAGAGATGTGTCTACGTCTGATGTCCGTTTCTCTTCTTCGCCCTCTCGTGCTTTTTTTTATCGTTTAATTAAAATTCGCAACACGTAAATCCATTTGAGCCGCTGCTGCAATCTTTACTTTAACCTTAAGGCGGATCCCAGTCCCATTTCTTAGTCCCATTTCCATTCCCACTCCCATCTCTCACTGTTCTTGGGGTGTGTGGTAAATCCTATTTTTCTATTTTGTTGCCCCATAAAACCACTTTACACAATTTTCGTCTTTTGTTTTTCGATTTTCTTCATGTTCTGTAGCAGTTTCATTCTTTCTTGGTTCTTCACTTTGTATACTTTGTTGGGATCTTGGGTTCGATTAGCTACGAAGGTGATTTCAATTCGCTAAAGGATTTTTCTCCAAGAAAATGTATTCTGATTTCTTTTCCTTATTTTTGTTAGAAATCTTTCACTCAGGAACTTTACAGTCCATCGTGTATTGCCTGTTGGTTCTGTGCAGCTTTTTAAGTGTATTCCAAATTCGTTTTGTTTCACTTGAATTTCTTATTTTGATTTTCTTTCTGTACTCTGGTGAAGCCCTGACTTTTACCAATTATTGCTAGTGCCGTGGCCGTGGGGTCGGGGCCAGCCAGCGAATTAGCCTTTGTTGGGCAACCAATCAACTTGCACTGCTTGCTCCACTAAACCCCTCTCTATCTGAGCGTGCACTGCTTTAGCGCGCCCTTCTTTCAATGTTCTGGCCGCTGGCTTTTCATTACTTTTCTATCAACGTACTTAGGCCATTGTTCTGCAGTTATTTAGCACAATCAACACTCGATGCCGCTGATAGCCGTTGGTAAGTCTGGACCAGTTCCCTACCCTTCTGCTCAGTACCAACCTTCTGCTAAGCTAACCACCTCTCGTGTAGGTTCCCTTCTGGTCCTTGGACTGCTTCCCCCTTCTGCTTGCCTTAATTCGAGAGAGGAGAGAGAGGCTTCCCTTTGGCTTAGTAAATTTTATCAATGGCAAACATTTCTCTCTTCTCTACCCATGCCCTACCACATCCTAAGGGTTGGGTGTTCACCTGAAGGCAAGATCCTTTGTTCATTTACGTTTCAGTTGAGTTGCACACAAAATTAATGGAAATTGCTCAGCAGAATGTACGACTACGAGGACTCTACCTACCCCACAAGATGTTGTCGGGTACGGAGGATTTACAGATAGATGCTGTTGAGTGGAAGACACAGAGGCACACAGAGAGACACACAGAAGGGGGTATTAAAAAATTAACAAAAAGCTTGCTTGCAAAGTGGCAAACTGGCAGTGGCTCTGGCCAACCTCTGGCAGTCTAGCCTGCTTCGTCCTGAGGTATTTCATGTAATTGTTGCATGCCCCAACCCCAGTCCTAGTCCCAGGCCCATTTGCAGTCCCAGTCACTTCCTGCAATTGCATTCAATTGGAATTATCTATGAATGGCTTAGGCCAGTCTTAGAGCGATATAACAGCATGGGCACCTGGATTGTCCTGGGAATCCTGTTAGGCAGCAAGTATTTGACTCTCGGACAAGTTGTTGAGCGCTTAAGCTGGGGCCAGCGTCCGTAAGAGAGGTTGTTGAAAGTGTAGGACTACTCCTTAAATTAGAGTGAAGTCGTGGACTTGGATAAGGCAAAAGCAAGTAGAGGAAACTATAGTTTGAGATTCTTTTGCTTAGGAAATTCTCAAGGAAACCGTCCTGTCGTCCTATTCCGTTCTTCACTTGAGCAAAGATACATTTATTGTCTTCAACTGCCCTGAGGTGCATTCCTGTTGGTTCTTCCCCGCCCTTAGAGGTTTTTTTCCACCACGAAATTTATGTCTATTCCTGTTCATTCTTCCACTCATCGATTCCATTATATTTTCTCCTTTGCTCCTTGCTCAATTTTTACGCTACTTGTTGATTAGTTTTAAATGAGTTTTGCTGACGGCATTTCCTAACTCGCCCCAGTCAACCCTTTGCAGTGCCAGCCTTCTCCAGCCCTGATTGATATTTACGCGCTTTGGCTGATTGAAGTGTAATCAGCAAGCAGTCAGTCAGAGAGTCACTCACTCTCAGTGTGGAGTGGGAACTCCGCCACTCAATCGAAGAAAGCTGCGAGGCATGTATTAGCAGTGGAATGAAATCTAAGTGAGCAAATTGTAATTAAAATGGCACCAAACAGCAGCAAAAATCAACGACTAGCCTCGTTTTTTATACCCTTACCAGGCTTTAAGCATGGCAGCACTTGAGAAAGTATTGGCAGAGCAATATTGTTCTGATTGGCTGATATTTGTATAGAAAGATATGTCCAAAGGTTTACCGATCGACTGTTTGCTGTTAGCTGTAATCTCTAGGATTCAAATATCTGATCCTAATAGAAATGCCCTGAGAAAGGGTATGAACAAAGCGATGCAACAAATTACGCCCGAGGACACAAACAATATGCATTAGAGCTGAAGAACAAGAAGAGCAACAGACGGAGTCACTGAAGAAGAATAAGAAGTTAAAGAAAGAGTCGCAGAGGATGCGAAAGGGTGTTCAAGAGAGAGACAGAGAGCAGGTCAAAGCACTCGACTGTCTGTTGGCAATGACGTTGACAGAGACGAGACGCTAATGAAAATGCATAAGCAGCTGCAGCGGAATTATAGCAATAGGAGCAGTAAATGGGAGCCGACGGAATGAGTAGCGGGAAAGACAGTCAAAGAAGTTATGATAGGAGTGAAGAAAAGAACAACATATGCAGTGGAATAATGAGCGGACAAGCATTGCGACAAACAGTGCATGAACAGTAACAGAAACTATAAAGAAGGAATAACGGGATTATGATAAGCGAGAGAGAAAATTATGAGCAAATGGCAATATCAACAGGAGAGGCTTTTTTGCTTTGCTTACAATAAAGAGATTATTTCATCATAGGTCAAAATGCACGAATGCAAAGTGAATACCAGCCACGCATACGGATTGTGGCAGAATTTAAAGCAGTGAAAACAGAGTCACGACAAAAAATAGTAAACGAAAACAAACAGTAAACGAATACAAGCAGCAGCGACACAACACAAGCAACGGTATTCTAATGAACAGAATGCACTCAGAGAGAAAGAGCACATTGCGAATGCAACAGCATTACAAATGCTAAAATGGGCAATACAAAAGATGAAAGCCGCCCAGTCACGGCGCCACTCATAAATACGCCGACGCCGCCAACAAAAGGCAGGACAGACAGATGGGAGTCGAGAGAGTGGCGTGGGTGGGGAGCGTGCAGAGGGTAGTGAGTGGGTGGGGAGAGATAACATGCACTCGTCTCGCACTCATCGTGTGTGCGTTGACAGACAAAACGTTCGTTGGGCATCGCATCCCATGCTCTCTGTCCGTTCGTTCGTCTTTCCGTCTGTTTGTCTCATATCTGTTTGTCTCTGTCAGTCACTTTGTCCCTTTTGTCAAGCACTCTGGTGGCAGTCATCGTTGCAGTCGTCGCTCGCTGCCTCTGCGGCGGTCTCCGGTCTCAGTCCGGGCGTAAATCAAAGTGAAAAGCGTGCTAATTGCATTAAAAGCATATAAACAAAATGCAATGCAAGTGGCTGTGATAAATATAAAAAAACAACAACAGCGAAATGAAAAGCCTCCCAACTGAATGTCACAGAATATCTCCCTCTGACTGCTCGTTGCCTTTTGTGCTGTGAAATTAAGCAAATAAGCATGAGCAACGAGCGAAATGGCATCAAAAAGGGGTAACAGAAAGGACAGCCATGCAGGAGGAGGCCGTAACTTTGTAGCCGTATCGTAGCCCCTTGTTGGCCTCACTCGCGCCGGCTCTCATTTGGTTTAATTGCTAGCAGGGGGGCACCCGACGGCTTTAAATGGAAGCAAAAGGTTTCCACATGGAGGGGCTTTGAATTAAGCTAGGAGTTTTCTTTAATTTTTGAGCCAGGACTTAAGAAGAGGAGGAGTGCAATGGATCGTGCATCGGATCACCTAATTATTGGTTTTCTGGTATTATCTTTCTTTACCGACTGCCCCATGTTAATAATAGCTCATCGACCCTGTTGGCAGGTAACAAAAAATCAACAATAGAGCCTATAACCTGAAGTTGTTCTCTTACAGTTAGGTCAGGAGTGTTGGCAAGCCATTAACCTTCCATCAAGAAAGCAGTCTGGATAAGCAAGAACACAATCTGAGCACCCATTTATGGCTAGCGATACGCACATGCTTCTGTTGCCCCTAACTGCATGTACTCAGGGCATGGTTCGGCGCGGGTTCTGGAATCGTTCGTTTTATAGCACCCAATCACGACTCCGACTCCGACTCCGAACTGGTGGGGAGATATGAGTACTCGTGGAGGAACAGGCAGCCGCATGCGTAGCGCAAATTCAATCGTACAATGTGTTGATATATGACACGTAATCAAATGTTTAAGTGCATGGCACACGCATCGCCAAGTCACAGAGAGAGAGAGAGAGAGAGACAGAGAGCGAGAGAGTTCTTCCATATGCCGTTCTCTTTCAACAACAAAAAATATGAAGAAAATCTATAGCAAAAGATAGGTGGCGAAAGGGGGGGGAGGAGGAGTAGGAGGCACACAGCAAATCCGACAAGTAAATATAATAACAATAAAATGAAGCAACGACATGAATGCCAGCGCAGAGCAGAGCCAAGGCGAGATATTATGACACTGCCAACAGCGATAAAAAAGAAAGTATAACAGCAAAAAGAATGCCTGGCAAGGACAATTGCTGGCACGAAGATTCGTTGGGGCAACGTCTGTTTCAGGTCAAGAGCGCATAAAGACAACGACAGCCAACTGACGCAGGACCCAGAGTGTGTGGGGGTGAAGTGCAAAAGTGTTGCCAGCTCTGTGTGGGGCATGGGGGCAGCTCCGTCTTTGAAGCGCCTTCCAGTCATAAATATTTTCTGCTTTTGTTTTTGTTTTGTTTGTTGTTGCATTCTTTATTTCTTTAAAGACTTAATAACATTCATTATCCGTATAATTTACACTGCTACACAGGGTTTTGGCTTAAGTTCTCTATGGATTTGAATATAATTTCACTAGTTATGCTCTTAGCCTATTAACATTTAACAATTGGTTTCATCATACACGAGAGAGGGTTACACATATAGAGATATGGCTTAAGGTGTGCGTCATACGTATAAGTTCAGTGAAATCGATGAATGGCATGGGGTGAGTGAGGAGTTTTATTTGCGTACGCTTTACAATTACATAGCTTTTCACGGTCAATAGCTGGTATTTTGGTATTAGAAAGGGAAGAGTGTCGTCTACGAAAACTAATTACATTTTACAATTATTCGACACACATCCACCTCCAGTTCATAAAATCTACTTTACTTTCAAAACGTATCAAGAAAACTATCCTTAAAATATATACAATCTTATGCTACTCTTATTTCTTTTATTCCTAAAGTTAAGCAATGGAAAAAGCAATACAAAAACTAAGGAAAATAATAAATATCGATTCAGGTTTTAATTATTTTTGTACGCCTGTACAAGGATTTTAAATGAATTTTATACAGAGCTTTGCATTATATTCTCAAACTATTCCAGTTCTACGTTGCCTATATTTTAAGCTTTAGTTTGGATCAACCTTTTAGCTGATTCTAAATCTTAGTCGTTCATTATCTCTAACACAAATACTAAGATTATTTTCGTTCTTCATCCAAAGGATATGCTTAGACTATGAAATGATTAAATTTTGGGATATCTTAAAACCTAATCGTTTTGGCTACTTACTTGGGCTTAAAATGTCTATACAATATATGTTAAGCATACGTATATCTTCGTCTGTCTTCATTTTAGATATTTGTTTCTGTTTTTTCTTTATTTGTTTTCTTCACTTTTATTTTATTTGTTTTTTTTTGTATTTCTTAGCAAACAACTTTGAGCATTTTTCTTAGGAGCTAAGAAGCAGAAAGCCCAAAGAGGAACAACGACATTCTATGCTATAAATAGACTCCATCTAATAATTATTTATAGATATGTACAGACACACAGTGAAGCAGGACCAATATGCGGCGTATACTTGATGTAAATTCAAATATTTACAAAGAACTTGATGGGATTTTCAAATCAAACAAAAGATGCTTTTCCGCCTCCACCTCCTCCTCATCATCTCTATTGGCCAACATCTTTGTTAATTGTTATCTACGTGGAGCAGCGTCCACGTTTAATTGGGTCGACAGCCGCCTGCTGCCGGCCATCCTCCTGTTGCAAGTCCATCTCCAAGGGCAGGAGCAGCAACCGCTCCCCTGAATGGTCGTGGGAAGGCTACACAGAAATGCTATTAAGACTGGCAGCGCGTAGAGGGAAATGCGTGCAATTGATTTGGAAGCTAATATGCGTGACCAGAACGCAGATGAGCCCGCTACCGTGCCCCAAACTGATGATGATGATGCTGCTGCCGCACTGGAGGAGGCGGCACTTGCCGCCGCTGATGTGGCCGCTGCGGGGCGTCGACTCTTCTTCAGTTGTTTATCTGCTGGGTAAAGCGAAAGGCAAACAGTTGGAAAAGTTTGGTCTGTGTGTGTTTGGGTGTGTGTGTGTGTGCGGAACAACTGTTGCTGTGGCCGATGATTGATGATCACTTACCTTCCAGCGGGGACTGGGACTTGTCCAGCGACTGGCGGGACTTGGACATGACCGTCTCCCGTGACTCGAGAACGGGTATTCTCTGGTGCTTGTCACTCTCCACGCTCTCCTCGTTGCTCTGCCAATACACGGACGAGATTTTGGCGACACACTGCAGCCGTGTCCCGGAAAATGCAAGAGGGAAACGGGAAAAACTTTCATCAAATCTGTGTACATTGATAAATGTGCTGACTAGCGGGGCAGGGCAAGAAGAGAATGAGTATAATGCGGAAGGTGGTGCCCTGTACTGCTCCATTGGTGTCATTCTCTTGACGGCATAGTAAAAGTTTTATGTTTTCATTAACTCCTACCGTAAGGGGCGCATAACCCAAAAAATTACCCGCATACTCGCATACATCTCCAAAGGACGGAGGGCACTCAAATATACGAGTATACACAAACGGACAAGCACACACCCCGGACACACTCATATGCAAACGGACAAGCATCGTCTGTTCGGCCAATGGTTGTGGCACAGTGGAATGAAATGTGCAAACTTGATTACGATATTTGAAACATCTTTTTTAGAGTATCGATGCCTGATTGGTTTTTGGATTCACATTCCTATTGTTGTTGTCGTGGTGTTAATTGAACCCTGAAACTATCGATTTGCCTACCACTGTGCGGGCACAGGGCATGTCATAAGAACATTTCGTCTCTGCCACCCGCGCTCGCATGAAATTTTGTGGCTTGTTCAACATACATTTGCACTTGCACCACCACCCACAGCCTCACAGCCTCACAGCTTCACAGCCCCCACACCCCATCCATGGCCTTTGGTTGTGGCGGATGTGTGGATTGGTCAGTGGACAGTGGGCAGTGGGCAGTGGGCAGTGGGGCAGGGGTGAGTGGTTGGGCTGCCAACTGCGTCCGAATGGATAATAATCAACATGAGCTGCCGTGTTATGTTGTCGCAAATTGAATCAGAGGAGCGCTCTGCTGCTTCTCCTCTGCACCGAATGTCGCCATGAATGTATCAATTTTCATGGCTGTAATCAGCTTAAAGCCAGAGGAGGACAGGCAAAGGCCTCCCCACCAGGAACCCATCAGATCAGTTCGGGAACCCGTGACTCACCTTTAGCTTCATGTCGCCGTGCTTGAAATGTCATCCGCGGACGCGAAACTCCAGCCCCAGTCGTGCCACCTCCAGACCCTCGCGGCCCACAGTCAGCGGCTCGTAGGGGCGCAGCAGGGAGCGATTCGCGTGCATCCCGTTAATCAGCCAACTGAGATGGCAAACGGGCTTCGAGGCCGCCGAGGTACAGTTGACGCGCACCATGTCGCCAATTTGGTAGCGTGGCTGTCCGCCAGTGATCTGTGGTCCATGCTTTGGTGTCACTGCAATTCGAGCAGAGAGAAAGAGTTCAGAGATTAGTGAGACTTAAGAACTTGGATGGGTGATACGAGTCTGTGGCTGAGTTGAAGAGGTACTTGGGTGCCAATTGAATGTTTGTTTTCGGTGTAGCCATAATGTTTGGATTCGGACAAGGGAACACAGAGAAAACATTGAAATATTCTGAAAGATTCCTTGAAACTAAAGGTCTGATCGTACAGCACTAAAAACAATGTGATGGGAGTTAAATATTTAAGAGCTAAATGAATGAATTCTCATGGCTGTAATGAAAGGATTTCCTACTAGCGTTCCATGTAGCATTCCCAACCAAATGCAGTTGTTTCCGACCAAACAAGATTGATTGTTAATTTGGTTATTGACTCGAAACATCGTTCGATTTTGCTCGCTTTCGGGCGGGCCAATTGAAGTCGTTATGCCTCCCTCCAACCAAAGCCCCAACCGAGCTGCCGACACAAACTAATTTTAACCTAAATCAAAAAGTAAACAAATAGTAGATATAAATAGTAAAAATACTGAACACAAAAATGTCTATGGGTATATGTCCTGGCTCGCATTTTTTTTTTTACACGTTGTTGGATTTGATTTGTTCTTTTTCTCATTTTGGAGGTTGCTGCTGCCGGTTTTTTGTTGCCTGTTTTTTTGTTGGCTGCTTTTTGTGGAGCACTGTGTGTTAGCTACAGCTGCCTGCCCGGATGAATGTTGGCCATAATGGAGAGCACATACCCGCAGTTTTGTCTGTCTGTTTTTGCTGCCCGACCTGGCTGCCTGCCAAATGGGTCAACGAGGGGAGAAATCGAAGAGAAATTGTATCGACTGTAGTCGAGCATAATCGATAAATTCTCATTGATGAAAAGCTTGAAGCAATTTAAAAGGAAATGCGCGAAAATGCAGCAACGATTTCTCACTAATAATGTTAAAAAATGAGAAAATCTCCAACAGTAAAGAAATTAAAAGAAAAATCCTGAAGGAAAGGGGTCAAGAAAAAGTTCCATTGTTTGGTATTGTCCTTTCTCTACTTTTTCTTTGCTTTATTTTCAATCGACTCTTTCTTATTGTTTTTCCATATTTTCCTCCACTCTTTCTGATTGTTTTTATACACTTTATTCTACTCCTTCTTATTGCTCGCCTCAACTGAACTGAACGGCATAAATTATTATTTTCAGCGTCTATTTTTACGCTGCTTTGACATTGATGAAGCTGTTGATATTCCCGTTTATCACGATTTAATGTGCCCTCTCCCTTGTTTGTACTGCCTTTAATATTTTGGCAAAATGTTGAACAATTTGGCATCGTTTTTTGTTCGTTTTTTTCGTTGCTGTTTGAGTTGAAAGGTGACTGGGCGGGTGAGTAAACATTTTGTTGTCTGCCCGCTGTATCAATTGGTAATAATTGTTGGGCATTTTTATTATATTGCCGCCATTGTCCGGCATTGTTTGCCCAAAGGCTTTCTCAGGCAACGGATCAACATGGAGCCCGTGTTCGCTTTGCATGGGCGCCGTCTGAAGGTTCGGGCCATTGTCTGGCCCAGCGACCGAACAATGGAATCAATTGAGCAACTTAAACAAATATCTAAGCAAATCCGTTGCCTAAATAAACTAACAATTTTTCACCTTAATAGCTTTTGCTTTTGATTGAAAAGAAACGCGTTAAAGTACAGTTTACAACTAAGAGAAAGAGTGTTTCGGGTTAACCGTTTGAGTCCTAACAAATTGTAGTTGATAACTGAAATATAGCGATAAATTATCCAACGTGAAATCTTAACTTATTGAATTTCTTTGATATTGTAAAATATCCAATTTTTCTACTCGAATTTCATTCAATGATTTTTCCAAGATAAGAGGCAACAGAGGGCAGCAGAGTTTTCAACGCAACTCACTCTCGTGGTGAAGGATTATGTTGAACCAATTTTGCCTCCAAACCGGATATTCTCCATCATATGCAGCTGTGTGTGGCGGGTGACTGGCTGTCTGGGTGACAGTCCCCAGAGCTTTCTCCCATTTTCAATTTCCGCGCATACACTTCAATTATCGCTTTTGTCAGTCGCTGAGTCAATCATGCAGTCGCTCATTCGCTCGGTCCGTCGGTGAGTCTAATCTAACCAAATGGGTCAAACATATTTGGGCTCGTCATGGCGGCTCATCATTTACGGGCTTTGCCCTGTAATTGCATTCAATTATTTCAACCAGCATATCGTGCGCAGGGACTCCATGAGCTGGGCTTTAGTTCCATTTGCAGGTTCCAATGCGCATTAATTTCAATACTTCCTTGTGTGATAGAAATACAATTTCTTGGATTTACTTGAATGCAACAAACACTTCCTAGACTCGTGTGTTATCAGGGCAAGTTCCTAGAATCGTTGTACAAAATATCCCATTAGGGAATAAGCATTTATGTATCGAGGATATTGCAGGAATGAAAGGGAGTAACAGTTCGTTGTCCAATGTGATTCTACTGCTAATGAAACTGTGGTACAGCCTTTTCCAACTCTTTACTCCTTCTCTCCATTTCCTCTTTGCTGTCACCTATCGTCGCTTCACCAGCTTTTCGTTTTCTCTTTTTTTCCTGGCATTCCTCTTCTTTTTTAAGGCCCACAAATTCATTAAGTTTATTGATCCGCAAATCGTCATAGTCATTATGCCTTTGATTTAATCCGCTTAAACCTGAACCTGGTGCAGCCACCACCACCTCCCCCTAGCATGTACATAGATCCCGCTCCCCCCTTTAGATTTCCACCTTTTTTTTGCCATTAAATCCTGAGCGTAATTGAGTAATTTCCATCTGAAAACGGAAGCGTGTGTAGGCTCTGAGCTGATTGGTTGCCTCTCTCTCTCGCTCTCACTCTCACGAGCCATCGAGGAAATATTTAGTTAGCCTAATTATGCGCTAGTATATCGCATAATTTTGATTGCCTCCATCCCCTCGCCATGCACCAATTGAGTGGTTCTCAATGAGAGAGCGATTCCACTGACGGAAATGAAGGTGAAATTTGCCCCCACGACGACAGCGACGACGACTGTCGTTCATAAACATCATCAACATAATGAGAAACGTTTGGGCAACTCAAACTGGAGCTAGGTACATCTAGGTCAGAGATGTATCCGATACTCTACGCCTTTCATCATCCTTACGTCATGCATATCGGGGTTTATAAAAATTCTTTAGG
Organism: Drosophila guanche; assembly: GCF_900245975.1. Classification (NCBI taxonomy): domain Eukaryota; kingdom Metazoa; phylum Arthropoda; class Insecta; order Diptera; family Drosophilidae; genus Drosophila; species Drosophila guanche. The sequence goes on from NW_022995748.1 coordinate 232,458, forward strand.
GGCTTCTGCTGGTCAGTTTGCAAACAATTCAAGTGGCATATAGCTATTGCTAACATTTCCATTTCCATCTCCATCTTTTGAATGGTCTAAGATAAACAGAAATACAGAGACATTCTGCCCTAATTCATACTCCAAATTTAAGTGATTTAAATTTAAAGACAATTTCCCAAGACCGTCAAAAATATCTGCTTGCCGCATTCCCCTTTGCCGAGCTTTCTCTCCAGAATGAACTTTCTCTTTCAGTTATTCTGCAAAGTGAAGGAGTCGGACTGGGGGCTTAAATGAAAAGATAGCTGAGAATTTATCATCTTCTCGCTGCGCCACGGCCTCCTTTCACTGATATTAAACACGTTTATTCTAAGTTTTCCTCTGACGCAGTTTTTCATATTGCGTTTGGCCATATTTTTGCGCCATGTTTTGTTGGATTGCGCAAAAATTTCAAATTAAGTTGCAGAGAGCCGAGAAACACAACACAGATGGGAGGGAGTGGCAGGGAAAGTGCTTGAATGGGATGGGCAAAATCTGAGTCTGAGGCACAGCCTGAATCTGAATCTGAATCTGAATCTGAGGCAATGGCAGCGTCAGAGGGAGTGTCTGAAGCGGAGGCAGTGCTGTAAGTGAGCAACAGAATTGCATCACGTACATGGGCAATTTGCCAGCGGAATACAATACAAAAGATAAATACACACACAGCAGAAAGCTGGCCAAGAGAAAGGATAGCCAGAGTTTCCTTCAACATACCTTCTGTTCCATTCTCTTTTATAGGTATACCCGGTAATCGTTTGCATGAAGAAGGTATATTGTAGATATACTGAAGATGCGAATCTAATGTCTAACAAACAGAATATAGAGACCAAGTTTCCCATTGATCGTGCTGCCAATTAATTTATAAATAAATAATATTTGGATCAAATCTTAAATTTTTCAAAGCATTGAATCTGCATAGAGGGTATCCCATAGTATGAGTACCAGCATAGGATTTCGCTTAGATTTTGTTTGTATTTTTTTGGCACAGGTTTTCTGCTGTAGAATTTGTGAATCGCAGCGAGAAACAATGCCCAGGAATAAACCAAATAAATGTGAGATATATTATATATTGTGTTAAAGAGGAAACTACATATAAGAGAAACAGATATGGAAAGAAAGAGATACTGAGGCAGAAATACTGAAACAGATTACTTTTCGTCGCTTCGTTCGCTCAGTGCAATTAATCTTGCCTTGAATGGTCCCGGTCCCTCTCTTCTTTATTTCTCTGTTCTCCCCCTTTTCGTATGTGCATGCACACATACATATGTATTTTTTGTTAGCCCACATCCCCCCTCCCAACACTTACCCACAACAATCATGTCCTCGTGACCGGAAACTGTCTGAAACGAAGGCGCCTCGCCGGACACTTCGCAGCGATACCGTCCAGTCGACTGAAGGCTAACCGAACGTAAAACAACAACCACGTCCGTGGAATTTTGCAACTGTAAAAGAGGGGAAAAATGTGGCAAAGAGGAGAGTAAGAAAATGCACAAAAAGAAAGCGAAAGTTGCACAGCATGAGAGAATCCTCGCAGCAGTTATATTTGATTGCTTTTCACATGGAAATTTTGTTCAAGAAACTTTAAAATGAATGCAGCAAGCCCAAGAGATTGGCACGAACTAGAACTACAAATTGTAATCTCTAAAGGATGATCTTGTTTATATCAAACTCTGTATTCCCATCAGCTTTGGCTTTTGGTGGCTCCTCGTCTTCATCTTCATCCTCATCTGCACCCTCATCAGCCGCCTCCTCGTCTTCTGCATCATATTCCTCCTCGGTTGCCATATCTGTGAGAACCTCCAGCATATCTTCCAGCGCCTGATCCTTGACTGGCATCACTTGATCCAGACTTTCGACTGTGGGTGAGATATTGTAGTGCTCCATCGTTTGCTTAAACTTGAGGGCATGATCCATGTGCAGAACACGCAAATGTTCCTTCTGGGAATCGCCAACGTGGGTGCACAGCTCGATGGGATCCGCGGATGGCTTTCGGATCTCCTCGACTATCTGACGTATGGCATCCTCCTTACCGATGGGCGGAACGGACTGCTCGAGTGTTTGCAGTAATTTGGATTTCTTGTTGCCGAGCATTTTGTTGATAATCTAACTTAAAATATGATCCCAAATCGAAGGGGAACTAGATTGTTCTAATAGAAAGAGAACTTACCTCAACATCAACTCCTGGCAGGGGAAAGACCTGCCCTGGCGGCATATCCCTCGGCACATAGCGATAGAACTCGAAGCCATCTTTATACCATTTAACGGAGTACAGCGACTCTCCATCCAGATCAAACTTGCAACCGAGCGCGGCATCCTCGTGCCGCATTATGTGCTTGGGTATTTTGATTTCGGTCATTGTCAGGCATTCCGCGGCTTCTGCAAATGGAAGACAAAAAGAATTGTTTGTCAACTATTTTGTCACGACTTTAATAAGCCCCTGGCATGCTGTACGCTGCATGCTGCATGGGCTCTCGCTCTCAGTTTCAATGCCAGAACTAAGACCAGGACATAAATAACTGCCAGCAAGTGCATAAAAGTCAAGGAAATCGAAGGCAAGTCGCCCGCCAGCGCCCCAGAATGAACGCCCGACTAGAACAATGCGCTTTTGTTTTGCCAACACAATGCCCCCGTATCCCAGAAGGGGACCCGCCACGAACGGCGAATGAACGAGGCTAACTTGAGAAACGTGTCCTGGTTGTGAAGCTCCGCGTCCTTCTCAGCACCGTCTTTGGGGGGGTAGGCTTTGCAGGGAGTGCTCCGAGTAGATGCTGTCAGGGTGTTAGTACTCTCGGCTCTGGCTTTGGGTGGCAGGGGTAACTTAACACTCGAGACAATGCCAGAGTGAAATGAAAAGTTGGCAACTTATTTAACAGCCCAAGACAAAGACGGCTAGGAAGCCTAGCTCGCTCGCTCGCAGGGCAATTTGGGTCACGCAAATCGAGATATGAAATTAATATTGCAGAGCCCTGAAATGAGCAGCAGCCAGCGAAAGTGGAGCAGCAATCTCAGTCGCTAAAAGTAGAACATTGTACATTGGATGTGTGTCCAAGTCTAAGACGAGAGCTCATGTAAAGCCTCTCGCTATTCCAATTTAATGATTATATTCAGGGAAATATCTTGACGGCTTAATATTCATCATTCTCATATCCTCTCCCCCCCCCCCAATGCACAATTCTTTTTGCATGCACATCTTCATTTGTCTAACAAAACATTTGCTTTCATTTGATTAGTCATTACACTTGTCGTCGGCATTGCGTCAGCCCTTCATCAGGCATTCCCACACTCCCACACTTATTTGGTTGGAATGCAATCAAATCATGGAAATCCCCTTGCTGTCAAATAGAAATCAAATCAAAAGTAAACCAAAAGTCAAACCAAAGTGAATCCCCGTCACCCTGAAGGGAAGTCTGCCCACATTCTCATTAGACCCGTCAACAGTTTGGGAATTTATTTTTGGCCAAGTTCAAGAATAACCACAAAGCTATGCCTAAAAATACAACTGTCCTGGCGAGGGCGGGGGGCGAGGCTAAGCCAAGTGTGTGTCTAAAAATAAGTGCAGCATTTCATTACCAAACAGGAAGCGACATTAAGGCCTTAAAGGCTTTTTTTTTACGTCGTTTGGTTTTGTATTTTTGTTTTCTTTTTTCTGTATTATGTGGTCGTTCAACCAAACAGCCAGCGAAGCGACAAACAAACACAAAAAATAATAATAAAAAGCACAATGCACAAAGGCTTAAAAGAGGCAAACCTATGGGACCAGCAGGCTTTGGGGAACGAATATTTGCATACCCTTACCCAGAGTATTGCTTCGGGATATAATTATGAAACAATTTTAATGTGCGTTTTATGTATTGGGTTCTCTCGTGCCAAACATAATCCCAAAAGCCTATTACCCTCTGCATAGAGCATCTGAAAGGAAAAACAGCCGCCATTGAGGCCGATGAGTATGATGGTGACGCTGATGATGACGCTGATGATGATGATGTTGCGGAGCAGGGAGGGTATGCGGATTGAGTAGAAGGACGTCGCCCACTTTGGGCTTTTTGCTCCTTTGAGTGCATTTCCGCTTTGCGGCTGCGGCTGCGACGGCGGCGTAGTTTGAGTTCCTGTTTTCCCATTTGCCAGCCCCGCCCTGTGCGTGGCTTTGGCGGACATTTTGTGGGGAATAAACTCGTATTTTTGCGGGCACACAAGTACAATTTAGTATTATGCACTCTCCACTAGTTGGGTGTGCAGCAGCTGCCTCCTACCGACTGCCTTCCCGGCCAAAAGGCTCGCCTCCTCCGTTGGCGGAAGACAAACAAAGTGCGTTGCCAAAAGGTTTCGCAGCACAAAAGCCTTTTTCCTTTGCCAGGCTCTAACACTACAAGAACTCTAGTCCAAAGAGAACACTCCTTTGGCGTTGACTGAAAGCAAATGGAGTTTAAGAGCAAAAAGAAAAAACAACCTCAAAGTAATGAGAAGTTTTGGTGTGAGGTGTGAAAATCTTTGAAGATTCATTTAAAATTACGCCTTTTAATAAGGATTGCTCTCACGTTGGTGTATGGTAATGTAAGCAGATAATACAGATGAAGAATTTGCATTCTTATATAGACTTATTGAATGCTAAATTCCTTCCACTTTTTGGCACTTCAATTGGATGTGATATGAACAATGGAAGCATGATTTCACAGCTCATTAAATTTGCCAAATGTGTTGATGATGTGATGGGCGCCAAAAAATGAATTTTGACAAATGTCAAGCGCCGCAACCCGAAAGCAGAGACATCGCCCTGGGGCGATGGGGGGCTAATTAATAAGCCAGCGATTCGAAAGTTTTGTCATCTAACCTGAGCTTTAATTAAGAAGCGCCAGTGACAGGCAGACAGCAGGCGAGATGCTAAGATGATGGGGGAGAAATGCTGCTGGCAGGGCGATAAAGTTTTCCATTTGATGTCGTGTAAACGTCATAGTTATGGTCGAAAGGGGCTCACTGGCTCACGGGCTCAGTGGCTCAGCGGCTTTTGTTGCCTAGTTGGAGTATGCTTACCTTAACAGACAAAAGTTTTGCCACTTAATTATTGTTGATTTTTAAATGATTTCATTTGCCGCCCGGGGCCAACAAATGTCAGGCACAGACAAAAGTTTCCGCAGACTGCGAATCTTTCCCACACAATTGAGTTTCTTTTGGGAATTCAGTTTTGCCTCAAAATCTAATTCACAGAAATGCAAACGGATGGGCGTAGGTGGTGGCAAAGGAGCAGGAGCAGGAGGCCGAGTGTCAAATGCAGAAGTTTACGGACCAAAGTTTAGCTTTGCATATCATTATGGCCGCTTCAAGGGGTTAAGTCATCTAAATGCTCATGGTGGCCCAGGGAGGTCTACATAAACGGCTAATCGACTTTCCAAAGGGGTTTTATGGGTAATTTGTTTTCATAAGTTTAATATTCGAGCTTCATTTATGGTTTGTCTACAATTATATATAAATTAATAATGAATATTCTCCAAGTGAGCTCCAATTCATGGAGCAACTTTTGAATCCTTGTACCTTTAATATGTTTAGATACGCTTCAGCCAGAGCTGACTTCTTTAGTCTCTCATTTTCACTCTTAAATATTTTGGCAAGAACAGAACCAATGCAGAGGCAAAACCAATCAAAATCATCCTTAGCCGAAAACCCATTTAGCAGCAAAATGACAACAGAAGCGGCTTACCGAAGCGGATTAGTTACACAATGCAAACAGGAGGAAAATACTGAAGTCCTAGCCAAGGCCTCTGGATCTCTCTCTCTCTCTGTCTCTCGGCAAAGCTATGCCAATTCCGAAAAGAACCAAATCCGACTGTCATATGAGAGCTGTGTACTGCTTTTCTCTGCCTCGACAGGCAAATGCAAAATGCAATTAATTTTATTAGAGTCCATTGAAAACTCATTGGAAAAGAGGCAAGCCAGAAGAGAAGGAGCGTGAGTGAGTGGGGGACAGGGAGGGAGATGGAGGCGGTTGGGTCAGAAGGCAGAAATTTATGGCCATGCCAAGGCTTCACTTACAATGCAAATTTTTTCCAGACCGTGCCAGAGAGGCTGTGACAGAGGCAGTGGCAGAGGCAGAGGCAGATGCAGGGAGGCAAAAATTATGATGCGGCTTAGTCTGGGCCATGGAAATGGGGTTTGAATGGATCGATGGGGCAGGGCAGACCGGATGCCAAGCCTTGAGCAAATAAAGATGTTTTTGCCATGTTTCGCAGACGCCAGCAGCATCAATACGCATCAATCCATCCGGGGCCCCCTTTAGGCCGGTCCAAGCCGGAGACTAGAACGTGCTTAATCTGCAATCAGAAGCGGAAGTTGCTCCTCATCCTGGCACTCCCTCTGTCTCCATCACCATCTCCAGTCTGCAGCTGAGTTTCAGTGTTTCAGTGTTTCAGTTTCAGAGTCTGCCTTTGACGATGAGTGCCATTCAGCCCAAAGCCCCCAAACAGCTCCCCGTTGTCGGCTCAGTGGAGCTTTTGCTGCATTGCAGGCGCACTTTCATTTTCATATCTCACAGCAGTAGATTCCAAAAAAATAAAGAATAATGCATGTACTCATTGGCAACAAAAAACTTGGCAACAATCGATCGATTCCCGTTGCTCCTACAATAGACGGTTAATCGCAGGGCAACAAAGTCAAAAGTTTCTCTTTCGTTTGCATTCCATGGAATTTTTGTGCCAACAATTTGTGTTTGTTATTTGCTTCCAAAAGTTGCATTATTCTGCTCGGTTGGCATGCAGGAATGCAGTTGTTTTTGCAGGTTCGATGCTAAGGGAGGAGAAGTTACGTTATTACCAAAATGTCAATACATCCCGTAACTAGTGCCAATTGTGTTGCGTCAAATGTTAATCGAAGGGACAAATGTGTGGGTTTAATTAGGCGACGAATATTTTCTTTAATTAGAATATCAATTAAATTGCCAAACACACAGAATGCTTACGGACAGCTGTGGTAATATAATTAAAATTCACTTCGGCTTGAAAATATATCTTCTAATGTCAATACATGCCATCAACCGGCCCACAATTTTCCACACCCATTTGCACAGACACAACATGGCATCAATTAATTCAATTACATTGCGTGGAATGGAATCGCCTGCACGACACATTGCGGGAAAGTGAGACCGAAGATAGGCATGCAAAATGAATGTTGGCTAATTTCTATCTAAGGTGAGCTAAAGATAAGTCAAAACGAAGTAATATATAGACTGATGATGAATGGTTTTGTTATAAATATAAATGGCTAAATTGATTCTAAGAGGACTCGTTAGAGCTTTACTACTTCATCGATTGTGGCATATTCATGTGCCAAAAGCTAATGCCACATTCCTCAGCAACCATTTTCGCCACCTCATCAGGTGGCTGCCTTTCAATCAACCTTCACAGGAGTCTTACTCATTCTCGCTTAATCGTTGGAAAAATCACCTGCTAATAATAATCGTACTTATAGGTATTTATGAGGCCTTAACAATTCCAGCAAATCTTAAATAAACTCTGCTCAAAGCCGCTTCAATTGTCGTGGGTCATTGAGGTTTTATCAAAGAAGGTCTCTGGATGTGGACTCGCATTTGGTCTTACTCTTTTCGGTAATGCTTTGTTCTTGGTGTGGAGTGCGTGTCGCTCAACATTAGTTTCATGTGCTGCCAATAAATATGTACTTCCTTCGGGCAGTTGGCCCTGGCTGCTCCTTTTGTTAGTTACAGTTTGGCAAAAGTGTGCGCCACGTTAACTTAATTTCATTATTTGTTGCTTGCCCAAGTTCTTGTATGTTCACTTTGTTGATACCCTGCGACTTGGGGTACCAGAGGTACATTGTATTTGTGGAATGCATGGCTCGGGGAAACTTTTGTCAGTTTGGAACGTGGTGCTGAAGCCTCTGCAGGAGAATGTCCTCTGGCTACTGGGTGTTTTGCAGTCGTGGCCATCGTCTACTTGTAGTATTCTCTCCCCTCTGTGTTCCCTTGAATTCCATTTCTAAATGCGGCATGCGTACGTGACCTCATAATAGGAAAATAAGATTTCTATCTATAATTCAGGCAATGCGCTCGGCCAGCTAAGTGCCAGCAAGTAATAATCATTTCTATTTCTCTTTTCTCCCAGAGAGTTTGTCTAGACAGAAATTGTATTTGTCAGTAATTATTATTTCGCTCCCCATCGCTCACAGTTTGGACAGGGAAAGTAATGCTCCCAAATAAGTTTCTTCCTTAAATGGTAAGCACAGAGATCTGTGGCAGCGCACAAAGTTTTTCTTTTCGCTTTGACAAGTTTACCGCAAAAAGGAAACGGAAATGGAAGTGCATAAAAACTTAAACATGTTTATTTATTTAATTAAATGCGGCATCCTGGAAGTTTGGTGCTCTACTTATTCCGCCCTCCGCCTGTCTCTCTGCTCGTCGTGTTTTTTGTTAGCAATCAAGTTAATTAAGTTGATGATTTCATAGATGAAACAAAAATGAATATTAATAAAATATACACAATTTATTAATTGCATTTGTGGCGCTATTCAAATACGTGTGCACACAATTAAATCGAATTAATGATTCTCTTGAATTCCTTGAATTTATTCCTGGAAAAATGGCAACCAAATGATGTGGAAATTGTTCCCTTTAAAGAGTCTCAAATCGATCAAAACCCTTTGGTTGCGAATGGAACTGATTGCTTTACCACTTTCTAAATATCGAAATTATTCATGACCTGAGACAAGCCGCCCCCACCAGCTGTTGAAGAGTCAAAAGTCTTGCCCCAGCGCGGCGGCTTAACCGCGACTCTAGCTTGTTTGTCAGTTAATTTTGTTTAGTTTTCGCCAGGCAGTTTGTTGAACTTAATTAAAAATAAATAACAGGCAGTGGCAAAAGTTGTTGTTTGTTCCTGGGAAGTGGAATGGGTTCCCGTTCCAAGGGGGAAAGGATTTCCTGCGAGGAAGTGGGTGGGACTCATCTTTGACAGCCTTGACTTTGTCGGGAACTTTATAAACTTGAGTAGGTCTCAAAAGGGATTTCCCCATCGATTATTGAATGCATTTTAAATGAGTTATCTTTCAACCCGAACACATGGCGTATGATTTATGTATATTCGAGGGATGAATTTCGCAGCTGGTTGATAGAGTTTTTCCTTACCGTAGCAGAGTTGTAGAAGCATCCAGGCGAGAATGAGATGGCAACGTTTATATTGTGGGGCATCCATGGTGCTGTTGCATTAACCTTCTCTTTCTATACTCTTGTATCTATATATTTTATCTCGTTCTCTACTTTTCACACTGTCTTCCACTTTCTCTGTACGCTTTTTCGTTCTATTTCCAGCGAACAAGCTTCGTCTTGGGTGAAACTTTAATTTTTCAATTTGTTGCGGAATATTTGGTTATTTTTCTTATTTGTCCCCCTATTCCTCGAACTGTACCGCTGCCACTAGCTCTATCTGTGTTTGCTTTTGCTTCGTTTGCGTTTTCCTCTTGTCTCATTTGTGCAATGCAATAAATTTTCCCTTGACCGCCAACGAGGGAAAGCGTCAGCCAATTGCTTTTCTTGTTCTGGCTCGCTCTGTCGTCTGCTTACTTATATTTATTTTCCATGAGCTCGTTGCTATTTGCTTCTCCTATTAAGCGTGCTCCACTGTACAGTACACACCCCCACGCAAACACACAAACACACAAACACACAGACCTCAGTCGCATTTACATGCCATATCCTGTCTGCTGTGCGCGTTTTTCCCTATTTGTGTTTGCTCCTCCTCTATTTGGCAATGGGTCCTTCCCTTTCTCTGTTTATTTCTCGTTCTCGTTCTATTTCTATTTTCGGGCTTCCACTACTCCGGGTTTTGTTGCTCTGTGCTGTCTGTCGCTGAACGCACTGTATTTAATTGAAACATCAGCAAAAGTGTCCGTGTGCCAGGAGGTCTGTGAATGGAAGAAAATTGAGATGTATTGAATATTTATCTGTTTATTTATCTTTCTTGGCCAAGTGTCATTAAGGGTTGTGTAACTAAACTGAAGTTTACACATAAATATTAAGTTTATTCAAGCCGAATTCGCTCATTCCAATCGATATTAAAATGTTATTTATTTGCATCAACGAATTGTAGCTGGCCAGCGTTCCTCATTTCGACAGATCTCATCATTACTTAATAGTTTCCACCATCCTCAGCTGACATACATGCGAAGGTAAATCAAATATCTTCGTCTAAATATTACATGAATGTAGACACACTCATAAGTAGATATATATTTCGAATGTCAGTATCTATGGCTGCATTCACAAATTACAATGAATATTTGAGTGTATTTTGTGTGTTGGCAGACCTGCTGCAGTTTGCCTCAAAGTAAATTTCCAACTGCGAGAAACGGGGAGCCGTTGAGCAAAGACCTCAAGTGACAGAGACAATTGTTCTGTGTACTGCGGGCACACAAACAATAAACCAAATGAATTAATCATACAGTTTATGGCCAATAAATGATAATATGTATTAAATGCTCTCCCAGCCAGGAAGCAGAACCCTCCAAGGCCTAGAATGGAGAGCCCTCAAATCGGAGGACTTGAGGCCAGCTTCGGAGCTCAAAAACCATTGAGTAAAGGCATAAATTAACAATCACATGGAGCAAGACGGCTTGGGGTCTGGCCAAAATTAAATTTGCATAAAATCAATTAAAACCGAAAATCTACCCAAAAAGCAGCCAAGGGAAGCTCAACGGGGGAAAACATAGAAAGGAAAGGAAAGTCTTTTTGGGGAAAAGTTTTCCAAAATGAAAATCATATTTTGTAATTAGAGGCCATGAATAATTTTAGCACCTTGTTGTCAGCTATTTTAAGATGTGGCTCACACGTACACACATAAACCCCCTGTCGAACGGTGCGAGTGAGTGGCTTATGCAAAATAGTTCTAGAGCCACACACCCACTGCGTATTCTTGATGTTTGGCCAAGTCTCAGTCTTTTGCATAATTAATTATGTGGCAGTCATGGCACTGGCTTGTTAAATATGCAAATATATACTCCGGCACCGTCGTATACAAGGTCTAAAAGGACTCCTGGACTCGGGTCACTAACATCTCTGTAGCTTCTGTAGCCCCCGTATGCGTGTGCATGGACATCTTTTGGTCTACATTTTTACCACAAATTCAATTTCGCCAGTCCTTAAAAGTGTTTTCGTTTGCTGCTTTAAAGGGGGAGGCCACAGATTTGCTTTTAAGGCCATGTTCAATGGCTGGTCGCAACACACAGAAAGTCTTGTGGCACTCACACATGGAAGAGGTGGCACAGTGAGCATGTGGCATGGGTGTCCATGGATGAGAGAGAGGTCTCTGAATGCCAAATGAAGAAATGACTGAATGGCTGTACGGGAAGTGCCTCGCTGACTGAATGACTGACACTGCTCTCTCTCTCTCTCTCTGAGTTTGTGTGTGTTGTGTGTGTGGCTTGGCCCATTGTGCGTGGCAATGTGTGTGCAAGTTGGGGCCATGGCCAGCCCTTGATGTTGTGCACTTTGAGGCACACTTTTCCTTTAAACTTAAAGCCAGAAGAGTCTTGAGGTAGCTTATGGAAAGGAACAATCATTCTAGAAATTTAGTTTTACTCAATTCATGCAGCAAACAAATGCAAATTTGAACTTTTTGCATTATGCGCCAACAGTGGATCGGATGCAAATCATTGAGAAATAATTGTTATTGGGCATAATCGAATAAAATGCTGAAAAGCAAATGAATATTGCTAATATTTCCTCGAAACATAAACCATAATAAAAAGAAAAATGATTCAGCAGACTGGTACTTTGAGTTTTTCCCATGGCCAGAGACCATTAAAAACATGGCCAATGAAATAAATTTCAAAAATGGCCCCACTCTTGGTAAACATTTCTCTAAAATATGTTTTCTCAATAATGGCTGGCTGGGGCAAAAAAATCTCGCTTTTATTTCTGACAATATCATTTTTTAGTGCCAATTGATGTGGTCGTAAAACCGTCTAACCTGGAAGTGACCTCTCGGAGAGTTTAGGAATTTAACGATCTACCAGAGCGGAGGGTTCCACCTCGATTCTCTGCTTGAAACCACCTGGAACTAAATGAGACTAATGAAAGCCCATAATTCAGAGTCCAGAGGCCGGCCAGGCCTGTCCCACAGCTCAGCGTCTAAAATTAATTGGCATTGTACGGGAATTTAATATATAAGCGGGAAATACAGGAGAATGGAAATGGCAATAGATGTCGGTTATGTATGGCCGGATCTGGCTATAGAATTTCATAATTATAATAATTTATGTTGACACCTGAGGCGTGTGCACAAATTGAACAGGGGATGCCCCCAAGGTCCACCAAGTTAATAAAACTTAAAGTTACAATTTGTGTGTGTTTTTCCTCTCTCTCTCTCTCTCTCTCTCTCTCTATCTGTCTCTGTCTCGCTTGCCCTGGGGAAATCTGTAGGAAATTGTTTGTCGCATAATACTTACTTATGACTGGTATTTTTCTTCGTTTTTTCTTTGGCTGGCCAAGCTTAAGGAGCCGCTGAGGTGCCGCTTGGACCTTGGAGTCGCGATTCGCGGGAGTGTAGAGAACTTGGCAGGACTTCAATGGAGGTGTTCTCTTCGCTTTTCTAGCCTTAAGAGTTGGCTGGCCACGTGCATAGTAATAACAAATGATTGCTTGTCACGCACGTAACGGTACTTTCATTCATAATTTATGCATTTTAATTTGTCAAAACGTTGGCAAAACAGTACGAGGGATTCCCCCTTTCGGTGGCGCGCGAGAACTTCTTTAGGAATATGAATTTCTGTTTGGAGACTACCTTGTTTTGCTCTGTTATCCTTTTGCTCATACGAGTAGTGCAGCTTGTGTTTGTTTCGAATACTTTTTATTCATAATTTGCACTCATACACACTCACACAAACACACGCGCACACAGTCGTACTGGAACACCCACGACTGGGACACACGCACGATGGTCGCCGTGCGTTCGGCTAAAACGCGTTATGGGTGGATAGCAGTCCACGGAAGGACACGGAAGGAGCACGCAGGAGTTTCGGCGTCGCGTCGTCAACCACACAGCACCAATAACCGACCAAGACTAAAAGCTTTGCTACCCTTATTACCTGCTTTTTACAGGCCCCACACACACGCACACAGTGGAGCTTCTCAGAGGACGAGGGCGCACACGAGGATATCGCAGGATAAGAACGGAACACGAGAACGAAGTATGTCCTTCGGCAAAAGAGTGGATATGCGGGAGAGTAATATCTTGGAGGCATAAACTAGTTCGCGTTGTCTGAGGTTACGAATGAATATTCGTACCAAAGAACGCAAGAGAGAGCCAAAAATGAAGATACAGAGCGAACACAGCAAAATACTCAACGTGCTCTTTGTTTGTTTCAATTCCACTTTGTCACTGTTATGCTAAGGTTATGTTAAGGGTTTAACAGAGCAATGTAAAAAAGAATATAACTGAATGCACTGTTACAGTGTGCTGTTAGGGTTGAAAACTGTTAAAATAGGGGGATTATTTTACGTCTACAGCAGCTTAACATGTGTTATCAGAACGTTTCAGCACATAGCAGAGCTCTGCTAAGCTTAGCAGAACGGAAAAAGATTCATTTTCTGTTGTTCAGAGTTTCTGTGTTTCAGCTGTAGTCCCTCAACGATGTGCAGATTTAGTTATCGTTTTTTTTTCTACTTAGCCTGCATCACTCCCTTTGTTATAGCTTTTTAACATATTTTAGCTGGTCTTTTTGGCAATATTTCCAGGTACTACGAACAAGCTACCTGTATGTTGTAGGTTCTGTTGTACCACACAAACATTTCTTTCAATATTTTGCGGAGAGTTTATTTGGTCAATTCAATTCCAGGATATCCATACACCTACAGTACCAGGCACAACCATAATTAATTTCTTGAATAATTTATCCACAAATCCCTATACTGTCGAAGTACCATTTAACATTATATTCCGCTAAGGGGAGCTAAGCCAGAGCCTGAGTACTTTCCCCTTAAAAAAATCACCGCGTGGTGCTCCTATCCTCTAGTCTACGTTGAGTCCTCCACAGAGCCTGCATCAATAGCAGTTTTATTGATACGCACACAGTTCTGCCTACTCCAATAAGAAAAACAATAGTGGAGGACAGCAAGAGAGAGAGAGTGAAAGGAGAGAAGCAGATCTGGAGAATGGGAGATTGGTAACACTCACACACACATCCCCCAAGCTAGTGAAGCATCAATAGAAAATACCAATAACATCGACATCATTCTATCCTTCGCATCATTAGCCCAAACAAAAACTGCTGACTGGGGCACAATGCCAGCAGGGATATAGAGAGAAGAAGAGGGTACGGGATATGAGGAGACACCGCCCCCAGCGTTCTACACTTTCTCAGGACTCTCTCCACTCGCTACCACCACCTACAATCCTGACCAAAGCCGAAGGGTCTTAAACTTTTTTTCTTGTTGTGCTGCACATGCCCGGGAGGCAATTTGAAGTTGAGGCAGCTTCCTGTCCCTCTCCTTGCACCACCGACGGCATGTTGCACCCATTCTATATGCCCCGACATCGGCTCATTGACAGTCATAACGCTGAAATGCGCCTCAACTTGAACTAATTTGTGCGCAATTTGCGCGAAGAAAGGCATCGGAACCACCAAAGGCAATAGAAGCAGGGGGAAAGGGACAGAAATAACGAGACAGAGAGAGGGAGATGGAGGCAGCCAATGAATATAGAAAGAGATGGCAAGACCGTAACAGCAGAGCAGAGAAAGAATGGCAAGCATTTGCACTTTTACTTAAGCGTAAAACTTTTGCTTTTGCAGGTTGCAGCCAACTAATTTTTCCCCCCATCTTCCTCTCTACCACATTTTCCGAATAGAAAGAAACCTTGTGTGGGGGGAGGGGAGATATGTGTGAGAGGAATAGTGAAGGAAGAAGATGGTCGAAAGGAGATGGCAATACCACCGCTGATTGCGTCAACTTTTTTCCTCAATTTGTTTTGTTTCAAGTTCGTTTTCTCTTGTTGCTCTGCATAAATTTGATTATTCGAAATTCTGTGAAGGTGCAAAGGCTCCATTCGTATCGTATCACTACTACCCCCATCTATAGCAGATGATTCCCTTTGTGAGGGAAATCCAGTCTCTAATTGCCTGCCACCGACGACGGCCATCTCCTTTATGAACTGATTGAATCTCTTACACTCCACAGGCGGCTTTATTATTTAACGTTTCAATTACACGCAAAGTCGGAATCGGAATCGGAGATAGGGTCTCAGAGATGGATACTATAGAGGAACTCCTCCTGCTCCTACTGGAGACTATTTAGCATGTAAATGTGAGTCAGTGCCAAATAGTAGTGACGCCTTGTCCCAGTCACAGTCATAGTCCACCGTCTCTGACTGAGTCTCCAGATGTGGAGCGTAGTCTTAGTCTGCATTTCAGAGGCAGAGAATCTGTTTTGCATACAAATGGCTTTTCTTTATGTTTATGGGATGTGGAGCAGGAGAAGTGGGTCTAGGGAAGACGGGAAAATAATTTCGCAAATGTTTCATTTGATTACTAAATGAATCGCTGTTGGATCTTGCCATCTCTAATTGTCTTTCATGGTAATGGAAAATGTCTGAAGCGTTCGCTCTAACCAACTTTAGGTCAATATTTTAAAATAGAATTACTTGGAGATTGTAAACTGAAACCTTTGGCAAATACAACTACTTTAAAGTTAAACCAAAGAAATCATTTTGAGCGAATTTAAGTTTTCAAGTTTACGGACAGGTGCAGAGGGACAAACCTAAATCGATTTTATCGCTTTATCAATAGCCGGTACTGGTCAAGAGTGTACACATATGTATGTATGTACATACATACATATTATGTATTCCATCGATCGTTTGCACTTTACTACTCCGTAGCAGCAAAAGCAATAAAAAATTTGAAATGCTTTCGCTACCGCTCTCGCTTTGGACGTAGCCGTAGCAGAGAGCAGGAGAGGAGATGTGCTCTGCGTAGCCGGAGCGGTAGCTCAAAACTGCGTGCGAGATGAGAGCAGAGATAATGCAATTTTTGCACTAACTACGACTCTTGGGCTTTGCTGGGTTTGTTGTTGCTTTTTGCTTTAATTATGTGATCGGTTTGTTCGCACTCTGCTTCGTGAGTCGCTGGGCTCGTCGCTTGACGAGCGCCGACCAAACGATCACAGCAATAACAATTACTTGTATTTGATGAGAAAGGCTATGCCCGACTGCCAGGTGACTGTGCCAGCTTGAATTGTTGTCGAAGGTCGTGGACAATCAAGTTCACAAGATAAGTTAAATTAATTAGCAAAAAGCTTGATTTAATGCATGGCGAAGAAACACCTTTTCTCTGGTTTACTTCGCTCACATTATGCACAAATTAAAGAATCTTTCAAAAGGCAAAAGTTAAGACACATTTTCACTTTCACAGCTACATTTGGCCGCCGGAAAAACGCAATTTAGTGCAAATAAAAAAAACACAAACAGTAAAAGCAACTTCAACTTTGCTTCGTGCTCATTGTCGTGGATTTTTAGTGTTGAAAACAATTGAAAGTGTTGGCAGCTGCACATGTCTATATGGGGGTGGTAGTGCCATGAGAGAGGTGCTATATAGGGTAGGGACACGGTGGGACAAACACGACATGCAAACTCATAAATGCGGCCGCATAAAATTGTAGGCAGCAAAAACGCAGACACACAAACGCATGCCGAGAGAATCTCACACACAAACACATGAATGCATTTACCGTCGTCAGTGGCAGAGGCAGAAGGCAGAGGCAGAAGAAAAAGCAAGAGAAGTAGGTAGTAACTATAACAAAGAACTCGG
This sequence comes from Drosophila guanche, assembly GCF_900245975.1. Taxonomy (NCBI): domain Eukaryota; kingdom Metazoa; phylum Arthropoda; class Insecta; order Diptera; family Drosophilidae; genus Drosophila; species Drosophila guanche. Next base: position 249,282 of record NW_022995748.1, read on the forward strand.
TCATTTGGTGCACAAAACGCAGCCAAAAGCACGCCCCATGCTGCTAAATGCTACAACAAAAATACAGAAAAGTGAAAAAAAAACGTAATACTAGAAAAAAAAAGAAGTTCAGAAAAAGAACGTGGAAGCACGCACAGAAGAAACCAAGCCACGAACACAAACAAACAATCACCAGCGGATATGCATATGAGTGCACATGCGGATGGACATGTGTGAAATGTTTGCCGAACAGGCCTCAAACGGTTTCAAAAACGCTTTCGAAATTTTTTAGCAAACCAACCATATTGGGGTATACATACTCGTATTTTTGAAATATTTGTGCATGTGGGCGAGGAACGTTAGAGAGAGGGCAGGTGTCTTCTTAGGCGATGATTACTGTAGCCCACAAAAATAAAAGTATGTGAATGTTTTTCTATGCATCTGTGTACACATTCACATGTACGAGTATGTGTCATTGCACTCTGTCCTGTAATCATTATGACTAGAGGAGAGGCTGCTAAAGGCGCACATGACATAGACAGTCACGGAGAGACAGATAACAATGCAGAAAACTTTCCATTTTCCACATCCCTTTCCCTGCTCTCTTTTTCTGTGGAGTGCAATTATCGTTGGGTTTATGATGTGCAAATGCATGGGGCAAAGGCACAAAAATGGGCATACAAATCGCATTAGATGGGTGGCTCCCCCGAGAAGAAGCAGAAAAGGATCTGTCCATACTCGTACATATTTCGAATCAATTTTCTTCACAACACTAAAGTGCTGATTAATACTCAGAGGAAATGGCCGCAGGATTGTGCGTGGAGTGGGGTTTGCCGTGCTATTTATAAGCCTGCGGTTCTTGGCATTCCAATGCATTGGCTTCAATGAATAATTAAGCGGTTGACGTTGCCGGGGAACGGGAAGGAGATGGAGCTTAAGCTGGAGATGGCGCTGAACCACAACCACTCACTCACACTTCCACAAACCTCCACTCACACACACGCAAAGGCAGGAAGCCGCAACTCCTTGAGAAAGATGGGGTATGTAAGGATATTTTTCACTTGTCAGGACATCGCACATACATATGTACACATGTACGCCTCGTTAGCCCCGACTCAAAAACTGAAACCGAGCCAGAACCAAAAGTAGATCCCAGAAACCGCACCAGCGGCCTGAATAAAAGCGACGAAATGCCATCTAATTTATAGAACGTGGCGGTTATTTCTTTTAAGTGCTCGACAAATAGAAACAACAAACACGAAACACATTTCGTCACGTTCCCGGAAAAGGCGGCAGGAGAGCATCAATATTTTTATTTGAATTCCGTCTCCCTTTTTTGTTTATAATTTATTTGCATTTGCTCATTGAAATGCTGCACAAACCAAACTTGGGGGCCGGTGGGGTTCCGTTCCTAAATGTGCCACGAGCCTCACATAAATGGCAAGCTTTGCCGAATGGGTGCCACGGAGAGTGCTGAAAGGGAATGTCATATAGAGGCCATGGGAAATTTTGAAGGGAAAAGGTTTTCTGGTCTTCTGAAAAATGGAAAAAGGAAAATGCACGATCTACAAGACAGCAGATATAAATTTAACTCAATTACCAAAAACTTTAAGTACATAAATATTGAAAAGAATCAAGAAATAATCAAGAACTATAAATTATAAGTCCAACTTACATTTCTCAGTTTATGCTGAAAGTACAACATGCGATTTTCAATAACCTAAGGAGTATCAAAATGGGACTAACATCTCCAAAAGTGTTCTCAAAATTACTTTTATATATCTATATCCCACACTCACAGCAGCTCCATGTGTGTTTGTGTGTGTTGCTTTCAACAGCCGAACATGGCACAAAAAAATAAGAAATGCTAAACGAATTTGAAACATGCCATTTTCGTCGCTGTTGTTTCTGTTTCTTTTTTGAGTACCTTAGGAGCCATGGTCCAGCCCATGGTGCTAGAGCGCTGTGGCGGTGCTAGGCGTCCGTCATAAATTCTCGTTATACAATTTAAAAACATTTGCTAAACACGCATTTCCTGCCTGGACATGGCCAATGGCTGTGGAAATGCGAATGCGAATGGCTGTGGGCACCGAAAAACATAACATAAATTTACTTTTTAGCCGGACAACGGCCGCTTAGAAGGACCCGCTGGAAAAAGGACACTCGAACGCCCATGGAGATAAAATTGTCAAATGTTTGATGGATGCGAAACGAAATGAAAATTTATTTATATGTATGCACGGGTGCGGGTATGTGTTTGTGTGTGATGTTTGAACGCCGGAAATTCCCGCTCCATTTGGTATTATGCATATATATTTTATTTTTTCTATATTTTGTATTTGGCCTTTTCATTGAATAAATAGATCAGAGAAATATTTGCGGCTCTCTCTTTCTCTCACGGTATCTTTCTCTATGGTTCCGTGTTTATTTGGATATGCAAAAAACGTTTTAAGTTAATTTGCCATGAAGTGTTTCTGGGGCGATAGGAATTGAACGGGAATTTGTTTTCAGTTTCTGATACCCATGCAGTGGAGGGTATTATGATTTTGATCAGGTAAACTGCTGATGGCACACAGAAATACACACACAAGGATATGAGTTGATGGCTATGTGCATTCCAACAGTTTATCTAGCTGAATTCTTGGTTCCTACAGGTTCTAACAGGTTACATAATGATCATAATCTTCAATCTCTCTAGAGTATCTTTAATTTCGATTCCCAAAAGCGAGCACTTCTAGCCATTTATTTTGAACGATTGGGCCCTTTTTTGGTTAGTCAATAAAAAATATCAAAACGAAAATTGAGCCATTGACATTTGAGTTAAGTTATTTATGTATGTTTTTTTCCAAAACATATATTGATTTAAAAAATATCCTGTCATCGTGTCAACAGCATTTCTCCCTTCCGACACGGTTCCACCATCATTTACCGCTTCGTTCGGTTCCGCCTTTCAGGCTGCCAGGAAGGCAGCTTTTGCTCATCGAAGCACAAAATTAGTGTGGAGCTAATTTAGAGACCTCAGCGGATAGGACCCATAGATGGGATAGAACACGAAAATACGTGTCAGTTCTCCCACACACACGGAAATAACACCGAGTGGGTCTGAGTGCTGGAACGGACAACGTGACGTGCCACTCATAGCCATGAGCCTTGAAAATTTATTAACACATGCCAATCATAAAAAAGTGCAAATCGCATTTTCATTCGAACAAAAGCAGCCCGCCCCCTCCGACCAGATATCGAAAATGGAAAGGAAAAACTCGGCTAGCTGAAGGGACGTTCCACAGAGCGGTTTCAACTGAATATCACAAAAAGGCAATGTGTGAACATCAACAGGATAGAAGGCCTAAGGCCGATTCTTCAATTAAACGAAAACCAACAAGTATAAGGCTTTTTCCGGACATTTCTACACACACAGAAGCGTTGTTTTATCTGTAGGAAATATCCAATGAGTTTTAAGGCTAATCGGCTTTGAGGAACACCATTCAAATGGATATTTTGCTAGGCAGCTCAAAAATTACAGTCACGTTTTCGATTATGAAAAATTGTATTTTTCTTTTCTTGTATTCCGACGCCAACCTCCACACGAATACAATCTTCCCAGTGTGGTTTTTTCTCTGTTCTGTTGATTGTAGGTGCATTCAAACATTTATTTATTTATTATTTATAGCCGGCTGTGAGGGACACAGAGCAAAAGTCCAGGCACAGTAACACAAAATGTGTTGCACTCTGCTGCCCGCCTGCTGTGACAGTGTCGCAATATGCACAAAGAGTGGACAGGAAGGAAATTTAAAGACCGCCTGCGGTTGGGCCAAAACTATTAATTGATTTTGTCTCTGCCTGTGTCTCTGTGGTGTTTGGGTTGTCCAAACGCAAAAGGGAGCACTGCAGCCATCCTTTATACCTTGTCCCGAGTAAAGCCTCTCTCCATTCCGATTATTGTGGCTTTTGTGCAGTGGGGCGCGGCATTAGCTCTCGGACACCGAACTGAACTGCTTAACTTTCATGCAATTTGCAGGCTGGAGACAGCAGCACACAACAAAAAAAGTCAACTACTTTTTGGCTACCCGCATAAATCTCAGGCCCAGCAGTCATGGGAGCAAGGGAGAGAGAGCGAGAGAGAGAGACCATTTTGCTTATACTACTCGTACGTTCAACGACAAACAATTTTATTGTGCTTGCCACATGGAACACACTCTAGCAGACAGACGAACGCACATGGGTATATCCTTGGACAATGGTATATGGGTGAGGTTAGTGGCCAACAACGACGAAAATTGCAAAAGGATATGACTTACACACACCCAAAGCACACACAGAGACAGAGAGCAGGTTGAAGCGCTGCAGGATGGTATAACGACACCAAAGGTTTCCTCTGATGGGGAATAAAAGATATATTCTATACACTTGTCAGATTAAAGCTCATCGTCCATTCAGCCAATAATCCATCACCACTGTCTCTTGTGCCACAATTAATACAATGTACCCTTGAACCCAGCGATTACAGGGTATAAGCGCAGACACACACTCAGACAGTGGCAGGGCGAGAGAGCCGCCCCGTGCGGTTGCAGTTTTATGCGTTGGCATGACTACCAGCCACGCCCACTGTCACAAAGTGAAGGAAAATAGTGGGAGAAGAGCATAAGAGCATTTCCCAGCAGCACAGCTTGATCCTTTTTTATCTTCTATTTGATTTTCATTTTTAATACGAAAATAAGTTTAGCTTAAAATTGAATTATTTGATTTATTTTTGGAGAACGGGAACTACATAAGGAGAGGCACACACAGAGCTAGAGAGCTACCACAGCGAGTTGGCGGAGTGGGGGAGGGATAGGATAGAGTGTGCAGAAAACTTTTCTTATTTGGCCCGAACCAGTGCCAAAAGTGCTTTTGGCCGGTCCAATGTTTGTTAGCCAGTTTTGTCTGCGCTTTTGACTTTGAGCATAATTTAATCGGATATTTGTTGCTGCTCCCAGCTTCCGCTTTCCGTTTTCTAGTTTCCAGTTTTATATTATTTAAGTTTTTCCCTTTATCCGCTTCCTATCTCTCCCGCTCTCTCTCTCTCTCTCTCTCTCTGCCTAGACCCAATAGATTTTTACAGATTCCATTTGACAGGCAAAACTAAATGGAAATTTTTCTAAATCAAATTTACGTCCTAGCTTTTTGCGGGGGACACATACATAAGGCTCTAAGTTAATTTTTTGTTGGTTAGTCATGGCATGCGGAGCAAAACAAAAGATTTTAATCATCTTAATTAGTTTACGGTTCTGATTCCGCACAAAACGAAACAAAGTGAAACCGAAAAATGTTAACAAAAAACAAGGGAGATAAAAATGACTGGTACAAGTCGATGACGAAATACCCTTTTAGTTTTGCTACCATTCGGTTGTATTTATTTATACCTATAAAATATGAATTCTTAATTTAGGATTTCGTCTTGCTATTGGGAAAACCTAAAAGCAATTATCTACAGTAATTGGCAGACAGCCCTCAAGTGACAACTCCCCTCTGATAAAGGGTATCAAGATGGGCGAAAAGTAAGACTAACATCTCCAGCAACCATTTGTTGGGATGAAAAATTGCTTTGGCTAACAACTTTGCACATGTTGCAGCGTGCAACCCGCAACTGTCTGTGTGAGAGAATACCTGTGCATGTGTGTATGCAACGTGTTTGTTAGCCAAATTGAATTTATGACCTGTGGCGCTGCAGTTACACATGTGCACAGCATATGCTGGGGCAGGTACAACCGAGCAAGGCAAGAGGAGAGGATGCGGTGACTCTTTGCCGGGGCGACATTGTTAAATTTTGCGTTCTAATAGCCAAAGTGTTGCACCTGACAGTTGAGACAGCCAACGAGCCAGAATGTGCCCTGTCACACTTGACCCCAAGCCAGGACCAGGACCAGGACCAGGACCGTTCCCCGGCCTTCCATTCGCTCTTTCCGACTGTTTTAATATGCCAGCTTATTTGATGGAGTTATTTCTTTTTGGTTTCGGCTTCTGCCTGGCTTACAACTTTTTGGGGGAATAAAGCCCAAAATTGGATGAGCAAACTGCTGTGAGAAAAGGATTTGCTTAGGGCTTAGAAATGGCAGTACGAATGATAATCTGGATGATTAGATGAATGGAAACAAGTACCTCAATCACTCAAGCATTTGTGCATGGATATGGCAGGAAACGAACTAGAATTTAGAATCGCAGCATTATTATCTCAGTTGTAACACTCTATTATCAAAGCTCTCAAACGCCGTCAGCTGCCGGATAATACCTTTCTCCATCAAAAAACTCTTGCAGGAGAGCAGGAAAAGCTCCTAAGCGAGCGAACTCTCAAGTGCCACTGTGCAAAGCAATGGAAGTTAAAAGAAAGTAGCTTATTGCTGGTGCAAACAGAGCTGAGCTTAGAGTTTTAAAGGAAAGGAAGTTACAGAGTGATCTACCATAGAGACTCGTTGTATTAACTTTCACTTTCTTCAGCAAGAGTAATGAGTGGCACAATTCCATCTCGTGATGACAATCAAAAGCTCACCCTCTGTGACCTTTCAACATACTTCAATTTCGATCTGCTCGCAGGCACACGTAATAATTTTCCATTGTCTGTAATCTCCACACCCACACGCTGTGCCAAGTCCCAGTCCGGAGGCGTCTTTAATTAATTGAAGCCAACTTTGTGCCGAAATGCAATCCGACAATTTGCTGAAGTCCCACGGGGCCACTTTTAAGTGACTTCTGCATGCAGTGCCCACACGGATGGGGGTATACGATTCGGTGTCAACTAGTTGCTTGGCCTGGGCCTTCTGCCATCATCAATATGTTGTCCAGAGCCAAAAGCTATCCATTGCCAGGCACACAGACACACAGACACACAAAGCATGCAGCATACTTTCCGTTTGCATAATTTCGAGGGGCACCTGGTACTTCTGCTGAGGATAAGGATGGCAGGGGGAAAACTTATGCGCGAACCGAAGGCTGGATGGAGATGCCATTTGTATGCATTTGCCAAACTGAGCTCGGGTCTGGCTCTGAGCAGCACGTACCCCAAATGTACGTAAGCCCTTTCACATGCATATGTGTCTTTTGGCTATAGACAGAAGCGGGAGCTAAAGTCCTTGTTTTGGATGTCCTGGCCCCGGCCTCGGCCTCGGCCTCGTGTAGGAGCCATGTTTTGGGCTCATTGTTGATATCAACACAATTTAGTGTCTTATGCAGGTGACCCAGTCCTAGTTGTTGCTGTTTCCACTGGCACTATGCAGAGCTTTCCTAAATACCCAACCTACTGGCTGTACGACATCCTCCTGCTACTCCTCCATTCCATTCCATGCCACACACACACACACACACACGAGTGCTCGTGCCTCCTGCACCTGCATGGAAAACAAAATGAGTTGCATGTTGATTAAGTCACCTGTACACACACTTTTCCACACACTGGCTGCGAAAGAGGAGGACCTATAGCAGGTGGGAGAGATGGAACATACTCGTAGGTAGCAGAAGCAGAAGCAGAGGTAGTAGCACATGTCGAGAGCTTTTTGGCTTTCGCCAGGAAGTTCTTGCTTTTTCTGCAGCTGCTGCTGCTGTTGCCTTTACTGTTGCTTCTGCCTCCTAAAAATTGCTTCATTAAGTGTTTCTTGTTAGCTGTCTGCAGTCTGTGTATTAGTAACGCTTTTATGCTAATGTCCTTCCAAGAGGGGGCTACGTTACAGGGCAGTCCTTCGAGTCGGCGGGGGAGACTGCAACCAATAGACTTCACGGCAACTCGTATGGATATTCCTGCATGAATATGATGCATGTGTCAGGGACATCCTTTTGTTTTCGGGGGCAATCAACAATGGCTGGAATCTCTCTGGTAATCCATTACTGCGTATTCCTGACAAAGAATATGGCTCTGGGGAAGCATTTTCATTGGCTGCATCGAACACTCGTAGCTGGACAGAAACACACAGACTGCAGCTCTCTTGAGCTAATCGGATTAGGGGCATTTTTTCAGTAAGAGAGATGGATCCAGTGCCAGATATAGGCCAACAAAATCTAGAAGAGTCATCATCCATTTTCACAACAAAAGAGTTCCCTTTTGGATGGCATTTCATCATCATTTCAATTTAGTCTACCCTTTTAGTTCCTTCATCTTTGTCCTTAGGCATTCTGACACTTTTCTTAAGATTTACAGCACTCTAAATCTTTGGCTACGTCTCTCTCCCTTTGTCTTTACCTTGGCTTGACGTGTAATTTATTTTTGCACTATTTTTCAATTATTTAATTTCCTTTACAACACGCTCACACACACAAAGACGCATAGAGGCAGTAAATGAAATGTAAATTGAAAAATCTGCATCTGCTTGGCAATCAAGATACTCCAAGCGAGAAGAGACCAAACGAGAAAGCGAGAGAGGAGAGAAGGAGAGAATATCCTTGCACTTCTTTGTCGAGCTGTTTGTTTCTGGTTCTTACATAATCTGGTGATGTACTGCAGTAGAGTATGCTCCATTTGTGGAGAAGAATGTCAAGACAGAAGAAAGAGATTCTGTTTTAGATAAATTTATATAAATTAAATAATAAATAATTCTAATTTTTAAACATCTAAAATAATATTTTCTCTGTAAAGGGTATCCCCTGTCGCTCAATCCTTCTGCTGTTCTGTTTCCCTATCACATCCCCACTTGAAAGCAGCTTCCCTTTCCTTTCTGTGTGTGTTTCCCTGGGCTCTAATTGTCTCAATTTTAGCAGCCCACCAACAGTTTCAATTAGGCACAGTGCCACATTGCCTTGACGATTACAGTCGGTCTCCCAGCGCTCTTGCCGCTCATTTTGTTCCCAGCACATATGCAAATTTTTCAAGCTATTTTCTGGGAAATTATGCCAACGTTGCTGCTGCCACTGCCACTGCCACTGCCGTCGACACATACGCAGCTAATAAAATACGCAACGAACTACGCGATGCCTGAGTGATGAGGCAGCCAGGCGTTTGCCATAATTTATGTTGCGGTAAACCCAACCGGGGGAGTCAGCCACCCACCCAATCACCCAATTTCCCGGCAGCGTTTCACCTTTTCATCGTGGCGGTGGAGCGCTGCGGATCCGTCCCTGTTTATATTGCTTATTTAATATGTGGCACGGTTGCCTGGATCAGCGGTGGCAACAACAATGACTTTTCATTGAGTTATGCCGCTCATTTGAAGCGTCAGCAGTCAGCAGTCACCATAGCCATAGTCCCCGGCCATAACAATGAGCTCATTGCTGTGCCTGCAACCAGCAACGACAGCAGGGCCAGAACACTCCCCATATACTCCGCAGTATAACCGCCGACCTTAAATAGTGGCGCGTGTCAATTTAGCGCTTGGATATGGAATATCCTGCCATCTGGCAGCCTCATCAGGCATCAGGCATCAGGTATCAACAGCTGCCAGGCAAGCCCCGACCTGATCTGACTAATATGGAAAGGAAATGTACTCTCCACTAACAATCGAAATCCTTCGATTCCACATCGTTCAATCCTTCACTTAGTTATGATATTTACATAATTTTGCAATCAACTCAAGCTAATCCATTCAAAACATTTCAAGTACATAAAATTGCATACATCTAAAGGTCTTCTCGCATCATCGAAGCACACCGCATAAATGTATCCTTAACATCCATAAATATTCATATTCATATCCATCCGTATCCATGAGTGCAAGTTCAGCCATTTCGCAGCGAGCGAGTGAATCCGAATGGAGGTTCATTGAAATTATTGACAAAATGTAGCGACAACCTTTGAATACTGAAACACGTCGTCCTCATATACCTGATTCTCCTTTTGTATCTTGGTCTGTGTGTGTCTGTGTGTGTGGGGGCCAGTGTGTTCGTGTGTGCATCTTTTGCGAAAGTATCGCAACAACTTTTGTCCGGTTGCATTCAATAGATGCTTCTTATCAAACATTCACAGCCCGTTGGCAAGTTTCTATGGCAACTGAAGACAAGGGCAACTGGGGACTGGGCTACTGGGTGGCTGGGTGGCTGGGGGCCAACGGAATTTCAACATTGCGTAACTTTTACTCCCATTTCTGCAACCCGATCCACACCATCTATGACATGGCAAAACGCAGCCTAACTGGCTGACTTGACTGCCTCTCTTGGCTGGAAAACGACACTCCTCCTTCGCTTTGAGTTTGAGTTTGAGTTTGAGTTCAGTTTCAGTTCATTTTTCATTTCTCATTCAAAGAAAAGCGCGCCAGCCGAAGACAGCCACTGTGCCGTCAACGCCAATGCAGCTGCTAGGATTTTCTTGTTGTTTCTTTCGTTCCCTCTTACGATACACTCTCCGTTGGTATTACGCCTATTCGATTAGTTCGGATGAGTGAAAAACAATCTTGGCTGAACCTCATGCCTTATGGAAATGCAAAAATCAAAGTCTTGAATCAATCGGCACAAAGTGCTGTGCATAAAGGTAAAGATTTATGTTAAACATCAAATAATTATCTCAGGCTTCCAATTCCCAATGACTGATCATTTCTTAAGGGTACTTTAAACTTCGTTCTGTTGAGCCCACGCTTCCTTTTCTTATTTCCTTCTTTATCTTTCCTCTTCTCTTCGTGGTCCTTTGTGCCTGGTCTGCTTTTCATATAACAACAATATTTTATGCTCAGCTGTCTGGCTTTTTATGCATTTGCCCGGCTGCCTATGTGAAAAATTACAGAAAGCCCGCAAGTAGTGGCTAAGTGCGGAGCAAGAGAGTCCCTCTCTCTCTCTCTCTCTCTCCCTCTCTCTGGCAACAGCCACAGAGGCGGCGTGGCGTCTAGGGCCAAGTGTTTGCCATGCACTTGACTGTGTTATTTTTGCGTCCTGCCCGGACCCAACGCATAAATCAACCTGCTGCAAACACTCACACAGGCTTGCAGACACTATATACATATATGGGAGAGGAAACCTCATGACAGGAGATCGGGATAACTATTAAAGCGAGAGGTTGGACCCCTTAAAGATGAGCCCGCAATTCGAGGCGACAAATTTTATTGAGCATCTGCTCAATGATGCAACATAAAATGTTGAGTGGAAAATTACAGCAGTGGGAGCTTCTTTGCAGCAGTAAAAATTCATGTGGGCTAACATTCGAGAGATCAGCAAACGAGAATGCAACAAGGCACTCTCAAAACTGTTAAAAGAATTAGAGATTAAAGTGGAGTTGCCGACACAAATGTGTGTCGGTAGACTTGGCTTAGTTGCTGTCTGTCATTCAATAAAGTTTTCACTGCTCTGCAACTGCAACTGCAACTGAAGTTTGAACTGAGGAGAAACTGTTGCAATTACGATTGACATACGCAGTAGCCAGAGAGATATGCAAAAGAGTCGAATATCAAGGAGAAACAACACAAAACACTCAACGAAGAAGTTATACTCTTTAGGACTCTACACTCTATACTCTACACTTTGTTCCTCCAACAGTTTGCTTAACGATTCCCCCAAAATTTGTTTATTTATTACACATACAAAAAACTTTTAGCCATTACAAAAAAAAGTCAAGTTTTCCCCCGTGCAGTTTGCCGCTTTCTTGGGAGTAGCTTTCCCTTACATTTGATAGCGAAACGTTTATCTTTGTGGAATGGAAACATGAAATGGGTTTGCCTTAATTAGCACACTAAAGCAAAACAAAACAAATTGTTGTGTGTGTTTTGGGGAGCTCAAGACAACTTGGCTGCGACTATCTTTCTGCATCTTTGGGTTTACATTTCTTTCTGTAACTTTTGGCTTACTTTTCCTTTGCAACCCACAAATACGTGCATGAATATGGGTGTTTTGGAGCGAGATTTGTGTGTGTGTTTTAGCACTTTTAATTTTAACAATAGCGAAACTTGGCCGCTGATAAAACTATAATCGAGAGCGGGGAAGCACAGGTTTCCGCTTCCAGGCGTAATCTGAGGGCAATCACTGAGAGCAGATCCACCTTCTACTCCAGAGCACCCTTGCAAATCGCGTAATAAGCTTAATGCGCTCATTATGATGTATTTGGGTCTTGGGTTCCCTGCGTGCTAAGACCATCTCCGATGTCTGTTGTCCCCGACAACAGGCAGACATGTGGCTGGGAGTGGCTCGGCGGGAGCATTGTCATTGGAGCATTACGTTTTTCGCCGCTTGGCCCCATGATTATCGGCATCAACATGAGCATCAGCTACAGCATCGTTTCTTTCGTTAATTTGCATTATTCTTTACTCGTTTTGGCGCATTCTCCACTGTTTTTATGACATTTTTAATGACAGTTGAAATTTGATGTGCGCAGATTTTTGCTGCTGCTTGTGTAAAGTTTCGAGTTTGTCCTTGAGCTAAATGAGGATTTAGCGGGTAAAGGTTGTCCACGTGAAGAGAAATAGGAGAGAGAGGAGCGTGATTTTTATATGGTGAAAGTGAAACGTGCTATGAAGGCTTAATGGGTTTTCTTTTTATAGTTCAAATGAGCAACTAAAATGGATGTTTTCCCAACACAAAATGTACATAAAATTCCCTTAGCAGCGGGTTAAATTAAAATATTATTTATGTGCTTGAAAAGTGCAAAAGAAAACCCCCTACACATTCACATCATTGCAGGGAGCGCAGTCATTTGCCATTTATCATTCGAAAACTAAAGAGCAGCCGGCACTGGCACTGCTTTTTCTCTGTCTAGATTTCTGCATTTCTTTTTCTTTTTTCGCCACTTTGGTGTCGTGGCTAGTGCTGAAATTGTAGAGTGGCCAAAAATGCTTTGGTTTTGGCCAAATGCTTTGGGCACTTGTTTAATTTTGGCCTGAACATTACGCTTAATGCGTTTACACAATAACCATGCGTTCTCGCCGCCACTCCAAGTCCACCGCCACCGCACCCGTCCTTTTCCTGACGCCCTGCTAATGGCCTTATAATTACTGTCCACGTCCGACGAAAACCAGAAAAAGCGTCGAAAGGGAATTGGCCCGTCCAAAGCCAAAGCCAAAGCCAAAGTTAACAAGAAACAGCAGCACGAAAAAAAATACGAGTCCAAATGCTACATAGAAATGCAGCGGGTTTCATTAAATGCTCGAATTATGTACTTGCTGGCAGAGCTGCCGGCACCCTCATTCCCGTAGTTACTCTTTCCTTTGCTTTCCTGCACCATGCCAAGTGGTGGCAAGCTGCCGCGGACAGCAGCCTTGACTTGAGTGCCACCGCAGTGGAAGTGCGGCTGGCGGCTGTCCGGGTGACCAAAAGGACACTCAATTGTTCCACGAGGCGAAGCTTAAAATTCTCTTTTGAATTAATGGAAATCGTAACACACAGCACAACTCTGGGATAAAAATGCTCCCTTGAGATCTAAATAATATTTAACAGTGCCAAAAGGCTTCCTTTCGATTAGGTAAACCCCTGGAAAGGGTATGACATGTGGGAATATTGAAAAAATACCTCAAAGAATAAGGATAAGCTTGCAGCCGAGGAAGAAGCATCACCATCAGAGCCAGACACATCCTTGGAGTCACATAAACCATGCAAAAGCGTTTTCCCGCGCTAGAGCTCACTATTTTATCGGACTGCAGAAGCGGGAGACAAACCTCCCAGAGCTGGCCAAAACTTTCAAATAAGAAAAATGACTTTGCATGCATGTTCTCGAACGGATAGACGATGCGGATGAGAATGGGAATTGGGATGGCTATCGGGTTGGTTGGATGAAAGGAAAGGATGAAAAATGCAGCTGCTGAAACTGTTCACGCATGCAAAATGACAAAAAAGAAAGTTGCCGACAAGTGCCGACATAAGTGGTGATGCACAGTGCGGTTCGAAACAGATGAAGGCATTTGAGGACTGATTCATATTGGGATTCTGCACGCAACTTCAAACCAATTTGATTTCTCTCTTTACTAGCCACGAAATTCGATTTAGCCAACACTAGAAATGATTCTGCTGTTCTATGTGCGATGAAACGCACTGTATCCACAAATATGCATATTTTTGGCACCCCGTTTTTTGTGCGTTCAAGTTGTGGCTTAAAGCGTTTGAGACTCTTAAAGCGAGTAGCGGAGCTCGGCTAATGCAGATGACTGCCCCAATGCTGCGCTTTGCTACTCCCTCTAGCTGGGGTTATCGTATTTTCCAAAACTGCTGGAAAATGCTACAGCAGAGAGCGGGGGAAAGTCTGAGGTTAGTGGGGCCTCGCCTCAAGTTGCGACCAAGTTGACTGCACGGTTAGTTGGAGCTGCTCCATAGCGCGTCTCCAGTGTCATTTTGAATTTGTAACAACATGCGCACACGACAATTTGCATTTCCGCTTGCCAATGGGTTAGTTTTTTCACCAGACCCAACTCTATATCGAACCCAACCCTATCCCTTTGGGGAGATAGTCGGTTTCTTTGGGGAGAGTTTCATTTCACTTTGTGTGCGGATATTTCTTTAAAGATGCAACGAGCATAGTTAGCCCAAAAATAGAACCCAAACAAAACGATGCAAATTGACAAACAAAGATGCACTGAAGCTGAAAAGGAAAAACAACAGAGCAGCCGGAGAGAAGCCGAAACAGGACAAACAACAGAAGAGAAAAGGCCAGCACAGTGCCAGTTTCAGTTTCAGTTTCAGTTTCAGATCACAGCAGACACGACCCATCCATGCCCGTCCAGGCAGTTTATAATTGAACTGTGGCCCAGTCGAGCGAATCATCGAATGTACCAACGCCAGGCAGCCTGGGTACTGTACCAAAATAATGAAAATGCAACTTAATTTCTTGGCACAAAATGCAGAGCACATTCACAGGAACATTAACGGCAGCAGCACCACCAGAGTGAGGGAGGAGCCTGCCTGGTGGCGGTGGAATCAGTATAACCCTGGCAATTGTGACAATTTTTGGTGTAGACGGACACTCTGGCTGGCTCCACAGAGCCCACAGTCGCTCTTTTCTCTCTGTGCGTCACAGTGTCTATCAATAAAATGTTGGCATAAAAGCTTTGAGCCTGGCCATAAACGGAGCGTATGCTTGATGCGTATAAAACAGAGATGAGCGCAGCATGGACATCCGTGATCACGGGTCAGCCATGTTGTCATTGAAGGAACGTAAAGTGATTAAGTGATTCTTTAAAGAGTTTCTTGAGTTGTATTCCACTTTGAATGAAATCGAAGTGTGTCTTTTTGTATGTATATTCCCATCACTTCTTTTGCTTCGAGGCATTGTGATCGGAAGCTTCTCGTTTGGCCTCATCTCATACACTCATAGACACATTGCTGCTGTCGTTGCTTTGTGGCAAGCTTGTCCCAAAGCAAGTGGTACATGCATCGAGGGCTACACTGTGGGAAAGTTTACACAGAAAAGTGCTTTAAATGGCAGCGAGGGACAGTGTAGGGCAGCAGATGGCTGTTCAGTATGAGAGAACAGTAGCCTAAAAGTAGGATTTTTCCCCTTTTCAATTGTGTTTTTCGATTTGATCGGTAGCTGGACATTCTTCATTGCTGTTCTCAGTGCGGAAGTAAGTGCAGGAATGGGCTACGGTTGCCGTGCCAACCCTTTGCATTGGACACAATGGCCACTAACTAACAGGGCTGTCTGATTTGAATGTAATGGCCCTCTTTGGTCACATCACCGAGACTCCTATTCCTGTTGGACATCATACCTCACATTCGGTGTGCATACCGCACCACCACTGTTGTGTTTCCCTACGCTTTAACCACATTGACAGTTTCCCTTTGAAAAATCAAAAAAAAAGGGGGAAAAAGAAGATCTACAACAATTTTGTGGCTTTCTGTGTGGCCATGCACGCATACGCATAGTTTTCCATTCCACAAATTGAGGGGCTCAATCAGTTTTGTGCCTTTTGACTTTGAATTTGATTTTGATTTTGATTTTGACCAGCTCTTCTATGCACACACAATACAATGTGTGTGTGTGTGTGTGTGTGTGTGTGTGTATTGTGGCCTGCTTATTGGTTTTCTGCGGCAGGTGTGCCTGGGCCTGGGCCTGGGCCTGGGCCAAAAAGGAGAAGAGAACAAAAAAACCTTTTTATGAGCTTGTTATTGTCGTCGGCCACGCCTTTTGTGTAGTCCATAAAGTTGGCTTTTATGACCACTGCTGCTGCTGCGGGTCAACTCCTAATTGGAAGTTCTAAATTTCATTGTTTGGCTTTTAAGCTTCAATTGTTTGCGGTTCAAATGGTCATAAATATTGAGTGCTCCGGGGGCCTTCTTCTCTATTTATTTCGGACATGCTCGACATGTGCCGTGCTGCGGTCAATCAATCGAATTGGGCGACAATTGATGGGGATCGGGTGCACAGTGGTTGGGGCTTTTGTCAATTAAGGGATACATAAAGTGGCCAAAAGAAGGATACTCCTAACGCTACTCAAAGTGCCCCACAGAGAAGGTGATTTATGGGTAAATGAAAAGAGGGTATTCGTGGAAACTTCGTGAACGCAATTTAAATTGAAGATTCCATGAAAGCTCAAAGATTCCATAAGAACCACTTCTCTCGCTGGCAGAACATTTACCAATTTGTGGGCTAATGTAAATCAATGACCTCTTATTAAAAACTTTAAGACCCACAAATTGTCTGGCACGCTAAACTTTTGAACTTTTCGCAACCAAAGGCCAGCAGCTTTCAGTGTGGCGGAGGGAGCCCTCTCAGCCGCACAATGGAACGCTTTTTGCTATTAGCGCACAAAAGTCAACAAACATATAGAGCTGGAGTGGGAGAGACGTCCAATCCAGGGCCCCACTTCAACGTAAGAAGGAAAAGTAGGAAAAGAAAGCAAGAAAATCAAAAGATTACTCGAATGCGAGGATACCCTTTCACTCCCAAAAATATTTCTTACTTTCGCAGAGGACGCAAAATTATAGGAAAATACAACAATAGAAGAAGAGTCTTCCTGCTCCACATGGAAAATCGCATATACCCTCTGGATCAACAACTAATGAGCACTAAAAGGCAAATCCCAGCAAGTAATGCCAAGAAAACTTTTCAATTTGTAGGCAGCTGTTCAGCAACGGGGCCAAGCGGGGAGCGGGAAGCGGGGCAGCGACCAAACCATCAGCAATGGCATCGGCAACAGCATCTCTATATGGAGGAAAGTGTGCGTCTGTGGGTGGCATTTGATTCGTGGGAAAAATGTACACTGCCACTTGGACCTGGACTTCCGCTGTGGACTTCCGCACGCAAATTCTGTTTGCCCAAGTGTAATTTCTTAAGTAAAAGGTAAACACTTCCAGAGCCGGAAAGGAGCACGGCTGTGGCCCCGGACCCAGGCGCGATGCAAATGACAAATGGATGGGGACTACGGTGGGGTAGCAGTGACGTCAAAGGCACACGCCACCCACTCACTGCAAGGACAAACTGTTTGCAGTTCAATTTGAGAGGCAGAGAGGCAACGGAAATGGCAAACAGAGAAAACATAATATTTTTATGAACAAGTTTTAACTGCATCACGAATCGCATTACAAAGTGGACCAAAGCCCAAGCCCAAAAAGTCTTAAAAGCGATTTGCCAAGAGCAACAATCCCGCAATGAAACGAAAAGTGCAAATAAATTATTTACATCCATCTCTGCAGTGTGGCTTTCGACAGTGCGTCTCTGGAAGATAAGTTTGCTGAGATAAGTTCTTGGAGACAATATTGTAGAGCCGAAGTTCTAACAGGTGGATGGATGGATGGTTCGGACATTAAAGTCTTTAATCCAAGCTTCAGTTTGTGCAAATTTGAGTGTTAGTCAGCACGAGTTTCCACTTAATTATGTCGTAAAAACGAGGCTTTGTCTCAAGAAGAGAAAACTAAAGTTTCCTTGTGCAGGAATGTGTTTACCTTGTAAGCTGAACTTCAAACACTATAGAAACATGAACAGCAGCAACAAGCAACCAAAACGAGATAGGAAATGTCCGGAAATATATGTGAATGTGTCTATGAGTGTGCTCAGACAGGCAGACAGTGAGAGACAGGTAGAGCCACACTGATTTCACATAGATTTATGTTGTATACCTCACTTAAATATACAAGATTCAATGAATTTTCAATTAACTTTGATTGGCACTTTTCCTTATGCAGAACCCACTCCTCGAGTGGACGGATGTTGCCTGTTTGTGGTTGTCTGATGCGGAAGGGAAAGAAGCAAAACCTCAACCGAAACCAAACCAAACCAAATGATACATCAGACGAGGGAATACGCAGCTATGTATATGTATGAATGCAAAAATACTTGGGCCGAAACCTGTCAAATATGAAGTTTACACAAGCTACAAGTATGTTTAACACCGGAAGAAATAGGAATGGTTGAAGTATATTTGTATTAAACAAGTGCTAAAGCACTCCCTGTTATTTCTCCAAGTGTATCCCAGAGCAACAACATGCCAGCTGGACAATCACAGCATTTGGTTTGGCTATTTGCTTCTGTAAGCTACGAGCATCAGCATCAGGAAGTCATGTCAAGCTCAAAGACAAACAAACAATCGGCAAACAAACAACAGCTGAGCCACAAAAACATTCAATGACATTACAAAAACTTACCAATAATTCAGTTTGCATACATTTATTGCGTAAAACAATATGAACCAGAAAAGCACAGGAGGGAGAAAGGCGTTTTAACAGAGCAATATCCAGCACCAAATAATTACTGTGACAAAATACAGTTTTTATGCTAAATTGAACGAATTTAGTATATTTTTGCAGTTTTCATATATGCATTTCGAGTTTTTTCGCTTTGTAATCCATTTGACTGACGATTTTTGGCTTTGACCAAAATCATTTTATGGCCATTTCATTTCACTGTTTATTTACATTTCTAGAGGGTTGTTAGTAAACAAAATGGTCTGCCAAATAAGTAATTCTTTTCATTTTTGTAGGCTTGATAGGAGAACCAAATGATGCAAGTGCAGGCAGTAGTCTGTGAATTCATTACCTACAAATTGTTGTGTGAATAAATTCCTCTCGTATTTGTAATATATTTTTGCATCGAATAGCTTACAATTGTTGTAATGTTTACGTATTTCCATGCATCCTCATCACGCATCAAATAAGTATTTGGGACCCCGGGCAACACCGATGGCCTCGGCACCACTCTCGTTCCACTTGTCGAGAGCCAATGTTCTAATTAATACCCTCCCACACGAGCAGCAAAAACAAAAGAGTTTGGGGCCTCAGCACATAATACTTACAAAAGGCGCCCCCGCACAGCTACTCAATTTTTCACGCTTCAAGTTCAGGAAAATAGAAAAAATAAAAATATAAACAGAAGGAGCAAAATACAGCAGCGGCAGCAAATATTAGGCACACAAATGCCAGCAATCAAAATGCAAAGCTGTAAATAGAAAAAAAAAATAAAGTGAGAGATGGAAAGAGTGGTGGATAGAGAACGAAAGGGTGGGCGAGTGTGACAGAGAGAGAAAGAGAGAGAGAGAGAGAGAGAGAGAGAGTCACAAACAAACTACGACACGCTTGGCAAAAGGCTTATTAAAAACGCATAAAAGAAAACGGCACGTTTACAACGCAGACACACACACACACACACACACACATACATGCAAAGCGTGGCCCACACATGCCCACACACACACACACACACACATGCATGAGGCACTCGGGCGCATAAATCCGCGCTAAATGAGTTTAACACTTGGCTTAATAGTTTGGTTTTATGAAAAGCAAAAAAAAAAGAGGAAAAAGAAAATGGAAAAAGAAAAAGCCACCAGAGAAGGAGAGTGGGGTTGGTTGGTGGCAAAGCAAAAGAACATGTCCATGGAGCAGAGAGCAGAGAGGAAAGCAGAAAAAAAAGCAAGCAGAAACGATAAAAGAATGATTACCTTGGATCGAAGCATAAGATACCCTTGCAGATGCCTCAGGCAGATATGCAGATATTAGTTCGATCTCTGACAGCTAAATTTAGAGCATATCCGATATAATTAAGCTTTCTCAATATGTTTAAGCTACTCTTGTGCCCCCTTTAAAGGGTAGAGGAACCATACCATACCATACCATACTGTTATGCGCAATAGAAAACTTGCAAATCGCTTTTTGTTTTCATTGCAGCCCGGCTCCCATGGGTGGGGCATAAAGGGTGGCAAGTCAGGGCGGACATAGCTCCATAGGAGTAGTGGGAGTGGGAGTGACCGCCAGCCACACAGCCGCCTTTGAGCTTTTAGCCAGGCTTAGTTTGTGTGCAGTTTTTGTTTTTATTTCTATTAGCAGACTGCCTTGGTCCGCAGTCCACTGGCTAACTGAAAAGTTAAAAACTAGGCGGGCGGAATGCTTGGCTGGTAGAAGGTAGTGCGAAAACAAATAGAGCATTTTTTCAATGAAGGAGTTAAAGACCGGCCCAAGTAAAGGGTCGGCCAGCAAACGCTACATGACAACAACAAGAGAACTCATTATGCACGTCCAGTAAGGGGCTCAGAGGAGTCTTTTTTCTCTGTAAGCGAACAAGTGCTAAGCGAATTAGAAGCAGGAGAACTGTCAGTGAAGTGAGTATAATACCCTCTTAAAATACATTTGAACTGAACATCAAATGCATTGCCCTTCAGGAATACCCTAGCAGAAACATTCAAGGGCAAACATTTGCAGCTCTTCTTAGCATTTCCCCAATCGCTAAAGAGCCGTCGAGAAAGACCTGGAATAATTGCAACTGTTTTAAATATTTAACGTGCAGCAAGACAGACACAGACTTAGTTGGTGCAGCATGTGGAAAGTCACGACGAGTCAGCAGTTAATATTTTACAAGCTTTTTACTTTCAACATAATTACAGTTGCGGCGTCTAGCGGTGCACGGCAAGCGGGATTCCCGGCACGCGCTCCACGCTCGGCCCAAGCACTTTGAAAAACTATTTGCACACACATAGACAGAGAAAGGGAGAGAAAGGGAGAGAGAGAGAGAGAGAAGGAGTGTAAGACAGACACACATGTTGGGCACATACATAATTTAGTACAGCACTTGGACAACATTAACGTGTGCAGCCCCAGTGCTGAGTGGTTCCTACTCCTGTTCGTGGTCCTATTTCTTCCGGAAGACCCAGCAAACGGAAACACCTTCATACACACTAAGGCCTGCACCTGGTGTGCTTAGATCCTGTTAACATAAACATGCCTGCACTCAAAGAAATATATGGATAGACTTTTTAAATTCAGCCTACACCCAATTCGACTTTTCCGTATATATATATTTACATAATTTATTCAGCTATGCAAAACGAACATCAGCTCACAGGAAATACATAAAATCTCATACTTTTTCTGTAGATAATATCATTTGAGAAACGAAAACTCCCGAAATTCTTTTCGAAGTGCCTGGATATATTTTGTTATATTCTTTAAGTGTACAGCTAATACTTTTCCCAGCCAATACATACATATATGTATGTATATAATTTGCGGCACTTTTTTGTCGTTACTTTTATATTTTATTGGTGGAAGGCCAACTCCCTAGGCTCTCTGCACACTCCACCCATTCTGGCTGCACTTTTATGTCTCTGCTTCGCTTTTTTAGCCGTTGTTGTTTTTAATATTGTGTTTGCCTTAGCTACTTTATGTTTAAGTGCAGCTGTAGAATATATTTCGTAAAAAAAAACAGCACAGAAAGTAAGCAGCAGGAGCCGCAGTACGAAGCGAAGGTTTCTTAACAAGCAAACAAGCGTTGACAAGCCGTGGATGCTTTTTTTCTCTCTGTTTTCTGTGGCATGTTTTTGTTAATACTTTCTGTTTTTGTGGCGACTGCACAAATATTATTCATAGCGAAAGCTTAAAAGTGTGCAACGCCTTTTCCGCCAGATGATGATCTCTCCACCTCTGTCGCTCTTTTTGCCGCATTTCCACTGGTTGGCATCTGATCTGAATAGAGTTGTGGAGATGGTAGATTCGGCACTAGAATTTAGTTAAAATAAATTATGTTCTCTGTCTTATCTTTGATTCTTTTAAGACTTTATCTCAATCGAAGACCACACAAATGTTGGCTAGTGGAAACGTTCAGAAAGAGTCCTTGGGCACCCACGACGCATTAAAATTTAAACATAAATAAACAAAGGAGCATGTGTGTTGCCCGGAAGGAGTCTCTAACGTTGCCTGTGCCACCCTTTGTGATGGTAAATCTTAACAGCTAACAATTAAGTCGCATAACGAACGTTTTTGGGTAGTTATGGATGGATGAAAAAAAGAGAATAGAATGCAAACGCAAACTTTTTATTGCCACACACTTGCGGGCTTTTGGGGAAGTTCTCTGCTGTTGCCACAGATAAGCAGCTCTGGAAGAAAACTTTGGGCCATATAAAATCCCATACTGCTGGCAGGGACAACATTACTAACTACAAGTACAACTGCTGCAGCAGTAACTATCTGGGAATGAAAGACAGCCCAAAGCTCAGGCTGAAACTGAAACTGAAACTGAAGCCGGAACCGGAACCGAAGCACAACTACGATACAGCCGCAATTAATTTTGTGGCCACAATTGCCGTCGCCTGCTTGGGAGCAGAGGAAAAGGAAACCCACTCCAAGAGCTCAATGGAACGTGCCTGTTCGGGAGTGTTATCATTATGGAGCATCTTGTACCATTTAAATAATTACGAACTAACCAACCGAGTACGTACCCAAAAGGCATTGCGTGCCAAGCGAACGGAGCAGTCTGTCAGTCGATGGGCTACTGGATTTCGGTGCTCCTTTCTCTTGTAGTGGAAATTACCTTAAATAAAATACTTTTTATTACCTCGCCTTATGTGTTTATAAATAGTTTAGTCAATCGTTGTTTTAGTTGGCTCTGACATTGATAGCGGCCGTGTACACAAATTGGCCCCCAGATAGCGAAGGTTATTATGGTACTTAAAGTGTGCCCAACAGGTATACTGGCACCAACAGCAAAGGTGGAAGGTAGCTAAGTAACAGAGGGTGGAGTCGGATTTTATTATGACTAACTTATTACATAAAGATCTATGCAGAAAAACCTTGATAATAGAGTTAAATATTTGCATGATAACTGAGAGGAAGCTGTAAATATTGTTCTCGCCCCTACAGATCTGAGTTTGGTATTAACTCTTTTCCATTAGATTTCCTCAAACATTTTCCCACTGCATCGATGGTCACTCGAACGTTCGCCGCATGTTGAGCCATTTCCAATCCAGTGTCTACTTTAATAAAGCTCTGGGGTGATATTTTAATACCAAATTGACAGTGTCCCCGATTCTTTGTTGTAGCTCGTGCATTTTTTCACTATTTTTGTGTAGTTTTATACATTTTTTTTGCATGTCCCTCATTTTGCTGTTGTCAAACGAGCGATGCTCTGGTGGCTGAGGCCAATTTATCACACAGCTTGCCCCAATAGATTTAAATTGTCACATCGTTTGTCATCTGCAACAGCAGCAGCAGCAGCAGCGGCAAGAGAGGTCATCCAGAGAGGAGGTGCAGCTGACGCTGAGCGCGGTTAGCCGCTTTTTTATGACAAATATTAATACGATGCATGCATGCATATATTTATTAATTATTTTCCACTTGCACGGGTCAGAGAGAGAACTCTAATTAGGCAGAGGCATTGATGTTCAACTAATTATGAGCATCATATTGTTAATCACTATGACAACAACTCGCCAATAATCCGCTTTGAAAGCTCTACAGAGCGTGTCCGAACCGAAGTGCTTGATGCACTTGAAAGTTTGCTTATTTTATAAGCAAACATTAATAAAAGGTTGGTTTTGGTACAACTAAATCAAATGGATATTGCCTAATCTACTTATACTCCCACCTAAATAAAAATACCCTTTTGAAGAGCACTAAAAACAAATACTTAATAATCAGATGAGCACTCACTGAGAGTGAGCATCACTTCGATACCATCACTAATCAGACAAATTCAATTGCCATTAATGCGACAGCTTTATAATAAAATAATTTATGCGGCTCACCGAAGTGCAAATGAAAGCGCTGCGGATGGAAGGCGCTTAGGAGGATCGCATCCAAAGAGGGACACAGATGAGAGCACTTGGAAATCCTCCGGCAAACAATTGAAAACTAAAACATAGCAAGTGTCTCTAAGCGATTCAGCTGGGATTTCCTCGAGCTGTGAGTCCCGTCTCGTCTCGTCTCGTCTCTGCCTGTGTGCGTGCGTGAGTATCTGTGTGTGAAAATGTGCTAGAAATTAAAAGATAAAATACCAATTAGTGGCTCTTCTAGCCAGCTTTGGGGTTGAAGAGCTGTGGTAGCACCAGCTCTGTTTGCTAATTGAAAAACAAACTAAATTTGCAACAAATTAAGCCACAGACACGTACTGGCACAGAGTCGGCAGAGGCAGAGCTAGCACAGAGCCAAAGATGTATCTATATTCAAATGCAAAACGAACTGAAATACATATTCGCAAATTATGAAATATTCAAATACAGTTCCGGGCTGATGCAAATACGGGATACGAGGATGCGTGTGGATGTGCAAGCTAAATGCAAACAACTGAAAGCAATTGCAATCAGCCGAGCCGAGTGCTGAGCAAGCATTGTGTCTGACACTATCCCGGAGAGTTGCCTCTCTGATCTTCCTGTTTGTAAAACGGAAACGGATGTTGCATTTGTGCCTTTGATGATGCGTTTCTGCAACATCTTTCGTCCAATGCGTCCAATTCTCTGCCTCTTCTTGTTTGCCATTTGCTGTTTGCTGTGGCTGCTGTGGAAACTGCCTCCCAACGCATTCAACCCGCATGGCACGAGTACTCACGTATTGCTAAGCAATTTTCCTTACACTATTTTCCATTCTATGTTTTTTACACTTTTATGAAAATTCATGGCAAATTTGTTGCAGAATTAGAAGAACCTTCGATGCTCTGACAGAAAATCCACCAGAGCAGAGAACACATTTTCCAATAACGATTTTCCATCTTAAACCTCCTCTCAATTCCCCATTAAAATGTGTGTTGTAAGCTCAAGTCAAATGTGTGTTGTCATACATGACGTATGTGCAATTAATGTACGGCCATAAATTGTCAGCAAAAGAACAAGAAAATGTCGCTGGACGAGTGGAACTCCATATGAGAGATATGTATATGTAGGGTCCATTATTTTAAGGGCCGATATGCCCATATTGCAGCATGATTACGACTTAAGCAATTGTGTGGTGGAGTGTGCAGCGGAGCAGGAGGAACAGGCAAGAGTTATTGAAATGAAATGCTCGCAATATGGCCAATAAAAAAGATGCGGTGAAAAATAAACGGAACGCTTAAGTCCGGCCCGGCGGCAGCCACTTGGCGAAAAATGTTTGCCAACCAATATGAATGTGTGCTACGCGTATATGGTTGTGGATATACGAGTATATATGCATGTGTGTGGGTTAAATGCAGGCCACACTCCAACACAGACATGGGCAAACATGCATGCTGATGCCGTACTCTTACAGATGCACTTCATCTGGCTCTCAAAGTATGATTAATGAGCGTGAGAGTTGAATGCCAGCACAAGGAGGAGGCTGGCAAACGACCGCCATTAAAGTTGTTTTTACGGTCAGCTAGAGAGGAGAACCTCCACAAGGCAACGAATGGGAAATATCCTGTAGGAGTGAGGAATTTGAAGGCTTAAATTAAAGTCCCAGTAACCTCAGGCGACATTCAGCCTTATGAACCCTTCGAATGGCTCAATGGCAACGAATCGATTAGTGCTAACTTTACGCAGACACACAGCCTGATAAACCCATCACAAAGAGAGTATCGAATAGGAGGGCCCAATTGTTGGCCAATGTTTAATTGAGCCACCACATCGGAAGCCAAGCAAGCATTTCAGTAGCGTTCCATTGTCCATTCCCCCCATATGATAGGCGTTTTAAATACTCGCTTAAATGCTACCACCTCGCTGCCATCTTTGTACTCCTTGCATTCGTTTCCATACTTTTCCTGGCCAGTGATTGATGTGAGGGCCGCCATATGCCATATGCCGTATGCTAAGCAGCTTACAGGACTGCCAAAACTCACACATAAGTAGCTGAAATTAAATTTTCCTCTGTTCTATGTTCTCTGGCCGTAAGGGAAACTCCTGCTTTTCTGATGAGAAATTGCTTAAGCTGGGGCAAACATGGAAATGAATTTTTCAACAACGTCTTAGACTCGCTTGGCATGTTCCCTTAAGCTGTCTTAAACAGCCAGGCCAACACATCCAGTGTGTCCCGCCCCAGTGTGTGTAAGTGTGTGTAAGTGTGTGTAAGTGGTGTAAGTGGTGTGTGTCCCCGGCAGTGAGAGACGGGACAGCCGCCGAGGAAGCTAATAAATAATTGTCTGGTTAGCGGGAGAGATACAAAAGACGGCTCGCCGCCTACAAGTGGATGGGTTGAAAAATTCCGACACCAACACAAATAAGTACACATAAATCATGTGTGCTTCATCCTCCACTCCTCCTCGCCCCTTCTGCGTTTTCTTTTATTCATTCCTGTGCGAATGGCCACAGTCTGTGGCAGGAGTTAACGTCTTTGGGGACGAACAAAGAGTGTTGCCAGCTGTAGGAAAAGTTCCAGCTTCACTGGGAACTGACGTTAAAGTGTGCCAGAAGAAAGATCAACTGAAAGAAATATTGAATCTGTTGTCTTTGATTTTATTCTTATATCTCCCAAGGTTCCCTTCCATTTGGACTGGCCACTTTCATTGTTTGCTCCACTATCTTTTCCAACCAATTAATTGCAAAACATTAAGCTAGCAAATAGAACAAACGTGCAATGGGCAATGGAGAATTTCATCTAAAAATGAGCAGAGTTTGAGCAGGAAGCCATCTCAGTGCGTACTAGACACAAACTGGCGCATTCGTGCTCGTACAATTATCGCCAATTGTTGGCCATCAGCTGAGACTGGCCGAGTGAACAAAGGGTTAATTAAGCAGTTAAGTTTTGATTGTACGACACACACACACACACACACACACACACTCACACATGGCCATGCTCGTGCTGGCATAGAATGAGACGAAAGTCCATTTTATATGCAAACAATCGCGTTAATTTATAATCCTCTTACCAGGCCAAATTTAACACTGAAAGCCACTTGATTGTAGTGTTTTCCATTGTTGGAGCCGGTCTAAAATTGGCTGGGACACCATATCAGCATAATTTATAAATCAAATTAGATTTTAAACTTCGGTAGCACAATGAAAATGCAGCGGAAACCTGCAAATATAATATTTACTCAACAACAGCAAATCAATAGTTTTAAATGACTCTCGCACATGACTCTCGTGTGACCAGCTGAAGCTGAGGACACAGAAAAAGTATTTCTTTTACACCTCTCACTAATTAATCTTTTCTTCAAATCTCAAGATTCCCTTCTAAGCGCTAAGATGGAGTACCTACCACCAAGCAGCAAGCACCAAGCTCCTCTGCTTAAGCCCTGATTTGTACTTGTACTTCCTGCTTTTTCTTCCCCCTTTCTCCTGCCTTACGTGTTGATTCATTTGCCACATCTGCCCGTGTGTGTGTGCACCACAAGTCCAGTGGATTTCATCAAATCTAATTGAATAATTCAGGAGCTTTTGCTTGCTGGAATGTGTAGTGTGCAGTAGTGTGGCAGACATTAAAACCCCCGGGCCAACGGACAGTGCTTGGCCTGCAAGCGATTTATAACAATGCCACAGCAGAGGCAACAATGCTTAATGAGATATTTTATCTAAGCATTAGCCATAACACCTAACCAACAGCAGCTCGAAGAAGAACAGCAAAAGGAAGCAATAGTTGTGGCGGTCGCAGGTGTTCATACCCTTGCAGGGCAAAATGAAGTGTTCTTCTGAAGTGTTTGATTTACTTGACGGCAAACGTGTCTTGAAAATATCAATACCCTCTTCAAGGGTA
This sequence comes from Drosophila guanche, assembly GCF_900245975.1. NCBI lineage: Eukaryota > Metazoa > Arthropoda > Insecta > Diptera > Drosophilidae > Drosophila > Drosophila guanche. The sequence continues at coordinate 276,969 of NW_022995748.1, forward strand.
CTCTTGAAGAGTAACAGCTCCAGTGAGAGGCAGTCCAAGCCAAGAAGTTATCGCACGGGGGCCACACCCACTCGAGCAACAAGCGGGTGGAGCCCATTTCCATGCCAATGTATTGGTGTGTGTGTTTTTGGCAAATTAGGTTAACAAACTAATAGATACACAGAGATGCAGATGTGTGTGGGGAGGTGTATGGAGAGGGGGGGGCAACTACAACTTCATTAGCTAATTCAATGCGGCGCACGTTACGTGAGTGCGCCGCTGTGCGCTGTGCGCTGTGCGCTGTGGGATGCGGTACGATATGGAGTGGTGCCGAGTGGTTCGGTGCGGTCCCAGCCGCCGTAAGCCAATAAACACAATTTTACGCTAATTGGGTAACAAATATAATTGCCAAGAGCAGCGTAATAAACCACAGACAAACACACGAGAGCCCACACACACACACACACACACACACACACAGATGCGCACATATACACACACACATAAATATCACAATTGGAGGAGCATTTGCAGCATGCCACAACTGTTTATACAAAGGAGCAAAGGTAGTGGAAGAGAAGAGGGCACCATCGAAATGCCTGCCAAGGCATTGTTTCTGGCCTGATGAGTAGTGACTCGGCATGGCATCGGGTTGGCTGTGGCTGTCCCAGGAATCGACCTCAACAGGTTCATTAACTAAGTAGCTGTACCGGCGTTGTCCCGGCAACTCGACGACACTCCTGCATCCTGCAATGTATCTGAAGGGCCGCCACCACTCACGGAAAACGTTGCGGGGCAGCTCGAATTCCAGCAGCTATCCATTGTAATTGGCTTCAAGCAGGACAAAACGCTTACTCAGCTATGCCAAGGGCTCATCAAGCGAGGGTGGATTGAACAACACTCACGATAAATCTTCCATAGAGCCATGAAGAAGAGAATTGAGAAATTAATTCAAAACAATTTGAAATCATAAATGTGTCACTGAAGATTGCTTTATCTGTCCGGACTCTTCATCACTCGTTGTTGCCGTATTCCATTCAATTGTACAATTATCCATCCATAAATTGTTCTCTCCACCCTCTTACCTGCGTTTTTGCGTTTGTTTGCCGCCACGTAATGAGTTTCTCAATTCATTATTAATTAAAGCCTAAATAAACTCGGGCTAAATTATTATCAATCCAACCCAGAGCCATCCACAAAGTGAAAAATGCTCCCCCTCCTTTTGGACCACACCCCAGCCTGAAATCTGAATGGAAATGGGAACCCAAGGCAAAGGCAAAAGCAAAGAGCGTAAATGTTTGTTTGCTTAACGCGGTTATTTGCATTTGGTTAATTGAAATAATTGTCCTTAATTTGTTTGTGCCTCAGAGCAATGACAAGCCCTCACTCTCTGCACCGTCTCCTGCTCCTGCTCCTGCGCCATCAGCGAGTCCTTTCTTGGGGCCTCCGCAATTGATTGTCTGCGATTCGCGTCGCTAATGGCAGGGAAATCAATTACTGGTAAGCACTCGGGTTCGGTCCAAGAAGGCCCAACCCAACAAAAATTGATTAAAATTGATTTACAGCCGACAAACCGACAAAAGTCAAATGCCAGACACAATCTTCCCTCTCCACTCTGCTTCTGTGCTTTATTGCTGTGCCTGCCCCCGCCATACATTTTGCAGTAAGAACTATAGAACTGTAAGTAAGGATCACAAAGTTTAAACTGTTCAATTTTGGGCATGCCCAAGTAATATTTTCATTGTTATATATTATTCCAACCCATTTGTACTTCATGTCCCACAACATTTTCCCCATTGTCTTTTCATTTGGAAACGAGTCTCGTTTCGCACAAATTGTTAACATTTAAAACTAAGTTTCAAATTTTAATTCGCTCCAAATAAGTATCATTTAATAAACCAATATTTATACCTTCATAATTTCATTTACATTTCTAATATGCTCTTCTGTATGCCATTATAAGCAGTTGTGCCAAAAGTGCAGCAGTGTAATGTGAATGGAATATTCGATACCCACTAACTTTAATTTCAATTAATTTGAGCAAACGTTTGAGCTAATTATAAATACAATACAACAAATTAAAATCTAGAGCTAATTCCATTTGTGGCTAACCATTTAATAAATCTTTTAGAACCCTCATCTAAATATACCTTTCCAAATCATGCAATCATTGGTGCACGATACAGGCACTCATCTCATTCAATTGCCCAAAAACATTTTCGTTTAATTTCGCTGACACTGCGTCGGCCAACGATGTGTGCAAAAAGTATATTTTTCGTCTGTAATTTTCAGAGATTTTCATAAGCGAGCATTATGAAAATATTTGCGGCGATTAACGAACGGGCGAATGAATCGAATTGAAATGAATCGAGTCCAAGCGAATAGAAACCATTGAATGTGCCCAACGCACAGCAGCCACAAATATGTCAGAATATATATAGAATTTTGCATTTACTGGTAACGATTCAAAATCAATATCCATAGCGATAATAATATTCGGTAGTTTTAGCTGCATTTCGTATGTGAATATCGTCATTTGTATCTGTGTCGATTTAGCCAGGCAATTAAAATGCAACAGCCACAAAGAGTCGAGGGTTCGCTGCGGCTGTCACATGCATTTTAATGCAGTGGCCGATGTTCGGGGCACAGCCCCAGCCTGGGACATAATTGATGCATTAGCCAGGGATTCCGCCTGGGAGGTTCCTAAACATGGCCACCCCAATGGCAAAACTGTCAACTGTCGCGTTCTCTTTTCCATAAATCAAATAAGCGAAAATGCATTTTCAATGTTTTTTGCTGAATGTTGATTATGACTATTTGATATTTGCTGCAATTGAGTGTAAGGTGACAGATTCAGATGGGGAAATGGTAGCTGCCACACTTCCCATCCCTCCACTTCCCTCCAAAAGGCTAACAAAATATTCATAATGCGGCTTACATGTCGCATGCCTGATGTGTTATTCTTTTTGCGGCTTGTGGGCTAATCTCGGCCCAGGATTCCCCACAGAGAGGGGGAGATAGACTAGTGCGGTGCGGTGTGTGCGTGTGTGTGTGTGTGTGTGTGTGTGTGTTTGTGGGCTGCGTGCTTAGCGGTTTTGGTTAGTCAACTCTTTTTTTCCCCGTCTCCGATGTTCTCCCATTAGCACTATCTCTCCATCTGCCTTTCTCTCTCTCTCTCTCTTTAGTTTTTCGTGTGATTCATCTCTATTTCGTGCATTTTCAAATTGATATAAATTGAAATGCGTTTTTGATGTTTGCGCCATGTGTGTAAGGTGGGAATTTTATATGGGCGTGAGGATTAAATGCATTGACATTTTAGGCATTTTTTTGTACTCATTGGCATGGGCATTGGGCATGCTCGCATATTTGTCTATTTCTCTCAGACTTATTACTATTTCAATAGCAATTTTAAGCGCTCTTTTCAAAAAGTAATTTCTCTTTCATTGCTGATTACAGACAAGTTCTTCATACACTTTCATCATTTTGAAGCATGTTTTTTGAACGTAAATTAAAATCAAGCAGCTTTGCTATTTGATTGCATCATGCAAAACTTCTTTTGCCTCAAATGTTATTTTGCACACTATTCCCCTTTTGCTGCAGCTCCGCCATTTATTCGCTTTTTATCAACTTCAATACAAATTTCTGTGCGGCATGCCAAGTGAGCTGCATAATGGACTTGCCACAGTCGTATCAATGCTCAGCCATCGGGTGCTATAGTCCCATAAAGGGAGCGAAAGACAGGTAGAGGCAGCTAGAGAGTGGGAGCAACAGTACCAGCTGTCCGGCCGTGCCACGCCTCACTGGCTAGACCCGGAGGAACCCCTAAGGGAATCGAGGCAACCAGCTGCACAAAAATCGTAGCATTCCTTTCACCGACTCTCACTCAACAGCCATGCACACAGGTGTGTGTTCGACATATATTTATTTGTAGTCTTTTGTTTTGCATTTATCCGTTTGTAGCTTACTAGTTCAATGTTCGTTTGCCATTTTGTGCTTCTGTACACGGTACACGGATGTCGCAGGGGTATGCTGTAACCGCGATTATGTATGTAGCCGGTGATGAATCGAATGAATGCGTATGTGTGCATGGATATGTGATAGCTAGTTGTGTTTGCCTTTAATTCAGCCCACCAAAAGTAGTTTGAAATTGCATACTTATTATAATTATTCTTGTTCTCAATTAAAAAATGTATAAATCTGCTAACAAATACGAGTGCCGGGCATCTATCAGTCGCAACATCATCCATTGCGTTTTTCACATATTTTGTTTTTCTATGCGAACTTTTTGCATGTGCTTTTAGGGAAGCGGAATCAGCGGGTTGACGGGTTTCAGGGTAAAATAACCGCGGCAATCATGAACATTCAGGTGCACCGCAGTAGCAGCAGCAGCAGCAGCGGAGGTTACAAAAAAAGCAACAGCTGCAAAAACAATGTAAAGTAATAATAACAACAATGCCCCCCAAAAAAAACGAAAGAAAAACAAATGAGAGCAGGAAAAAAAAATCGGATATGAAACGAATATTTATACATAGAGAAAAGTGCAAATGGAAAATGGAGAGAGGGATACTGAATTGTTTATTGCCACGCTGGGGCACCGGCAACTCCCCTCCACCATTTTTTGTAGTTCTGAATTTTGTTGTAGTAGTTATTGGTGTTGGTGATGTGTGGTGTGTGGTGTGTGGTGTTTTTATGTGTATGCTTGCACAAATCGATTCATTCAGCCGTAAGTACAATTTTAACTGCAGTTGAAGTAGCCAAATTAATAACAATTATAAGGTTTCATTGAAGCGATCAACTATTGGAAAACAATTCGAGTTTACGGCGCAGTTGCTGCCACAGAATTCATTATAATTGCACGACTCTTGACTGAGTAAATTGCCTGAAAAAATCATGACCTCTGAATTTGGGTTCAATTCATTCAAAAACACCCATTCAATAGAAGAAATTATTAGTCAAAGTCAATACTAACAAACTTCGGATACACTTTCATAGTTATATTGTTTATTCATTTGCAAAAGCAAAAGCAACCCTTGATTAGAACTAAACCATTCGATTTTTAGTAAATATTTTCCCACTGCTGCAGCATACTTCGCTCAATTATTTTCTGTTTTAGATATTCCCCTTTTACTTTTCAACAATCTCCATAAGTTTATGGCCAAAAAAAGTGAAATTAATTCCTAAATATTCCATGTTCAAGCAAATACAAATACTTCATAAAGGCAGTCAATTCATTCTATTTCATTTCATTTCAATTGTTCTCTCGAAAAACTACACACACATGGCTGGCTGGCGCTGGCTGGCAGAAAGCAAACACAAATGCTACTTGAAAATTAATTAACAGCCAGGGGAGCACACTTACCCGCCCGCCCAATAGGGGAATAGTTTTTAAGCCACAAACGGAAAGGCATTACCCAAAAAAAAAAAAAAGAAAAGGAAAACTGTACTCCTGGGAAAGGAAATCAAACCGGAGCATGGACTCAAGTAGATGGCAAAGCAAGTACCCAAAAATTGCATTCAAATGCTGCAGATTGGATTGGATTAACCAGGCGGCGGTTGAGGTAGGAAAGCTGTGGCAAAACTTTGCTGGAAAAGCACACACACACACACACACACACACGCGCGCGCGCACACACCGTTAGAGTTTGGGGTAGTAAATCAGTTTTAATTGATATTTACCAAAGTTCTCGTGTAAGCAAACACTTTCCATTTGGCGTCCCTCTCCCTCTGCCTTTCTGTCGGGGAAATGTTCCACAAAGAATAAAGGGGCAGCCGGAGCGGAAAAAGTATAAAATGAAGCAAAAATAATTATTCGTTACTTTGAGTATTGTTATGCGAGGGGATTGAGCTGGCTAAAGGTATATTTTATTAGTTCTGTTCAAATACTGTTTAGTGGGCAGAGTCGGAGGGTGTATTAGTTGAGCAACAACGAACTTAAGTACGATTCGCTTGTACGTCTACGTCTAATTACAGGCCAGCTTCTAGTCGTAACACCTCTAAAATTGTATGGTCATTGCTCGTTTTCATTGTTGGAATTGGTAAACCAAAGTTGGACGCACTTGGCCAGATTCTGTTGACAAACTGCTGAAAAGCGGTCGCTGGGAAATTAACGTTTCACCGCAAAAATGTTGGCCAGCGTGCCATACCTGCCGGCGGCATCAGTTCGGGTCCACTCCAGCTTCGGCTACAATTGTCAACCAGGTGAGGCGGGCGCTGGGCCATCGCGTTCGAGCTGCAATTTCAATTGCAATTGCACTGCACTTCACGCAGACACACACACGAGTTGTTAACCGAAAAACTGCAGGCAGTTGAGTGGTTGTCAGTGGTTGTCACCGCCACATGGTTGTGTCTGGTGTGTGTGTGTGTGTGTGTGTGTGTCTGGGAGTGTGCATCTGTGTGTATGCGTGTGGCTTTTGCGGTATTGCCTTTGCACACACATTCAACGTTAATTGATCCAACAGCAAGCGGCAATAAAGGATTTGATTTTCAGCATCACAAAAGGCACTGCTCCTCGGACTCTATCATTTGCTGTCTCACTCGCTGGGCAATACCATCCAGCCATCTCTCTCTCTCTCTTCCGCACTCTTTTTCGCCATCTCCCTCTTACTCTTTCTCTTTGCATTTCACTGTATTTTCCTCTCTCTCTCTCTCTCTCTCTCTCTCGCTCTCCGTAGCTGGTGGCAATCAACTTGTGAGCCATTGGCTTGTAATTGAATTTTAAACTTTATTTACTGTTTGCTTTTTCTCTCGCTGGGGGAGCATTTGTGTGCCTAAAACTGTAGGAGACAGTAACGCCTACCCGCCAAAAAGTGGGAGGACTGTGGCACAGAAAATAGAAGAAGATGCGGAGGCAGCCACATAAGAAGAGTGGCAGGAGAGTTGAACCACAATCAGGCAGAATGTAGAAGGATAATAGATACCCTCTGAAATCAATAGTAGCAGAAATATGTTAAAATATTCACTTTGAATATTAATTTCAACCTATGAGGAACAACATTAAGCAAAAGTATTTAATTTGATTAAAACTTTGACTGTTTCCTTCTCTGCAAACCTCATATCAAAATCCAAATACCTCTTCCAAGTGTACACACAGAATTGCCAGTGCAGAAGTGACGATGCCAGAAGAAATCCGTGCTGGAAATGTACTTACAGTTCAATTACCCAGTGAAAAGAAACACCAGCATGCAAAAGTATGCACCCCTCTTAAGACCTACACCCCTGTCCTTCAACCGCGTCGCCCTCTGTAGACTTAGAAAAATACAAAACTCGGCAAATTTCGACGATTTGGCGCTGTTCAGCCTGTCAATCAGAAGAGCGCACAGCCAGACAACAGATGAAGGCTCAGCGGAACTTCAAGCTCGCGAGTCGAGTGTGGGATCCAGGGAGAGTTCTGCTGGATGTGCATAGAAGGAAATGGATGCCATGGGGATTTCTGGTGGGAGGGAGTTGTGGAAAGGCAGTGCTGGTAACGGAGGCAGTTGCCAGCTGTTGGTCGTGAGTGAGTTATGGCTGTCTCCTGATAGAGCTGGGGTTCCTCTGCAGCGAACTTTCTTATCCCTGAAACCCGAAAAAAAGAAGAGCTGCCCAAGTGGCGCACAGTGGAATAATACAACAAATCCTTGGCTTAAATATAAAATAAAGAGACAAATGCAAAGGGCAATTGGAAAACAGATTTATTTCTGTGTTCCTTGAATATGTTATATTCGAATTTTGATGATTTATATTCAACTTACTTCTTGCCAACTACTCGTACTATGATCAATAAACGTTTGACTACTTTGGTTTGTAATTGTCTCATTTCACAGACTTGATGTGAGACATTTGTTCAACAATGCAAGCAGCCCGAATACAATTGACAGACACTGTAAGCTCTTTTTGACATTATGCCAAAAAAATAGAAATACACAGAGAGAGAGAGAGAGAGAGAGAGAGAGCTGCACGTGGATATTGTGGGAGATGCTCATAAATGTTTCGCCCTCTTTCGACATCGACATCGACATAACAATATAATTTTGTGCTGACTTCTTGTTGAAATTTGTAAATTTACGCTGAGCCAGGCCGAAGCTCCATGGAACATGTGTCAGCCAATCAGACAGAATCAGACATTGTCGATAATCGCACAGGCATTGACAGCTCCGATTCGGATTCCGCAACGAACAATAATAATACTCGTAATACTCGGAATAGGAATGGGAATGGGAATGGCAACGTGCAGACATGGACAAAATTTCATCATACAAAGAATATTTAAATGCTTGTCTGGCCGATTAGAGACCCAGACTAATGCTAAATGGGAAATTATGGGGCATGGGACGGTAGAATGTGATGGGATTGGGATTGGGATTGGCATTGGGAGAGTGTGGTTTCCGCTGGTTGGTAGCAAAATGTTTGGCCAAGCGGAGTCAGCGGGAATAATGCATTATTAATAAGTTGTTAAATTTGCCGAGTAAACAGAACATGGCAAATAAATAATTCACCAGGACAGCGGTAGAGGAAAAGAGTGAGAGAGAGAGAGAGAGGAGCGGCACCCAGCAGCAGAATGCACCGAACTGAACCAAAACTGAACTGCAAATTATGCACCATCGACGATGTCGGAACGATGAAAGAGCAACTTGCCTTGGGTTCGGGACTTCAACGGGAGTCGAAAGCACTACGCGCCGCATATCTGCGATTACAATATTTTGAATATTTTATGCCGCTCCGGGGATGTGCCCCTCTGGCAGGGAAGCGCAGGGAGCGCAGTGGAGCGCCACGGATGGACGACGGCTGGGCGGGATGACGGTCGGGTAACCAAATGTTCGATGGCAATGCTATGCTCCCCATTTCGTTTTTTTAGCTGTCATATCGCTGTGGATGTGCAGGCGGCTGACGCTAATGCAATTTGCCCAGCATACGATGTGTTGCTTGATGTCAACGTGTTGTCCTCCCCTTTCTGGGTATCCTTTTTTGGGTACCCTGTAAGCTGGGAAGATTGTGGGGTACATGTACTATAATTCTTAATCTAACCTAAGACCACTTTTCATATTTGCTTCTCCCCGTGTCTATCGTTATTGTGTTGCAAATTGAGTATTACTGAGGAATAATACTACCAGAATAAGGAATTACTTGAAGTAGAACTGCAAGCGAAATCCCCCTTTTAAGCTGCTAGCATTGTCTTGTAGGGCTTTGATTTATCTGTTCTAAATCTTATTATCGGGTATCCTTCAGTCGTACTTCCCCACTTTAGCCTTCTTACATGCATCTTCTCCGAGAGGGGGAGGAGTCGCCGCATCAGGATTCAATGCGCACAGCTGGCGATGGAATAATATCAAACTGTGTTTATGCATTTGCAATGCAGCAGGAAGGAGTGGGCGTGGAATATTCGGATGGGAGACAGGAAGAGCGACTCTGGCAGCTCCTTGATGTATGCAACTTGCCTCACTGCATGACAAAATCCCCCTCAACAGATCCCGTACTCGAGCACATGGCAGTGTAACGTAACTCTTTATTTCCTCAGGTCTTTATTATCAATTCAATTTTTCCTGCGAGCTGTGCTCATATACATATAGGTGACATTTCGTTTACCATTGGCTCTCTGTAGAATCGTCTTAGTTTTAAGGCATTTATTGTCGCAACTAATTTTGTGTTACTCCTAACGAAAGATTTACTTGGCCTCCTCCTAAGTTAAACCGCTTTATCTCGGACTGAACAGCTTTCAATAAACCCCCTTAATTTTGATGGCAACTTCCGAACGAAAACCCGCAGCAGGACAAAGCGAAGAAGCAAGTGTCAATTACGCCTTAATGGTACAAGGATGACCGAAAAGGCCGCAGCAAAGTGGGGAAAGTGGTCAAAGCTGCTTCTGCCTCCCGCTTCTATTTCGCTTTTCCTCCTCGAAATTTTTTGTGTTGCCACTGCAGCTATCCGCAGGAGTAGCAAGAGTGAAAGTGTTGAGGAGCGTGGGACAATCAACGCTCTGGCCAGACGACGATATTATGTAGCTTTGAAGTGGCCACACCACTCACAGCTCATGATGTCGATTCTGACGACGTCGACGAGGATGATGATGATGATGATGATGACAATGGTGGCAGTGGTTTGGCTTCTCAATGGAAGTGGCATAAATGAGAGAAGCAACAGAAACAGCGACGGGAGCAAGTGCGAAACGGAAGCCGACAAAAAGCAGGAAACAGGAAATGTCGCAAACACTAAATCAGTGAAGTGCATTAGAACATGCTCATGCACACAGCAGAGGGAATGCAAATAGTGTCACATAAACGAATTGTTACCAGAGGAATGTAAACAAAGACCTAAGGAAGACTCTCTTCCATCGATTTAGATTTGCTAAAATTCTGAAAGAGCACCCATAAGTTGGAGACTATTTTCCTCATTTGTTGACCACAACTGTAACTGTTTCAATGTGTAACAGCATGTGTGTCGGAGAGTGTTGGTCAGGAAGTGCCTTGGGTTTGACTCTTTGGTGACTTTGTTGCTGCTGCTGCTGCTGCTGGCAAATATTGATTCCATTATAACAAATGAAATGAAAAGATCCCGAACGCTTGCCTGACAATTGACATTTTATGGTGACAAGCGATGGTCATAAATCAGACAGAGGGATAGCATTGCTCTCCAGTGTGTTTCAATTAACTTTCTCATTGTCTTTGAAGTTGAAATTAGCTGCGGTAGAGGGAGTGGCACGAGGATATGCATATGTATATGCTGCATTGTGGTGCGGGGACAGAGCTATGTGTGGGAGTATATGCAAAATGTCTGACTACGTGCGACCAGCAACTCGTTCGTGCATCAATGCCAGAAGGATGTACCCAGCCAGTCATCCAGCACCATCATCATCATGCGAGGCTCCACGCTCCACGCTCCTCCTCCTACTCATTCCTCATCAGCCTTGTCAGCGTCGTCGCCCAATGTCAAATTACCCGCAGACAACGCGGTTTGCTATTGTTGACAATTTCCTGTCGCCGTTGTCTTTGCTGTTGTTTCTGTTGCCTTCTTCTTGGCATGTGTGTGTTGCCAAAACTGCTCTAGGGTGTGGCAGTTGCTCATTGTCATGCCTCATGCCTCATCAGCGAGTTGCGAATCCAACCAACAAAAAATTTAAAGAAAAACCGCATGCGGCATGCTGCCAAAACAAAGCTGCACTAGACTGTGTTCGATGCCAGAATAGAGGCCTGAGTATGTGTGGATAAACGCCTTTAAAAAGTTCTTAATGTTGTTCAAAGATTAAAGAATTCTCTCACGAAACTTTTCCAAAATTCCCCGTCTAATATCGATGTCTGTTTGCAATCCTTAAAAGATTAAACTCTACCCCAGAAATAGTTTGAGAGTAGCTTGTCAATAAATACACTTTCGACCATTGAATGCATTTCAATTAATTAAGGGCATTCAATTGCTGCTGTCTTTCGGACACATCTGCTCTTTGGCTAATTCCCAAATTTATCTAAAGCTGATCCAGAATAAAACTGTCAGCGAATAGGCTTACAATTAAGACATAGACAAGCTAAACAGGGGCTTTAAAAAAATGTTGCAAAATGTGAAGGTTCCAACGAAAAATGAACCTAAAATAGAAGGGGCTGGAAAGTGGGTTGGAGCTGCTGCTGCACTTGCAGTCTGAGATGGAAGCTGCCAAAGTCCACATACGACACTCAGAAGTTTTGGGAGAATGAGAGAGAAAAAAACCGAAAGCAATTGACAAAAAAAAGAGTAGAGATGGCCACGGTCCGCGCTCTTAGGGCAACAGGATGTGATTTCGAAAACCAGCACGAAAAAAGTTAACCAAATCACCGCCATAAAATTAGGAGAAATCGTATGAAAATTAAGTGTGTGTTCTGAGGGTTTTTATATAAGCTTGTGTATTTTTGGTCACACTTTTTTTGAGTTTATCAGCATCTACAAAACACGCAAAATAAAAAATTAAGGTCTGCGGCACGGTCTCATCTCCAGTAGGAAACTGGCAACTTGATTCCCCTTTGTTCTGTTCGCTTCTCTTTGAGTTCAACTGCTGCAGCAGCACGTCCCTTGGGCTCCATGTCTTTTGACACGTTTAATGGACTGCGCCTGCTGTGCTGTGTTGTTGGGTGATGGACCCCCCCTGCTACTGCTTCTGCTTCTGCTTCTGATCCTGCTTTTGGTCGGTCATTCTTTGTCCTGCCCGTGGTTCTGCTTCTGGTGCTTGTCCTGCTTCTGCTTCTGGTCCTGGCCCCGAGCCGTTCTCGTGTTGCGGCCGCATTGCGGCTTGCAGCGGACAGCTTACAGCTCAGAGCCGAGCCCGGCAGCCCCAGCAGCCAGGTAGCTCCATCACACTTTGATTTTGCATTCCCTTTTACCTGCTGCTGCTGCTGACTCTTCTCTTCTCTCTGACTCTGTTTTTTGTGCTCTGCGTTTTTTAATGGCATTCCCTGCATTCGTCCGAAAATTGCTAAAAGATTCCAACTCCTCTCCTGCTCGAACTTGCTTTTGGTTTTCTGCGTAAGCAAGTGATTACTTAGCGGTTTCTTACGCTGTCAAGAGAGAATGACAAACTAGTACTAGATGGCCCAAGCGGAAGCATACCAGGGATAAAAGGGTCAGAAGGAAACAACAGCGGTTGGAGCTGCAATTTTTGTTAAACACTCAGTGAAAGTGTCTCTCAGGCTAGAAAGTTTGCCCTTGAAAATTCAAACTATTTCTATCATTAAATAATATATCAATGAGCAGCACTTTGAGTACGCTCACTTCACCATGTGCTGAGAGATTTAATCCCCAGCTGTTCCACTGTCTGTCGGCATCTTACGTGCAGTTGGTTCCGCCTTCGCCAGACACATGGAATGGCCAACAACAGCTAGGACGAGGACAAGGACTACCTTGGACTACCTGCCAAGTGAAATGGGTGTAGGGAGTAGAACCCAGAACAGAACCCAACTAATAATGGCAAACTAGCCGAGCAAATGGCCTGACACATAAAATTCAAGTGTGTGCTGGCATTGGCCGTTTGTTCGTTTATCCGTTTATCCGTTGCTTTGTTGGTTACCGTTGTTCCATTGCTACTCCTTTCCATTGTACAGTCGACACATAAAATCAAATAAATGAGCGGCAATTTAGTAAAGGGCTCCATTTTTATTTTGAACTCTCTGCTCGCTCTCCTGCATAATTGCATTATTCTGTGTGCCCTGGCGAGGGAGTGTGTGTGATGATATTGTTTGGTGATTTTTAGTGTTATGCTAACAGTGATTGCCCCACCGACCAGGCCATATGTGTGTGGGCGGTGGCTGTACAGCAAGTTTATTGAGCGACAAAGCAAAAACGACAGAGATGGACATGGCACAACAAAAAGAGATGAATATACACATGTATTCTGTGGACAAGCTCGTACGTTCTTGTATATAACAAGGGCCCATGTAATGTAATGATGTCCGCAAAGAACCCGATAGTAAATACAACATGTCACAGTATGTTTGTGTGTCATTTAGACTGAGTTGATAAGACACAGTGGTACCCATTGAGATGTCTAAGCAACTAAATCCTATCTATTTCACTTACTAATTTGAGCAACAAAGTGTCAGAGTAATTTCCGTATATCCCGCTTTAATGTGCCACTAAATTTACAACTAAAACCATCTGAAAATACCTTTTCTGTAATGAATGTCATTCCACTAAAATAAACTAAGCCAAACGCTAATAAACTTTTGTCGCACTCGCATAAAAATAACTGAAATAAATTGCATTACAAACACGCTAAGCTTTATTTATTTTATCATTGCAAGTAATAAACTACTATTTAATTCGCGATTATACCAAACTATATTTATATGATTTAAGCTGCAATTATGTTGTATAAACTGCACTCCACTTGGCATAATCTAATGTAATCTGAAAAGTTTATTTGCAGCTGTCGCTATTTACTTCTGCTATTTTTACCACAGACACTTTCCACGGAAGCAAACTCGACTCATTAATGTTCAGAATTCACTTCTGTATGCAGCAAAACTCTTCACACAGCAGAACAAACCTCACTATTTGCATCATTTGATGGCAAATTGCAGAGAATGTAACAATTGCTACATCAGGAGGAGGTGGAAAACAATGTGGAACAAATGCATAACTAAGATTTCCTATTTCAGTTAACAATTTGATGGCAGCAACTGGTTTTTGTGTCAGCAGAGCGACAAACGACCATTTTCTCTACATTTTCCAGTCTGTGTGTGCATGTACGAGAATGCCTTCTGAAGCATATAGTGGTCCCTCTCCCTCTCCCTCTCCCTCTCCTGCACAGCTGCACTCGGGAATGCACTCAGGCATGACGAACAATGGCCCAGCAATATGCCTTTAAAATGAATGAAGAAACAAACGAAACTCCATCCTAACTGTACATTTTTTTCGTTTTGCCTTTCTTTGTTGTTTTTGTCTCGCTTTCTGTTGTGCTTTTGCCTTTTGCTTTTGCTCATTCGCCCGGCAAACGGTGACAAAAATCAAAGCCCTGAAACGTATTCATTTGAGAAATGGATATTGGCAAGCAATTAGAAGACTTCAACGGGTGTCTGGGGGAGTTCCACAATTGTCCTACGTGCTGGATATGTAAGTATGTGTGAATGTTTATGCCCTTTCCCTGTTCCTACATGCAAATGCAATTAACGCCTGGATGCGAAAATTGATGTGCAAAGTAAATGAAGGATGAGACGATTGATACAGTATATCGAAAGTTGAATACTCTTTTTATAAGTTAAATAATACTTAGGTGTCCACTGCTTAAGCTAACAAAAAAAAAACTCCAGGTAAAACCAAGGTCTCTGTGCTCAATCTACTGCATTAGGCAAGTACCTCCTTTGTAGGTTCCTGCCTACCAAATCTCTCCCCAAAGCCAGCATACCCCTAGATAGTTCCTTAAATGGTGCCACAGGCTAGGGTGGAGACCCCGAACTCGTTAAGGTTTAAATTCATTTCCGTACACGCAGTTTACTTCCCTGATTCCCGATGTTGTTCTTTCGACTCCTTCCTCTTTGGTTTCATTTTTTGCTTTTCTTCTCTTTGGTTTCTTTTTTTTTTTGGCGTACACGCAATTGTCATTTATCACTTTTTATTGATTGCCGTGAATTTATCAATATCCGCTTTTGCCAAGCACAACGACAAGGGCCGCCCGCGGTGACTGGCTTGATGGCAGTAGGGTTTCCCTTGAAACCCTCTCAGATACCAGGCTGCAGACCTCGACCCCCAGCCACCAGCCATCATCCATACCATTGGCATATACATACCCACGTAACAATTTTTAATGCCTTCAATGGGGTTTTTTCTTTATTTTTCTGTGGCTTGCCTGTTTGTTCCGTCTCTTATTCAAGGCATGAAATTGATGCGCTTAATAGTACGCGAGTGTGGGGCGCAAAGGGGAGAGAGAGCGGAGGTAATACTTAATGTGATTATTTGGAACATTTTTATTGGTTAAGCGTAAGCCGGATATCGGTCATGATATGAAGAAATGCCAAATGACATGAACAGGTGCATTTATTTACCTTGACTGGGCCAAAGAAATGACGGTCCCTTGCGGTTATTTATAGCTCTCTCCTTTTGGCTGTAAAGAAATTCCAATGTCAGCGAAAAGTGCTAAAAAATGTAAACCCACCTTCCTTCAATGCGAATGAGTGATAGGAGCACCAAGACGAAGTAAAGAAACAAACAAAAAACATGTTGAAAGCGATTTAAATTATTTATAACGAGGCGGTTGTAATTTTTATTGAAAAAACACTTCGATAGCTCTTAAATATTATGTTAAAACATGAATTTCCAATTAAATTAAGGTGTTCCTAGCAATAGACATATATCAATATATTTAGTTGCTTTTTCCTGTACATTTTATAAGCGCAGCTATAGAAAAATCATAGGCTTCACTCGTTTCCCCACTTTAATCAGTAAATACCACAAAATCTGCTACCTGTAAAGGTAACCGATACAAAGGGTTTGCCATTAACCGATTCAACGATCGCCGCTTACAGCTCATATAGTGGGTAAGGGTACAGCAGTAAAGGGCATTATCGTAATGCCGATTAGCATTATGTACTCGCACATAAGCTTTTTTGCAGGGCGTGGGCTGCTGCTCGTGAAAAACCCAAAGCCAACCACTGGAAATGGCCACAACATAATAATAAGTATCAACGCTGCTTGTGTTACCCCGTTGACCTTTTTTGGGGTCCAAAAACCCAACACCAACAATCGGGGAATCAGCAAAGAGTCAGTCGCCATGCGCCCCATCCTTGCGAGCAATGGCAGCTTAAGTCAGTTGGAATCCCAAGGAATTTACGCTAAGACCCGACTCGCATGCAATTTGGGCAAATGTATTACATTCAATTTGAATACTAAGCCGCTTACCAACACTAAAAGTTTGATGTGCACACAATAAACAGGATTTTTGGTTACAATTAGCATGTAAGCTCACCCAGATAGAGCTACGGCATCGGCCTTCCAGCCCTGCCACACTGCACACAAAGGGTTTTTTTTTGTTGCTGAAAAGGTCAAGTCGGGGTTGACTTGGGCACTGACTTTCCCACTTCGATGCTCGGCTAACCAGCACAATTAACACAAAGAGAATTTCAAATATACTCGCAAATATATATGTAAGCACTCGTATATATATATTCGTATATGTAGCTATGTAGATACTTAGAGTTCACGGAGGCGGAAAGGGCGGCGAAAAGAAACGAAACGGATACTTATTTAAAATTTATGTAGCGTAATTACAAGCGATTTAACCCGTTGCCAAAGGGCTCCCGGAACCTTTCGCCTTCTCGTGGGTATCTCCTGCTCTTTTTTTCTGGAGTCGCATCAAATTAAAAAGTGAAAATAAAATAGAAAAAAACTCAGGCATTGGGGCATGAAGTGGATTGTAGGGAACAGCTTTCGAGTTGTGTAGAATTTTTATCGAAAACAATCTCACACGGAGTGACCCTCTGAGGTAGCTTTAATTAGTTGGATGTGGTCGGTCGTTCCCCTGGGCTAAATGGCGATGAAACAGCTTGATATTTAGAGGGTGTAGCAGTGGGAGATAAAATGGGATAATCCAGAGGACCCAATGATTGTCGCTTTTAACTATTTTGCAAGCTAAGCTTTGTTTAACTTAAATTAGCTGAATTTATTCACAAAGAAGTGAACAAACTGTGCCTTACAGGAGCATAATACCTCCACAAGTTGCTAACTATTTAAATAAGAATTTTGAATTAAGATTTGAATAAATTCTTGCATTTGAAATGTATTTCTGAGCCATAATTTCCTCATTTGAGGGAAAGTTTAATTCGACAAATGAAAGACCCAAAGCAGTGGCTGAACGTTCCCATTCATTTGGAAACTCTTTGACCAAGTTACCATTGTGAAACGCACTGTATGCATGCGAGCATAGAGTGCTGTACAAAAGACAAACCAAAGGCAAGTCAATTTAAGGCAATAGAAGCTCTTTAATTACACCTGCGGTCGGAACCAGACTAAATCTGTGTTGCCCCTCGGCCTCAACCAGAGAACTGATTGGTGGTGATGGTGGAGCCAGAGGTGCTGTGCCTCGGGTGTCTGTCTGTCTGTTGTGTATATAATTTAATTAGTGACACCCACGGATGCAGAAGCAGACCGAGTGGAGCCCTGCTAGAACGGTTTGTCTTTGGCCTAATGATTTTCATGTCTTGGCATACTAATTTCACTCAGGTAGCTCCTCGTTTTGCCTTCCCCAGTTACAAGTTCGAAGCACCCACTCCACATCCTTATCGTGGGCTCTGGCTAAGTTATGGTGGCACATTACACCAGCAACATAAAGAAATTACTCACCATTTGATGCTCGAATTTATTGCGTGCGGTTGTCAAGAGAGGAGGGAGTGGGAGTGGACCGTGGACCGTGGCCCGTGTCCCGTGGCCCCCAAACAGAATGACTGCTGTAAGAATTGTTGCTGGTTGGATGGATGGATGGAGGAGGACACTGTGTAGCATAGCCAGATAACGAGATTCAAATCGAATGCTGATTAATGCGTCATGCAAATTGAAACTGAAATGGTATCGTATTACCCCAGGACCGAAATGCTTGTTAATGTTGCCTGTCAAATGGTTGACAATTTGCCACATTTTCTGCCACCTACCATAGAATGTGGTGCGTGGAAGACAATGGAATATGCAAGATGAATGTCCCCCGTGGGGCAGGGACTGGGAAATGAACTGATTTGAGCGACACCTACAGATACTCTGGACAACCTTAACTCGTTTAGGCCATTGGCCCAGCAAAGTCTCGCCCATAAACATTTCAAATTTATTTTCTTAGTAATTCTGAAACACAAAATATCTTTGACATAAAACTCTTAAATGTTTATTATCATC
This sequence comes from Drosophila guanche, assembly GCF_900245975.1. Taxonomy (NCBI): domain Eukaryota; kingdom Metazoa; phylum Arthropoda; class Insecta; order Diptera; family Drosophilidae; genus Drosophila; species Drosophila guanche. The sequence continues at coordinate 295,254 of NW_022995748.1, forward strand.
TTGAAGTCCAGCGTTGGGTCCAGCCCTATCTTGTCAATTCCTGAAAGTGCTGCGGCATAAATACTTTTGATTTAATAATTACGCAGCGCATAAATTAATCTGTGAGAGGTCGCGCCCCGACATAAACCAGCCCGTAAGCCGAGAGCCGAGAATTCTCTGGACCGGGTCATGAATAAATTCCTGCGGCCGCCTACAGTTCGCCTTCGGTTATCAGTCACCCGGAGTTGTAGAACCCGTGCGTCCCCAGCCGCAGTCTCAGATTCTTAAACCAAAAAGCTTGTAATCTTAATTATATATTACAAAGTGTTGGGGTCTGTGTGGAGGAGGGGGATTGGGCAGGGAGCCAGGGTTCGTTTTGTCGTGAAAAATAAGCAGGAAATGAATGAATTTTTCAGTGGCATAATCCCGAAATGTGCCAATGTGTTGCCACGCCTCCTCCCCGCCGCGTCGTAACCGCAGCCAACACCACAACGCCCCAGCCTGAAAGCTAAAGACGCACCACCGCCTCTAAGGCTCCCAGCACTTGTCATAAAATATTGTCTGGTTGGGAAAAGAAAAACTTTTTCAATGCCCAGCCCCAAGACGACAAAGAGCTGTACCGCCGCCCCCTATAGCCACCCCCTGCACCACCTCCTGCTGTTCAGCAGCAGCCCCACCACCCCATGCCCTTCTAGTTCCAAGACATTGAAGTGTATAAGAATAAGTGTTGGGATTAGGCGCTTGACTTGAAAATTTTATAAAACAAAATTTTTGCATAAGCTCTGCTGGCGCTGCTGCTCTCGCCAAGAGGTTGTGGGTTTGGCAGGGGGGCGGTGCTTGGGGTTTGGGGTTTGTCGGTTAGGAGAGTTAAGCGCGTTAGCTGTTCAAGGATTTAATGGAAAATCGCGTTGGCGCTCGCCCGCTGAGGAGAGCCAGAGAGAGAGAGAGAGAGAGAGAGAGCAGAGAGCACAGCAGAGAAAGCCACTTGGGATGAAGTTGGTAAAAGAAGGACCAGTAGCAAGTGGAGCTGAATGAACAGAACAGAAGCCACAGGAACACAAGAAGCGTGGCCTGAAGGGCAAATGGAGCCGAGGGAGTCAGCGCCAGCAACGGGGTAAATCACGCATTTAATTCCAAAACATTTAACAGTTTTTTTTTTTTGGCTCTTTCCTGGCTCTTATCTAATATTTTACAAACCATTTATATGATGATTAGCGTTAAGCGTTTTTTGCACAGCAAAATCTGGCAGAGAAACGAGCGGGAAAAGATTCAACAAAATATTTCGAGGAAAATGTAATTTGAAGCATATACAAAAAGTGTAGAAATAGCACAGAGCATAAAAACAGAAGAAAATGTTTTTTGAAAATTAAGGAAATAATCCTATAAATGTTTAATTTTACTAGTTAGTTCTGGTGATGAGTCGGAGGTCTGAAAAGTTCCGCGCTTATGGCAGTAGTACCTTCTAATGGGAATAACTTTCCCTTCCTCTTGCTTGGAAAAGATGAAAAATAATTGCACACTTTTGGAGCAGCAAAAAACGGATGTCACGCCCCGGACCATGGAAATTAAGTGAAAAATTACAAGGCAACAAATAATTATACACTTCTTTCCCCCACTGCACTTGAGGCTGTCCCCGTGTACATACATAGTCAGAGTATATACTATATTTATGTGTATACGTGTATGTATGTGTGGGTGGAGAGGTCAAACAATGGCATTTGTGCCTGCATAATTATGAAATTACTCTGCCACAGCCGAGTGGCGAAACTGTTCTCTCTGTGTGTGCACTTCCTCGGCCATTCCTGCATTCTGTGCTGTTCTTTCCTTCTACTTGTCCTTTCTTTTGTGCTTTGCTTTGTGCAATTTTATATAATTCAAGACGAGATTCGAGGTTATGGCTTAATGTACAGAAATAGGATTTTGCTGAACGACATTGGAGGGAGAATGAAAGTGCTTAAAGTTCTACTGGAACATGGATATGGCAACGCTTATCGCTACTGTATAAATCGGTGCATCGATCGAAGTTTATGCTATCCATACTAACACTTTTTCCCTCACTCTAAAGTTCAGTAGTAAATCTTTGCCAAAACTTTATGCATCTTTAATCTACGCGAAGCAGTTGCCTTTCCTTTTTGGGACAACATTCGAGTCCATTCTGTTGCCTTGCATAGAATTCCGGCGGCTTCACTGTTCGCTTTTAATTCCCCCCGTTTCGCCCCGAACCACTCATTAGTCTTACAAACTATGCACATGCGAGAGAGTTGCCCTGCCATTGTCCTGCCTTAGTTCTCAGCCGCCCCTTCGGGACTGCACACCGTGCAAACTCCCATCGTGATCGCCATGAATGGCCGCCACATCCTGTTGCCAGAGCCCAGACGACGACATTCAAGGACTGCGCTACGCTATGGAAAAATCCCTTTTTATGAATGAGTCGCGGTGCCATTTGCATATTAACGGCTTGTAGCCCTAATATGTGCACACTCCCAGTCCACACCTCTCCACAGTTCGCTCCACAGTTCGCTCCACAGTTCGCTCCACCATCCACCATCCTCCTCCTACACTGCTCTGTGTATTTGCATAATAATTTTATGGTCCGCTGCAGTGGAATGGGACTAGGAAAAGCCAAGACCAAGAGCCATTGTTGCCGGCCAAGGACCCAGGGAACATATAAATGGAAGGACTTGAACCTCTCGTATTCCTCCAAATGGTTCTTGGATGGCACTGGATACTGCTGCACTCTCCAAATTGCCCCAAAACGGAGCAGAGAGTTGTTTATGGTAGTAGGATATTACTTTCGAATGGTTTAGGACATTACATTAGATGGCTAAAGGGTATTACTTGTTATTCTTTTATTAGCAATGAAGTAAGGCATTGAATCCATCCCTCCAAGACTACTTCAAGACCTACTCTAAGTCGTTCGTGTTGGTCATTTTTCTGACAGAATTGTCTTCCTAAAGTGTATCCATCTATCCATGAAAGTAAGGTTGAAATGCCAAAATGTTTAAACCAAAATCAAATGAATACAAACAACCTTTACCATTCCGAATATATTCCAATTTCATGTACTTCAACGGCATACACTTTCCCAAGCTATTCCCCACGGATTGACGACAGGAACCTCATTATATTTGACAATTTTTCCCGACTGCTCGGACATCGTTCTTTCTTCATGCACATCCCCATATATAATCCTGCTAAGAGGAATTGCTGCGAAGGACAATGGATGGACCAAGTCGCGACAGAAGCTGAGTGCGGGAGGCAGCAGCAGCAGCAGCAGCAGCAGCAGCAGCAGGGCCACTGGTACATGCCACAAAAGTGCCGCATCAAGTGACAGACATTTACATAATTATTAGAAACAGTTAAATGTCCACAAATTGTACTTCAGCCCCGGACACGGGGGAGTCATTACTTACTGGGCCATGATGGCTTAAAAGAGGGTGTTGGTAATGGGAATGGGAATGTGAATAGAGGAGGATGTGCCCACGCTATCTGGTAAGCAAATATCTTGGCTGTAATTTAGAAACTCCCAGCAGGCGGATCCGAAAAGGACCTCAGAGACTCAGGGCCAAGCCGCCTGGTCGGTCCTCCTGTTGACGTGCGTGCCTTTGACTATTTAAAATTGTTGCAGGACAAACACTGGCAGGCAGGAAATAAAATAAAATGTAATTTTTATTAGGCTTCGTGGTTTTTATTGTCTGCTTTATCGTTCTTACAAGTTCTTCGCCTTGCGCCTCTCCCTTGTCTTGTCTTGTCTGATATTTGTCTTTGGCATGTTCTGGTCATGCCACAAGTCACAGATACACGCACACACACACACACACAGGCCACAGGACAAGGCCCTTTGTGAAATTTTCGGTTCGGCTTTCGGTTCTATTTTTTTATGACTTTTTTATTGACTTGATTATTATGTTGTTTGTTGTTCTCGGCCCGACGCAAGCCGAAAGTTTCCTTAGGCCTAGGACTAGGACTGGGGGCTGGGAGAAATTAAAAAATAATTTAGAGCCCCTGGTTCAAGGGTTGCCGCATAAATTGTTGGCCTGTGTCTGGCCTGCGCCGCCTGTGTCTGATTGCCCTTGCCTCACAGGAGTAATGCACCTCACACACTTGAGGGTTACGAATTTTTGATACCTTACACGGCAGTGAAAAGTACAGATGGATGTTGGCTTGAATCTTCTCTCAGTATGATTTATTTACAACAATTTTTACACAATTTGTGACTGTCTATACCCATTATTGAGGTTCATCTATGGAGTCCCTACCGCTCCGGAATAAATATACCCCCGGAAAAGTGTACACACCCATCATCTAGCAACTGCCACATCAAATACAAGCCCATATGCTTGTGTACAATATATTGCTGTGTGATTGTTATGACAGCTCAGCTCCTATTTCACCGGACGCGAGAGCAAATCACAAATTTGCCAAAGAGTGTAATTCGAACCTGTGTTGCCCAATAAATTGTCAACTGAAACAGAAAGTAAAAAGAACAAAAAGAAAATGGGAGTTTCAAGTTTTAGTCATTGAATTGAAAATTGTGTCCAAGACACCTTGACAACAGAGGCGTTGACAATTTATGGAATCCATTCCCAAAATGAAAACTTTCGGGGGAAAAACTAATAATGAAAAGTGTATCGAATGTCTATACTTAGGTGGACATACCGAGAAACAGAGATCAACTTATTCGGGATTATCTTTCCAGCTAAGTGGCTTTCCTTAAAGCTAATGTTTAAGTTCCCATTTTGAGAGGCCATTATGCTGACGGCGGTTTAAAAGAACTGCCAGCAGAGCGTCAAGGGCGAAGCGACCCACAAAAATGGAAAGGAAATCAAAACAAACTGAACCCAAAGCCAAAGACAAAGACACAGAGGATGGGGAGAAAGAAGAGAAGAAACCACAAAAGAAGAGCAAGTCTCATAATTAAAAATTAAGCCATTCGCCTATTAGTTTTAACCCTCATTAACTTTAGATAAACTAATCTCCAAAGTAAACCACTCGCATTCAGAAAAGACCCGAACGGAGCTAAACTGACACGACCCTTGCCACAGGGCCTCATCCACAGCATCCCCCATCAGGCGCTGAGTTTTTATTCCGCGCGCGCCTACAATGCGTGAAAAGCTCATCAACTTTCGTGGCAACTGTTTCGGGGATGTGCAGCGGAGAGGGCCACACAAAATGATGTAGAAATAGAAAGAGCCTGAACCTAATATGCTAAAAAAAGAAAAGAAAAGAAAAGAAAAAAAAGAAGCGGAAGGAACCCATCACATCGAGAGCAACCAGAGAAAGAAAAGATAATTAAAAACGCAACCTTGATGGAAAATGAAATGTTTACAAAGAGACACAGGCCCAGCCTCAGTCGCAGTCTCAGGCTGAGCCTCAGCCTCCGAAAAAAATGTAAAGCACAGGGACAAGAGAAAAAGAAAATGTTGAAAGGCCCCAAGAAAAGACGAGAGCAGAGCGAGGCGAAGCGAAGCGAGGAAAACATTTGCACTGCCGCTCAGGCAGCATCAGAGAAGGAAAACAAAAAACGGATACACGCAGCGGATCCAAAGTTTACTCAAGCAACACACAAAAACATCACAAAAACGTAGCAAAGTAGTGGGCGTGGAAGGGTCTAAGGAGCAGGATCCGGCGAGGCCCGAAAGGAAGCGGATTGGTGGAGCAGTGAAGCAGTCAAAGTCAAGCGAAAATTAACTGGAACATTTTTTTTGTTCCTATGTACATATGTATGTATATCTGCTGTACAAGGGCATAGTGTAATCGTGGAATAATTAGGCAACGACTAGTTCCGTTTCTCAGAAGTTCGGGAGTAGTTCTGGAGTATCCAAAAATGTGGTGGTTATTGCTTGGACTGTTGCACAGCGATCGTTTATTAGATGACACCCTTCAGTGGTCTTTATTTATAGAACTTACATACTTTATTTATAGTAAAACAAAAATGTCTTATTTTCAGAAGAGATCATTTCCGCATCAATGATCCGTATTCCTTTTGTATCTTTTAATGTTCAAGCAAGGGGGGAACGCAATCATTATTAATTTTGGCCAGTCCAGAGGCGTGCCATGTGCGTAATAATTTCATGGCTTAATGCCAACACAACCTTCAAGTTGTAACCTTTTAACCATAGAAAATGTTGTAAATAATGCGAAATAGGCTTTTGCTTCAAAATAAGTTTGGCATTCTCAATAGTAAAACTATTAGACGCATCGCCACCCTATCGTTACGTCAATCATTTGGATCTGGTTCTAAAAATCATCAAAAATATGTGCAGTTTTTTGTTCGCATTGTATATTTCTGTATAATCAATTAGAGCTACTTATAGTTTAAACACAATTGCTTTGCTCATTGTTGCATGATATATGTATCAGTATGTATTTATGTACGAGTATCTATGTAGGTATGTCCTAAAAACAACAAAAAGCCTGTAATGATAACTACAAAGCGCAAAAATTGAGCAAATTACACAAAACACTTGACTTTACACATCTATAAAATGATTATATTAGTACGCTTAAAAAAAGAGAGAGTTGGGGAAACGAGAGCAAACCATTTACAATACAAGGAAGGATATACATGTGTAGAAGGTAGTAGAAGAAGCTGCCTTATTGGCTAAATAATACCGCGAGTAGAAAGCATGCAGGCAGGCCACGAGACGAAGGGATAATCGGAATAATAAATTATGTAAAAACTTTACACGGTTAAAAAATCTATACATTGCTACTTAAACTTAAACGAACGAACGACTTGGATAATTTTCAATTGTCATATATAGATGCCATGGATGCTAGTTCGTTGATGGTCGATGATTTTGCTGCTGCTTGCTATTGCCACTGCCGCTGGCGCTACCATTGTCACGGTCCCGGTCGCGGTCTCGTTCCCGATCCCGATCCCTCTCCACCTTGTTCTCTCGCACCATCAGCAGCAGCTGAAGCATCATGAGTGCTTGCACCTTGTCCAGGGGGTCCATGAAGCCGCGCTGCAACCATTTGGGTATGGTGGTGCGGGCGTGACTGAAGCCCAGCTTGTTGAGTATGTAGTCGACGCCGTAAGGCTCGATGGACTTGCCCGCCCAGGAGAGCAGGCGAACTGTTGGCTCCAGATGCCATGTCTGGCACTCAAAGTGCCGCCAGTCACGCACAAACGATTCGATATCAAAGCTTGGCGGGGATGCCTCCAAGCCACCAGCTGCTGCTGCATTTGCCTGCTGCTGCTGTGGCTGATGTGTGCCTCCTCCATCTTTGACATCGTTTGTAGCTCCTGTCGCTGTCGATGTTGTGGTCGTCGTCGATGATGCTGCTGCTGCTGCTGCTGTTGCTGCGGCTGCAGCCGTTTTCGCCGTCGGTGACACATTGGTCGTTGAGTTCGCTAGGTTCGTGTGGCTGCCCTGCAGTGGCTCCAGGCTGCTCTTGCTGGCGCTCATTTGCTTGCCCTGGGCAGTTAGGTTCGTATTGGAATTACTACGCTTCTCTTTGAGTATCTCCTCCGTCAGATATGGCTTCAGGTTGGTCTTCTGCGAAAGATTGGGCGAGGCAGCTCGCGCCGATTGAGCTCCAATCTGGCAAGGAAGAAATGAAAATTAATAAAATGCTACAACCAGAGAATGGAAGACTTACCACCTTCTCTTTTTCCGTCACATAGGAGGTGACGAGATCGTGCAGAAAGAAGAAGGCATCCGCATCGACAGTCACAAAGATGTGATCATCGAATTCTGTGATGAAGCTGCACAAAACCTCGGGCTTCGTTTCTGTAAGAAAGGATCGTGATTCCAGTTAGCATTTGCATTGAGATTATGGATGAATGTTTGCTTACCACTTGGCTCTGGCGTGGTTGGTCCCTGTTTGTGCTCAGTCTTGAAGTGCAGCTGCAGGCTGGGCAATGCAAAGATAACCTCCCGGTTGTGATTGTGCTCCTGTGCCTTGGCGGAGCTGGTGCTGCCAGAGGCACGCGTTCGCTCAATCGAATTGGATGCTATCTCCCGCTCGCACTCCATAATGGGGAAGCGATCCACAGCTACAAATGGAAGATAAATGTTAATCAATCATCAGTGAGGGATACAATTTAGGGGCGGGCACTCACCATCAATCTCACTGTTGGCAAACGCATAGTGGAACCACTCGTTGAGCGTCTTGAACTGTGGCGGGAAGATAATGTTGCGCGTAATGCGACTGACAATGGCCATCGAGTGATTCTGCTGCTGCTGCACCTCGGTGCTCTGGCCCAGGCAGGAGGTGAGTGTTTGCGTGACCAGCACCTCATGGGAGCCCGACTCCTCCATCTGTCGCGCTTCAGTGGCGAAGTTAATCGAGGGAGACCTCAGGCTGAACAGCGCCCAAGACTTGGACTTGAAGTTGATGCCATGGAAGCAGGCCAACGAGATGTTCTGCCCACGCAGCTCCACTGTGCCGCCCAGGACGTTGCCATGGCGTGGCAAACGTGTGACCAGAGAAGGCACAACCAGACCAACAGCCTGGGCTAGGGGTTTCTGCCAGTGACGATGGTGCCGGGCATCCGTGTTGTCACCAATCATGCCCGTGGGTACGCCCTGAGGCGCTGCCAGCTCGCCGTTGGGTTTCTTCTTAAACTGCTGCCGTCGCTTGATGCTGGCCGTGCGATCTTGAAGGCGGGGTTCCAGGCTGGAGAAGACTCGCTTCGAGGACTTAAATTGCTGCGTGAAGAACTCCTCCAGCTTGAAGTACATCTTCAACATATCCGCCGTTGTCGACTTGGAGATCATAATCTGCAGCTGATCCCAGCTAAGATCGCCGTGAATAAAGATCAGAGCACGCGGCTGATCCTTGCCATGAGCGGGCGCTGCTGCTGCCTGGGAGGCGGTGCGCCACTCATCCTTCATGGCCGCGGAGAAGCTGCTGATGCGCGTCATCAGCACCGAGGTGCCCATGTAGTCCAGTCGCAGCTCTAGGGCCATGAAGCTCAGTCCCAGCGTATGGTAGGGCTCCATGCCAGCCTCCTCCTTGATGTGGAATCGCTTGTTGATCTTGTTCACCTCAAAGCTACCGCCTACAATGCCACCCTTGGCATCCAGAGCGGATCCGCCCAGGTAGATGCCCGCGTACATGTTCTTGTAGCCGGTGCTGCCAATGGACAGGCGTCCATCCGACTGGAAGTCCTTCGTTAGCCACACCACGTTTCCGCACACATTCCCAATGTTCATTTGCACATTCAGCTTCGTGAAGTTCACGGCAAACAGCACGAGCGTCTCCCAGGATGTGATCTGGTTGTTCTCGGAGGGAGGCGTTCCCGAGGACTCGGCACTGGAGGATTTCCCCAGATTCTTGAGCTTGCGCACAGCTCCAAAGTGTCCCAACTGCTGCTGCTGCTGTGTTGGCTGTGCCTCAAAGTCTAGACGCATCTTATCCTTCGCCCGCCCTGCGTCCTCGCTGGGGGTTGGCGTGGCCGGGGCACAGCCTGTGGGTGTATCCGCACCACCTCCGCTAGCCTGCTGCTGCTGTTGCTGTTGTTGTTGCTGCTGGTGGACACTGAGATCGCCCAGGAAGAGACGTCGCACAATGCGTCGTCTGTACCAAGCCTTGGGAAAGGCCAGAATCTCCGTCAGCCGACGCATGTCATACTTGAAGCTGGCACTGCCAATGTCCACGATGGTGGAGAAGCGAATGACAGCGCGCGAGTGGTCGAGACCTCGCTTGGAGCTGGGCAACGGCTCGATGTAGACCTTGCGGCAGCGCGTGATATGAAACTTGACAAACTCCACATTGATGCTGAGCGAATCCTTGCGCTCGCTGTCGCTCAAGGGCGAGAATTGAGTCTCCTTGGAGGTCTTCTTACCGCCATACGGATGGAAGATGAACACATTGAAGTCGGCCAGACACCCGGTGACACTCAGTCCGCCCGTTGGCAGTGGCTCTGGGTGCGTGTGGTTGCTGGAGTGGTTGCCGGAGCTGTTCTCCTCCTCGCTGCTGCGCTTCGAGCTGAACACAATGTCCAGGCTGGGCAGCTGCAACATACACTCCACGCGGGACACAGGCAGGCAGCTGAAGCGGAACGTCGACGGTTGCATGTGGAAGTAGACGATGACATCCACAGGGAATGACGCATAAGTCACATAGTTGGCGGGCAGAATGTCCAAATTAACAGCCGCATTGAGGTTGGGCGTCTGAGGCACACTGCTGGACTGCCGCGTGGGTATCGGCTCCAGTGTCTGCTCAAGGAACTCGAGAATGTGCGGCGAAATGATGGTCTCCTCGGGTATGCTCTGAAGGGTCATCCAAGCGCAGAGTGTGGCTCGCTTGTTGCCTATACGGCGGGGTCCGTGCGGTGTGGCTGCTATCGATGGATCCGGCTGATGGTTAACCTGCTCCGCCAGCGTCTTGGACTGATAGTGCAGCTTCACGTCCAGCCCGGGTATGTGGAAGATGGTGAGATCCGCCAGCAGGGCATTGGCATTGTATCGCAACTTGCTCTTGTCACGCTGTCTACGCGATGGCGTGGGACTGCCCCAATCGTTGCCAATGCTGCGCTCCCTCTTGTGCGACTTGACGCTCGAGGCAGCCGCACCAGCAGCTCCGGCACCTCCTGCTGCCGCATAGCCCTGTCCCTGGCGCTCCTCTCCCGTGTCTTTGGTGTGCAGCACACACTTGCCAGAGTTCACCAGCACCTTGACGTCCAGCTCAAAGTCAATGTTCGGTTCGGCCTGCTTCTGGCCATGTCCGTGCTTGCGTCGCATCTCCACGGATATGCCATCGACATCCATCTCGCTGGGCGTGCAGTCGCCGCGCCAATCCAACTCGTTGTCCGCCGTCTCTGTGTCCGTGTCCGCATTGGGCAGCGATGTCTGGCGCATGGCCTCTGTGAAGGTTACCCTGCCCAAAGCATTGACAATGCCGACTCCTGCTACTCCTCCACCGCCGGCCGTCTTGAGGGAAGCGCTGCGCGAGTGACAGGAAGCGGGAGTGCTCTGCAGGCTGGAGATCTCATCGTTGGAGGCAATGGTGTCCAGTCTGCGGCCCGCATAGCTGTGGCTGCCATTCTCCAGCGATGGAGGCACTCCGCCCACTCCGGGCAGTCCCACTCCCCCGCCAATATACGAATGCGAGCGACTGTAGTTCTTGAGGGATCGCCGCAGCGAGGGTCGCTTCCACTTCTGGATCATGTCGCGCCGGAAGTACTTGTAGCAGATGGCCTGCAGCTCTTGCAGCCGTCGCTCCTCATGCGCCACCGTATTGTGGGATGCACCCAGTGTTCTCAGATCATTGATGATCTTCAGCTGCTCGGCCATTTCCTTCTCCATCATGAACGAACGTTTCTTCGAGTCGATGGTGGGATCAAAGACGAAAGCGGGCAGATTGTCGAACTCTCCGCGACGCCGCACATAAGTGTCTCGGCAGCTTTGATCCCCCTCATCGCTGTCCGGCGACTCCATTTGCGTGTCCTCCTCCTCGAAGCCCGTCAGCATCGTCAACGTGTGCCCCAACGAGCTCAGCTGCTTTCCAATGTTGACGTCCAGATGGATATCCACGCCCTCCATCTGCCACTTGACATTCAGCAGCCACTTGGCATTCTCGCCCTTCTTCGCAGCGGTGGTGCGTGAACAGACCTCGAAGGTGCCCTCAGACACCACGCACACATTCATTATGGGCTCACCGCTGGTGGGTTTCCAGTCATCCAGATTTGTCTCGAAATCATCGGCAAATCGAAGGCACAGACCCTGGAACTTGCCCTTGGACACCAGTGCGCCCGAATTGCAGGCCGAAATGATGGTATTCTCCAGTGTGATGACAACAGCTCCTTTGGCATCGAAATCCTGATACGAACGAGAGCCAAATGACTAGAAAAAGTTGAGTTAAATGAGGAAATTCTTGTAATGAAGTGTGCAGATGCACCTACCACAGTATTCACTTGTTTCAAGGGCAAACATATGCCCATATCCTCGACAGTTAGCTGCAGGAATAGTGTAGACAAGTTGGAGCCTGCTATTTGGCCAAAGGCCACACGATCAAAGACTTGCTGCTGCTGCTGTGCCGTTGCCTGGCTGTGCTCGTAGCAGAGATTGGCACGCTTCTCGGCCCAGTATTCGTAGGCATTCTTGTAGTTCAGCCACACCAATATGGCCTTGTCCACGGCTATCGGCTGGATGTAGACCAGGGGTCGCTTCAACGTGAGCAGAATCAGCTCCTTGTCCTCGTTGAGCAGCTCATCCTGGAAGGCATTGCGCAGGCCGATGGTCGTGTGGAAGAAGGCATATTGCTGGAACTCTGGCTCCGCCTCGTCAAAGATCACATTCCTAATGATCTGTCCCAGCGACAGATTAAAGTCAATGTGCGCCTTGAAGAACAGCTTCCGATTGCTCATGTCCCCCAGATTCTTCACCCGATTCGACAGCTGCAGCTCCAGAGTGCCCGTCTCAAAGCGCACCGCCGAGGAGCAGGGCGTGGTGGCCGTCAACTGTATCCTCTTCATCGAAATGTTAATGGAGAAAAGAATCCGCTTCAGCGTAGATTCCTGCACGCTCGAACTGTCGCCACTCTCCTCGGTCCACAATGGAACGGGCTTCTCCCCGCCGTAGACCTTCTGCAGCACTTCGTTGATCTCGCGCATGAAAACCTTCTGCACAAACACCAAGTGATTCAGCAAATCTGTGGTCAGGCAGCGCTCGAACTCGCCAATCTCCGCACTGGCATTCACATAGCCACCCTGCCGCAGCACAATTCCCTCAATGCTCTCCGTCTGATCCTGGCGATTGTCTGGAATGTACTCGGCCAACACATGAACGGGCGGCAGGCCAATGCATGCCTCCGATGGCAGATTCATTTCGTTCTTGAAGGAATGCAAAATAGTTAGTCAAAGGAAAGATCTGAGAGCAAAGCGCAACTCACCTGAATCTTTGTGTTGAAGCTCAGCGTGTGGGTGGGCAAGTCGATGACAAATTTAGCCCTTTGGCCTGTGACGCCCATGGAACTGACATGATTCATTCGGTACTGAGCCTGCAGCGAGGGCAGCAGCGCTGCATTGATGGACAGACTCTGGAGGAGTATATTGAACTGCATGACCAGCGGCTGGAGCAAGCCATTCTGATGCTGTGCCGCCGCTCCGCCCAACTTCGAGTGGGTCATGTGAGCGGCTCTGCGTGCCGCCTGCTGCGGCTGCTGTTGTGCTCCACCGCCGCCGGAGACGGTACGTTCTCGCATTTCGCTGGCCACACCGGCCGCACTGCTGGCACCGCCAGAGTTTCGGGCATGGAATGGAGACTCTGGCTCTTCGGCTGTAAATGAACGCAGCGTGGAGCGACCCGAATTGCGTTTTACTCTCAGCTCTTGTATGGTGGATGATAGCTGCTTGGAACTGCGCGTCATCATGCCGTGCAGAGCCACTGGATGCTGCGGTATGTCTATGTTAACAGCACCGATTGAGAGCAGGCCGCTGTTCTTGTCCTTGCCACGCTTGGAGAGGCTCGAGTAGAGCGTCTGGCTCTTGCCAACGGTTACTTTCACAACGGTTCTGCAAGCGAAACACAAGAGTTAGCGTGCAACAGACAAGAGGAGGATTTGCTATACTTACTGCTGACTGGGAGCCACACCTTCCAGCAGGACAATCATGGCTCGTCCCACTTGTCCGGTGAGCGAGCATTCCAGAGAGACGGGACGCGCCTTCTTACGCCACGTGGCCGTGCTGTTTAGAGTGGTGATCTCTGACTCGAGCTTGAGCCCGGAGAGTGTGGCCAGCAGTCGGGTCTTGTGAATCTTGGCCACACCAAAGACAATCAGGCGAGTTCGCTCCTGGGACGGCCCATCAATGATAAGCATCTCGCGATGCTGCGGCAATGGCGTGGGAGCACTGGCCAAATCATCCTCATCATTGACAAACGCCGACGGCTTCTTGTGCTCATTGAGCGAGCTCCTCTGGACCACCGTCTTGGTTTCTGGCATCGTGCCGTACAACTCCAGCAGATGGTAGATGGTCTTCCAGCAGTTGGGCGTCTCCAGCAGGGGGGCCATCGATGACATACCCTTGGTCAGAGTGTTCTGGTAGTCGCCACTCATGCTGGTGGCACAGCCGCCGTTCAGCGAGGCCTTCGATTCGGTGGCCAACTTGAGGATATTCTGCTCGTGCAGCGACATGGTGGGACTGTCCCGCAGAGGCGACGAACTCGACTCATTGAGATTGGTGTAGCCCAGCTTGCCCTTCACCGACTTGCCAGTGGAACGCAGCTTCTGAGCGAAGCTCTGTGGACGATTCTTTGCATTTGGTGACGGTGTCAGCTGTATGATAGGCGCCAGGCCACCTGGACGCGTACGAGATGCCGGCATTGTTGGCATCGTCTCGTTGAACTTGTCATAACGCTCATCCGAATAACTCTCGCCATGGCCAAAACGTTCAGAGACTGAATTAAAACCGAGGATATCCGTGGGCTCCGAAGCTGTAGAAGATGAAGGAAAATTTGTAATTAGATCCAGAACTGTATCTTTCAGAGCTTACCCAAACTACATTCATCCTTGGTCTGACTCTTTTTGCTTAGCTCTGGGTGATCGTGGAACTCATTCTGGGCATCCTTTACATTCTGATACATGTTGCAGATCTGATGTAGCAGTCGCAGCAGCGGCATATTCACCTGCTGCGAAATGAACCTCACATTGAGGCTGAAATTGATCACAGTACTCGTGTGCTTCTTCAGCTGTCGCCGCGACATGTAGATGACATTCTGTCGGGCCTGATCCACTGCCCCATCGGACATTTTCAGCACCTCCAGCTCAACGCCGACGCGCTCGCACAGAAACAGCGGAGTATCCATCATAATGGATGCCCTGCCATTCGATTTCTTGTTCATTTTTGCCGGCTTCTGGGCTGGATTCTTCTTGTCGCCTGCCTCACTCACGACAATGTCAACGCGTATGGAATCGAAAGTGCCAATGAGCGAGAGATTTGTACCGAAATTCTCCAGCGAAGAGATGTCTGCATTGGAGAACTTGTTGATCATCTGCTGGGGCATGACGCCCAAGCAAGTGAGCAACGGTTCAAAGATCAAATGAGCATCCAACAGCTTGATCGAATCCTGCATAATGCCACTGCGCGTTTGGGTATGTCCAGGGATCTTCGGAGGAGCAGGACGAGCATGCTCTTTTTCGGCAAAGTGCTCTTTCTTTTTGTTGTCCTGCTGCTTGGCCATCCAGAAGTAAAGATCCTCCTTGTGACTCTCAGCACCCAACCAGAATTTGTTGACCGAATTGGTTGAACTGAGAGAACCCTCCTGAAGGGCTCCATATTCTGCAAAAGTTAAAAACTTTTAGCAAGAAATCCCTTGGAGAATGTTCTTGAATACATACCAAATTCTGGAACTTGCTTCTCCACCAACCCCGAGATAATGGGCAACATTTGTATGCTGGAACGAGATGAATTTCCATGTGAATTATTCGAGGCTTTGCTGTGCACTTTGTTCAGCCTAAAGCGTAGAGCGGGGATGCAGCAGAAATGCGGGGTGCAGATTAGAACAACAAATGACAAGCAATGAGAAGCAATTGTGAGTAAGCCCGAGTACTGGGTGAAAGGGTGAAACTTACCCACGACGCGGGTTATGGATATTCGGTGATGTCGAAGTCGAACGCTGAGAAGCAGCTCCATGATGGCCTGCCGCTTCATGGCTATAAGATAGTCCGCCATACTGATTGTTTTCTATGAATGTGAAGGGTATAGGGAATTTGATGAGTAATAATTTGGTAACCTTTTTTAATATTTTTCTTCATTTTTGTGTTGCAAGGTTGTACAGTAAACGAAAGTGTTAAGAGACCAACACATAAATCACATTTATACGATCATAGAATCAGTGGACCATACAATGATTTCATACAACTAAAAAGTCCCAACAAAATAAGCTGAGAGGCTTTTGGCACGGGCAGTTTCGGCTTTGTATAGCTCTCTCAGTACTTCTGTTACATTTATATTGAATGAACTGAAGCATCTACGAGTAAATACAGTTTGTGGCGAAACTAAACTTGAATATTTTGTCAGTCAAAGCTCGAAAACATTAGCTTGCGGCGCTGCCGCTCACGTTTTACGCTCAGTTTTACGTCCAACTGGAGCTACGTCTATGCACACAAAAGGCGCGTGCAGAGCCCTGCTTGAGGGTTGATCAATGGCAGAGCTCTCAGCTGAGCTAAACAGCAATGTGCGCACTTGCACTGGTGCAGTGTTTTTGTATTTTTCGTCTACGCTTTAAATTAAGCTTTCTACGAAGCTTTCAACTCCGCTTTCAGCTACATTGTGCTCGTTGCTTTGCAGTTATTTTGCAACGACAATTTCTTTGCTCTGCTTGTTTGTGAACTTTAAGCTGAACTTTTGTCTCATTTCAAAGTCTGTTTACGACAGTTTAGTTCTACTATTTGTTTTTGGGTTCACTGAAAAGTTCCGTTTAGTGTACAACACATTTAGTTATAAATTTAGTTCTATATAGAGGATAGATAATAGCCAGAAAGGATAGAATAAAGAATAGTTTGTATTGTAGTACGAGTATAATGCAAACGCAAAAGCATCAAACAATATGAATGTGTGAACACTTAAAGCATTTAACAAAACGTATGTGTGTGTGTGTATGTGTGCGAGAGGAGGAGTGTACAAGAAGAGAGAGACACCCAGAATTGGGGGGAAGTTGAAGGGAAAATAGTGGATAGATCAAAGCTAAACAAAGGAGAGATAGACTAAAAGAGACTATATAACACACATTCAACAAATCCGTGCAAGAAAGTGTGGAAATAGGAAATAGGAAAAGGAGGGAAAGAGGCTGTTTAAGAGAACTATACATAGATAACTAGGTTAGGAGGAGAGAGAGAGAGGAGGTAGACCAGAGAGAAAGAGAGAGAGCGTTAATCAAAAAAATACCAATGTGAGTTCGATGATGCTGTGTTTGCCCAAGTAATAAAGCATTCTCACTCTCTTCCGGATTCTCGCCGACGCCCGCATAGGCGCCCATTTCAACATCACCTTCGCACTCATCATTCTCCGCCTCCTCCTCGTTCTGCGGAAACGAGAATGTCACATTGATGGGCCGTGCCAGCTTGTTCTTGTACTGATGCTCAAAGAGTATCGGATTGTAAAGAGTATTCTTCCACTGGCGACTCAGCACAATGATGCCCTACAAAGAAAAGGGGTTATATCGTGGCTTGGAAAAGATGTAGCCTCTTGAGAGCGCCTCACCTGACGCAGCGTATTAAGATGTGGTACATCCCCCTGCTTAAAGATGGGCTCAATGCGCTGCACACCCTCGTCCAGGACTAGTTTCTGCATAATGTAGCACAGCTGACAGCTGGGATCTTCCTGCAGCGTCTTCGAAAGCAGCGTATAGTTGTTGGCATAGCGACTCTACAAATGCATTGTTACAGATTCATCACTCTCAGGAATACAAACAAAAATGTTGCCTCACCTTCTTGATCTTTGGATTCCGTTGGATCTTCTCATTGTCCATGGCCTCTGCCATGAGACAGGCGGCCACTGCCGTTTGTCTCGTGTGCAACGCCTTCAGCAGCGCAACCACTTTGATGGCCAACCGATTGCTGGGATTCATCCAAGCGGTGATGGCTGGCGAGGCAGTGCTCAGCAGATTCCAGTCGAGACGCGTCAAATCGATCTTTCGGGTGATGGGCACACAGGGCGGTGCCGCAAAGTTTAACCACACGGCCTTCAGTTCGATCACACAGGAGGAGGTCTTGTCGGTTTCCTTGACATTGGAGAGCACCTTGTCGTAGGCATCCTTGGAGTTGCTGCCACCGGCTGCCCCGCTCTTCGGAGCTCCTTGATTACCTGTCGCTGTGGGTCCCTTTTCTATATCCTCGTCGGGAGGTTTGGGTGTGGATTTCCTCTGGTCAGCCCCAGAGGTGGAGCTCTCGCTCACCATGACGCTGTCCAGGGCCTGGTGGAACTTCTCCTTGGGTGTCTTTGGTGTGGGTGGCTTTTTGGTGATCATGCGCCAGGCAGCCTCCGCCTTGGATGTGGCACCAGCATCCGAGGAGGGTGCTGCTGCTCCTCCCTCGTTGCCTGCCGCACCCTGACCCACCAGATCGTTGAGATTGAAGCCACCGCTTGCGGACACACCCTCGCCTCCTGCGCCCGCCATCTCGGCCAGCTCTTCCTTGCTGTTCTCGGACTTTTCAAAATGCGAACGCTTCACTATCTTCACGCCGACACCCTCCAGGCCGCACTCGAACATGATGTAGCCGATGCTCTCGATGCCCGTGCTCTCCGGCATCTTCAGGCACTCGAAGAGCACTTTGCTCTTGTGCTCCGGAATGGCAGTGACAATAATGGGTGAGTCCTGGGCACAGGACTGACCCTCCGTCTTCAGGCGTCGCAGCTGTGCATGCGCACGTCCAATGTCCAGAGTAATGACGAGCTCCTCAAGCTGCTTCTCCGATGTCTCTATGAGAATGGGCTCCCCCTGCACATTGTCCGGCCGCGTCTGCGAGGAAAGATGCGCCAGCAGGGCACGCGTTCCCTTCATAATGCCGCCCTTCTTGTGGCTGTTGCCCGACTGCACTGTCTGCTGGATGTACACGTTATGCATGGAGGCACGCGTCGTTTTGCCCAAATGGAATTTCGTGGAGATTCCCTCCATGTAGAAGGTCAGCAGCGAGACGCAGCTGAGATCCTGCCAAACAAATGGACAACATTAATTCTGTTTTTGCTTAGAGATTGTCAAACTCTTACCTGAACATTGTCCAGTGCTGCCACGGATATCACTTCCTCCACAATGGAGGATTGCAGCATCGTTATGCTGACTTTTGGCAGCACAATCAGCCCCTGTGTCTTGGTCGAGATGCTCTCCTCGTAGACATCGCTAAGGAACGAGTCTCCGGGTCCCTGCAGATGTCGCTCTGTGGTGGATCGCTTCGAGTTGGAGTGCACCTGCGACCAGTAGCTGAGGCTCTGGTCTCTCTTCAGTATATTGTCGTTGTTCACCTTGGCAATGCAAGACGTGTGAATGAAGTTAACGACCGAGAGCAGGTGCATTGACTGTATGGTCGGGATGGCGGCCTCAACCATTCTGGAAAGGGATAAAGAAACATTTTAATCGGTAATCAAAATTGTTGCTGCATTTTAGCACTTTTAAATAATTCTCGTAAGCAGTACAGAACATTCAACCATAAACTGTACATACAAATATTTAACTAAACTAAAATCGAACTTCAACAGCAACAGTTTCAATCCCACTCAAATAAAATCCGTAGTTGGCTTTGCAATTATTCTCAAGATAAAATTTAGGTTTGATAAAATGAAAATGCTTTTAATGCAGCTTTGTTTACTATATTCCATAGTCCCTTTATTACTACACGCGTATCCCCTGGTAAGTATCCATTCTACTTTTACAGAGAGTCCACCTCAAACTAATTCATGAACTCAAACGCAGGCACAACATGCTGATCCACACAACTATCCTGATCTAACAGCTGGCCTAAGCGATGGCGAGGTTCGCTCTGCCCTGGATGGTCTATCCCTGGAAGATCTGACCAGGCTGGACAGGCTGTTGGATGAGCACAGCAATCACGGTGATGATGCCAACTCGGACCCGAACGGTGAGTGTTTGTAGATGAGAATGAGATTTTATGACCAGTTGGAGAGACTTTCCAAAGCAAGCAAGTCAAAGAAACCAGTTGAGGCAAGCTAAGGGCACGGATGAGCAGGTATTTGAGGATCTGCTGGCATCGGATGACCAACTCAACGATAACTGCAAGGACGAGGATGAGGTTGAGGAAAAGAAACCCAAAAAGCTGTGCACCAAGAGGCCGCATTCCCGAATTTCCACACGAATCTTACCGAAAACAGCAGGGACTACCTGCGATCCTCCCGAAACAACTCCAGAAGGCCCCAAGAAGAAAACTTCCTCCAAGAACAAGCCAGACGACGACAACTCGGATCCACCCGTCGACCTATCCAAATGCCAGAAGACTAAGAAAAATAAGAGCAAGCCCAAACCGATTGTCAAGAGCGATGAAGACTGCAATGCCGATGATTTCGAGTGCCTGGACAGATTCCGCGAAAGAGAATCCACCAAAATGTGGAAGCAGTCACCACTCGATTACGATGAGGAGAACGCCGATGACTCTTCGGTTTACGTTCCACCCAAGGAGCTAGCGGGCATTGAGCAAGTGGATGAGGATAGTTTCAGACCCTTTTTGGATGAAGAATTCAAGGAAGATCAGGTCGAGCACAGCGAAGGGAAGCCACTTGCTGAGGATCGGGAGGAAACTCCCTTGGAGCATACAGAAACCTACGAACGCCATCATCTCTCGCGAATGGCACATCGACAGCGAAATAAAGCCAAATCACATAAGGAGAAGCCGCTACCATACGATAACATTAATGTGAGACCACAGCTCAGTGCTGTCGACAGGTTGGCAGCATAACTACTTCCGCGACACACGTGCTTAAATTTGTTTACACATTTTTTTGCAGTTTTCTTGCCAGCAATGAGCGCGAACCGACGCGCTACCTTATCCAGATGGAGAACGGCAACATCGAAAGCCCGATCGGTCTTGGCGAGCATCACAGCCAGAGCGAAAATACACAGAAAATGGGCGGTGACAGTCAGGGACAGATTCCCAATGAATATTTCGAATTCAGTCGAACGAAGCGAGAGAACAAGCGAACGGACGATGCCCCAGACGTGAGTTTTTATCAATTACATATAGTCCATACTTTATCTGTGGATTGATCCACTCTGTAGAACTCTAAGGAGACCTATATGAAAAAGCTAATGGACTCCTTCCCACGCGATCAGGACGGTCCGAGCAATGACGATATGGCTGCCCTACAGGAATCGGGTTTCCCACATTTGCGCGTAAAGCGCTGACTTTTTGTTGTTGTTGTTAAAACGTGTTTTTATCAGAAAAACTAAATAAATGTAATTATATTTTTTAGCCCACGAATTGATGAAGCAGAAAGTATGATTCTCATAAAGCGTTTGCCTGCATGAATAATGAACCAAATGAATGAAAGAAATCTTATATGATTTATGTGTAAAACATTTTCCATATACGAACCTTTGTAGTCCCTCCAGCAGAAGCGGCGTGAGGAAGACATTTAGTTGGCCCTTCAGCCTGGCCACCACAGAGGTGCATGCAGCTCCTCCTTCCGCCTGGAGGCTCATAAACTCGCCATCATCGAAGCCATTTGTGGTCTTGTCGGCTTCCTCTTCCTTCAAAAGCACACTGGGATCCCAAGGATGGGACTTGGGTCCGCCCATGAATGTGGCCGAACTGTTGCTGCCCGTGGCATTCTCGTAGCGTGGCACCACCTTGATCTCACGCCAGCAAGAATACAATTCGAAATGGGGCAACATTTTGCTGCCAATGTAGGTTAGACCTCCATCCTCGTTCTCGCTGAAGAGCGGCGTTGAGAAGACATCCGGGCCGAGGGGAAAGGAGCAGCCATTCCAATTGAAGCACTTGACTTGCGACAAATGATTCAGATAGCTGGCCATCAGCAGTGGCGAGTCAATGATGGGTCGATTGACCTGCTGATGGAGATTCACCAGAGCCACATCCTCCTGCGATGACATGGCAGAGATGAAAGAGTTCGACGACAGCGATGGAGTGCCCGACGATGAGCCACGAGAGTCCGCCTGTGAAACATTTAGTGGTGAAGAGAACGAAAAGATTAATAAAAGAGGTTTGTTTGGGGTTAGCTACAACTAAATAGGCAAAAGCCAAAAAGTGGCGCAAGCACAAGAATTATGGAACGAAAACTTAACTTAGAACTAGGATTCGAGATTAGGTTAAAATACCAATCGAAGCATGCTCTAATTACTGTCTGACAGACAGTCCATGCAACTGTCCATTCACCTGAAACGTGTGTAAATTTCGGAAAATCTATGGATGTGAAAATCTATAAACAAATTAATGAAATTCTACAGGTACATTGAGATTTTGTGGTTCTACTTTCTAAGAGGATTTCTTTGGTTTGTTTTGTTTTTGCGGTTGGAAACTAAGAACTACTCACATCATGAACAAAATGTCGGTACTCAGGTCGTGATGAGATATTTGTTATTTGTTTTCTTATTGGTGTGGCAAGACCGTGAATGCGTCTCGCGTCTTCGTTCTGGATGAGTATTTTGTTTTTGTTTTGGTTTTTATTTTTTGTTTGTTGGTTATTTAATTTGATTTATGATGAAGATCGAGGAGTTTTGAGGAGAGGAATAGAATTTAGGTGTGTTGTATAGTTACAGATTTATGGCACGGCTACTCAATGTTCAGTTAAGAGAGAGATCATGGGTTTTAAATGTTAACTTAGCATTGAGAAAACGTCGCTTAAGAGTTATATGCCACGGTTCCACTAGGACTCATTCTGGTATTTTTTGCAATGAAATACTAGAACTTGATCGAAATAATAGATTTATCAATAGCTAACTGATTTCTAAATGAGAAAATTGTAACAATTTCATCCACGAATAGCCAATGTTCTCCTGATGGAACTGTGGTGTAAAATATTTATAATAATATAAATATACAGATTGTTCAGTTAGATCTTAAGTTTAAAGATAAACAAAGCATGCATTGGACTGAGTTTTTCAGAATCTCTTCTTGAGCAGCTTCTTTCGCCGAGTGAGATTTTTGTGATACAGAAAGTGAGATAGATATAAACTTGGCTTCAAAAGCAGAAAAGCGAAACGCGGCTCGTGTATAAATGTGGATGTATATATTATAATTAATGAACAAATCTCCCTAGCATATGAGAAGCATAAAAGGTTCTTTAGTTTTACCAGTTCTGTGGTGCTCTGCGGCCGCTTGGGCAGTGTTTTATTGCCATCGGCTGGGGCATGAATCTCCAGATCGCTGCGATATGTGGGTAGCGTGTGGCTGCCGTTCTCGTTTTGAGCACCAATGCTGCACACAATAAAGAAAGGGAAACAATTATGCTTATACTTGAATAGCAAGTAATTTGCGTACCTCAAATCTGAAGAGAAACGCTTCCTGCCAGAGAGCACGACGGATCCGCTGTTGGCACTATTGCGCTGCTTCATGGATCCACGCTGCGACATCACATTCGATATGTCCTCCTCGGCAGAGAAGAACATCTCCGAGGGATTCTCCGATGTCAAGGAAATGGTGCGCTGTACCTCTCGCGGCAGCTGCTCGCCCAGTGCCTGACAGTGCAGCGCAATGTCGGCAATTTCAAACTCCAGAGGATGCGAATGCGGTGCCGAATGCGACATCTCATCGGGCATCTGCAGGGGAACAAATGTAAGTTTTAATTTATTTTCTTTGCTTACATTGAACCTACCTCATGCTCATCATCCAGCGCCTCGCCCGTAAGCCGTGAGTCCGATATGCTTGTCTTGGGCGGCGACACTCGCAGTCTGTTCGAATCGGAGCCGCGTCGCTTGATGTTCATGCCTGAATCGCCAGCAGCTGCCTCATGCTGTTGCAGTTGTAGCTTCTTGGAGGGGCTATCCAGCAGGCGGGCATAGGGCACCTCCACTGAGGTCTGACGCGTACAGGGATAACGCTTGCTGCGCCTCTCCAGTGTGTTGGGTGACCCGATGCTCTCCCGTGACTTGTGGCGGCTGCTCAGCTCTGGTTTCTCCACAGCGGCATTGGCACTGCCGCCGATCTTGAACTTTGTGCCATCTGGCAGGGAGCAGTGCTCCGATTTCTTGAGGCTACCGCCATTCCGCAAATCCCCGCCAGTGGGCCTGTACAGCCGACCCTTGCCATTGAAGTCGGCCGCATCGTAGAGTGAGACACAATTCAGGCTATAGGGTGGCGTGTGGAAGACAAGTTGTCCTTGATGGAGTATGCTCTCGCCGAAGCCAAAGTCCTTGTTGTTATTGATGATGCTGTGGGGACAAAAGTAAATCATTTCTCTCTAATTTTTTGCACACATTTTTGAGCCACACTCACAAATAACGCGCAATGTTGTAGTTATCAAGGACATCCTGTGCTGTGGGCTTGAAGAATTTCTGTCCATTCCGATTGCTGCCAAAGAAAACGCAGCCTCCGATGCAGCCACAGCGTGAGATCTCTGTGCTGGAGGACAGTGCACTGCCATTGTTGGACCACAAGAACCACAAACGCTTGAATTTGGCATCGTGTTCGCGCAGGAAACTGTACGGAAGAGAGGGCGAAAAGAGAGGCGTAAAAAGAAAACCAATTAATGCTCATTTTCCACTCACTTGTGCTGCACCAGATGCAGTTCATGATCGGGTATGGGCAGTGCCGAAGCTCCCTCTAGCAGTATGGGTCCCAACGAGGTGCAGCCCACTTCCACCCAGTTCTCGGACAGATCTACCGTCTCTGGGGTGCGCTTGGCCTGCGGCTCTGAGAAGCTATCCCGCAGCCTTCGTGTGGCTTCATCACGCGAATCGCGCCGAGAAAACGAATTGGAGCTCCTTTTACCGCAAGCCTTGGCGTGCGGGGGCGCATGATCCTGAGATTTTAACGAGTCCTGATCGGCACGACGCAGCTTGCCCGAGCGATTGCTGCCCGTGGTGTTGGTGTTGTACGATGGCGTGGTGGCGTGCAGCATGAATAAACGCAGCAGAATGGAAGGTAGCAGTCCAGAGATGCCCGACTTGACCCGCTGTCCGTGCAGATTGCAGTTGGCAAGGCGAATGGGCGATATCCAGGCATGCAGTGCCGTGCCGCTCTCTATCAGATAGACATCGACAGCATCCACCGACACACGCGTCATCTTGTACTTGATGTCCTCCGAGGAGGGGCACTTGTACTTCTTCTCCTCCTTGGTCTGGGGACACAGATTGCTCGGCACTCCGTGATGGCAATTCCGTACCGTTTTCGGCGACTTGAGGCAGTTCTCGGGATCGATGGCGAGCAGAATGAGCGTCTCCAGTCCCGTCACAACATTCACGAGCTGCGGCAGCGTTAGTTTCCCCGTGAGCTTGCCCAGCTGCACTTCCACCAGCCAAGAATATTCGAGTGTGTCCTCGTCCAGGGCGCATCCCTCGTTGCTGAACATCGCATGACCACGCACCTGAACGGCCGAAAGCAACAGGTGTCCCTGATTGATGTGCTGCTCCCGCTGCGGCCGCTGCAGGCTATCGGAGGCCAATAGATAGGAGGGACTGACGAGCACCTGGAGCGTCGTCTCGTGGTAGCGTTTATTCATCTCGAAGCCAAATCGTTCGATCAGCACCACCGGACAGGGCGGATCATCATCGTTGCAGTTTTTCATCACATGCGCCTGAATGTCGTGTATAATGACGGAGACCATCACCTCGAGCGGCCGATAGAGACGCGGATCGAAGGGTTTGCGCTTCTCCTCTGGTACCTGCACCTCCGAGATGGACTTGTTGGCCAGCTCCTTCTCTTTGGCCAGCAGCTGATCCTTGGGATTGAGTGCTGGTGGCTCCTTGAGATTCACATTCGACTGCTCCATGTCAGTGAAGCTCTGATCCTCCCCGAAAATGTTCTCCTTCAGGCTGATAAAGTTCCGCAGCACATTCCCGTAGGCCATCAGCACAGAGCTGCCGATCTCCAGCTCCACGGTGACATGATCCGCCGCCAAGGTTCCCGGATCGAATTTACTAAACTGCTCCGGTGGCTGCTGCCAGCTGCTGACTGGCGACTTTCGCACCTTGGGTATGCGCATAGGACTGAGGAGTATCTCCTCCTTCTCGGGCGTCGTGATGTCCGCCTGTGGATCGGGGCCTAGCGGCGGCACCGGATGATACACATACTGAATGGACAGCGCCAGAATGGGCACCGCCCAGCAGTCAATCCAACCAGCGGAGCGCTGACAAATCTTGCGCCACTTTTTCGTATAGAGCTCCGGCCGGCGGCAGAGCTTACCCTCGCGGGTCAACAGTCTTGCATTCTCGTCTATGGCTAAAACTATGGGACGCACCGAGGACACCTCGGGCACGTACATACTGAGGTCGAGGCCCTCGCCGTGGATCCAGAACTTCAGCGTCACCGTCTTGGGCAGGAAATCGTCAAAGGGCAGAGCAAAGCTCATCTCGAAGACATCGCCGCAGAAGGCCAAATGGTTGTTCTCCTGATTGGCGCTGCTGCAGTCGATCCAATTGTACTCGTTGCACAGCATCAGAATCTCGAACTCGTGCAGGCGGATATTAAAATTGCACGTGTAGGGCACAAAGCTGAGGATATCCGGACGGGCCTTGTTCGCCCAGTCCTCGATGAGGTCCTGGAAGAAGCACTTGTGCTTGTACACAATAAAAGCGCTCGTCTTGCACCCGGCCAGGGACACGCTCCAGTCCTGTGGGGCATTCCATTTGGTGGGATAATGGATGCGCACCTTGTACTCCAGGGACTCAAACTCCGCGAGACTGCGGTACTGCAGCGAGGTGGTGGCCTCCACATGGAAGAGCTGTCCCTGTATTTTTGATGTATAACCGTCGGGCAGCGTGATCCAGGGTATTGTCACCTCCACATAGGAGGCCGGTCCAACAGTGATGTGCATGGCATTCGTTTCCTTTTCCTTCGAGAAGAGTATGTCGATAGTGGCCTCGTTGAGCACACACAGCGTCACATCGAACGACTGATAGCTGCGCAGCTCGCCCGGCTGCGGTGTGGGTGTGACCTCTCCCTCCTTCCAATCGGATGGATAGAAGTATTTGTACAGATGATCCCGCTGTCGATCGGCCCAGGGACCGTAGCTGAAGTCCGTGCCCTTAAGGCAGTGCGCATTGATGCCCCAAACAGGCGGCGATGGCTCCGACTCATCACCATTAGGCAGCACAATCTGCACGGGCTGTTCGGGCACAACGCCTGGCTCATCCATGTAGAAATATAGATCCATTTGGTTGGACATCATCACCACAAAGCCCTCGCCCATGTAACGCGGCGGTTCGTCAATCAGTCCCGTGTACTTGGGACTCGGACAGAAGAGCACCTTGGCATTCTCCACCTTGGCCTTCACGAAATGCATGAAATGATCCAGAGGACAGACCGCCGGCTTGGTGCTGTACGTGCAGTGCGCCTCCTCCACGGATATGGACAGTGTGGTGGGCGTCAGACGATTGCCAAATACAAAGCGACCCGAACAGATGTCGATCTTGATGACCGGTATCAGATCTCGCCACGTGGTCGCCTGCATGGCCTCCGAGTTCTTAACACTGTTCACCCGCTGACTCTGACGCGCGTTCTCCAGATTCATGTTGTGCTCCTTCAGCTTATTCCGCTCCTCGTTGCTCAGCAGATCCGTGGGTATCAGCAGCGACGGCTCCAGCCCAAAGGTCTTCTCCAGCTTATCGTACAGATCCGATCGATTGTAGATATGCAGCTCGTAGCCATTCAACTGAACGGACAGACGCGTATCCGAATGCGAAAGATCTGTGGGGGAAAGTGGACACATTTTAGATAGATTTCCTTTGGCTTGAATTCCTCGCTTACCCTCGGACACATCCTTGGGCACATAGGACCGCCACCAGCGGAATATAAAGTATCCATCCTGCGCCCGTACCGTGTAATCGTAGGTGATGTACACAAAGTCACGGAACATGATCTTCCCCGCCAGCGGATTCAGTGACACCGATCCGATCTTAAAGTATGCACCCTTAATGAACCATCGATTGGCTATCTTTGTGATGAGCATCCCGATCACACGATGATTGTAAAACGTGATGTACGTCACCCAGGTGATGGTCGTCAGCAGCGAGCAGAGTAGCCATATCTAAAGAAAAAAAAGAGCAAAGGATGGTTTGTGTTTTTATAAAGAAAAGTTAATTATATTCTTGAAATAACAAACAGGATGAAAGCTTATAGAATTGGTCGTTCCGGTTTACAGTTGCTGTTCGTGAGACCTCTGAGGACGGGAACGTAAGTCAATCGACACGTGAGAATTCGCCAAAAAACGTATTTAAAAATCGTAACTCAATAAATAATAAATCGTTGAAATATGTATTTCTCCAATAGCTAAAATTTATTTAATTTCCTTTAATTAAATCCAAACATGATTGAGTCCGTGGTTGCGTTCGATTTCAAAGATAATGGGCCCGAGCAGTATGAGGGGTGCTGAGAATATCATCCATGAGCCGTCACACACTTTCTGCACGGCTGTCGCTGTTACTTGAGTGACTGTGGTAATCGCATTTCGAAGCGATTCCGAAAAGAATTCTGTCAATCCGTTGGGCTCATCGTCGTAGTTCCGGTCGGACATTTTACTTTGATTTAGAATTTGATTTTCCGTCTGGTAAAATAATTCTCAGAATTATGAGAAAAACAATTGAGAATTTTTGTCAGAGGTCTGTGAAAACGATTACACAAATATGGATATGAATTTGATTTAAAACCTAAAGGCAACTCTTTATGTGGAAGTTTCCAAAAACTAAGTTCACCAGCTCCAAGGCTAGGCACTCGGGCTGATTCGAATCTGACTGAAGGAAAGACTCGATAACGAGTAGAACTGTGATTTTATGAGTGCAGTGAATGCAGGGCTCTCGTACGCACTCCTCGACGTTCTCAGAGCGAGGGAGTAGGTACCAGTTCGTTGTCCACACAGAAAAACAATATATGAACAAATATATCTTAGAAAATTAATAAATAAATAAGCAAATTTGGTAAATTGTGCGAAATTTTTACTTAAATCATGACAACAGAAAATATTTCAAATACATTTGGGTCTTCGAGGGCTTTGACAATCAACTATCAGGCTCAGGTTAGCAAAACATTTACAGATCTTTCAGCTCAAAGTTCATCCTCAGAGCAACACCAATTTTTTATGATTTTTACGGGGGCATCGGTGTAAATGGTGCCCGTAAATTCTTTTTCGAAGCCGTCCTTGACAATGGTGCAGCCATTGACATTCTCGTAGTTCCAGTGCTGGCCTGCAAGTCCAAAGTTTTGACAGTTTGAGAGTTCCGCAGTTGCTGGTGCATAATGAGCCCGACCCGTATGCGGATTCACAAAGTCCACCCAGTAATTGGCCTCTGCGATGCTGTGCGCCTCTCTGATTGCCACCTCCAAAAAGGTATTGATGGCCAGGTCCACGTCGCAATTGAACTTCAGGCTGATAGTGGTGAATTCCATGGAGTCCCTGAAGCCCTGAAAGCCCTCGCAGTTGCGGTAGAAGATGGACTTCAAGTAAGAGATCAACAGCTTGGGCATCGGTTGCACCTTCAACTCAAAGTCACTGCATAGCCGCTGACCATTGTGGCACATCACAGCGTTCCCCTTTTGAAGGAGCTGCTCATCCATCAGCTCGTAGTCATGGTGAGCCGGCGACACAAATTGTGGGAAAAAAAACAATTCGGGACACTGAAGCGACGGAAAATTGGGAACAAATGGACCTGATTTCTCTTCATCCGACAGCTCAATATCCCGTGGATCGTCCACCACAAAGGTGGGCTCCGGTATGCTCCATTTGCTGCTGGCCAAGCGGCAAAGATTTGTCGAAGACACAGCGCGGCCCAGCACTCCCTGGCGTTGCATTGCACAGCCCACGAGGACCCTCAGTGAATGCATAATTTACAAAGATTTTAGCAAACAAACAAAAAACGTTTAAAGAAGAAAAGAAAAGAAGAAACCAGAAATTTGGGCTCGCGCTTTAATGAAATAGAGATCGGAATTAGAAGCGTTCCTTCTAATATTTGTCCCTCGCTTTTTGACATTAGAACTTTACGTTTTTTTGTTGCAAGTAAGGAATATAATTTTGACGAGATTTGTACGTGAAGTTGATGTACAATGAAGTATAAGTACATGAGCATCAGATGGGGGCAAAGTTTTAGAACTGAGACTGTGTTTCAGCTCTACATATTTCGGGGTGGGGCTGGCTAAGCCCCACAGTTGGACAGTGCTAGTCCAAAACTGGAAGGGCAAATGTGTATTACAGTAGTGAATCTGCCAAGTTTTCTAACTTCGTCATCTATTTTATTGATCTGTAAACTATGACACTTAGCTAGCTTATTAAGTGTTATTTAGAAAAAGTTTTCAAAATTCAAAAACTGCTTTAGTTTGTATGCATAAATATGCATTGAGCTTATGTATAAAAGAAACTACTTCGTTTTACAGTTATAGCAGAAGACCATGACGGCGTGGAGTGTAGGAAATAATAATACAAAAAACTGTGTACATACAGATGTATGTATGTAAGTAAATGCTGAATGACTATCAGCGGTTCTGGGTCTTCTGTGTTCTGTTCAGCCAGTGGGGATAGTACGAACACAGAGCCCTGTGGGTGTGTGTCAATGACCAAACCCCAATGATTGATAAGCCCACTTGCCGGGACACAAAAGTGAGAGCTCTAACGGGCAACAGGGACTGGCCGATTGTGGCGGGGAATGGAAATGCTGGAAAGTGCGACTCTGACGGGGTCTGGGACTATTAAACGCCAGCAATCAGTCCATTCGCCGTGGAGATAAAGCCACTCGTCGGTTGATTCATTTACCCATACCATCGTATTATAATCAGATTACATTTATATATGTATATGCACATATTATTATGTTTTGAGGTGTGTGCGTGTGCACTTCGACCTAATTGAGATGTACATATGTACATACTCGTATTGTGTCCTCCCCCTGTTTCTGTAAGTGATAGTGGCACCACTTTATCCTCTTCGATATATTGCTGAACTGCATTAAATCTTACATGGTATGGGAGCTATCATTACTGAATCCCTAGTTTTGTTAAGAGTCGCTATATACATATTGTATGCTTTTGTATATTCGTAGTCACATACCATTCGCGCATCCAGATTCATGTCATTGAAGGCTACATTGTGGGAGTTGTTCCAGGTGCCGACTTCCAGAAATCCCAGCGGGAAGACGTCGTCGCTTGTTTCCTCCACTTCCATGTTGTGTGTGTGTGTGCTGTGTGCTCGGATGGATCGAATGACGGCCTTTGTCGTTGTTGTTGTTGTGTTAATGGAATTTTGCACTTATCGCTATTGATTGCTTATCATCATTGTTGCACATTATCGACTCACACTGTACACATAAACATTTATACACAACACTATATCATATTTGGTGGCTACTTTAGCATTAACGGTGTGCTGCAGTGCCGTGCTTTTGATTATAAATTCAATCTATTATTTCTATGGGAGCACAAACACACACACACACGTACGAACATATACTGTTCGATTTTTCCCACTTTGTATTTGTGTTGGAGGTCGTTGTCGCAAGTGTCTCAAATTTTCCTTTGACTTTTTCGTGCACTTTCATTGATTCAGCGGTGCTGCCATTATGTTTGGGATGTGCTTTAACTACTTAGATCACGTTTTAAACTATATTTAGTAACAAATGGCTAGCTATTTAGCACGAAACTAACACAAAAAATATTTGTTTTGGTTTTGTTGATGTATTTTTTTTCCTGGACTTTTGCACGGTTGCATTTTTGGGTGTATTCTTCAGTATTTATTTTTGTTTGGTATTTGTCTTCAGTATGTAAATGTATTTAACATAAAAAGCTAGTAGGGTTCTCAGCGCTTAAACTATAAGTTTATCAGATCTACAATAAATTCTCCACAAAATTGGCTAGTTTTCACTACTCCTTCCTTCTTTCTTGGAACAGCTGTTTACCAGGGCTGTCAAACAGTGTGAGTGCGTTGTTCTCGATCAAGTGGACCATCAAAAATATACTAAAAATAGACTGAAAACACTTTCATATACGATTTAATATAGATAGTAAAATATACTTAAACCCTAAGAATACTCTATCTCTATATTTTAAATATGCTCCTAGAGGTTTATAAATCTATACATTCAATTGACAAGAATGACAGCCTTATTATTTCTGTCTCATTTTTTTTCCTCTGTAAACACTTTGAACAATTATATTGTTCATTTCAGCTTAATGATAAAAATTGAAAATTGGCGCACACAGTCAAACCAATTTTGAAAATGTAGTTATTTATTGTATGTAAATACATACATATGTTTACTGTAATTCTGTATTCTGTAATAAACCAATGAAAATACACTTGGCTAGAAGCTCATCTTAGAGCGCACAAATCTCGTAAAAGTACGGTATGTAATTTGATTTATGTTCTATTGGAACTAACATCTAAAACTGTTTATCAGGGCAGCATTTAACTCAAATACAGAATGTTGACATTGGCCAACATTTTCTTAATTATATGTTTCGCTCTATTAGAATTACATCAAATTTATCAAATATACGATTCAAGATATTGTTCTGGAGAAAGACAAGTTCTATCTTTCATTGTTCTTTCGGATATGATCTCTGAATGGACTGCCGGAATGGCGCACTTTTCAGTGCCCATGTGAGTTTCTAAGTGTCTGTAGTACACCTTACGTTTGGATCTAAATGTCTCGGAACAGTGGGGGCACTTATAAGGATGCTCCCCAGCGACAGCAGCAATGTGTGCTTTGAGTTCCCGTTTAGTAGCAAATGCTCTCGAGCAGTGGGAAGAACATGGGTAGGGTCGCTCACCCGTGTGTAAACGATAGTGGGTTTTAAGAGTGCCAAGTGTTGAGTATGACTTTAGGCAAATGTCGCATTTTAAGAGTTGTGGATCCCTGTGCCCACGTGCGTGGGCTTCAAGTTGGAAACTGGTAGCAAAGGACTTGGAGCAGTCGGTGCACTTGTGTTCTAGTAATACCTGAGTGTGTTCCCGTATGTGTGCATCGAGATGTGTAAGCTCTGAAAAGTTCTTTGAGCATTGGGCGCATTGATATGGTCCTTCTAGATCATCCGCTTTATCGGTATCATTTTGATGTATATCAACAGGTTCAAAATATGTCACTTCCCAGACCTCACTCCAGATTCCTTCTTCGTTATCTTTCTCCGTATATGAGAAATGAAGATAGTGGCTCTGCTCGCAGGTTTTTTTAAGATAGAATGCACTGACTGCATCCTCAAGGCAGGGGGGACATATGTTTTCTGGAAATGAATCTCCTCGCTCTACCACGAATCCTGTGCACTCTGAAATCATGTCAGCAATGCGAGTGTCCCATTTTTTTGTCTCATCAAAAATACTTGTGAATTCTCCAGTAGTTCCGAGGCAAACTCTGCACCGTTCCTCCATTGTTCTGCAAGTAAATGAAACTTAATGAATGTGAGCACATGTGAAATTCGAGGAATCCAACTCACA
The DNA here is from genome assembly GCF_900245975.1 of Drosophila guanche. Lineage (NCBI taxonomy): Eukaryota > Metazoa > Arthropoda > Insecta > Diptera > Drosophilidae > Drosophila > Drosophila guanche. The sequence continues at coordinate 328,222 of NW_022995748.1, forward strand.
AGCAGCCAAATTGTGCAGTTTCTAAGTTACAAAAAGTAAAATGATTCCTTGGGGTATATTGTTGTTTGCAATAGTGATGTGAAACAATCGATTGGCAGAGGTAGTTTACTTCATTCGATAGCTATCGAGGTTTTCAATGGTGACAGAAGTGATACACCGTTTCACTCTGCGATTTTCTGTGGCGAAAAATTTGATTACTTGTGAAAAAAAATATGAATATTAATAAATTATTTAGCAGTGGTTTTTAGTGGGACACAGCTGCAGTTAGGTTCCTAATGGAATCATTATGTTGAGTAGTGTACAGTCGCGAAGATTAGGAACATCACAGATGAATGGTGGAATAACTGGTACATTTTCGGAACCAGTTGCTAATATATCTAAACCTCTAATAATAACAAAACAAAGAAGATACAACAAATACCCCAAACTTATTATATCATTGCAGAAGACAAGCCTCAGCAAGCCTTTCCTCGTCATCAACCTTACAAATGAGCTATTTAATTATCAATAACCTGCGTCAGTCAGTGCGCACGCCTATTCTGAGTAGTTGCGTCAACTTCGGCAGTGGAAAAGTGTTACTTCATAAAACCATCGCTGCATATCGGTATTGAAATGCGTCCCATCTCTGTTGAATTCCGGTCACACTAATCTTGAAAGCTGCACTAAAGTTACGGAAAAATAAGTTAATATTTTTTTGCATTTAACAAACAAACTCATCTCGCTGAGCTCTGGTGATGTCACAGCTGCGCTCCAAAGTTATCAGCCTCTACAAGCACGTAAGTTCGCTGCAGCAACCGCCCATGCCGGCCACGTGCATTCTACCGCATTCCATTGTGAAAACAGCGCAGCACCAGCACCACCCCCCACCTCCTAAAAAAACATTGCGTAAACTCTATTTTTCCTCCAGTTGCAATATCTGGGACGTGAGTACCCCGGTCAAAATGGGCCTCAAAAGTTCCGCAAGCAAATCCATGACGCATTCATGAACAACAAGGATGAGAGCGATCCAAAGAAGATTGTGGCTCTGTTGGCGCAGGGACGCTACTTAGCCAAAGAGGTGGAGGCGCTCTATTCTTTGAAGAAGTATCGGACCGTGAAGCAGCGCTATAGCTACAATGAATAGATCTGCGAGACGACGGTGACGTTGGCGGTGTTTATGTTTATGCTTTGAAATTCAAGGACTGACGAGGAGAGAGAGGAATATGATATGCCTTTTGCTTTCAATAATATACACACACACACACTTATAATCTTTTGCCAAAGCAAAATAAATCCACTCCCAACACACCGCACACCCTATATAATGCTACCAAACTTCCTATCCCCTATACAAAAACTAACAATTCATAATTTCGAATGTCTTGTCAATGTCTAACTTCAAGTTTGTGATTGATGCAAAACCCAACAAAAACAAAAAAAAGCGAAAAAACGGACGTAGCGAATAAAAGAAGCAGTCATTGAATAACCAAAAAAAAAAACAAATCAAAGCCGAAAACTAAAATGCTTGTATGGGGCCGACCTTGAACTGCTGGTGCTTGTTTGTAGTGGGCGGGTAAGAGGGCTGGTCGCTCATGTGATTGTCGTTATTGTTGTACCCTCTGCAGAGGGTAATGCGATGTTTGCAACAAAGACAAGACCATTCGTGGGAAATAGCATTTACATATAATTCTCATTGCTCTACTCAAGTTTCTCCACAAATGTTCCTGGGAAAAGCTTTAAAACTTTCTTTATGATTTTGCCAAATTGTGGCCATATAAAATAACAAAACCATCCGCACACAAAGGGTATCAAAAGCTTCGGCTTCACAGCTACCTTTCTTTCTTGTTTATATGTCGCCCAGATAAAAATACACACAAAATAATACCACGAATGCGTTTGGGCGCCGTCCACGTCTCTCTTATTGACAATATTGCGTATTTAAATTCATCAGACTGTGGCTGATCATGGGGTCGCCCCTCCAAGGCGACAAACAACTTCCGACGCCATCCATTCGGTTGATTGAGCTTTTATTTTACGCTGATGAAAACATGAAAGCTTGTGCGCAATCAAGGGGCAAAAGCATTTGCGATTTTCCACGATCAATGCAGCACGGGTAGAAATGATAACGGTAATATGTACTTGTGTTATCACGAAGTTACAACTGATTAGCGTGGCCGGGGTTCAGGTGATGTCAATGTAGAAGTCGTGCAAACTCATTCAAATGTGATCGTCATTTGCATTAGATTACGTGAATCAATTAGAGGGAATTTTTAGATTTACGTACTAACTATTTATGGGCTTTAAGCTAAATTTACATAAAGCGCTGATGCGGTGGACTCATGTTCATTGTACACTTTCTATTCACTATTCCTTATCGACAATTAAAATCAATAAAGAATCGTTTAATCAATTTGTATACTTTACAACCAATGGAAATGACGTTTAAACTCGAATCTGTTATTCATAAAGCACGCTGTAGAATTGGTAAACAAAAAATACAGCTAGCAAGTCCAAGATAGCAATATAAGTAAGGGAAGTACTGTATTAGAAACATACTCTTGTGAGTACCATTATTTACACAATCTAGAAATCGTACTTAAAACAAAGAGATGAGTTTATTTACTAAACTTTTAGTTGTAGTCGATCCGGGATACTTAGTATTGAAAAAGTTCCACCAAAATAGAACGCAGAAAGATTACAAGCCACGGTATGCATCGTGTTCTACACACTATTTAATTCTACAATACTAATAGTTAGAAGGATCAGTAATTATATTTACCAGAAAGACGATTTATCTTTGCTCACTCTCAAATGTAAGGAATTCAAATATTTATTGCAATTGTAATAACAATAATATTTGACAGCAACATTTACACTACGAAGTATAAATTTATTATATTTTAAGGGTCGTTTTTCCCCCAGAAATGAATGGCTAACATGACAGTTCTTACAGCCAAAATTATGGTTTAAGGATGTATGGGCTCCACAATTAAAAGAATATAATAATTTTCAGGGTACCTACCGCCGGGTAATGCCAAGGGATTACCATATTTACATCGTAATGAACATCGTTAAGCTTCGAAAGATACCAGTGATTACACATTTTGAACAGAAAGTGCGAAGCTCTATGAAATCCATGGAATCTTATTGCTATGAATGACTCGATTGATTTTTAAACATAACCGAATAAATTTAATAGGATTATACTACATTTGGCGTACAATTAAAATCAAATTTAAATCAAATAAAATACTTGTAGATTTTACAATATATAAACTTGTGATTAAAATATTATTTCCCTAACAAGTTAACACTTTGATTGCTTCAATAATCTCTTAAACAAACCAAACAAAACAACTACAAGTAATAATCGATGATTGTTGGGGGGATATTTGTGCGGAGAGAGGTGAGTGTAAAATAATATTCGCATGGCGCTTCACTAAACATTAACTAAACCAATATTTGCTAATACGAAAACTATGATAAAATCACAATCTTTTCCAGTGGAAAGCGTTATGGTAGTGACTCGGAATTAGCAGAGAGAGCATTCACATTACAAATTCATTCATTCAGCCAAATTCGAAGCCCAAAACATCGTCCATGCCGTAGTCGAAGAAGCGAAAGTCCTCTTCATAGATCTCATACAGCTGCCGTATGGCACCTATTGGCAGGGGATCAAAGTATTTCCGGAGATTGGCTCTCGTGCTGGATGGCTTGTGGCCGGTGGGGAATGTCAGATTTGTGGCACCGGCCAGATACAAAGCCAATGCGGAATCATCCAGCAAGGTGTCGTACTTGCCTAGAAGAAGAAGAAACTAAATTAGAAAAGGATTTCCTATGATGATGCGATGATCCTTATACGCACCTAAAACATTGTATTTCATTATGCAGGGATTGCACAGCTTGGCTATCACCTCCCAGTGCTCATTGTACGCCGACTGATTGCTCCTGCTGAGCTCTGGTGTAAGCAGATACTCTACGAATTCACCAAACGTGACATCGTCTCCATGCTCCAGTGACTTATTGCTGGCTTCCGGGCGCAGTTCTCGCACAATCTGCCGACCCACACGCGACTGAAAGTACTGTGCACTTGGGGAATCACCCTCCAGCTTGTTGCGATAGGCGGAAAGCAGACGCTCGAACGGATGCCGCACCAGGATGAAGCGCGTGTAGTCTTCGCTGAGCACCTGCTGTTTCTCCTGATCTGTTAGGTCGTAGAACTTGGTGAACATGCCCACCGAATGGGCCAGAGAGCCGGGTATCTGCAGGGGATCGGTGCCATTGTGCCACTTCCCCGTAAGCAGCATCAGCACTCGCTTCCAGTTCGTGCAGGCAACCTGCAAAGTGGCATTAGAATTTGTTTAGTTTCAAGAGGTATTTCGCAATTTAAACCAAATAAACATCAAATATAAATCCGATTGGGGCCACAAGAAAAATACAATTCTTCGTTTACATTTTCCTTGTGAGATACTCCCCCACAAGGTTGTGGTGTATTCTTTATATTTCTAATGAAATATTTCATGGAAATGAGTCATGGACTTCTCATACATTTCACAAGCTCACATAATTCAAAGGAAAACTTTGATAAGCCTTTCAGCATATCTGCCATTCCTTCGCGGGGAGTACCACACCTATGAGTGATAGACAAAGGTCGAAGTAATCTAGAAATCATTTTGCACACTCATTGGGTAACTTTTGGAAAAAGAAGACCAATCATTGTCATCATTATCTTTGATTTTGTGTAAATATTTGCTGTTCAATTGGCGTTGAGTCACTTCGTTGAGTAATTTGTGTAATTTATTTTGCATAGGATCTATTGTCAATTAACTATAATTCTGATTTAAAGTGTTTGAAGAGGTGCCCATATAAATTTCGATGGACTTCATTAGATAATCAAAATTGAAATTGCTTCTGATATTAATAGTGGATTGTTCGCAAATTCAATAACTCACTTAGATCACAGAATGTATCTGTAATCAAAGTTGAGTAGATACTTTTGTGTGTTTTTTTAAGCAACTCCCATTTCCCATAAACAAAATGAACTTTGAACAGTAAATTCGATACCCCTCTATCTGTTCACCTCAGTCATAACATCAATATCTAGATGTATGGACAGTCAAAATTCAACAGAACTCCCAACCAAATAGTCCCGTCAGCGATTTTTGGCAAGGAATACTCGAACTGTTGCTGGCTTTGAAATATGAGCGAGGGGAATCGTAAAACAGATATCATATTCTTGGCATCGAAATTCAGAATAGTGACCCCTTAACTGTATGTCTGTACTTTTTTGTTGTATGTCATTCTGTTGCAATTCTGCGAATGTTAATCGTCAAATGAAATCTCTTTGGCGACCTCTGGGCTGGGTCAAGTACTTTCATTTTAATTGCCAACTGCAATAAATTGTAATTTTCGCAAAAGATGGAAAGAGATCTGCTTGGGGAATAGCCACACATTGGGCAATAAGTCAAGTCGTTGAAGTCAACTAACGAAAACTATGCACAGCCTTAAGCAGCACATAAACACACACAACGAATACATCCATATAGCTAGAGGTAAGCGAACACTCGCGTATAGCTCGAACAAAAACAATTGTATATAAACATTTTGGCTGGGCGGACAGATAATGCCGACAGCAATTAAACACCGCAAAAACATTTTACATTACAAAAGCAAACAAGACAGTGGAACTACTATCCCAAATGAAATGCCGGCTGGGGGCTCAAGGAGCTCAGATCGGTGGGAAAACTGGCATGTGCCAAGCTGTCTGATGAAAGTGATTTTTGCTAGCGTCTTGACAGCTTTTAACCAAACACATTCATACATTTTTAATCAGCATTGCTTCAGTGTGCCTGTTTCAGTGACCTCCGCGCATGGTCCAAGTCCAAGTTTTGTACTGGAATTACTGTCAGTGCAAAGGGAACATGTCAGAAGTGTCGAATGAAAGAATGTTTACTCAGTAATTGCCAGAATACGAGTACTTGCAGGTACTACAATGAAAAATGTTTAAACATTCAAAACCATTTGTTCCCATCACCCGGAGGATCTGCCACAAACTTTGTAGAAAGTAAAATGTGAATGTTACCCATCAGCCTTTCCTTTCGTGCCTTTCTAAGGCCTTTCTTTCCCCAAGGCTCACAGAGTGAGCACTTAAGAAGTAAAATGTTAGCATTTATTGTGATGTTTTCAATCAATCTCGTTCCACTGTCATGTGAGCTCTCAAACTGTGAGGGATTCAAGGGGCCAAAGTTCGGAGTAATGCTGAAAAACACTCTCAATACGTAAGCAATCATAAACACAACTATGCGAAGTGAACGCAATTTCTTTATAGCCATTAAAGTAAGACGCGATGGACGCAAACTCGTACTGAGTAGACGCCTCTCCGGTCGAGCCTCCACTCCAGCCACAGCAATAACCGCAACAGGGGAGGCGGAGCATTGGGGGGTGTTTGAGTATATGCATGTGGAGAGGGTTTATTGGCCAAGGGTAAACATAAACAATTTACGACTTCATGGAAGAACGAGCTGGGAAAATGCTTGACCAGCGCGCGCGTGTGTCAAATATGCGAGAAAGAGGAGTCGAGTAGCTTGTAATTATATGATTTGAGAGTTCCCCCTCCTATTGCACGCCCCTGACAGATGATAGACATGGAGTGGAGGCAATACCTTGATAAGGGGATCGTGTGTCTCGGCATTCAGGTGGCATGTTCGATGACACGACGCCTACTCCACAACATTCTTCATTGTCTAGCTAAATGCCATTATTCAACAATGATTGTTATTCTGAAAATTACTATAAATATTACTAAACATTTTTGATCTATTAGAATAAAAATTCTTCACCTTTCAACTAGTTTTTTCGACCATTTCGAAGGCATTAAACTCCCATAAAATCTTCAGACACCGTCGATAAATATATCTTCTATATACTACAACCATATCTCTTACACACTTAAATTATAACTTGTAGAACAAGTAATATAATTTGAAATTAGACAACATTTTGAAGTGTGCATTTGAGATGACATTTCCTCCACTACCCCAATAAGCTGATACTGGTATAACCAGAGTAGTCCACAATCAGGGTTTGTATCGCATTGATAAGTCACGTAGAATTCATTGGCCATTACTCAATTGCCGAAATGAATTTGTTTGCACATCTTGGAAGAGGTTCAAAGGTTCAACGGCAACATGAAACACAAATCTATTTTTATGTCAAGAACCTCACACCATCACACCACACAGCTCACTGTTTCCAAAGCAACCGGCAGCGTGTGGACACCTCCGACAATCTAATCTTATAGTTTTGGTTTTAATGTTTTCCAATAACTTACTGGCCTGATAAGCAGGTGGTTTTGTAAAGGCCATTTCCTTTAGTTCATTTCCTCTATAGGTAATTTCCTAATCCAATTAGTTAAAGGCAATCAAAGGTGCACCGAGTTTAAGTTAATTAATTTGTATTATAAATATTAATAGATTGGATTATCTGTGGGGGAAAAGACGTCACAGATTGATGGCCTCATGGGGACCCTTCCACAGCTAATCCAAATATATTTGCAAATTAATCTCAAAGCTGACTTTCAGGCCTTATCAACGACGGAATGAGGACAGTATCACTGAGCCAGCGGTTGGCCAGACCCATTAAGACATTGACTTTTGACTCCCGATCTAAACAGATTATTATAGTGCGAGTAGTTTTTGCCAATTTAGTTGGCAATTGCATTGTGGCTTACAAAAGTTGTAGATTATTAACTATAATTACAGGCCATTTAACTGAGCAACTGAGGGTCGCATGTTGTTCGAGAACACACTCGTAATAGAGCATTTCATTCCAGTTTAATCAGCATTTTATTAAAGGAATATATGTACTACATATATATAGTTATAGATGTATGTGGAATAATGCTGATATGAGTTCGCAAACCCCTTTCGATAAGGCTATGCACTTGTAAGCCTCTAGAGAACTCAATTTGAACGCTGAAGCGTGGATACATTTCAGATTCACGTGTATTAAACTAGTATACAATCTGCATATACGAGAATGTACATACGTATATAAAAATGCTGATATGAACTTGTTCAAAAAGAAATTCAACTTGCTCAAAAAGTACCATTTAAAAGTACGTTTTTCCACTGAACTACATGGTACAAAAGGCGACTCAAAGCTACTTAATGGTGGATTCATTTCAATTATTATATTTCGTAATTCAAACAGAGCCCTTAAGCAGATAAATTGGCACAAAAAATACTCTTTAAATAGCGTTTTCCAATAAAAAAATAAACTGAATGTTATTTGCGTTAGTAAAAAAATGCCTAACAAGTGCTCCATTGAAACAAATCTAATTTTGAAGAGTGCTCAAAGCTGCTTTAAGGTGCACCCCAATCCATTTGGAGACCGACATCACTCAACTATAGCTTCAAATTATGGTCTGAGCAAACAGACACACACAGACACTGATTGAATGGATCTTCTTTGCTTGTCACTACTGCCACAAGCTGCAAGATCAACAAAACAAAAATCTCAACACATGCTCTGGAGTCGCTGAGTTTCAAACCAAAAACGAGAACACGTGAGGCAGCCAGCAGCAGCAAAGAGGAAACAAGTTTTTTTTTTTTTTATAAACAAAGCGGGGCAGGAAAAGAGAACGCGATATATGTATATGCCGATTTTTGACTAATGCCGACGCCTTTTTTGGGACAGCACATGGCAACCGCAAAAAGAAATACATCATTCATGGCCCCTCGGTTCGTCTTTCGATCGTTTTGCTGAGCCAGCAGGAAGCCAGCGGTTGACATGTACATATGTACATAGTACATACCTTTGGCACATAGCAGTAGAGGAGTTTGTGCTGCTTGTCCACAATCATGTGATCCATTTGCAGCTCCGTGAGATCCTCCTGGGTTTGGGTGTGCTCACCGAGAAGCTCGCATTGCCGCTGCATGTACTCCTGCCGCTGGATATTTATGGTCTGTGTCAGCTCCAGGCTGCGTTTGGTGATCTTGACATTGTTGTTGTTGCCATCCTCGAACGGTGTGCAGCGGGCGAGAGTAAAGACGAGTGAAATGCAAAACCAAAGCGAAACCAGTCGATGCATAATGCAGTGCAGGTGGCCTCCTTACGACTGCTGACTTTCCAATCAGATTGTTTATGTTACAAGAGATTACTACTGTCATTGGCTGTCTGTGGATGCTCGCTATCTCTGCCTCTGGCAACCAAAGTACTTGACACGATGGACAAACTTTAGGGTGGCAGCGTTCTCAATGCCCAGCTCTTTGAGGGTGGCCCGTCCGTTGGAGCGGTCGTCGATCGGCTGATTCGTTTCCACGTTGAAGAGGCCAAAGCAGCGCCATAGAAAGCGCCAAGAAACGAACGCGCGATGATCGTGCCCGTTGCGCACAGTGGAATAAACTAACTCGCCGGTGGAGCTCGGCATGGCTCCAACCGCAACTTGTTGCTGCCTCTGCCGCTGCTGCTGCCGATCTTCGCGTCCGCCGTCTTCGGCCAATCCACGACGCCTGAGACTCTCTTCGTGCCGCTCGCGCTGCCTTCGGTTGTGCTCGGCGCGGGAGATCACAGCAATTGCCTTTTTGAGCTGCGCGATGGTCGGTACGGGTTCATGGAGCTGCAGAGAAAGAAAACTTTAGAGAGAGAAGGCCTCAAGAGACAGAGATAGAGTGGGAGAGATTTGTTTGGAGTTGCATCAAACTAAAACATTCCTTGCCTAAACATTCAAAATTCCATGTCGAAATCTGGTTAGAATAGAACATGAGATTCTTCTCCGTGCTGAGTAGCATCGTTATCAGGAATGTGAACAAGCGTGTGCCTACCCAGCTGAGACCCTTCTGGACCTCACCCAAGGGTATGCTAACAGTTGCCCATTTTCCCCATTTTAAATTCTTATGTTAAGGTTCGCAGACTGTCTTCTTCTGGTGTCCTACCGTCAAGTGGGTATGGATCCGTCTTTTGAGGTGTTTTACTCCCAAAATTACTTCATTTGTTCACCCACAGAGTGTAGCTTTGGCTGGGCTGTGCGATGTGCTTAACCGACAGCCGCGAATAATATCAAAAAATCAGACTCTTGCCCTTGCGCTGAGTGGTGTCGTATGGGCCCGCTGGTCCATGGTTATCAGGCCCAGGAATTATAACTTTATGGCCTGCAATGCTGTAATGTTTGCTACCCAGGCCCTGCTACTGTGGAGAAGCATTAGCAGTGATCTGGTCAAGGTGTGGGAGGACTTGCAGTCCGCCCGACGAGTGTAACACACTGGCGCTGTCCCACTTTCTAAACAAATACAACTATTGAGGCTGTTCTGGACTGTCATTGCGGCGCCAACATTTCACTCGTCAAATGTTGATCGATTAGTTGATTGAATCAAGGCAATAGATAATTGAAAGGCCGCCTAAAGTGAGTGCAAACAGCTGCGTTTTCCCTGCTACTAACCACGATTGTTAGGGTGCTGAGGCCGTCCCGCTCCACGTAAATCGTTGTAGCGTTTCCCTCCGCGATGGCAATCTGAAATTATGAAACAAATATTCAATATCAGAGCACGCTGGCTGGGCATAACGGTAGCCGTTCCTCACAATAAAGCCAATCAATTAGCATCTCTGGAGTAGGTCAGTCACTGAGAGTGACGACATCAATGATGGTTAGAACCAACCAATGCATTGGTGTGCTAATTGCTTGCCTCAACTGTGCGAAATCGGGGACATTCTTACCTCGCCCAACAGCTCCGTGGCCGTACAGTCGTAGGGTATGTCCGACAGTTCCCCGAATTCGTCCAAGATCTGACGCAGTTCCTGCTCTGTGCTGTCCACAAGGTCATTGTGCTCGGCGCGTTCGGCGGCGTTGCATTGGCGTCGAGCGGTGATCCATGCTTTGCTTTTTCTCTTCTTTCTCTTGCAATTGCTCAGTATCTTTTCGTTTCGATTGCGTGCTTCTCGGATTGCTTTCTTGCGCAGATTTATGGGCATCTGCAGCAACTTTTTGTAGGTGAGGACGCCGGTTTCTAGACGCTCCTTGTGTGGGAAGTATTTTCCTCTGTGTGGAGAGCGTTCCTTTCTGCGAGGAGAGCGTTCCCTTCTGTTTGGAGAGCGTTCCCTTCTTTTTGGAGAGCGTTCCCTTCTAGTTGGAGAGCGTTCGCCTCTATTTGGAGAGCGTTCCCTTCTGTTTGGAGACCGTTCCCTTCTTTGTGTGGAGGTGAGGGAGGACTCTTCCCTTCTCTGTGGGGAGTACATTTTTCTTCCATGTCTGGATGTCGCGCCTTCTTTTCGTTGTGGCGATCGTTCAGTTCCATGTGACGAGCGTTTCCTTTTATGCGTAGAACGATCCCGAGACCGGGAACGGTCTTTTTGACGGGAAGAGTGTTTCCTTTTGTGTGAGGAAGTTTCCTTGCGGTGTGACGAGCGCTCCCTTTCATGCGAACGCGAGCGGCTCCTTCTCTTTGAAGAAGAGTGTTCATTTTTATGTGAAGAACGTTCTCTTCTGTGTGGAGAGGGTTCTTTTTTGTATTCCCCTCTATCCATTGTATTAACTTAGTATACAAAATTACAAAATTGTTTGAAAAATAAACAATATTTGTGCGGCGCCAAATCAGCTGTTTTGCAATACAATCGATAGCAGAACAGCAACTATCGATGCATCGAACTTTACAAAGAAACTGGGTTCAATAATGCAATAAAGTGGAACAATTATAGAAGTTGTGGATAAAATTAGTTTTTATTATATTATATATATAGTTTCAACGCTCAAGTATCGAGTCGATACGAACTTACGTTACGTTACTTGACGCTTTGCGTTACAATGGACTACGTACGTTGATTGTTATCGATAGCACTGTCGATTACCATCAGCTGATAAGAGAAAATAAATCTTGTGAAATTGTTTAATTATAACTTAATTATTACGAAAACAAACGAATTTTAGAGTACAAATTACATAATGCAGAAAGTGCTGGGACACGTGCAAGCGCACGTTCTGCGCACCAGAGCCACAAATGTAGCCGCGTGTGTTGTGCGGCATGAAGCCACTACGGCAGCGGCCGCACAACCAGCAGTCAAATTCGCTGCCACATCCAAAGGTAAATAATGCTGTGGGTGATCATTAGTAGTTTTGCATGCTGTGAACCGGTAAACCATTTGCAGAGTTCCGCGAGCGCCAGGTGCGTTTCAACATCAAAAACGAGCAGACAAAGGGTCGTCCCTTGTATCTGGATGCGCAGGCCACAACACCGATGGACCCACGTGTGCTGGATGCCATGTTGCCCTATCTGACCAACTACTATGGCAATCCCCACTCTCGTACGCACGCATATGGCTGGGAATCGGAGACAGCTGTGGAGAAGGCACGCGAGCAAATTGCCAATCTGATTGGTGCCGAGGCAAAGGAAATTATATTCACATCAGGTGCCACAGAGTCCAATAACATTGCCGTCAAGGGTGTGGCGCGGTTCTATGGCACCAAGAAGAAGCATGTCATCACCACACAGACGGAGCACAAGTGCGTCCTGGACTCCTGTCGCGCACTCGAAAACGAGGGTTTCACAGTCACCTACCTGCCGGTGCAGACCAATGGCATCATCGATCTGAAGCAGCTGGAGGAGGCCCTCACGCCAGAGACATCCCTGGTGTCGATTATGACTGTGAACAATGAGATTGGCGTAAGGCAGCCCGTCGAGGAAATTGGCAGGCTCTGCAAATCCCGCAAAATATTTTTCCACACAGATGCGGCCCAGGCAGTGGGCAAGATCCCGCTGGACGTGAATGCCATGAACATTGACCTGATGTCCATATCGGGACACAAGATATACGGACCGAAGGGTGTGGGTGCCCTGTATGTGCGTCGCAGGCCGCGAGTGCGTTTGGAGCCTATTCAGAGTGGCGGCGGACAGGAGCGTGGCCTTAGGAGCGGCACTGTGCCAGCACCCTTGGCCGTGGGCCTCGGAGCAGCTGCCGAATTGTCACAGCAGGAGATGGAATATGACAAGAAATGGGTAGACTTTCTGTCCAACCGCCTAGTGGATCGCATTTCCAGTACCCTAAGCCATGTCATCCGCAACGGGGATCCGGTGGCCACATACAATGGCTGCTTGAATTTATCGTTTGCCTACGTTGAAGGAGAGTCTCTGCTGATGGCCCTGAAAGATGTGGCATTGAGCAGTGGCTCTGCCTGCACATCGGCCTCCCTGGAGCCATCGTATGTGCTGCGTGCCATTGGCACCGATGAGGATTTGGCCCACAGCTCCATTCGGTTTGGCATTGGCCGCTTCACGACCGTCGAAGAGGTTGACTACACAGCGGACAAGTGCATCAAGCATGTGGAGCGGCTGCGCGAGATGTCGCCGCTCTGGGAAATGGTGCAAGAGGGCATAGATCTGAAGACCATACAATGGTCCCAGCACTAAGCTGGAGCGAAAAAGATATCCAATATTTTAGCCGTTACTGTTACAATACCCAATACAATAATTATAAAACCACAAAAAATAAATTAGTTGCAGCGCCTTTGGGGAAAAATTATCTAGTTTATTTGTACACACAAAAACCACTTAATAGCTAAAGCTTATGCGTCAAAAATCGAATGTGTTTGTGCAAGAGGTGAGGTAAGAGAGCGACCCCAAAACGAGCGGGCGACGACCGACTCCAAAGTGCGATGGCGAGCGTTATGCAAATTGAATCCGGAATTCGTTTCGTGCTGCTGGTAGTGGTGGTGGTGGGCAAGGTTCAATGCGCTTTCTTCTTCTCGGCACTGACGGCGCTGCTGCCACCGCCAAGGATCTTGCGGCGCTGGGCAAACATATGCAGATACAGCTGGGGGAAAATGGGAATGTAGCCGAGCATCACAATCCACAGGAAGGCAAAGTAGGAGAAGGTGGCATTCCATTTATTGGGCATCACAGTGCTCCAAACACTGTGCTCCCGGGCATAGCTCTGAGCCCACCAGAAGCACAGGAGCTCACCGGTGACGCCAATCGGGTACAGGGCAATGAAGGTGGTGTAGCGCAGAAAGACCACAAAGTGTGGCACCACTTTGACAATGTTCAGCGCATAGTAACCATAGCGGATGATCTCCGTGATGGCCCAGGCAAAGAGGGCAATGGGCAGACCTGGCGATACCTTGCCCGTGGGCGTGGCCATGACCACTCCAACGACGACCATCATGCGGCTGAAGACTTGGAATCCGGTGACCACCGGATTAGATTTCACCAGGCCAAAGGCTGCGTTGAGGATTTCCACAAAGGCTGCATTCTGGAAGATGATGACAGCCACTCGTGTGTAGTCCCAGAGCGTTATCTGGGCTCGGAACTCGGGGCCCTGCAGCAGATAGTAGTTGACCAACTGATACAGGATGTAGCTCCAGCCGCCCACCTGCACGGCATTGTACGCTATCAGGTATATTTTGGCCAGCGCCGACGGCTCTTTGGAGGCGGGCTTACTTGACTTGGCTACTTTTGCGGACATTTTCAACGTGAACTTTCACCTCACCCCAACACTTCGTTAATGATTAGTTAATCAAAGTCGTCAAAACTTATCGCCCGATGAGTCGCTTTCACCTGTTGACCGCACAAAAGCTCCGATATGGGCTCCAAGACCATCGATGAGTCGATGTTTGTTCCCCACCGATATATCGTTGGAGCGGTCTAAAAACTGTTGAAGAAAATCCAACTTCCAAAGAATAATTGTATGAAAATAAAAATACTGAATACCCCCCACCCATATTATTATATTCGATAACACAACAATGTTGACATTCGATTGAATGTTATTTGCGCTTAACAGCACTTTTCATTTATTCAATTTTTCATAACAAAAAACAACGCCACGGAAATCATTACAAAACTTTGCTGCTTGTGGGTTCAATTCCACTCATTTAGCTTTAGTGAATCCTGTACATGATTCATTAAGGTTCATTTAATTTCAGGAAAATGGCGAAGATATGCAGAGTTTGCATGGGGACGTCAAGAGCATTAACGAACATTTTTGATGAGAACCAAAAGAGGGACTCTTGTATCGCTGACATGATATCGGAGTGCACAGGGTATGTGGTAGAGCGAGGAGATTCACTACCAGAAAACATCTGTCTACCCTGTCTTGGCGATGCAGTGGGTGCATTCAACCTCAAGAAAGCCTGCGAACGGAGCTATCGATTCCATCTCACAGGGATGGATGAGGAAAGTGAAGAGGACATGAATGATAAAACGAATGATGAAGACTGGCATCCGTCAGAAAGGGACAGTGAGCAATTGAACAGTTTTGACACCGTTCCAATTAAACAAGTAAATGATACGGATAACAGGAATCATCTGGAACTACCCTACAAGTGCCCAAAGTGCCCAAAATCCTTTCAACATAAAAACCAACACACCCTACACATTCGCACTCATATGTTGGCGGACACTGCCGACAAACCCTTCAAATGCACCGATTGTTCGAAGGCATTCTCAATATTGTACTGCCTTAAAATTCACGCCCGTGAGCACTCAGCTGAACGACCCCTTCAATGTCCTCTCTGCTCGAAGTCATTTAAAGGAAGGGCGGATCTTCTAGCACACAACCGTACGCATAAAGCTACATCTAAACTTGATGGAGACACCACTCCTCACATTCGTGGTACACCCTATGAATGCACTCGCTGCTTAAAGCTATTCAAAATGAAACATCATCTACAGGTGCATATGCGCTCTCACACTGGGGAGCGACCGTACAAGTGCACCCAGTGCCCAAAAACATTTAGATACAAAGACAAATCCTACCATAACCACATACTTTCTCACACCAACGATGAAAAGCAAGCGATCCGGCAGTCTTCCAGATTACATTCGAAATTGCTGGTGGAGCCCCTTCCCAAAGAAATGTGTAACATAAAAAAGGTCGGACAACAATAAACATTATTTATTTGATGACTTTATAAGACCTTTAAATAGCTATACAGAAAAACGGTTTGCATTTAACTGCTGCTGATATGTTTACTGTGAACGTAACCAGGATCTCTATCCGAAAATCTGCCTTGCTCCACTGGAATCTGCTACTGCTAATTTATTAAAAACATTTCAACTAAATAATTGAGTTCAATAAAACATAAATATTTAAGTACCAATATCTCTCGCTCCTAACAGCACCCTTTCTGTGATATAACAGTTGTCTTCGCGTCTAACAGCTGTGTTTCTTATGTTTGTTGCCAAAACAAAACAGTTCGTGCCCAAACAATAACAATAACAAGTTGGTTTTATATTGTTAATTAAATGTTCATAAACTTGCAGGTCAATGAAGGAAACATGCAGAGATTGCATGGAAACGACTGGAGCATTCACAAACATTTTTGATGGGAAACTAAAATGGGACACCTGCATTGCTAGCATGATGTCAGAGTTGACAGGATACGTGGTTAGGCGAGTAGATTTACTCTCAGAAAATATATGTCCACCCTGCCTTGAGGATGCAGTGGGTGCATTCAAACTCAAGAAACTCTATAACAGAGACAGAGATGAAGATGACGATGATTGGGTGTAACCAATTTCAAACCGATTTCAATTCTGTCGTACACCCACAATCGATCGTCCCTTCCACTGTTCTCACAGTTCCACTGTCTTTGCTAATCTTCAAGCGCACATCCATACACACACTGGAGATCTCCCATTCCCATGCTCCCACTGCTCGAAGTCATTTAAATACCAATTCGAACTCAAGCAAAATAACCGAAGTCATACGGAAGAGCGACCATACAAGTGTGCTCACTGCTCTCAGTCATATCAAGATAAAAACCAGCTCCAGGAACACACCTGCACTCCCAGCGAGGAACGACAGCATAGGTGTTCTTACTGCATACAATTTTCAGTGATAAATCTAAATATGTATTACACACCCGTACTCACACTGGTGAACGACCCTATCCATGCGACTACTGTTCAAAATCATTCAGAGGAAAATCGAATCCCAGGTGCACATGCGTTGTCCCACCGGGGAGCGACGTACAAGTGCACCCACGCTCAAAAACATTTAGATATAGAAACAAAAGCTACCACAGCCACATACTTAGGCACACGAACAATTGAGTGTAAAAATATTAAGTTTGATTAAATATTCCCATAGTTGTTAGATTTCTACACTTACACTCTCTTTGATAAAGGATGAGCTCCGCTTTAGCTGCAAGACATTTTACCAACATATCTTTCCGCCTGGCCCCATAGTACACGTTCCGAGTGATGTTTCTGCCGATGCCAGCGGGTTTGTATGGCCAGGTTTTCACCTGCTGTTATTTCTGTTCGCCTGGTGGAAACCGAACCGAAAACCGAACGTGTCTGAAAAAGTCCGCCACCACCACGGGGCGCGGACACGTCCGCACATGCTGGCGCGCGTGTGGTGAGGTAATTTCTTTCCCCAGCTTTGGAGCAGCGATTCGTTTCGTTTCTGTGGCGCTTTGTCGCCGTTGTCGAATCTCATGCCCAGGCGTTTTAAAAAGCCGGTGGGAATTGGAGAACTTTTGTTCCGATTCGGTATCGACGGCACGTGTCCGTGTCGGCCTTTTTGCTATGTACGGGTATGTGGGCGGAGGCCTACAACCACGCCTACCGTGCAAATTAATTTGCTGGGCTGCACACTTAACGCAAATTACTAACTACTCCCCTAAAAATGAAAAAGAGACAGCAGCAGCAGCAGACAGTCACACAGAACGTTATGGTATATTTTCAAGAGAGAGAATCCAGCCAGTCAGACGGACACACCAGGGGAGGCAAACCGACGCCCGTCGACGCCTTGTTATCAGCTTATCAAGAATATGGCATCAGTGCCTGGACTGGGACTGGCGGAGGGCGAGGGTGCGACAACGTGTGTGTGTTTTGTTGGACGGGCGGAGCGGCAATTTCAGACAGCAGCGCCCACAAAAGGCCGATTGGACAAACCAGGAAAAACAAGACCCCGCCAAAAGTGAATTCCCTCTTTTTCACCAGGCGCCCAGAAAGTTCAGCAGGCAGCAATCGAAGCAAATTCAAGCGTCGATGAAGAGCGCAAATGCACACAGCACTGATGGTGCGCTCATGCCATGTGCCAGAGCGGGATGCCAGTAGTGACACAGTGGCAGGGGTTTTTAACGGATTGCCATGTGACGACTGGTCGTTGGTGTGTGTGTGTGTATGCGCTGTATGGGGAGATACCCAGTGGTGTATGTGTTCGTGGGCTGGCAAAGAAATTCTCACATACAAAAACCTGACAAATTGCAGCAGTTTAAAGCCACAAACTAACGGTTATTAGAATGAAATCTGTAAATTGAACCGAACAAACTCTTGTCTTCTCACTCTATTTAGCTCCGTCTCTATTAAATGGAGGGAGGGTAATTTTGAGCACAGTCCCCACGGGGGCAAGGCATTCCCCCTCCACACAACTCAAATGGGGAATAAAAAGGGCAATTGAATCCAAATATACGGCTAGTTCAGGGTTTGCCCGACAGGTGTCACATCAGATTGGCGAATATAAGCTCTGGGGGCCAAAGGCAAAAACTCAATGCTACACGCCCACAAAGTCGTGCTCTCTCTCACTCTCACTCCCACTCTCTCGCTTTTATACTTTGCAACAGAAAACATTGTTTGTTTGAACAAAAATTTCTAATGCAAACACATGGAAAACGAACGTCCCTCCCCACACTCTACCCACCTACCACACTCACTGCAATCGCTCGAACATTTTGCTCAATTTTGAGCAGTCATTTTGTTTGCTCACATCACAGGCCAACAGAAAATTGCCCCAACGTCAGGGTTTGGTCTACGTCTACGGGCCATGCCATCCATTCGACTGTGCCAGTATGAGCCACATAACAGCTACTTACGATAATATGGCGTTGGAGCGGCGTGTTGGCCTGCCTCTGCCCTACCCCTGACTAGACACGGCATGATGACGACCATGATGCATGATGATCATCAAGAGCGCCATCGGCGGAAGTTGCGGGCACCTCTACTCCGGCCGGACATTTTGTTTTGTGCCCGTCATTTTGCTTATTGCACAAATTTCTGCTGGGGCCGCAGCAACCGGCGCTCGTTGCGGCCCACAAAACTATTGCCTAACCACAATGACAACTAACAGCAAAGCCAAAGAAATTAAAGGAAAAAAGCATCTATTATTGTGGGCGTTCAACGTTTTCTCACATGCATCATAACAGGCAAGCAGCAGAAACGAAACAGCGTGGCGGCACCAAACGAGAGAAGCGTGCGGCCCCAAAAGATACAAAAAAAATTATATAAAAATACAGTGAGCCAACTATTGCTTGCTCGTGTGTAGCACCGGTATGGGGAAGAAGAAGCGACCAAAAAGGGGGGCAAACCAGTTTGTTGGCACGGCTCCAAGTACCGCCTGCGAGAGTTCTGGCATGGTCAGCGTGTGGTCAGTTTTTGATGTTTGCCCTGGCTTTTTTTATGGTGAGCAACCCTACTGCACAAAAATGGAGTGCTTAACAGGCGCAAATTGAGCGGAAATACTATTCACAGGTACGAGAATGGAGACGGGTGTGAAAATGTATCAATCTGTGTCAGGAAATGTATTGTAAAAGGGGAAGCGTAACTAAAGAGGCCAATCAGAATGTTCGCACATATTCTCATTGGGGAAATTTTATTTTATGAATAATCGGATAGCCGTACTGCTATAAAATGTATCTGGAAAATGTTCTGTAAAAGGTTAATTAAAATAAAAAACCAAAAGAGAGATTTTCCATAGAACATTATAAATGAAATAGGTTTGAAAAGAGATAGCCTTGAACGGCGCATACAAAAATGGAACACTAGGACCAAGTAACCCTGAACGTGTCGACGCACTGTATTACTTCATTCCCTGCCGTTTTGGCCGAGTGCCAAGTGAAGCCAACGCCCTATACCCACAGAGCCAGCCCCATCTCCGCAAACAGTCCCTTTGGATCCCCATCCACTGGCCAGCTAGCCGGCCAGTCGATGCCAGACCACGCCCTGACCAAATACAAAATCCCCACTCTCGGTGGAGCGGTGGGGGCCGCCGAGGGCAGTGCGCGTTTTTGATTTGCGCCGCTGTTGATGATGACGCCAATGCCGTAGCGGCGTCCACTTGTTGCCGCATTGTGAGCGCCTGTTCCCGAAACTGGATTTTGGGGCCTGACTGACCGCACTATTAAGAAACGGGACGGACATGCAAGGCGTTGACACGTTGCGACCGGCTAATGTACCAATCAACCATCGAATCGAAGCGAGCCCCAAACGACCACCACCGCCGCCGGCAACCAACAACCATCAACCACACCCGATCCGATTCTGATCCACCCGAGTTGAATTTGACTGTGTTTATTACAGTACCCTTGATGTTGCGTCTGCTGCTGTGTGGCAATTAGCGAATAACCTTAACCTTAGCTTCCAAAAAAGCTCAAATCACAACCTGTGCTATGAGGCGCCCAAAAATGTTTAGCTGGTAGCTGTGGCACCCAAAATGCGCTCTGGCCCCCAAAAACACCACCAGACCAGCCGCCGGCGAGAGTTCAACGCCACGCATCGAGTGGATATCACATACACTCACAAACACAGAGGAACTAGTTTCGATGGCGCTCATCTCAATGCCACTCGAAAATAATATGAACTGCTTATGTCATCGACAGTCGACACTCAACCCCCACTTCCCCTTCCATAATGACTAGCTACCATAACGCTCCGAGCGTTGTGCAAAAATTCGCACATGACCCACATATTGCCGAAAAAGTTTGCAAAATTTCGCAAAATGCCGAAAATCCTTGAGTTTCAAGGTGCGTCCTTCACTTGGCAATGAGAAAATACGGTCAAGGCGAGTCGACAGCTCCGAAGGCAAAAAACCAGAACGAGAACGAACGAGTATTATATGTGTTGGGGTTGGTCTCTTTCTGGCAAATGCCCTACAAAAATGAAGCCCTATGTCAGATTATGATATGGTGTGTGATAAATTAAAGCAACAATACATATTTGGGAGATGCATAAGAGTGTGGAAGTTTTTGTGGATAATAAATAGAGGTAGCCATAATCATGTACTTAGATATGTTGCAATTAAGGGTTTATCAATATAATGATATGCGATAGACACAACTGTAAGGGTGTAAATAAGTCGATATATGCCCTCGCACTTCTGGATACTCACTCAGGCCACACTGTGCTCTGTTGTTATTGTTGTTTCGCTGTTGTTGCTGTTGTTTTTGAGGATGTTGTTGCTGTTGTTTTGTGTGGCCCAATGGTGTTCTCTTGTACGATATTTTCTGTCCGCCTAATGAAAATGTTGCTGTTTTTGTTTTTTGTTGTTGATATAATAAAACAGAGTTTGTTTGTTGTACAAACAACAATCGGAACAACAATCAGAAATCGCGCGAAGGCAAAGGCGATGAGATGCGACGCGAAGCGACGCGTTTTTTTGCCGTCGCTGTCAGTCGTGAAGGTGGGTCATTGTGAAATGACAGCGCCGAACCAACCAGGGGCCCAGAACCATGGCAAACGCAATTTGCCAACCCAACAGAGAGCGAGAGCAAGCGAGCGTCAGTGACTGCAAGAGCCAGAGGGAGACAGCCACTGGGGGTGTGTGCAGTGTTCTATAGTGTGGTCTCTGTCTGGCGCCTGCGCTCTGTCGCCTTTGCTGGGCGCCGGTGTGCATTTTTGCGTCTGAAAGAAACAGGTCGAAGCCGGCAAAAGACCCGCGGAAATGGAGATTAATTGTGAATGCGCCATGACACAACGAGTGTGCGAGTGTGTCAGCTGTTGCTCAAGGCAGATACAAGAAACACTTGCTGCTTGAAACTGCCACCCTGTGCCGCCGCGACTGAGTGTCAGATTTCGTATTTCGTACATGACAGAGCGAGAGCGAAAGCGAGTGTATGAGCGACGTTGGAACTTGAATTTACCCTGACGTTGGCATTCTTAAGACGTCTTAAGACGCGGATAAGGCGAGGATAATCCCCCAAAGGTATGCACACGCACTGCGGCCAAGACATTCCCACCTAATAATCCGCCTTAATTAAATTCCTTAGACCTGCTATAAAAACATCTTGACCGAAGGCTCCACAGGCCAGTCAAAGGCCAGAATGTGGGAACGCTCCAGAACAAACTAGAGGCGGCAGGGCAGTGGTTTGTGGAACTCAAGTTCAAGTCCTCCTGCCAGGATGCATCTGAATGATCCAAGTGGGCCGCAGGCCTTTGTGAACGAGAGCTCTGGCGATGTCAACGGCGCTGTCTATCCCATGGGTCATGGCTATCCAGCGGAATATCAACATATGGTGCATGCCCACTGGCGGGGATTTCGCGAGGCACCAATCTATTACCACGCCGGCATCTACATTGCCTTCATAGTCCTCATGTTCTCCAATCTGTTTGGCAACGGTTTGGTCATCTGGATTTTCTCCACGTAAGAAAGTTCTCACTGAATCTGAATTTGTATGCCCTAAATTGTTTCTCTCTGCAGCTCCAAGTCCCTGCGAACTCCATCCAATCTGCTGATTCTGAATCTGGCCGTCTTTGATCTGTTCATGTGCAGCAATATGCCGCATTATCTTCTCAATGCAGCCGTCGGCTATATTGTCGGTGGGGATCTGGGCTGCGATATATACGCTTTGAATGGCGGCATTTCCGGCATGGGTGCATCTATAACGAATGCCTTCATTGCCTTCGACCGTTACAAGACCATCTCGAACCCGATCGATGGACGTTTGAGTTATGGACAAATTGTGCTCTTGATTATATTCACCTGGCTGTGGGCCACGCCCTTTTCGGTTCTACCCTTGTTTCAGATCTGGGGACGTTTTCAGCCGGGTTAGTGGATTCCGCATTCAACATCATTAGAAGTCACACGATTCCGTTCATTTCAGAGGGTTTCCTGACCAGCTGCAGCTTTGACTACCTGACCAATACGGACGAGAATCGCCTCTTTGTGCGCTTCATCTTTGTGTGGTCATATGTCATACCGATGACCATGATCCTGACCTCCTACTACAAACTCTTCACCCACGTCCGCACCCATGAGAAGATGCTCGCCAATCAGGCCAAGAAGATGAATGTGAAATCGCTGTCGGCCAATGCCTCCAACGACAACATGAGTGTGGAGCTGAGGATTGCCAAGGCAGCCCTAATCATCTATATGCTGTTCATTTTGGCCTGGACTCCGTACTCGGTGGTGGCGTTGATCGGTTGCTTTGGGGAGCAACAGCTGATAACGCCCTTCGTCTCCATGCTCCCGTGTCTGGCCGCCAAGTCGGTTTCCTGCCTGGATCCCTGGGTGTATGCCACCAGTCATCCCAAGTTCCGTCTTGAGCTAGAGCGTCGATTGCCTTGGCTGGGCATTCGGGAAAAGCATGCCACTACTGGGTCATCTGGTGGTCAGGAGAGTGTGGCCAGTGTTAGTGGCGACACGCTGGCGCTCAGTGTCCAAAACTGATGATGCATTCGATATAGAAACATAGCATAGCCCCTGAAATGGTACCACTCTGATACTCTGATTAGTTCTAAGTGTGCAACGAACTACAAAAGTTCCAAAAAATACAAAACAAAAAAAGTTGGCATGTGAAAAGCAGATAGAAGTGCAAATGGGGCTACAAGCGTTACAAAAAAGAATCGTAAACGCTTTTTTAACTGTGGTTAAAGAAATTTACACGTTGCTTTGGTTTCCACAAGAGGCAATCCAGGAACATGCATCCCCGATTGAATCAGTGGATCCTAGTACTTTTTGTTAGTTTTTTCGGTAAAAAGTTATTCAAACAGAACCAATTCATAGAATTCAGAGCTTTTCCATTCTCCAGCTCTGATAAAGACACTCAACCAAAACCCAGACAGTATAAGACATTAAGCACTTACACACAAGAGACGCAAATTCTAGTGTGTCGCTTTTTGCGGCTTTTCGCTCGCCAGCGTTTCAATTCATGTTCAACTTGTTAGCAGGCGAACAGCGTCTGTAGCAGGGGATCACCATGTTCAATGGTTGAAAGAAGTTCTGGTTCTGTGTTGCCATCAACCGAATTACGGATCTCCGCAGGCAACCACGGGGTGGAATGAGCAGTGTTCCTTTTCAATTTGAATGTTCAACTCGGTACCCATCCCACCAGGCGAACAGCGCTCGCAGCAACAGAATAATTGAAAGGCTGATTGGCGTTCAATGGAATGGCAAATCCAAAACAAAAGATGGAAGCTTCGTTGCCATCAACCAGGCGACAGGGAAGAAATTAAATGTATTTGTATGAAAGGTAGATATGTAGAGCTTATTGAGCAACTTAAATAATATGAAAAAAGGGCAAAAGAACAAAATATAAGCAATTACAAATAGTAGCAATGAACCCAGAAGTTCAATGAATTAAAGCATGTACTTACACAGAAAGCAATAAGTCTTTGACAATGCAGTCGATGATCGCTAACAATAGCTCCAATTTGTACTACTGTGTATAGTAGGCCCGTCACCTATTCTTGTGATTCTGTTTGGACCGACAACTTGGTGGCAAAAGCAACCAACTAGTTGCTCGATTGACTGCTTCGTTGGTGCGGATGCATTCAAACAAAAATGCTTGGTTGAAAGCAGCGCGTTTCAATTCATGTTCAACTTTGTGACAGGCGAGCAGCACTCACAGCAGGCAATTCACACCATTCAGCGGTGGAACGAAACCTTGGTTCTTTTTTAACTAAAATACGGGTGGAACGATGCAGCAGTGTCATTCAGTGCGAATGTTCAACTCGGTACGAATCCAACAGCGTGCTCAGAAGATGATTAACGTCATTGGCTAAAAAAAAAAAAAAATATATATATATATATAGACAATTTTTGTTGTACAAATGTGTGATGCATGTATCATAGCATCTATTGCATGGCTATTTTCATATTTATAGAGATAGTAATTTCCACTTGAGTCTGCACTTGTGTAAGTGCAGTGGGGCTAGCGCCCGCTTTGAAATCCATCCGTTCAGATTGGTCTGGTTCCCATGTGAATTTTTGTGAGTCATCTGGCTCAACATCCATACCTTCAGTATGTTCTGGTTGCCATGCATCTGGCTCCACACATATATCCATATATTCAGTAAGGCGATAAGGGGAATCTACCTCCATTGGCTGAGGCCTGAGTTTCGAGTAAGTTTTCATGACTAACAATTTTCGATTTCGCTTCAAGCGTTTCATCAGGGCTTGCTTGCATTCGGCAGAGATCTTCATTTCAATTTGTTTTCCTATACTTCTGGAAGCGTGGAAGGCAAGTTTAATCGAATATAGTACTTTTGTAAACTATTTATTGCAATGCAATAGTCTCTGAGGTTTTTTGATGTCTCGGCAAAATCTTCGTTTGCCTCCGCTTGCAGTTCGACGAGGCAGTACTATATTTTACTATTCCCGTATATATAGAAGCAAAATAGAATTATCGAATGCAATAGTGACTGTCTCCAGACTCTGGGTGGAAGGCAAGTCTTGGTGAGCTAGAATTTAATCTTATACATTTGCAATTGTTTTGTTTACTATTTATTGCAATGCAATAGTCTCTGAGGTTTTTTGATATCTCGGCAAAATCTTCGTTTGCCTCCGCTTGCAGTTCGACGAGGCAGTTCTATATTTTACTATTCCCCTATATATAGAAGCAAAATAGAATTATCAAATGCAATAGTGACTGTCTCCAGACTCTGGGTGGAAGGCAAGTCTTGGTGGGCTAGAATTGAATCTTATACATTTGGATGTATGTATGTATATGTATATATATGTATGCATATGTATATAGTCTCTGAGGTTTTTTGCTGTCTCGGCAAAATCTTCGATTGCCTCCGCTTGCAGTTCGACGAGGCAGTACTATATTACCGAATGCAATAGTGGTTTGGTGTTTCGTATTTCAAAATTGAAGCAGTGGAAGGCGAACATTTTCAGCGTTTGCCCGGCGACAAAATTTTGGTTTTGGTTGCGGGGCCAACCGATTGCTCGATTGAGTTGCTGTGTGTTCACCGATGGAATAGGTGGTTGAAAGAAGTTCTGCTTCTTTGTTGCCCGAGCACATCCAACCAAAATCCTTGGTTGAAAGCAGCGTTTCAATTCAGCGAATGTTCCACTCGGTATCAGGCGAACAGCGTTCGCAGCACATGATTACAACATTTTGACTCAAAAGTTGAGAGCGTGATTGGCTGAGAAGGCGATTGGTGTGCCACTGTGTGGGTGAGAGCGGGGGGAATCATCGAATCCGAAGCGAGCGTAGAAACAATGTTGCAGCCGAGTTGGGGCGAATGTGTCCCATAGACAAGGTACAGTTGTGTGTTTGTGGCCGGCGGCTGAATGTGGTGTCTGGTTTATGGTGTATGGTGTGTGATGCGAGTGTGGCTTGTGGCTCTGGTGGTTGGGTGGGTCGCTGCGGCGGCTGTGGTCGTGTGGGGCTTCTTCTTGCTCTTTAAGAAACAACAAACATTTTTACTAGGCCTCCATGAGATTTAGCAGCATGCCAGCGACAGAGCGAGCGATTAGATTTTCAATGAAAACTCAATAGAAATGTTGTTAGAAGCGTCAGCAACAGGTGCGAGCGAGATGAATATACACAGATGGGGATGGTCTAGACGTGTGTCATGCGTGTGTTTGTGTGTGTGCACGGGATTAGAGAGATATAGAGATGGCTGTCTTTCAATTGATTTAAATTCGAGTGCGAGAGAGTGCGCCCTTTTCCCCACTCTTCGGATAATCCAATTTGTTCACTGAACACTGTCGAGCAGCAGAAGGGGAGTTTGCATTCGTATGTTTGCACCATTTTCTGTGTCGTTTTCGACATTCCTCTTATTGTGTGCGGAGCAGAGCGACTTGTTGCATGTAATAATAATAATAACGAACGAAACGGTATCTCGTAGCTGTTTAGTGGATGATTAAACTGAATTTAATCGTTTGCGAACAGGCGCACAGCGCCGGCCAGTTCCGCACTCGGCCATTATTGCTGCATTGCGTTTTTCGAAATGAAATCCATACGATTTTAAATTGCCTACAGAATGGGCGTAAAGCAGTATACAGTTGTCCCACTCACACACTCGTTTGCGAGGTGACGTCACGTCGGCTCGTGCGGATTCCATGTGGCGAATTTGCTATGCAGTCTAGAATTGTTCTGATAAGAGAGACAGATAATAACAGAGGATATATAATAGTTATGGTGTCTTTCGAATTAATACTTCCTTACCAAGATCTGGTCTCTAGAAGTGTTTCTGTTATATAAAACCTTAGTTGGTCTATATTACACATCTAAAGTAACCAACAGTTAATGTGCAGCTTATTCCCAGCTTATCCGCCAATTGGCAACCGGGCTGAAAAAACTAATAAATAGTATTGCCATCTCACTTGCTCGCACAGAAACTGGCGACTGAGAACCAAAGTGCCTCGCTCAGCATTAATCGTCTTGCTATGATTTTAGCAATCCTAATAATGCCGTTTCATGGGTGGGTGCCTGTTAACTAGCAGCAGGCATTCAGCATTAACATGTCGCAAAATCGATAACAGATGACGAAAACAAAACACTGCGGCGCCAAAAAAACACCCACCATGCCACACAGCCTACTTCTTCTGTGACTCTGTTACCATTTGAACGTTAAAAATTCGATTTTATAGAATTCCAGCAACGCCCACAAAACCAACGACAAGACCAGCTGCGGACCACCTGTGGAAGAGGCGTGTTGTTTTCTGCTAATTATACAAATACAAACACCGGAGTTGGTTCGGTTGCGTTCAACTTGGCTTCAGTGGTAACAGTGTGTGGGTCGAGCGCTAACAGTACAGCAGCTACGCATTCTGCGCGCCTCTTAGTTATTATGTCAGATCTGCAATGTGCGACTATAAAATACGTATGCGGCCGGCGAGAATTTATTGACTCGTCGCCCCCGGCTGTGGGTGTGAGTTATAAAATTGATGGCATAAACTGTCTCTCTTGAATTTATAAACATGGGGCTCTCCATCTCTATCTCTATCGCCTGGATGCATTTGCATTTCCTGTTCGCCTATTCCGGTTTTTCGAGTGTATGGTAACATTTTGTAGTAATTTTCATGCGCGTTTGCGCTGCTGCCGCACTGCCATCACACTGCGACCAGACCAGGGTCCGTGGACGGATGCGGGCTGCCCAGGGCAAAGGAATGGTGAGTTTTACACTCAGCCGCTCTCTCCCACGTTCACTATTTGCATTTGCTGATCGCCTGGTGGGAATTTTCGGTTGTATGTTGGTAACATTTTGTGGTCCTCAAGAGTGTTTGCTCTGGCAACGCTCCTCGTGCCATCTCCCTCGCTCCCGCTGGCATGACGCGAATGTTAAGCGGCTGAATGTAAAAAAACCTCACACCACACCATTCCATTCCGCACGCCACACACGGACACACCGCATTCTTTTTGAAATATTTGGAATGACAGCATTCTTGCATGTGTGTGTGTGGGAGGAGCGTGGGGTGGGGGCACTAGGCAAACAGGGTTGTCAGACCACCTGTTGTAATCGTCGGGCGTCCGGTGGCCGCCACCAAAACCGCA
This sequence comes from Drosophila guanche, assembly GCF_900245975.1. Lineage (NCBI taxonomy): Eukaryota > Metazoa > Arthropoda > Insecta > Diptera > Drosophilidae > Drosophila > Drosophila guanche. The sequence goes on from NW_022995748.1 coordinate 356,636, forward strand.
CTCTGACAACCCTGGAGCAGTGCGCTCGACACTCGGCGGAGCAACTGACAAGCATTCCAAGCATAACAATGCCGTCTGCTTTTTACGCTGCTTGCCTGTTCGGGCAACTAAGTGAAATTTCATGCAATACAATTCTCGGAAATTTCGAATTCCCCACATATTTTCATGTCGTGTCTGGCATTTTTGTTATTCGTTCACCGCGCATCGTGATCATGATGTTAGCGTCACTGGGGGGGTTGACTCTTGATGATTGTATGACTGCCGGGCTGGAACAGTTGGGTTGGTTGGAATGTTTGGTCATATTATCAGCTGTAATGAAAAGCTTGAAAGTTGGGGAAGGTCAGAGTGTGGGCATTTCAAATGGGGAGAGGAATTCATAGTTAGAACAAAGTTTAAACAGCAAAGCGAAAGGAAATTGCAAAGCAACCTCTTGATATTTCTTTTCTGGAACTGAGAGGATGGTATCAACTCCAATTCGGGTTTGATTAATATTTGAGAGGGAATATCAGAATTTCTAAACGAAATGGGGACATGAAACAGAGGAATAAGAAAATGCATTACAATTCGATTTATACTTGTACGTGTAGGGGATAAGATTTAGTTGAGCAGTTCAAAAGGAAAAACCATTGACAGAAAATTCAAACAAATATTTAATGAATTTAGTTTGATTTCCTTTATTTAAAGTTTCATTTACGCCTTCCTCCTCTGCTGACATTCTTTAATTTTCTGTGTAATTTCAACTTTTACATTTGTCGCAGGCATCATCGTCCGAGAACATACGACACCACAGTATCAACAGGTCCAACTAGTTTCACTCAGTGAAACGTAAGGGCTAGCGCTCCGCCTCCATCATACATACATCCACGCATTCAATACGCACTACAGCCACAATACGATATGAAGATGACGCGAAGTCAACGCGACTCCTTAAACTCAAGGTGAAACAGCCTAAGCATCGTATCGCGGATTCCAGTGCATTCTCATTGCTGGCGGAGTTGGAGCACACTCCAATCCCGAACTGGGTGAAAGTGGGGGCCTTTGGCTGGAGTTAGACGCACTATTGTCCTCTGTAAATCCTCATTGTAACAAGCGCCCAGAATCATTGTCTTACGCATACGTCGACGACCCGACTCCAGAAACTCGGAAAGTGCACCCGACAACAACAACAGAAACAACAACAAAACATTCCAATGCAAAAAAGTTTGCCATAAAAAGACGACAACATTCCCCCATCTCCACATCGTTGTCGGGGGCATCGCCCAAAAATAAATGCAACGCGTTCGAATGGACGATCTTCCATATAGTATACGTCCTCCACGCATACTACCAGATGGGTCTCTCTCCATCTCTCTCAGACACTCTCCTCTCTGTTCCCTATACAGCCTCAGAGATCTCGGATGCAACGTCCGCTGAGTGCTGCTGCTGCTGCTGCTCAGTTAGTTCATTGGCCCAATCCAAGGCAGTGGGCAAAGGGAAATCAAGAAATACAATAAAAAAGCCAAGGCAACAAAATCGAGCGAGCAAATCATTCTGATCGCGTCCCGTAAACTGGTTTGAGGGCAGCGCTCCCCTCCAGATCGAAAGTTTGCTGCTAAAAGGTACAAATTGTATCGAGTAGAATGTTCGTATATTTCTATATAAATATGTTTTACTTCTTTCCAGCTTAAATTAATACTTTTAAATACAAATTTAAAGTTTGAAAGTGTTTTTTGCACATTTTCAACACATTTAAGGGTATACCATCTGGAATGCTTACAGTTTATATTCGTGTAGTGTCATCATTTGGATAATTTGAAGTAATTTCATTGTTTTAGGGACAAAGACTCCACTGATGCCTGCCTTGAATTGTGCGAGAGCTTCTAAGCTATTAAATTCTTTCAGTTTACAGCAAATATCTCTAAAGACAGTCAGTGGAAATTAAAGTGTTTTTCGCATTAAAATAATATTTGGTGCCATTGAGTATGTAGAGATAGTAAACTATTATAATATTTAATGTCATAATATAGTACAGGCATTGCTAGCAGAGCAGGGCAATGTTTCCGCTCTCGTTGCCAGCGAGAAAGGTTCGATTCAGTGGCAGGACAGCCAGGGAGGTGAGAACGCCACGGAATGTCTCCGAACGCAGTTTTGTGATCGTATTGAAGGCATGCGAGTCGGCCACATCTGCATAGACTCCCACACGATTTCCAGTGGTGGCATAGACCAGGGCAGGACCCACACTCTGCAGAAAGTGCGCAGGTTCCGGTGGTGGTCTGTGGAAGAGTGTTCTCTAATTAATTACTAAATTCTCTATACAACCACTTATGAAACTCACTTGAGTTGATAGTGCATGATGCCATCTAGGGCGTGCCACACGGCCAGACTATGATCCAGCGCAGAGCTAACCAAAAACTGATCACTTGGTGCCGTCAACTGGAGCAGATCGCATTCCATGGGTCGCCAAGAGTTGAGAACCATGCCGGTCCGCGTGTCCAGCATCACAATGCCGCCAGAGGAGAGACCAGCGGCCAGCCAATTGCCAGATGGAGCAATGGCCAGGCAGCGAACGGTGGCATTGGGCAGGGCCGGATGACAGACGCGCCACTCGTTGACGTACTCCATGGATCTGGCATCGATCACCTTTACCGTAGACTCGGCTGTCCCGGCAATTACCAGAGGCGAGTGTGAGGGTAAAGACTTGACCACAGTCACGGCACTGTGTCGAGGAGCGTCCAATATTCCCAGAGGTCGGCCCATAAACGGATCCCACAGATGCACTCCCGAGTCGCAGGACACCACGTAGCGCAGCGACTCCAGGAAGCTCAGCGAGTGTATGGACTTCTTGTGGGCTGTATACGTAAACTGACAGGCGGTGGTCTTCCTGCCGTCGCCTTCGCTGCGCAGCGACCACAGCTTCACCGTCTTGTCCTTGGAAGCGGACACGAAACTATTCTCGTTGTCCAGCGCGTAGATGGCACGCACGGAGTTCGTGTGTCCAACGAACGATTGCAGGCGGATCTGCTTAAGATTGAGCGCCTGATTGTCCTTCTCGCTGCGTGTGGTCTCGTGGCGCCAGTAGGCCAGCCAGTTGCCCTTTAGGTGGCGGCTGCTGGGCAGCTGATCCAGCTTGTAGGCCACCATGTCGAGCAGTTCCATGCTGTTTCTGGCCACCTGCAGGCGATTTCCAACGATCTGGGTGCCAAAACTGTTGGCAGCCAGCTCGCAGGATGTGTCCACGGTGTCCTCGTCTTGTCCGGGTATCACACTGGCCGCAAGATTCGATTTGCTTTGACTGCCGCCACTCGGTTGCTCGTGTTCGTGGCACAGGGTCAGCACAAACTCCAGATTGGTGAGCGTCCGTTGCATGATGGCCTCGCCCAGGAAGCGCAGGAATGCCAGGTAGGCGGTGTGCGCCAGTTCCGGACCAAACACATCCCTCAGTTCCTCCAGGGCACGCTCCCGCTGCATGACACCACCCACCAGCGACAGATTGGCCAGGTCGCAGCCGAACTCGTTGGGCAGACCAAAGGCCTTGTTGAATATGAGAAAGAAGGGACAGAGCAGCGACTGGCAGAGATGTTCGCGCGTCATGTCCGATCCCAGGCGCACACTCAACGCATAGATGGCATCGAGGAACTTGCGCGCCAGCAGCGAACGGCCCAGATAGCCGCTGGGCATCAGCAGATTGGTGGAGCTAAGCAGGCGCAATATGGGCAGCAGGATGGCGTCCAGCAGGATGTGCTGCAGATGCTCCATTATGCTGGAATCCGTCAGACAGGGCACCATGTACTTGAGCAACTGCAGCGAACTAATGATGGCGCCCTCCAGGCTGCCAGTGATACGCTTCGAGCACAATCCAATCAGCTCACTGATGTGCGGGAAATACTGCAGCAGTAGAAAGTTCTCCCCATAGAGAGCTAAAAGGCAAGAGCGGATTAGGATGAAGATTACTCTACTTGGGCAGGGATTCTCCTCTCACCTGCTATGGACATCAGGCATTCGAGCACACGTGCCGCACTCCTATCGCCCACAACGCGTGCATTGGCAATGCTAAAAAAGTTTAGATTAGCCGCTTCGGGGGATGAGCTAAAGCCACCATCATCCATCTCTGGCAGGAGGTTCTCCTGCCCCACATAGCACAGGGAGAGCAGCTTCAAGAGATTTCTGGTTATGTGCCACGATGTGAGCACCGGTCCCAGTCGATGCGACAGCCACACCAGACTCTCGGCACTCATCTCGCTGATGCGATTATTCTGCAGCGCCTTGGCCTCCGACATTCTGGATATAACCGAAGCCTGTAGAGAGTCGGAACCCTCTGCGTCCCTTTCGCTTGCCGCTGCTGCTGGCTGTGCCGCCTCCTGCTGCACCGCCTGAGTGATCATCTCAAAGCTGTCCACGCTCTTCCGTGAGCCAATGTCACAGTCAATGGCGCTCAGCTGGAAGCTGCGTCGAATGCCGATCGTTGGATTGGGTATTTCAATGGTGGGAGAACGTGGTCCAAGGACGGGCGGGGGGGCCATAATTGGCGGTGTTTGACCCTCGCGAAGGGAGAGTTTGTCCGGCGAGAGTTTGGCACCGTAGATGAGTTCGTTGATGACCAGCTTGTCGGGTGATCCGCCATCCGACTCGCGTGCCTCCTCTGCGCTGGTGGCGGTGGCCGGGCGCATGTCAAAGGAGTCAATGGACTTGCTCTCCTGACTGGAAATTCTATCCTGATCCTCCTCGAACGTGAAGAGCTCTTCGATGTCCGGCTTGGTGGCTTCCACATACGCTGCTGGCGGTGGCTGGCGCTCCTCCTCATCGGCGGCAAAGTTGAGATTCTTGCTGGTCCGTCGACTGCCGCCGCTGTGGTAGTGATAGCCGTTGCCCTGCTCCGGTTCCTTGTATCCGCCCACAGCCTCAATGAGGGGAGCAATAAAGTGCTGCAGAAAGCAGCGTAAACCAAAGCGCACAATCAGGCGGAGCAGGAAGCTGTGGTGGTACAGCTTCACCGACTTGCGTGACTTGAACGAGCTGCTGGAGGAAAAGCGCAGGTGTCCGCCTGTGGCTGTCGCCCCAATGGAGCTGCCATCATCGCTGACACTCGTGCCCTCGACATCGTAGAGCTTGAGCAGCGGTTGCAGCAGATGCTGTTGGGTCTGTGACACACCCAGCGCCTGGGCAATCGAGTCAAAAAGATTCCAGGCGGTCAGTATCGAGGTGCGCTCGTCTCTCAGCAGATCAATAATGTGAGGCAGCAGCAGTTCCACGGGCGTAAACTGCTCGTAGGCAAAGGCCACCGGCTCGAGCAGCCTGCGGACATGGGCACAGCACGACATGACCTTGCATTCGGCAATCTTCCGGTCGAACAGCACTCGCTGGCGATCCATCTCCGTGTAGCGTGCGCACTCCCTGCCGCCCTGGCAACTGAAGTGTGTGTGCAGCTCCAGCAGAATGGCATTCAGCTCGAAGGCATGCAGAGATCTCACCAGCGCATAGACGGCAATGTAGTGGCTGGGGAAGGGCAGCAGCAGATTGGCGAACATCGGTTCCACCAACTGCGCCGGGCTGGGCGGCTGCGGCAGTCCTTGATCTGCCTCCTTTTCCAGCTGCAACAGCAGCCGCACCACATGGCGCACAGGTTTCGGCAGATCCTGTCGATGCAGCTGCGCCACAGTGCGGCAGGCAGCGAGTCGAGCCTCAAAGGCGGCCGTCAATCCGCTGCCCATGAGCAGCGGCCGCAGTCGCTGCATCGCAAACAGCTCCACAATGAGGCAGCCCAGCACCTGCAGCTCGCGTTCCCGCCTCACATTTAGCAGATGTTGCAGCGAGCTCCGCTTTTCCCTTAGGAGATTCTTTGATTTCGTGTGAATCTCGGCGCCGGCAAAGAGTTGATTGGTGAAGGAATGATCCGCCGAGTTCTGCTCGAACATGAGATCGCTGCTGATCATTTTCTCCTCGGGATTCGCCGACGCTCGCTGCTGTGGGAATGTTCGGGCATAGAAGGCCTCCAGCGTCTCCAGATTCTGCAGCAGCAGCGTGGGATTATAGTTGTCGGGCAGGTCTATAAAGTTGGTGATGGCATAAAAGTTGGAGGCGGATGCCGAAGCCGAACTGCTGTGGACGGACGCGCCGCTCGATATATCGTGGCTGGGGCGCAGTGAAGTGTTTGTGGAGGAACTGTTGTCCGCATTCAGGTTCTCGGTGCTCTTGGCCAGACGCTTGGACGGGCTGCCATAGAGTTGACTCATTCGCGGTGCGTTCTTGTTAAACCACGGCGTGGCATAGCGTCGCGGAGGATGCGCCTGCGTGAAGAGCTGCACAATGCCGCGCTGACTGAGATTCCGATGCTGATCCACCAGGGTGAGGCAGACATTCTTTGACTTGACGGCCGCCTTTCCGCTCAGCTTGTAGCTAAACGAACAGAGGGGAAAAAGTTACAGGAAATCTCTTCAAAAGGTGCACAAAACTCACCCAAAATTCAGGTCGATCCAGTGATGGAGTCGCTCGCTGACATACTGCGACTCCAGGGCCTCGCGATGCTTGCAAATAAAGTCCTCCGGGCAGGTGGCCCATGCAGGCAGCTCCAAGTCCGGCAGATCCTCGTGTATGCTCTTGAAGATCATCGGATCCGAGTAGAATTCTGGTATGCATTCGTCTGGGGTCCACTCCTGTAGACGCTGAATGGACACCGGATACTCGGCGGGCACCCAAATGGGTCGCACATGGGCGCAGAGTATGGACTGTGGCGTCCGCCTGGCCATGTACACAAAGTACGTGATCTCGGAGAGAAAATCCGAGACATGATGGGGCACTTGCTCCCCAGCCATGCCATCGACATGCTGGCTGGCATGGGCATACATGAGATCAAGGTGAACATCGCCCTTGTTCAGCCGATACTTGCTGCGGGACAAATCCCGCCAGTTGGCTCCATTGCGGCCGGCAAAGTCTGTCACCCAGGGCATTATGTGGTGATGGGCGGCATTCGTGAGGCTGCGCCCGCAGGCATTGTTCAGGATGGTGAGGTAGTCAAAGTTGGACAGCTGCCCGCTGCACCACATCTCTGCGTATTCCCGCAGATTGAAGTGCGCCGGATCGTAGGCCAGCTTCAGGTCGAACACGGTGCTGCTCGAGGGCAGCTGCAGGGGCGCATCGGCCAGATCGCCAAGCTCTGGCGAGGCCAGTGGCGTGAGCGGCGACATATCCATCGCAGGCACGACTGTGTCCTCCTCCAGGAGATTGCACTGAAGCCGTGGCAGAACCTGCAGCCAAAGATTCTCCCGCAGGACAATGTGCTGCAGTCGAAGGTCGCCGAGGAAGAAGCCCTGGCTTTGGAGCTGCTTGGACAGCTGGAAGATCTGGTAGATGATGAACAGCGTTTTGTTGTACCCCTTGCCCAGCAGCGCCGGGCTGTAGGTGATGCAATCGTAGAGGCTGCACTCCAGTGCCGGTGGGTAGAAGAATACACTGAAGTGCGTGGAGGACTCGATGGCCACCAGGGCGGGCAGAATGTTGGCGTGACAATTGCTGGCAATATCCGTTCCAGCGGCAGTTGGGGCGTCTGCCTCTCCACGATCCGCCTGACAGTGCAGCACGGGGCAGCGGTAGACACGTTGAATGAGCTCTTTGAGCACCATATCGTGCGGCTGCAGTTGTCCCTGGCCAGAGATGGGCTTGGATGATGACATGCTGGCTGCAGATCTGCACAGTTTGACATGGGCGCCATTGTACTTCTTGTAGGCATCCTCCCATAGCTGCTTAAAGTTGCTATTGGCCACAAATGCCACCGCCTGGGAATAGGACATCGGCAGCGCATCTGAAGCATGTCCTTCCCCGCCACCAGCGCCAGCACAGGCTCTTGGCAGGGGGTACACCCTGCGTTGGGGCTGCTTGCGGTATGTCTGCACCAGAATGCGGGTCCAGGGGTGCTCCAGCTGTCCCGCGGGATGCGCTCGTCTATCCAATCGCGGCCAGCTGGGGAAGTGCATCAGCCTTCGCTGCTTCTCCAGCGCTTGCAGCCACGACTTGTCGCATATGAGCTGATATCGTCCCTCGCCGCTGCCATCGCCTGACTCACATACATGCTGCGGATCAATGCCGATTTCTTGCCATATCTGCTCCTCGCTATCGCCCATCATATTTTGCATTGTATTTTGTTCCAAGCACTTTTATTACGCCACACTCAAAATGCGGTCTGCTGCTGCCTGCCAAAGCACTGAGTTCACATTTTGTGACTGTGCAGTCTTCTATTTGTGGGTGGCATGGCTATATAATCCAGCGATTTGTTTGGATTTTCTTATCTTTTTGTTTTTGTTTTTTTTTTTGTGGTATTTAATCGCTGCCGCGAAATTCGATGGTCGCACGACGATGAATCCGCATTGAAAAGGTATTGTGTGTTGCCAATTTAGCCATTTTCCAACTAGATCTAGCGTTTTGCGATTGCTGGATAAACTGTAAAATAGCGGGTGGCGGAAATTATATCTATTTTAATCTAATATATTTTTTTATTAAAAAATAAAAATGAACAGATATTGTAACTTTTCAGAAATTAGAATCACCCCAGGAACAAAATGATTCTAATTTGCGAGATTCTGCTGTTCAAAGCGTTTTTTTTGGCTTCCATCAAAACTGTCCGATTTTTTTCTAGCTGTTTTCAAAGCTAGTCTAGCTTTTTTATGACCCTGTCGATATTTTTATATTCGGTGTTTCTGTCGATGATTGCTGACGAGGGCGGGCAATGTTCTTATAATTTAAACAATATGATGCAACATGTTTAAAGTGTGTTCATGTGTAAGAGTTTAACAGAATATTTCGATTCACAACTCCAAATTAGCCTCATTTATAAATTTGGCCAATTCTCTAAAACGAATGAGGCTCCTTTGTGAGCAATAATTCCTAAAGATCTTAAAAGCGATGAAAACTTATATATTTTTTCCTGATAATAGCATGTTGTTGGCAGGAGAAGATTTATTGGACTTTAAACAGGTGCGAAAATATACACCATGAAACGAATCTGGTTTGGAGTGGTTAGAGTGGGTTCATGTCTCGGATATATGACAAAATCGTGTAGAATAGAGGGCGTAAGTGAGAAGGCCGATAATAATCGCCTTCGTTATCTGAATTCAAACTTCAGAATTTCTGGGTATAATGAACACAACAAAGATCATAATGATTACAAGTAATTTGAATTTGCTTTCAATTTGATGGATCGCATACAATAGCCACCGCGAATATCCTGACAACAAACTCACCCAAAACCAAAAATGACAAAATTTCCGAACGATTTCGAACGCAACAAATGAACTATAATTAATAAAGTTACGTCTGAATAGTAATTTAATATATTTAAATGTATTCTGACTATTACATGTGATAAGTTATGTTTTAGTGTAGTTCTTGGCTAATTGCGATTTACTTTTGTTGTTGTTTACTTCTCGTGCAGCAATTCCCACGCCCGAAATCTCTTTGGCTTCCTCCTAAATCTAATCTTATCAATACGCTATCCAGATCTATACTGTGCCGCCTTCGGGATTTCTCTCCACAACCTCTGTCTCCCTCTCTCTCTCTCTCTCTCTCTTTTCATTATTTTACTGTTTGTTGTCGGCATTTGAAAGAACTCCAAAGCAGCATCCACATAGCGACAGACACTTGCTGCTGCTGCTGCTGCTGCTGCTGCCTCGGTCGAAAGGTCAAGGTGGGCCATTGTTTAAGGTATTTTTCTCACATTTGTGAGTACCCATGTACATTTATATATAATCGTAATAGTTTTCGCTTTCTTGTACATATACTGCAGTACATACAGGAGCAACTGGTTTGGGGCAGGCGCGGCCAGGCCCTAAACAGATTTGGCGAGCATTTCGCAATTGAAAATCCCGAAATTCACTTCCGTTGTGCACAAATTAGCAGGTTAAATATTGTTTATAAATAACAGAATCACGTGTTAAAGGCTTGCCACCAGTTCGCCCCACCAGATCACTCGCAATCCGGCAGCTGGGACGTGTTTGCATGCTAAAAGTTCTTACAACTTTTCACACTTTGAATGACTTTTGACAACAATTAAAATACTTGCATTTCAATTACAATTATACATATTATATATGTATATGGGTATCGAATGCCAGGCCCCGGACCTAAGGGAATTATGAAACTTTTAAAAATACTCCTCGGCACTTTTGCCCACAATTAAAGTCCAATCATAAAGCGGCGCACACGACTGGTGGTGCGGTGGTGTTCATTGCAAGCCAATTTGCCAATTAAGTTATTAAAAACACCTTGTCGATGACACACACGATACGATCCACTCCGCTCTGGAGTGGGACGGGACTGACTCCCGCCCATAAATCCCGTCACTGGGACTTGACTTATTTTAAGTCGAAAGTCACATGCTGAGCTTTATGCCTCCGATTTGGCAGAACGGAATTGTTTGTACCCAGTTGGTGTGGAGCTTCCCCTGCTGGCCTCTTTGCCAATCTTATCTCAAGCCGAAGGCTCTGGTACAAAAGTCAGTGAATTTTCTGGCATTGTAAAGACTCTGACGGCTATAAAGATTAGAGCCGATATTATGGTTAGTACCATTGTAAAAGACATATTTTAGATAGCCAACTCTAGCTCGTTTCCTCGCCCAGTTTGTTTAGTTTTTTTGTTAGTTTATGGCGCACTCTGATATGGCAAAAAAACCCAGAACCAACGTAACCCCATGACCCATTGGCGGTGGCCGTGGTCAGCCTTCGTCTCAAGCGAGAACACTCAAACGCTCAAGAACCCCCCGTCCAGCTCCCACTTCACACCAAACCAAGCCAAGCCAATCCAAGCCACTCCACTCCACACTCCAATTTGTGGTCTCAGTTTTTGTATTCATTTGTTTTTTTTCTGCTCAACTTGTGGGTATATTGTATCTCTCGGCATCGATGACCCTCGAAATGTCAATTGGTGTGGCAATTTCCTTGCCTCCGCAATTCGTTTTCGTTTACGTTTTATTTGTGGCAACTATTTTAATTATTTAAGTATTTACTTACGTATTTTTTTTACTAAAATTGTTCTCGCCTTAACCGGCGAGATTGATTTATTGTCCAGAGCCGTTGAAACTTGTTAGCGACTGCCAAAACGTTTCGATCGTTTTTTTTTCAGCGGAAAATTGGGCACTAAAACCATGGAAGTTACGTGAAAGTTACCTTGAGAAAAGCAAGTTCATAGTATAGGTTGTGCCATGTACCATGGAGTGTATCCCAGTTAGGATCATGGGTCGGAGATATACCATATCTAATCTGGACACAATCGAGATATTTTTAGTTTACAACATCAAGATCCCCATGATAAAGATAAGTTTTGATAAAACTTCTGACTAAAGTCATGCCAAGTGTCAACACAAAAGATTTTAATTTGAAATGATGAATATTCATTTAGCACGCTAGATGATTGATACAAATATTCCCCTAGATTCTTTGTTCCTTAACTTGTGTCCTTCTATGGAATGACTTTTTATGCACGAGATGGAAATTGTCTTTTAATTTTTGGATTCTTTTTGATATGAGCTGCTCGCACATTGATTCAAAGGTCTTGGCTGTTTGGTTGACAAATTTCAGTCTGCATTCAACAGGTCGATGTTGTTAATACCCTTCCATATTTTGGGATGAATTTAAACATATTTAGTTTAATTTAAATCTGTTTTTGGAGCTATATGTAAACATGACCTCATGAAGTAATTTTATTCCTTCTACTTGTATTCCCATCCATTCCTCTCTTCTGTGCCTAAAACATACCCAAAGTGTTGTACCCCTTGCAAGGGAATTTCAGTATTATTATTTATATCGTTTTATTTTGGCGCCCCAACGCATCCCCCATTAATGGACATCAAATATAAAAGACTTTCTGGCCGCTTCAATTAATTTGCTGTACGAGTATATAACGCAAAATATTTTGTATGCGAGTTTAATATTGAGTGCTATGCTTCTGTCTGTCTGATTACCAGTTCAAGCTGGTAACATTTTCGGTCATGGACGATGGAAGCCAGTTTGAGCTAGTTTTTGGACATATGGTAGCGTGTGGCCTAGAGGGGGCAGCGTATGGGACGGGACCCGAGGGAGCCTACCGTACAGCTATATATTTATATTTTTGGGTGGGTATTGTGTTGTTCCGAATTTTTAGATATTTATATGAGAAAACATTTCAATTGCAGAGTTCCATTTCCCGTAGCCTGATGTTATGGGCGTTCGCTGACTCAATTGGCAATGACACAGCTAAAAAACAATAAACAATTTGGAAGATCATCTCAGAATCGTTAGATCATTAATTATTTGTGGGGGGAGAGCACTTATTGAAGTTTGTCACTTTTCATTAAGCAAAAGATGTAAAATTCCCAGTGCAAAAATGACCAGAAAGTGCAAATTGATGAGTAACTTTATTGAGGTAGAACTGCGCTGGTAGCAGAGCAATTATCTTGTGATCAAGCTGATCTTTCAAGTCTGGACAAAGTGTGCCATCGATAAGGTAGCAAGATAAACTAGGAATGGAATGCTCGATACATCAGCTGATTAACACGAGTCTCTCTCTCTCTCACTCTCTCTCACAATAGAATCAGAGAGTGCTAACACTTGTGGAGGGGAACTTTGTACAGTTCCATCGAGCTGTGATTTCCAATGCGCAGTCATTAAGATCACTCATTAAAACAGAGATCTCTTAAAATATATATGTATACCCCCCACAGTTATACAGATATTTGGATGTGTATTTGCTTTATATACCATAACTCGACTGCATTGAACCGCATCTGTAACTGGTTAAATCAAACAAAAAGTTTGTGTGTTGTGTGCACCAATTTATGCAGATAATTATAACAGCAACAACAAATACTTACTGAAGCTAAAATTGAAACAGCATTTGACTGGATCGGCATGGAACGAGAGAGAGATGCACAATAGAAGAGCGTCGGCGTCGGCGTCGGCGGTGGTACGAGGTGGTTCAACCGACTAAAACGATAAGCACACTCCCTTTCTCCGTCTCTCTCCCTCCATCCACGTTCACGTCTCCGTTGGTTTTGCACTAAATTGCATTGCATAAAGATCCAAACCGAAACCGAAACAGAAACCGAAACCCGCCTCTAACCGGTAAACGCTACTAACTAACTATCTATGTCTCTGGGCAAAAAAAAAGCAGCAGCAACAATACTAATTCTATTGGAGATACAACAAGTTGTCGCATATATTGAATGTAGATGCCTATGTACATGTGCTATACATATACCCTACACTCTACACTGTGGGGGATGTATGAACGCTGTAATATTCGGTCACATGAGCATTCTTGCGCTGTCAACAATTTGGATGATATTTATACATAGTATATACTCATCAAGAGGCATTCAAAGTCCAAGAATATGTACATATGTATTTCGTGCTGTTTTTTTGAGTTCTTCAAAATAATCTACAGAATATTTTACATATAAAAATGTATATGTATGGTAGGGCGAAAAAAAACTTTTGTTTTTCTCAAGTAATCAAAATAAGTAAAATTTCTTGATATTATATTTAAATAAAATTGAAAAAAGAATGCTTTTATTGTCATGATAAAGCGAGCATGAGGTATACATATGATGGTTCATGCCATTTGATCTTAAATCCGCTTTGAATATATGTACATATGTACTTATTTAAAAAAGGTCTTTTAAATGTTGTCTACTCATCCCTTAAAAATGTGAATGGCCATCCGTCTACGTTGATTCCCATGGAGAGCAGAGTGCATTGAAATCTATGTATGTAGTTATATTGTTTGTTAAGTTTTTATGGCTGTTTATAGAACGGGATATAAAACTGGCGCGTGCAAGTTCAACGACAACCGTTAGGTATTCAGCGCATAATCGATTGTTCCTATAAACTGAAATCGAAATCGAGTTTCAAATGAGCAAATAAAATAAAGTTCCTTGGGCGGGCGGCATAGTTTGAGTTTTGGGTTTGCGCTTTACGCTTTACGCATGTAGACGACGACGATCAACGTCTACTATGTCGATCGATTAAGATAGCAACAGTTGTTTATGATCAGCAGACATGCCGTGTGCACACACACACATCCATATATTTTATACATATGTATGTATGACAAATCAACTCCTTGATCCACGATCGGTTGGTTGACGAACCGTCGAACCCCCGAAGCCGCGCTAATAAAAAAAAAAACTCCAGCAGCAGCAGCAGACTGGCAGCCAGCAGCCAACAGCGACACCAGCGTCGATCGTCGCTTATCTGCTCACATATAAACTAAAGTCGGGGGGAATAATTTCTCATTTGTAATTTAAAAGGCGGCGTGCGCGGATCGAGCAGAGAACAAAGCGCCAAAAGCGGGGATCGAAGATCGTTAACAGTTTTACAGTTGTTGCCGTTTACGTTTGCGTGTGTGCTGAAAACATTGCTAAAACAAAACTCGACTCAAACACACACTCCACCCCACACACAGACACACTCCACACACAGAGCGAGCGAGAGAGAGAGAGAGAGAGAGAGATCGAGAGGCGGTGCACTACTGAAATAACGGAAGAGGGGCCAAAGCGAAAGAGACACAAGAAGTGCGTGGAGGAGGCAGCCAGCAGTCAGCAGCCCAGCCCCACTTGTCGTTCTCGTTCTCGTTGCGTGTGGTTTTGCGTTTTAATTGCGTTTTGTAATTGTTACGCATGCGCCAAGAGCAAGCCAAGTGTTAAGGAAGTAGAATATAGAGAGACAACGAACAAATTGTGTTTTGTGTGTGTGTGTGTGCGTTCGTGTCCGTGCGAGACCCTTAACCCATACATTTGAACCGATCCTGTGTAACCGTGGCGAAGGAACTGAGCAACTTGCTAACGTTGCAAAACAATAATCCCGAGATGACACAACAGCCGCAATGGGGCATAAACTTATCACGGTGTAAGTGTCCCATGTCCCATGTCACCCCCCTCTATCCAAACAGTTCTTCGCAAAAACTTGCCGTGTTATCTGCCAAGTCCGTAAACCCCGAACCCAACTTTGGGAGTGTGCTTTATGGAATATTAAATTCGTATCGAATGGGGGGGATGGATACGTTGAACTCCGCTCGGAGTATTCTTGAAATGAAATGTTTAAGCAAAGTATATTTGAGTGGTTTAACCGACATTGACCGACAACAAAATAAATTCCTAAATATATAATATATGTATACAGTTTTGTACATTGTATACCGACGCGATGCGATGCGATGTATAATGCATAAATGACAAAACAATGACAGAAGCGTTTCTGCCAGACACTTCCGATTCAGTTAGTGGTTTTATTAAGTATTTCGTGTCTCGCATTTTATTTCGGCTTTTTTGTTTGTTGCCTGCCATTCATCGTGGACTGGTCTGGACTGGAATGCTTCTTTTCCATCACATGTCCAAGCTGTTGGCATTCCCGGCACGCGTTAACATAATTCATACAAAATATTTTGCATACGATTTGCATGTGAAGTGAATCGTGGAACGGGGAAGTCGCTGCGTCAGATGTGTGTAGGCTGCTCAAAGCTAAACGCTTTGCAATGGTTCGAAAAACAGTTATTTATTATTTTATTGTAAACAGGAATGGGCTGCCAGCTTCCTCTGGCAACCTTTTGTTTAGTTCTTTTTTGGACAAGGTCAATGTTATACAGGAAGATTAGGCAATGTTGGGATCTATCTTTCAGCTGAGTTTCTCCCTTATTCCTCATTTCAATGAGGAATGTCCATTACTTACAGTTTTGTTCTGGCTTTATTTGCTTTTACTTGCCATACAATCAATAGCCTGTGGGCTGTAGCTGTAGCTGTTTGCTTAGCAAACAAAAACACACAGCGAATCGAATAAGCCTGGGAATGGGTTGAGTTTAACGTCTCGGAACGTACTCACATGGTTAGACGTGAGTTCCTAAGTATTTTGTTAGCCTAATGGGTTGTTAAGTCTATGACTTGGCCATAAATCATCGGATGCAGGGCATTGATTGGCACTTCAATGAATAATACACACCCCGCCAGAGTGCCTAAAACACCGAAAAAGTACCCCAACCCAGCCGCAGCAAGCTAATCGCTTTGTTTCATCACTTTCCCTGCACTCGTCTGCCCCAATTGTTTGATGCGATGCACGCTTATCGAACATGTGCGGGAAAGGGCGGTGAGGCGGTGGCATATCTCGTGGGCAGCAATCGCACATTACACTCGCCCCCCTCCCAAGCCCATTGACATAATTTTCGCAAGACCGCGGAAATGCAAGCGCCTCCAAGAAAATGATGTAAAAATGTGAAAATGTAATATTTGTACTTGTGCCGTGGCCGTGCTATCAATGCTCTGGTCTGGAACTGGACAGCAAAGATTGTCATACATACATACATACATACATACATATGTATGTACATACATTATATGTATATATGTACATATGCATGTATGTAATAATGAAGACAAAGAGTCAGAGACCCAGAAATGTCAAGAGACAGACAGGAGATTGTTTTCACTTTCTCATTATGGCAATGAGTGCATGGACACATATAATATATAAATACTTATAGGCAGTGAGAGATCTATTGGTTGGACACATAACTTTTCATACTAGGAGTTTTCTAGTAATTATCTACTGGAAAGTTTTACTCTAGAACGGGTTTACACTAGAAATTCATCAGAATTTATTCAGTACAATATTTACGCCACACTTCAATGATGTATCCCATTAAACTCCATACAGATTATAAAGATAATAAAATACTAGAAACTAATACCTAGATGGGGTAAGACTGTGCGTGTGTGTGTGTGTGTTACTCAATCCTGATTAAATCTTAACCAGCTTATCGTGTGTTGTGATGGGACTCAGACCGAGTGCGATCATATATTAACGCCAATAAGCGTGATTGGCCAAGTGAAATATAGCCATAATTCTGGAAGCATGATTAGCGCCTACATTTACATACATACGTAAAGACGGTGGCCTAATCAACTTATCACTTGGGCGAATTGTACAGAAAAGAGGTTGTTTTTTGTATATTTTTATTATTTATTTGACACTCGTGCGACTTTGGGGCGCTTATAAATTTTTCTTGTCGGCTTCGTTAAGCGACATGTCAAATATTGACACATGCTTAATTTTGCCAGCTTTTGGAGTTTCGCTTTTTCAAGCATGCAAAATATTTAATAATAATGTTAATTTATAAATAAAATAGGATGCCAGCCGGTGACGTCTTTTGGGGAAGTTTAATAAACTGAAACGAGTGAAAGATTGGTGTCTCGTTCTTCATAATAAAATCAAACATTGCCGCTTAATGGATCTTACGTAGCTGGTGGGGAAATGTCAATAGATGATCTAATAATATGATCATGAATTGGATTGTGATTATATTTACCTACGAACGCGGCTCGAGTTGTTTGCTCATTTCCAATGCAGACCTCAATGTTGTTTATTTGCTCTGCTAGTTAGAACAGAATAGAGAACGCTTTCGAATACTCATAGTATATTGTAGGTCAATGTTAACCCTTATTCTTAAGAAACTCTCTCAGTTAATTGATCAATTTAACCTTCAAAGTTGATGAACTTGAGCCACCAATTGAGTAAAGTTCCGCTGCCCCAAAAATGGGAGCCCTAAAAATGTACACTGAAGACCATTTAATTGGCAGTGCCTTCAGACCCGTTGCTTTATGGTCATTACTGGTTCTCCGTTTGATATACTTGAGATTATGCCATATGCACTCCAAGTGGTTTTATCGCAGATCTATCACACTTGGCACCTTATCAAAGCACAATTCCGCTTAACAATTTGATTATGATATTGGGGGGCGATGTCGTATAACCAGCGCGTTCCATCGATCGGCGCGCTTGGTGATTATTAGTGGCCCAAAGAACAAGTGCATAGCGCCGTTCTTTTCCATGGTACCCACCATAAACAATACACAGCCCAGGAAGCACTCGTATAGAGCCATAATTTCCACACAACGAAAATTCATTAAATTCCATTCCAGTAACAATGCAATAAAATAATTTCGAAATGAAGGCAAATAAATTTTCACCACACTCGACTTTACAGACAGCTCAACATATAATCATATTTTATTTAAATGATTTATATTAAACGATTTAAAGGAATATATATGGTTATAATATAATAAATGCTGTCAGGGGAAGCATTTTTCTGTGAGTCTGTAGATAATTATATGAGGAATGGACGTGCTTGGGAAATGTTATTCCCCTGGGATTTGTTTGCTAAGAAGAAAGTTTCAGTTGGAAGATTTGTGTATCTTAAAATCTATGAAATATAAGTGAAACATACAATAGATATTAGATCCACTCTTAAGTCTACAGTGAATATAAAATGACATCCACTGACATAAAAGGGCATTTGTTCATCTCTACGAGTACCTAATTGAAATATAAAATTAAAGAGCTTACAGAAATTTCGATCATGTTAATGGTAGACTAAAAGAATGGTTCATCCAACTCTTTGGATCACTTTTCGTTATCAATCAGTAATTTTCTTTTAAGGTGCAATCTTTTTAAAGTCAAATCGTGTGCGATAAATGATAGACTCAACTATGTAATTGATAGATACTCGTACTCGTAGCGCTACACTCGTAGGGCAATCAACTGCAATTTGAAGTTTATCAGCGCAAATTGATTTGTACCCAATTGACCAGCAGCAGCACCAGCAGCAGCACCAGCTCCAGCTCCAGCGATGAAGTGCTCTTCAAACTCGTCAAACTATTTATTCGCACGCTAACCAAATTAAATTGTCTAAAATTGTTTAAAACATTATGCGGTGCCCACGTGCCCTGCCCTGCCATCAAAATGTTTGACGCAAACAATTAATAAACAATAAAAACAACTCTGTTCACTCTCTCATTTGTTCTCCTTTTGTTTTTGCAGATTTTATAATACCGCAACGTGTGATATTGGCCATAATGGGGTTCCTGGCGATCCTCAATGCCTACACAATGCGTGTGTGCCTCTCGCAGGCCATCACGGTGCTGGTCATTAAGAAGAATGCCACGGACGAGGATAGTGATGTGGCCATCTGCGAACCGGATGAGCTGGATGATGGCACCAGCGTGAGTTTCAGCTAAAAAATGTTCATAAAGGAAACCCATTTTAAAGTTTAAATTTCCCCACAGTCTGGCGGCATTTATGATTGGTCGGAGGAGCTGCAGGGTCTGATCTTGTCCTCCTTCTACATTGGTTACATTGTCACGCACATTCCCGGCGGTCTGCTGGCCGAGAAGTTTGGCGGCAAATGGACCCTGGGCCTGGGCATCCTCTCCACAGCTGCGTTCACCATGCTCACACCTCTGGCCATTGAGAAGGGTGGCTCCGACTGGCTGATTGTGTCCCGTGTGCTGATGGGTCTGGGCGAGGGCACCACCTTCCCTGCCCTCAGTGTGCTCCTCGCTGCCTGGGTGCCTGCCAACGAACGTGGCAAGCTGGGAGCCTTGGTCTTGGGTGGCGGCCAGGTGGGCACCATCATGGGAAACCTTCTCTCGGGCGTCTTTCTGGATGATTACGACTGGCCATTTGTGTTCTACTTCTTTGGCGGCCTGGGCGTAATTTGGTTTGTCATCTTTGTAAGTGTCAAATGCACCTTGAGCACTTCTCTTTCCGACTCTAACTTTATGATTTGCTTGCCCCGAAAGGTTTTCCTGTGCTACAGCGATCCCTCGAGCCATCCCTTCATCAAGCCCAGCGAGAGGGAGTATCTTGCCAAGGAGATTGGAACAATTGGCCGCAACGAGAACCTGCCCCCAACGCCCTGGAAGGCCATCCTTACGAATCTGCCCATGTTTGCCCTGGTCTCTGCTCAGATTGGCCACGATTGGGGCTTCTACATTATGGTGACGGATCTGCCCAAGTACATGGCCGATGTGCTGCAGTTCTCCATCAAGGCCAACGGCCTGTACTCCTCCCTGCCCTATGTGATGATGTGGATTGTGTCCGTGGGCAGTGGCTTCGTTGCCGATTGGATGATCCGCAGGGGCATCATGAGCACAACGAATACCCGCAAGGTGATGACCGGTCTGGCTGCCTTTGGTCCGGCCATCTTCATGGTGGGCGCCTCATACGCTGGCTGTGATCGTGCTCTGGTTGTCGTACTCTTCACCATTTGCATGGGTCTGATGGGCGCCTACTATGCGGGCATGAAGCTCAGTCCCTTGGACATGAGCCCCAACTATGCTGGCACCCTGATGGCCATTACAAACGGCATTGGAGCCATTACGGGCGTCATAACGCCATATCTGGTGGGAGTGATGACACCAAATGTGAGTTAAAGAAAACTCTTTTGTAGTTTCAAGCATTCTTAATGGAACATTCCTCTAATTTTAGGCCTCGCTGCTCGAATGGCGCACTGTGTTCTGGGTGGCATTTGGCGTGCTGTGCGTCACCGCGGTCGTCTACTGTCTGTGGTCCTCTGGCGAGGTGCAACCGTTCAACAATGCACCCATACAGCCACGCTCCGTGGACTTTGAGGCCGAGGAGCGCAAGACCACGGACCTGAAGAGTCTCGAGTACAACGGCAACAACAGCACAACAGTGCATCAGCGTGGGGAGCGTAGCTCCTAAAGCGGCAGCCCCCACAGAATGTGCCATACTCTAGTGCTCTAGTTCAAAATGCTGTACCCCCGTGTGTCCATTTGTAGATATAATACGCATACGCCCTTAACTTTACTGCTCTTCCAGATAGCTAGCTAGTTGTATAGTATTTCCGATCTGGCCACCAGGGCCACCAAACTAATTAACTCTTAAGCAAAGAATTTACTTATGTACCAAGGGAGCAGCACGCCTCCTGTGTGTACAATATTCCTGTTATAGATAGCATAATAATCCTTAATCCCTAATCCCTAATCCCTAATCCCTAATTAATACTGTCGTCCTGTCGTTCGCCCAGCACATGTCCCCGCACATGCAACGTACTCTCTTAATTATTATTTAGTGTTTAATCGAAGCAGCAGCTGAAACGCTGAAACGCTGAAACCGATTTCAACGTCTAAGTTTAGATGGAGCAAGAAATGTATACCGAGTTCGTATTTGCCCGTAAAGCACCCACCCCCCCGTTGGATGGGCTGCTGAAATATTGTTTGAGTTTTAAAATTGTTGATCAATGTGTAACGCCAAAACGTGTTTTTAACAAACTCCGTTAAGACATAATTGTTTTTATGATGTTAGCCAAATAAAGTGCATAAAGAAAATAAACCAAAAAAAGAGAAGGAGCAATCCATTGAAATGGGAGACCTCTCCAAAAAGAGATCACTTTTTGGGCAATGACAACGTGTTTCTTGATTCGACTTTGCTGTCAGATATTTGTGCTAATTCCAAGAGCAAAGTTTTCTATTTAATTTATTCTACAAAAGTGACTTCCATTTGCATCCCAAATGTTTTCCCTCCAGCAAATGCTACGCGATCTTTTCAGCTGTGAGTATAACCCACCCAGGTTTAGCTTTTCTCAAATATTTCCATGAATCAAGCAAGATTTCAGTGTGCAGCAGCGTCTGGTGCTCTGCTGCTTCAGCCTGCTGGCCATCATCAATGCGTACACGATGCGATTATGCTTGGACCTCTCCCTGAAGCGCATTGTCCTGGAAGGTTGTGCTCGTCCACCTCCTCCGCAGCATGCAGCTGCCAAGATCCACAATTGGCTCACAGAACTGTCTGCCCGATTGAATCAGACGGAGAACATGTTAAGAGAAAGACTTCGGGCTGGAAGGGAGCATCTTTACCACCCCACCAAGAGGCCTCTGCCTGCAATCAAGCAGCCCCTTAAGCTGCCTTCCCGAGAGTCGGTATCTCGCGAGCGGATAAGCTGCTCTGAGCTGTGGTCGCGACAGACACAAACCCTGGTCACTGTGGCCTTCTATGCCGGCTACATGCTCACCCACATCCCAGGCGGCCGCCTGTCGGAGCGTTGTGGCGGCAAGTGGATCCTTGGAGCTGCCATAATCTTCTCGGCCATTCTCACGCTGCTAACGCCGCTGGCTGTGCGCCATGGTGGTCCGTATGCCCTGATGGCTGTCCGACTAGGCATTGGACTCTGCGAGGGTCCCACCTTTCCGGCAGTGTCTGCCATGCTGGCCCAGTGGGTGCCGCAGGAAGAGCGCGGACTTCTAGCCAGTGGCGTGCTGAGTGGAGGAGAGATTGGCATCACTTTGGTGCAGCTGCTCAGTGGTTTGGTGATGGCCGAGGAGGATTGGCCGGTGGGCTTCTATGTGGTTGGTGGTGGGGCAGTTGCCTGGTTCCTAGGATTTGTGAGTTGTGTGCCGTGGACTTGAGCCGTCGACTGTCTTAGCTGTCTCCTGTCTTACCGTAGATCCTCATCTGCCATAGCAAACCCGACAACTGTCCGTACATACAGAGCGAGGAGCGGGACTACATCAAGAGCCATGTGAGTGCCACACTGCTGGTAGCAGCCGACAATGCGGAAGGGCAACAACCACCGAAAGCGCCCTGGAGGAGCATGCTGATGAGTACGCCGTTGTGGGCCTTGGTTTCCGCCTCCATGCAGCACGATTGGAGTCAGCAGCAGTTCGGCCAGGAGTTGCAGGAAGTGCTGGAAGAACTCAGAGCCAAGGGCAGCACTCTGTGGGATGAACTGGAGGCCAGCATAATGGTAACAGCTCCGTATATCGGCAATTGGCTGGCGTCCCTCAGCACGGGCACCCTGAGCGACTATCTCATAGCGGAGCAGCTGCTCAGTCGCACAGAGACGCGTCGCTTCATGTCCTGGCTGGTGTTTGTGTGCGGCTCCATGTATATGGTACACCTGAAATCGGATGGTGCTCGCATCTGGCGTGTCCTGGCTGTGGGCGCTTACTATGCGGGCATCAAGTTGCTGCCTCTGGACATGAGTCCCAATTACGCTGGCACCCTGATGGGCATCTCAAATGGCATGGGTGCGCTGCCCGGCCTGCTGCTGCCCTACCTCCAAGAGTTCGAGGCTGACCACGCCATTGTGGGCAGCGTGCGTTCCGCTCTCTGGCTCATTTGTTCCGCTTACATATCCGCCGAAGTGCAGTCCTACAATCAACCTCAGGGCTAAGGCAACAAAGTCGCCACGTTACAGCTTGTACTTAATTTAATCTTACGTTTAAGCGTAGGCCATGTGTTCAGATTCCTAAGGCAAACAAAGATTTTACATGAAATCAAATCTAGACGCTTCAACGTCATCGTCGTACAATTTTATGCTAGAACTAAGGTTGGGGCGGGGGCACAAACAAGCGTTTGTTTTTGTTTTGTTTATATATATAAATAACAGGATTAACTTAACTACAAATAATGGGGTCTGCTGCCCGGTGGTGATGGTGTCCGGCATGCCAAATGCTAAATGCACATCTCTGCCGCTAAATACTCTCTACATGCCCGTGCCGCTCAATTGATTCATGGCCGAGATGGCGTTCATGTCGATGCCCAGATCCTTGGTGACATTAATTTGGGCAATGGCCGCATTGCGCAGCGAGTAGGAATGAACGACCTCCTCAAAGCTTTTGGAATAGCG
The DNA here is from genome assembly GCF_900245975.1 of Drosophila guanche. Classification (NCBI taxonomy): domain Eukaryota; kingdom Metazoa; phylum Arthropoda; class Insecta; order Diptera; family Drosophilidae; genus Drosophila; species Drosophila guanche. The sequence continues at coordinate 380,057 of NW_022995748.1, forward strand.
AATGGCCTGCTCGAAGAGTTCAACAGCATGCTTCAGGTTGGCGCGCTGCACTTCGACGGTGCCGAGCGTCTCGTAAGCTTGCTCACATTTCGGGTCCAGCTCAATGGCCTTGTTGAGCGTATTGATAGCCGAATCAACATCGCCACGCCACTGCAGTGTCATGACAGCCTGGTGGACAAGCAGCGAAGCATTTGTCGGCGCCAACTTCATGGCCTTGTCATAGTATTGCTGCGCCTGCTGGAAATTCTGCTGGTCGGCCATCACCTGAGCCAACATGCTGTAGCACTCCACACATGTGGGGAACTGTTCGATTGCCTGCTCCAGCTTCCGCACCACACCTTCCAGACGCAGCTGATAGTTGGAAATTAGCGCCAAACGGTACTCGGTGTAGCATTTCTGAACGTAAGCAATGGCATGATTGGGAGCCAAGCGAATTGCCTTCTCGAACTGCTCCAGGGCCGGCTCAATGCTGTCCAACAGCAGCAGAATCTGTGCTCGCTGATGGTAAACATCAGCATTGTCGGGCTTCAACTTCTCGGCTGCTTCGAAATCGGCCAGAGCCTCCTCGCGCTTATTTACTTGCATAAAGAGTGAGGCACGCTTCAGGTAGGCATAGGCGCGGATTGTGTCATCCGCATCGGCTGGAAAGAGAATCCAGTGTTGGTAAGGGCTCACATTTAGGTGAAGAACTGTTCTTACCGTTGCCGATAATGGCATCAAAGTCTTGTTCGCTCTCTGTGTAGGTGCCACACAGAAGATGGATTGTGCCACGTAATAGCAGGGCCTCCACCTTGTACTGGGACTCGGATTCAGATGATTCGATTTCCTCTGTGCAGGCAGGTATAATTTCATCAAACTTCTCCTCGCGGAATGCGCTGTGGGCACGCAGGAAACCGCGCGCCGGTGTGTCCGCCATAGTCGATGGCGGCACGTTCATGGTCTGCAGTGGATCGGCGACAAAAGATTGCAAATATGTTCGGATAAAAGAGGTGGACGGCACTACAGGAACCCGGTCGCGCATATGCTTCTCGGCATCCACGCGCCCCGTCTCCTTGAGCACACGATCCGCATACATTATGCTCTGATTATTTTGGAACATTTCCAATATGCAGGTGGCAGTGACATCTTTCAAGCACTCTAGCATGTCTTTTGTGGCCTCGTGGGCACGTGCACGACGGAAGTAGGCCTTTGCATAGCGACGATTATAGGTCAAGGAGCTGGAGCAGTCTTCCTTCACCTTGCTCCACTTTTGCAACTTCTCGTAGGAGGCGGCGCGATTCTGGTAGAAGATTGCCATGTCAGTGCCGTTCTCCGGGGGGCACTTGTCAATGGCCTTGTCGTAGAAGATGATGGCTTCGTCGTACTTGCCATTGCGATAACAGTTGTTGCCCTCGTTCTTGTAGCTGTTGGCCTCCTTAACGGGTGACAGTTTCTCTCCCAGCTCGGCCGATTTTTGCTTTCGCTCTTGTTCCTTGTCCGGCGCTGTTCCGTCAATGGATGTCGCTTGTTTCTCGATCTTTCCCTTGGTCCGTTTTTTCTCCTCGCCACCGGTCGTGGCGTTCATCTTCCTGTACATATAAGTGCCCAGGCCGATGGCCAGGGGCGTGCCAATAAATAACGCAATCTGCCAGTTGCTCAACTTTACTGAGCGAAAGTTGAGTGCCATTCTGATCTAGTGTGTCTTCTGTTGGGCTGCAAATAAATAATAAAACAAATTGTGTAATAGTCCGTTTGCTTATCAACGGGCACGGGCCGGGCTGAGCTCCCGCTAAATGCCGGGTGCAGCCCCGAACACGTCTCCTAACCCTCAACCCCATTGATTTTTTCACACTCATTTGCGCCACTCAGCGACACGACACAGTACTTACTCTTTAAAAAACTTTATACTGAGGTCAATTTAGCAACTATGAGTTGTCGTTTGTAAGAGTTTCCTTTTCGAATTGTAGGATTTACAATGAAATTGTTTATCAGGCCTGCTGATTGTCGAAAAAAGGAAAGAGACGACCGAATTGGAAAATACGAAAAGGTGCTGGCCAGTGCTGACATGTGCGCGCAGTCCGACAGCTGTTGGGTGCCAATCACACAGAAGCGCGTGCAGTCAGGGTAAAAAAAAATGCAAATTAATTTACATATCCATGTATTTAAAATTAATTTACTAGAAATGGAATACGCGGGTGGCTCTATGAGCGTATTTTCTCTCCAGAGTCATCAGTGGTACGTTCCGGGGCAGGTGCCGGGCTCTCTGGCTGGCCTTCGTCACTAGTGAAGACCTTGTATAGGTTTTCGGGCTTCACCAGTCCGTGGGAGTCTGCATAGCGCAGGAGATCACAAATGATGGGCGATTCCACGACCAGGATATACTGGCATGTCTTTGGCTCCAGCAAGTACATGGACACGGCCGTTCCACTGGTGGTCACGGGCGTGCACGTCAGCTTGACATCCACCTCACGCGGCTGGCTGGTGCGATCACAATGTGTTCCCTTCACATAATGGTGCCAAATGGACGACGAGAAGCCGGTTCGGCGTGCTCCCTTGTCGGGATTTGATATGGCCCACTGGCGGTGTGACTCTTCCGAGAAGTAGCCAAGGAACAGTTCAACTTCACTATTCTTATCCTTGTGGAACTGTCGCACATGCTTGCCATAGCAGAATTCATAGCGCCACCAGCCGTTGCCCTGTAGAAAAGAAAATATTGGATTAAATATATTGATCTCAGTGGAAATTTCTTACCCCAATTAGGCAGTTGGCTCCCGATATAAACTGCCTGATGGGAGTCAGCTCATCGATGGAGCTGGGCTGTGTTCCAAGAGAAGATCCCGCTTTGGCGAGCAGAAGCTGTTGATATTCCTTCTCGGATTCCACTCCACCTTTGTTTATCAACTCCATTATGATTTTGTCGACATCGCCGCTGTGTTTCAGGGTTATTACTTCTCCCTCCTTTGGCCACGCCTTTGTAACAGGCTTATTTTCGGCATCGTTTGAGAGTATCAGATCGGACTCACTTTCGGCCCACTCGCTTAGCTCTGAGCGCAGCATGCTCAATGGCTTATGGGGCTCTGTTTCCGAATTGAAGCACTTGATGGTGGTCTCTTGGGTCTCCTCTGCATGGAAGCCAGGAATGACGCACAATGCAGAGGTCAGTATAATCGCCTCATAGTTGCAGGAGGAGGTCTCTTTGAAGGAGTAAATATCATCCTTGCCATGGGGATAGCACACATAGCGAACCGTTGTGGTGCGTTTAGCATCGATTATATAACACATGGTTCCGTCGGTGTACTCCATTTCGAAATACGGATAGCGCGTATTGTCAATCTTTATGGTCTTGTACTTGTGCTTTCCTCCATCCTTATGTTCCGCTTCCCAGGCCTTTGACAGCAGCTCCGTCTTCTCCTCGCTCCATTTGCCCAGGTAGTACTCGTGGAACTTGACGTTCTTGCCCTCGCGCTCCTCGTGATACTGCCGCACATGATGTCCATGGCAAATCTCGTAGGACCAATACGCTTCGATGCGGTACGAACAGGTTTGGCCAGAGAAAGTCGGCTTCAATAAACTGATTGGAGCTGCAAGAAGCGTACATTGGAAGGAATTACATTTATTACAACTAAATGTTTGCCACTTACACAGCTCTGGCATGTCGGACTTCTCCTCCTCCTTTGGTTTCTCCAGGGCGGGTATAAGACACTCGTATTTCTCTTTGTCGGTTGTAATGAACGATGTCAGTGCGTTGCCCAAATCCTTATAGACAACAACAAATATTAGCCACACACTCTGGCTTTAAATCATTCATTCGTAGACTTACTGGTTCACCACTTATCAAATCTGGCACGGCCCAGTCAATTCTGTACAAAATGGAATCGTCGAAATCCTTTGCTTCGTGGGACGCCACAGCGCAGAACAGTCCAAGCAGCAGCGCTGCTCTTATTGTATTTACTTCAACGCCCTTCATTTTTACTTTTAAAATGAGGCTACTTGAGTATTTTCATGCCAAAAAGAAATAAATAAAAATTGTTGAGCTACGTGTTGTTTTCCAAAACTAATGAGCAGCTGTTCGCCCCAGCCCGCGCAGTACTGTGAGTGCTTAAACAGAAAGAAGAAGAATTTAACCCGTTGCACTGTGAATGTTGGTTTTAAAACACAGATAAATCTATCGTACTGTGACCGTTGTAAAATGGAGACTTTAGAGGTTATTTTCAACATTTTGTTTTTATTTTCATTAATAAATATGGTGGGTTCCCTAACTCGTCTTCTCTGCAGTCGCTGTTTCCGTGCTCCCCCAGCCTGACTCTTTCGTCTGACCATGATCCAGTGGCATCTTTTCAATGGCATCCAGAATGAATTTAACGGAATGTGCTGTGCGCGGCAGCCACTCCATAATGCGGGAAGTGGTTGAGACCGGTGGCGGCGAATCGGCATCATCAACGAAATCAGCATCGCCGCCAGACAATGAGCGAACACCACCCAAATAATCCGTATAATCGTAGTCGCTCGTCAGCGGATTTACCTTGGAGTAGTAAATGGCAGCAAATGTCGAATAGATAATCAAAAGCGCTGTGCCCACCTATTGTTTGGAGGATTCAATTAGCTTAAACAAGTAACTCAGCTCAAGTGACATTAACTAACCTGAAAGGCAGCCCAAAACTTGTAGGAGCCCTCCGTAATGACGAAATCGTAGTAGCCCTTGAGTGGATCACCCTTGATGTAACGACCCTCACCAACATCCGTGTCTGCCTTGTCCTCTGCAGCCGCCTCACGTCTCTGGCGGAGTCCGCGCACGGAACTCACATCAGCCTTTTCACCCTTCAAACCCTTTTCAACCTTCTGAGGCCCAGGCTCAACTGTTGATGATGGCGTCGCCTCTTTCTCCTCCTCCTCCTCCTCCTCCTCCTCAGAGCTATCCGCAGCTGGAGTTGTACTCGAAGTGGATGTTGGCTTTTTCGTTGTGGTGCTCTTTTTGTTTTGATTCTTTTTATCTCCTTCGATTCGCGGTGGCTTTTTCGAATTAATTCTCATTTTTTGTTGCTGCTGCTGTCTAAGTCGATTCTTTTCGGCCTGTTTTTCCGCCTGTTCCTTGCGGAATTGTTCTGTGCTCTTTTGATGACGCTCAGCCATGGAATTCCAGGCGCTCATTAGTGCCTGGTAGAGATCCCAGAGTTGCTTTAGACTCTTGAGAACAGTTACCAAAGTGGATTCCTCCTGAACGGGAACAATCGCAGAATTTTGTGTGGATTGGGGTTGTGTCTGCTTGGCCAGCGGGGTCTCCGCCAGTGGACGACGCTGGAAACCCATGGGGTAGTCATACACCTCATCATAGGCAGGGTAAGGGGCGCTGTAAATGATAAAAGTTAGGATTCACTGAGAAATTAAAAAATAAAGCCGATTTTTACCGATTTGGCGGGGTTTGGAGCTTCCTGTGGTTTCCATCCCCAGCCGTAGGATGCGTTGCCACGGGCGATGCCTTCCAGGGCGCATAAAAGCCATCATAAGGGCGAGCTTGAGCCGCTCTGCCCTCAGATGAACCATCTCCTTCTCCATAGAAACTCTCTTCCGACTGCTGTTGCTCCTCCTGCTGATATGGATAATGTCCTGGCCCATAATCCTCGGCTGCATCATAATATGGATCCTGTTCGTTGGAGTCTTCTCTGCTCTGTGGTGGACCAAACAAATCTTGGCGCTGTGCCACAATGGGATCCATGCTTTCTGCATTCACAACCACCGCCCGCTGCTCCTCATAGAAGTCCTTACTCTGCCTGGTTGAAGGTTGCTCCTGAGTGGGAACACTGGAATTACTGGCCTCCCTGGCTATGCGCTCCACTGTGGCAGTCTCTTCTTTCGTGTCGGTTTGAGTTGCCGCTTGAAAATGGCTCCACATGCGATTCAGAATTAACAAGTCAGCACCATTAGATTGTGCACGTTCAGCCTCAATCAAAGCCACCACCGTGAGTGTGGACACGAAAAGCAACACGATGATCAGCCACATGGACGACAGACGCCGCTGCGACTGCTTCTCTGGCATCTCTTTGTACGCTGACATTATCCGTATTACAATTTTTCTTTTATGAACTGAAGTTTTTACTATTCCGGAATCCTTGATTTCGGATTTCTAGGCGCGGGCACGGCCAGTCGGCTTGCAGTTCAGTCGTCAACTAAACGAAGAATCTTCAATGATGATCCAGAAAAACCATCGCTCGGGGCATCGATGGTGCTAATACAAGGGAAATGTATCCACATTTACTACGAATATCTAGAACATCTTCGCGGGAGCCCCACCAAGTCTTCAGCTCGTTGAAAGGTGTTAATCCGTGTGCCGCGTGCATCATCGTTATTGGGCCGCTGCTCCAGTTTCGATTTAACGGTTCATTCGCCATCGAGTGCCACACCAATTAACATGTCCACAAGACATACTGGATGTCTTTGGTCCATTCCCATTCATTCTGATGCATAATCCCCGACTTGGTTGTTGTTGACTAGAAATTCGTTTTTTTTCGCGGTGAAAGTGTGCAATACTCGATAGGATTCATTGGAACATAGAAAATTTAAGAATCGAGCCCAAAGCGGAGAAATTTAGTAAGTCGTAATTGGTCGTAGTAGATCTTGGTATGTCGCCCAACGTCGCGTCGTGATGCACCGTCTGACGTGTGGCACGCGAACACTCACGACTTACAAAGTTGACTTATTTACCAATAGAATACAGGTACATATTTATGTTTGTATATATGTACATGTATATGGATACTTCAAGAGGAGCGTGTGTCTTTCATTAAAGTCAAAGAAAGAGATCTATTTCCACACTCAAAGAGTGGCCAAAAGGCCACAAAGGTGGCTGGTCTAGGGCATTGCGGGTGGTACTTATTACAAGTTTATCGAATATTACTAGAGAAGTTCATATAGACAAGCGACTTAAGTTGAGGACGAGTTTTAGATACGTAAACACAGCGAATAAAACGCGACTGTCAGGAATACATACATAAGTGATCTACAAACTGTTCCCAATTGTGATTTTAGGGGTTCCTTATGTATTTACATAAGTACATATGTTCATACGTAAATATATGTACATATGTATATATGTACTTTCAAATTTCATGAGATCTACAAGGCGTTATCCTCGCCAAATTGCCAATTCTGATGATTTTTCTAGATTGCACTGAAACCTTAATGCGTCATTTGTTTACCGCACCCCGACAAACTAGTTTCATTGCCACCCCAAAATTGTTTATTTGATTCTACGGATTTCACACTGGCTCTTCTGTTGTTGTTTTGTTTGAAACCTCTTGATTTCTGTGACTGAACTATAAATGTGAGAAAGAAAAGAGAATTCTGGAAATACGTACATATGTATGCAATTGTGTATGTAATGCGTGAATAATAAAACCTTGTTTGAAACAAAGCGATGCATCATGAAACTCAAGTGGTTGAAATATAACTGTTTGCTAGTATCTCATGATGATTAATATTCAGAACATACATACATATGTACATATGTAGAAGAACCACCTGATATGCCGCCTGTTTTATTGTTTACCAAATACCGAATATAAACAGAAACAACGCAATAAAAAGCCGGCAAAGTGTGCAAAGAGAGCGAGAGAATTCCATTAGAGTGGACCTGCCACGAAAAGATTTTGCTACACAAGTTTAACACAGAAAAAAAATGTTAATAATTTTACATGGAATGTTCGAGAATCGAAAATTGAAGCGATCCCACCTGTCACTAAACAAATTCATGCATGCTTCTTTTTTAGCTTTCTTACACCTCCTGTAAGCGGAAGAAATACATTCACACAGATATACGTATGTATGTATGCATACGCGTGTAAGCTTTGAACGATAATTTAAGGTCGCGGAAATATTTCCGTTTTGAAAGCAATTTCTAAATACATATGTATGTATGAATGTACGTATGTCTGTTTTCGTGTGATATTCCAAGTGGCTACGTTGATAACTGAAAACAAAGAAAACACTCAGTGTATCAATTGCATTGGCGGTCGCCGCTGATACTTGAAGATCGGCCAGCTGAGTGCAAATGAGTTCAACTAAAAGGCTATAAATATGCACTCAAATCGTTCGTAGGCACTTTTGAGGGGGTGGAAGGGACGGAACGCAACATTCGTCGACAAGGTGCATTCATTTAAGGTGAGAGCTTGTAGTTGTTTGCCTCTAACTTTTTAGTTCATTTCGTTTGTGTGTGTCTGCTGTGAGAGAGTGGGAAACCAAACACAAATTGATGCCTCACCTTTTGTGAACACACCTTCTGCATATGTATACGTTCAAACATGTGTGTATTAATATGAATACAAATACCACCTGAGAGAGCGTTGATTCCAAATGCTGGAAAGTTCTCGACAAAATGAAGCAAATGCAACACCTGAGAGAGGCCATGTTGTGTGGGTTTCTGGAAAGTTCTCAATCAAAAATACAATAATTTCAGTATTGTGGTTTCTCTTTATTGTGTATGTAATATCTAAATCAAACTTCATAATGTGAAACTCGCTATAGCTTATTATCTAGAAATTGTAAGTCTGAATTAAGTTTAGGAAATAGTTAAGCTAAGAGTAATATTTTTTTTGTTTGTGAAACTATAAGCAAATAAAAATATTATAGTGTTCACAAAAATGTTTCTTCCGTTTCTCTGCCTGCTTCATGGAAATGCAAAGCGTGTACTTCCAATGGCTGCTGCAGTCCTCTGCTCCTCACTCTCTCTCTCCTCCCACAAACGCAACTGCGACAGCCCGCTGCGCTGCTTTGATTTTTCAATTTCTTCTTGTTGCCTTTTCTTCTCGTTTGCCTTTTAGTAACTTAAATTCGATTATTTCTTCGTTTTCAACTCTCTTCAACTCCTTTCCTTTCTTTGATTCCGCGTTAGCGGCAGCCCTGCATCAGTTTTTGCAAGCCTTCTTAATGTTGTTGGTGTTGGTGTTCATGAGCTTGGTTAGGATTTTCCTTGAGTGACCGGAGGGGTCAAAGTGGTTGGTGTGCACGGAGGCCTCCTTCTTGGAGCGTTGCTTGCCGCCGTGGCCAGAAAAGATATGCTTGTCATAGTCGAAGTTGTAGTGCTCGTACTCATCAAAATGCGATTCGGACATGGTTGCTTGCGTTTTTAAATTTGACTAAAACGAACTGCAATATAATGCGTTTCCTTGGTTTTTTTTCTTTCTCTGCTGTGGCCTTTTGGCTGCAACTTTGGACGAACTTTTCACTGTAATACTTTTCCCTCCTCGCTGCAAAGAAACTTATTAAAATTTTCACTGCTATGTCGGACCTTTATATACACCAAGCTTGTGGTGTCAGGGAGCGCAGAGAGAGAAACATTAAAAGCTCTGACGTGGGGCTGCCAGAGTGCTGCGGCAACTGTGTTTTGTGGGCTCAAAATAAGGCTTATAATTTTTTAAACAGATTTGTTTTGTTTCAAAAAGTAGTATATATTTAAGATTTCTTAAGATACTTGTTGTTTTTGGTGATACAAGGAATATGTTAGATTTTCCAAGTCTTCTTAATAATTACCAACTGTATGGCAGCACCATGCCCGGTATAGTTCTCTCTTTTGCTCTCTCTCCCAAAGATTTTTGCTGCGCAATTTAATTTTTGTTGTTATAAGTATGTATTTACAAAGTGCGCGGTAAACAAAAAAACACAGCGCCAAACATATTTTCTTTGCATTGTCCATTTATTTAAATGTTTTCAGAATATTCTTATAATACACACGTTTTCAAACAACTGGTGGGGCAGGCGGTTGTTATATAAATTTTACGCTTGCCACCCACCTTGGCCCGCCCTCGCATGACCCAGAGGGTGCATTTCAAATTGCATCATCGAAAATTTTCCGTTACATTTCAAATACTATTTTTGACTTTTGATAGGAAAACGTGATCGTACGCAGATATCTAAATATGTGTGTGCATGTACAAGTGGGCTTGTCAGAAAGAAACGATACGCTGACCCAGTTCTCTTCAATCCATTTTTGTTTATTTTTTAAATAAAGCTTTTAATTCGTTTTGGTCTAATTGTTTTTGTATGAACAACACTTGTTACGTACAGCGGACCTCCTTCGGTCTCCTTCGGTCTGATAAGATTGTACACATTGTCAACTATTGCTCTGGTTATGGTTCATTAGTCACTTGCCGGAAAGTTCCACCTGCTTCGAGAGAAACGACGCAATACAACGGAATCGTTATCACATTCTTCGATAAGAAAGCATTCTCCTTACATTGTAATTGACTCTACAGCCTTCCACAATATATTATCAATCGTTTTAACGACTTTTCAAACTGAGGGACTATCCTATTTAACATTTTCCTTGGGGAGCAGCATTTTAAGGCGCTTCTCGATTGACGGAGTTCCTTCAACTGTCTGCTTGCGCGAACCTTTGGGTTCTCTTTGCTTCTTTCTGACCGGCGGCAGAGTGTCTTCGATCATGGGAAGGTCGAAATCATCTGGCATTTTGTTCTCGAACGAGCTATCCACCGATTCAGAGAGCTCCAGTTGTACAGCCTTCTCGGTGTGCACACGCTGCACATGCTCCTTCATTTTGTCGGAACGATGACTACTAAAGCTACATAGCTGGCATTTGTAGCGACTGGGCCCGTTCTCCGTGTGCTTGAGAGCGTGCCGTTTGAGGTTCTTGCTCTGGCTAAAGTTGCAGCCACATATTTCGCATATAAAGTCCCGTCCCTGCTTGTGCGTCTCGATGTGCAGCTTCATGTTCTCCTTGCGATTGCTTACATGGTTGCACCCCGAAACGGTGCAGGCGAAGAATTCGCCCGTGTGGAGCAATTTGTGAGACTTGAGAGCCTTCATGTGGGTGGTGCTATAGCCGCACACATCGCAGAGCATTTGCTTCTCTGGATTGTGGACGAGAATGTGATTGCTGAGGCCCTGCTTCCACTTGAAGCCCTTGCCACAGTGCGGACAGATGTGAGGCGTTTCTGTAGAGTGCTTCGGCTGGTGCACCAGCAGAGCAGCTCTGGTGGTGAAGTGAATGCCGCACTGCAGGCAAAAGAAGGGCTTGCGCGGATTTCCAGAGTGGCGGCGCAGATGCCTGTCATACTCCCGCCAGTCCAGAAAGCCAACCTCGCACAGGGAACACGTTAGATGCGAGGGCTCACAGCTGCTCATGTGCTCAATCATCTTCTGCACTTGGTAGCATTTGAAGTCGCAGCCAATGCAGTAGTTGACTTTGCTGCTGGATTTTACGGCACGGGGATTCTTCAGCTGCAAAAGCAAAGAAGTTGAATGAATAAAAGACAATAAACAAGCTTCGTGGCATACCTTGAAGATGCTCTGCTGATTTTCAAATAGATCTTCGGGTTTCTTTGTTGGCTCCAGGTTCCCCTCAGCATCTCCGGGTGTCGTGGCCTCGCATGTTTCTCTAGCCTCGTCCGCTGGCTGCATCTGGTACAAGTTCAAGAGCTCTGTCACTGCCAATATTTTAGCCAGCTCCCGGAAATGCTGTTCATGATCCTTCGAAACGGACACAATGTCTTCGTAGAAAAAGTCCACAATTGTGTGCAAGCATTGTGTGCAAGCGAAATTGCGGATGGTTATCTTCAGAGGATTGTGTATGGAGAACTGTTGCTGCTTCTGGTTGGTGGCAATGAGCTGACTCTGAGCGGCCAGGACACAGAAGTGCACGCTCAGGCTCAACGCATCGTCCGCAGAATCCAATTCCAGCAGCAAATCACAGAACTCTCCAGTGCGCCGCTGATTGTTTAGGTAATTGGATACTTTCGAGTGGAGCGGCTGGTGTAGAGTGGGCTGAGATTGAGCAGCTGGTGCCAGTAGCATTTTCTCATTCAACTAAGCTGTTTCAGCAATAATTAAATAGTTTATAAAATTGTTTGTTTTGTTTGGATCGCAACAGCTGTTCAGTAAGTGTGACCATGAGATCAAAGATAAAAAAGTCTGACAGCGAATATACTAAAAAATACTGACGCCTGTGATGTGACCGTTAAATTAAGCGGGTTTTCTTTTGGTTTTATAAATACAAATGAAATACCTCTCGCGGATCGTGTTTATTTATGTGCGGTGTTTATCTCACAAATAGTGCAACGTCTACATTGTCTTGGTTGCCAGCCTAACAAACAAATTCTACACTGTTAATTAAAAGCGGAGACGAATAAATAAGTGGAAACATTCTTGGGAATTTCGTTTCGGCATTGTCGGGAGTTTTATCTGATTCAATTGTTGTTCCATTTACGCAAACAATAAAGATAATAATCTCATTGCGATTTGAACGCAAATTGTATGCAGATTCTATATTGATCATTGGATTACACTGTGTTCTTATTGTATGGAAAGTATATAAGGTTTAATTAGTGGAAATCCCAACATAAACATACTCGTTGAGGAAGTCTATTTACGCTTCTCACTAAGCTTTCGTGTTGGATTCCAATTGTTTGTTTAACGGACGGACGAGTTGCTTACACATGTACTTATAGGGGCACCGGCACTCAACCAGAGAGAGAGAGAGAGAGAGAGTGGGAAGAGGGGCTGCTGATGATGATGATGATTGCTGATTCCGATCATAACGCCTGAGGCTCGTGTGGCGAGCGGTTGATCTCCCATCGCGTCAGATTTTCCACTGATTAACGGTGGACGCAATAAGAACAAATCAGCATTAATTCAATCAAAGATTAAGACTGACAGGGATCGTCTCAGCTGTGCAGAGAAGATGTTCCTGAAAACGTTTGTGTTCATCCTGGCCCTGGCCCTGACACAGTTTGGCCCTGCCGCCGCCGTGCCACAGGTGCAGACAATTGGAGCGTCACGTCGAGATGAAGATGGCCACAGACTGAAGCTGTGGCTGACAATCAATGCGCGGAAGCGTTTTCTGGAGATCTCCTGGAAGAATGCCCCAGCCCAAATGGGTGACAATGTTCTGCTGACACTCCAGGATCCACACAGCTTCGAGCGGCGTACACTGCCAACGGGCACGCCTTTGGCTTCATTCGCGTGTGATGAAGGCAGTGGCTCTGGTGATGGTGCGGCCGACTATGTGCCCGTGCAGGGATACACAAGGAAGCCGCGCATTGAGCTGGCCACGAAGGAGTCGCCTGCGTTGCGCCAGTATTGGGTGGCCAACGGGGGTAGCGCCCAAGTAGTGGCCGCCATACAGCCAAGCCTCACCACCCAGTGGTTCACCACGGGAGTGCCCTTCGACTATGCGCTGTCGCGGAATGTAACCACTCAGACCTCCTGCTACGGCTACTGGGCCAGCTACATAAATGCGGAGGGACGCATTCTGGCCAAGAACTGTGTGCGGGCCTATCCCCGCTGGATGAACGAGTTGCGTTCGGTTGTGGGAGAGCTGCGGCTGCGCGATCTCTTCATACCGGGCACCCATGACTCCGGCTCGTATCGCCCCAACTTTGATCCACTGCTGCGAGAGAGTCTGGTGACCAAATATGCCCTCACCCAGGATGACGACATAATGGGACAACTGATGCATGGCGTGCGATATCTGGACATACGCGTGGGCTACTATCGAGCATCACAGGAGAAGTTTTTCATCTACCATGGCATCACGAAGCAGCGACCGCTGCAGGAAGTCATCAATCAGGTGAAGGATTTTGTCCATGAAACCAATGAGATTGTCATTTTTGGACTCAAGGAGTTTCCAGTGGGTAATGTGGCAACAGATTCTCCGCCTAATCGCATACACCTCCTCATGATGCTTTTGTTCTGCTTTCAGGCTTTGGCAAGAACTTGGGCGTCCATCGACTGCTGGTCAGCTATCTGCGGGAACAGTTCCAGGATCTGATTGCACATCCCTCACTGGGATGGCGTGCCTCACTGCGCGACATTTGGTCGAGGCAACAGAATGTGATCCTGGCCTACGACAAGCATGCCATTGTGGAGGAGAATCCACAGCTGCTGTTCGGCGCCGTGGAGCAGCGTTGGGGCAATGTGCAGACCTGGCCGCGACTCGAGACATTTTTGCGCAACATCAACGACTTTGATGTGTCGTAAGTGTATCAACAAATTGATAATTATGCTAGTAGTTTATTTATGGATTGCGTTCCTCTCTCTTGTGCAGACGCTTCTCGAGTCGCCCGGTGGCTGACATGGCCGAGCTGACGCCGGAAACCTGGGATGTTATACTCGATAAGCACGGCGGACTCCGCAAAATGGCCGACACAATCAATTGGCGCATATCGCAGCTGTATCGAGATGAGCTGGGAGAACATTCCAATATTGTGGCAGCAGATTTCATACGCGGCACCACCATAGTAGAGACTGCCATCGAATGGAATCGTCGCAAGGTTGCCTATTAATTAAGGAGACTTTTAGCTTTTAAAAACAGCAACAGCAACATTTATCAGCAAAAAAAACGTTTACAAATTTATGTTTTGTTTGTTCCCTAAACATGTCACAATACCTAGCTTGTTCCCATATCAAAAGCAGGCAACACTTCCTGATGAATATTCGGAAAAAAGGAATGTGGCATCAGGAAATGAGAAATTATAAAATGCATTTTACTGGGGACAGGCTTTGGGGGTCACGCGAAATTGCTCAAATAAATATACGCACTATGGGGAAACTAAATGTGTGTTTGTGTGTAAAAAACTAAAAGTATAAACGATATCGATTTCGTTGTGAGGAATGGAATGCCAATTTCTAAGCACAAATATACACATGGTGGTGGGCATGTTGGAATTACTAACACGGTGACGTTCTCCGCTGTGCGAGGACAAGCGCTAGAAAGGGATAGAGATAGATTAGTAGTCACCCTGTGGTGGAGATTTCACCTTAGTAATTTCACCATGGTGGCGGGGTTGAGGTCTTCGCTAATCGCATTTTGAATGCATACCGTACGGCATTGCAGAATTTGTTTAGCTACTCTGAATATCATTGAAGGGCTTTTCTTTTTTAAACTAAATGCTAATCGATACGTGAGTTCTTTTTCTTTTTCTTTGTTTTTGTGGGTAAATTGGTCCTAGTTTATGGCCTCATTTGACTCTATAATGGTTGTGTTGAACATGCCGCGACATAGCTCCACGAGAGCACTGGACAAGCGGCCATAGCACTTGGGCTTCTTCTTGCAGGCAATAAATACATAGTAAAACGGAATGCCAGCTAGAGTGATGGCAATGCCAATGAGCAGATTCGCAGGCTCCGCGAAGTTGGGCAGCAGCACCAGTGTTACACAGCAGACCATAAAGGTGATGGGCAACGCTAGATGTACTTTAATAGGTCGTGGTAAATCCGGCCTGAAATACACAAACAAATTGAGCAAAAGAAGTATTGAAGTGGGTTGTAGGGAATACAAACTTCTTGTGTCGCAGCCACAACATGCCTGCTATGCTGGCGACTACAGATAGCCAGAGCACAGAGCTGAAATAGTTGATCAACTGATAGACATTATCCGTCAGCAGCATAAGCAGCGACATCAGGCACTAAGCAGAGAGTAAAACAATGTTTAAGTTAGCAAATATATTAAAAGAATTGTAATACCAACTTACTGTAAAGATTAACGATGGAATTGGTGTCTGTTGCTTCACATGAAATAGTTGAAAGAACTTTGGTAAATGTCCCTCCTGTGCGCCAGTGGCAAAAAGTCTTGCCGATGTGAAGAGAACGCCATTGACACCGCCAAAGGTGCTGAGCGCCACAAAGATGGGCACCATAAAGGCCAGTGGTCCAAAGACCTTGTTGCCAAAGGTCACAGCCACGGCCAAGGAGCTGAGCATTTCGGGTTTGTTAACCACAACGAAATAGGCCAAATTCACTAGAACATAGATGGCCGTCACCAGGGGCATGGCTATCCAAATGGCTCGTGGAAGATTTCTGAAACATGAGGAACGTGCCTTTTAGAGCAGGAAAAAGCTACGCGCAGCACTTCAATTGATTACGAGTGTTTTGAAGCGTAAATTGAATTCATTAGGGAGAAAACCAGCAGCATCCCTCCCCATTCATGACATCAAGGACACTCAACAAGTTTCAACTTGTTGCTGGCTTGCGCATGACGCAAAAGGCAGTCTCCTCTCTCTCCCACCCAACTCGCAACCATTTGTCTTGCTGACAGGCTGCCAACCCCACTCACTTGTATGGATCCTGCAGCTCCTCTGTTACAAAGTTCAAGTAATTCCAACCGCCAAAGGCAAATAAACCAGAATAGAAAGCGTAGCCAATATTCCGAGCACTGTAAGTGCCCTCCCAAGGATTGTCAAAGTTCTCCAGCTTGCCCATGGCCATGTAGTAGAGTCCGGCGAGTATAATCATGATGAGAGCCAGCAGCTTGCCCACTGTAAAGACATCCTGGACTTTCATTGAGACCTTCACAGACAGACAGTTGATGGCAGTGAGCAAAGCTATAAAGGGGGAGAATAACTTTAATTTTGTGCTTTCAATAGTGCTTAAGATTCTTTACTTACTCAGGCACACAGCTGCCAACAACTTGACTGAATTTTGTGGCGGATCACAGTCCTCGAAGAAGGGTTTGGCGGCATAATGGGCAAAGGTTAGGGCTACAATGGTCTGTAAAGTAAAGTTGGATTAATATTAGAACACATCTTTAATCCAGCTTCCCAATTTCGTTTCGTTGGAGAAAGTTGTTCAAGTAATTGAATTCAATTGTGGTCGAATGTTGCCGGTTGCCGCCACTTAATAAATTTATATATATTTGTTGTGCATCAACAACCAATTCAAATGCCAATCCATCAATCAAGAGAAATAGTGAACATTTCATAATTCAATTGATTGGATTGGCTCCCCCTTCCGGGGGAGAGCACTCACTGACCTGCGTTGTTGGCCGGATGATCAGCAAAGCTATCCACAGGCGTAGGAACCCCACCAAAGGACCAAAGGATACCAGCAAATAGGCATAATCGCCACCAGATCTTGTAATACTTGTGCCCAGCTCTGCATAACAGAGTGCGCCAATGGTCGATAATATTCCACAGGCGGACCAAATCAATAGGGAACTGCCAACAGATCTGATAAGAGAAGAAATAAAAGATTAGGATTAACAATTCGCAGATGGAAATATACAAGCAACAGACTAAGGTAATTTCTATGAGATCGATCTATCATTGAATGTTCTTTCGCTTTCAACAATCCCTATCAATTGCTCATAAACTAAAAGTTCGTTTAAAATAGAAAATTGTTCAACAAATTCTAAACAAATATTGTTTGATCTTGATAATGTCCAAGGAGCAAGACCTCGCTGGTCGCCGCAACCAAGAAGAGTTGATTGGCAGCTTCTTTCCTGCGGTGCCCGAAGTGGATTTTCTGCGTCACAGTGAAGAGAACTTTCGCCAGGATCGGTACAAGGCCGAGTTATGTGATGCTTTGAATACCCATGGCACGGGCATGGCCATGACCATGCATATGGATCGCATGATTGCTAGCCGTGTGGGTCAGCCATCCCACATGTCGCCCAGCCACTTAATGGACGACATTCTGACTGGCCGCATTCACACCATCGACTTCGAGGACTACCTGAATCTGCCCCATCACAACGAACAAATGCGTAATCCACATTTTGAAATGGACAAGAATGCACACAAATAACAACTTTAGTAACAAGAATTACCCCAGAATTTATTCAGCCCAAGGTTACCCACGCACACAACCCCATGTAATTCCAACAGAGTTTATGTTTATGTCAGCATATTATAGATACATTTGAGCCAGCAAGTAATAAAATATATGTAGGTGCAAGAAACCCTCAGCTTAGATATGTTTACATTCGTGTATGTAAATATGTATGAATTTATGTACTGCAATGGAATCATGAACGTATGGGTTTGTTCAAAAAAAAGGAACAAGGAATTATGCAATTTACATATTTAAATAATTTATTTTAGTCCCTAATGGTGACTGATATGAAACTATTAAAACTGTTTCATATAAAACTATAAGCTGGCTGCTTTAAACCTTTCGAACTTGACTGCTATAAAATTACCAAAGCAACTATAAGCTTATTTTTGACTCTTATAAACCAAATATTAGATATTTTCCAGAAAGACGCAGCCAAGAAAATAGCTGATTTAGTGTGTAAACTCTAATGGCTGGATTAAAACTGATTATCTTGAATAATGCCTAATAAAAACACTCTCTTAAGCGGAAATAAACTAATTGGACACATTTAGCAGGTGTAAAAAAAGCTGATAAAACTATTATCTAGTCAGTAAGTAGAAACACAAAGATAATATTATTAGTACATTTTGATTACAAAGAATTTGTTTATGGTTTTGCCAGGCAACTTGTGTCTCAATAATTGTGGGCATGGGAGCGACTGTTGCTGTTTGGCATTCTTGTAATTGGAGAGAAATTTACTTTAAAGCTGACGCAATATTTTGACAAAATTTCTACTACAACGAAGGCAGTCAGGGCGGACTTTAACAATTAACTCAAGGGAAAATCGGGTACTAATAAATTCCATTTAATTGGTGTCAAAAGGAATAATTGTGACAATTTATCCGTTAATTGACCTTTTTGTGAATAAATTGAATTAAGGATGATACTATATGCATAATGAGATACAACATATTCAAATATGCAGATTATTTCCATTCCAGATTACTCACTCTGTATAGAGAAAGACCCCAGTGGGTGCGATGAATATGCCAGATCCTATAATGGTGCCCACAATAATTGCTACTCCATTGAGCAGAGTTAGTTTGCGTTTCAATACGATTTTTCCATCCGATTCGGGTGTTTCCTTGTCCACCAGGCTGGTGGTCACTCCATTTGCATATCGTTCAGTCATTATTACGGATTATTACGGATGAGGGAGGATTGGCTTTAATGCGCGATAGTTGGCATTGCCACTGGAAAGGAATGGAAAAAGCGGAAGTTAATCGAATATAAAAGATGCAAATCTATTTAGATGGCATCTATTTTTATCAAGGGGAGGAAGCACGTGTTGTGTGAAAGCGAAACCTAACAAATTGTAAACAATCTACGAGTATTGCACAGACACTACAACCTGTTGGTCATTGCTCCCCCACCGTCAATCACAGCCACACACATATGTAGAACCTCCGCCGATCTCTGCTGTGTTGGCAACCGCCAAACTAATCACTACATTGTCTAGGCACATCCATTATCTCTTAACAGACACAACTATAATTTAAAGTTGAAAGGCGTATGTCGACACTCTATGGTGCGTGGTGTGGAGTTATTTTCTAGGTGGCGTAGCCACCGTCACCTCACACCTCGTGCTAATTTTCACGATTTCGTCACTCAACTTCCACGGCAATGCAATACAAACAAACGTTCCACCGTAAACACAGTCGCGTGGCAGTGAAATATTATTGCAATATTTCCATGCACTTGTGCACTTTTTTCTTATATTTTTGTGCGTCAACGCTTGGAATGCAGTTTAGTTGATTATTTAGTTTTATCTCTCGCGGGACTCTACCATAAAATTCCATTTTATACCTCAAGAAAAGTAAACACTGCGCGGCTGCGGTTGGGACGCACACAACAAATTGGCTCCAAATGCGGGTTGAGACTGTGCGTTCGTTGGCATCGAGACCGGCATTTTCATATTAATGTTGACGCATTTCCACACAGTGTAAATTACAGTATATAGCGAATCCGGAGAACGAGTGTGCGCGGAGCGTCATTTGAGAGAACAGCAATTATTGGCAGCCGAAAACAGAGCAGAGAGCGCTCAAAACCGGAATACGCTAAATGTTTACACTTTCTTCAGTCAGCTGGTATCAGTCAGATATTTCAATACAATCACAAATGCAATATATTTGCCAAAATCATAAGCTAATAGGTTTAATTTTTCTTATTTTTTATTAACTAAAAACAAACTAGAAAATTGCGAAAAGTGTGACCGCGAAATTATCGATAAAATTTAACCGATAACCTAGTCTTGCATTTTCAAAATATACTGTAAATATAACGTAATCTAAAATCATTTTCCTCGATTTTGACGTTCTTTTTGATATTACTAGCTAGTTAGGTGTCTCCGCTTTCAAACTATACTTTTATACGATTTATCAATAAATTCTCCACAGCATTGGCTATTTTTCACGACTATCTTTTCTTTGAATGTTTCCAATTAAGTTTAAAACTAAAAAGGTACACAAACAAAAAAAGCATAAAACGTTACGTGAGTGGGAACGGACTGCAACGTCTTTTGACAATTTGTTGATTGTCAACCGGTATGGTAAAGGCATTTGTGTACCCTATTTATATAAAAATGGATCAAAATTCTCGAATGCTTTTAGAGCCCTTCTGGAGTGTACCAATATAAATAAATTGAAGCATTAAAACTTTCCTAGTTGATTCCCTCCCTCTCATCACCAATTTCGTTAATAATAAAAAATTAAACATAATTGAGATTTGTTTATTCTTGCATTTAATCGTTATTTGTATAAGCCGCACATCAGTTATAAATGATTTTGTTCTATAAATTTAGTTGTATAACCAGATGGCCGGCTAAATGATCGATTGTTTTCGATATTGTGAGCACTTAATAAGTGTTCTTTGAGCCTGCATAATTGCGTATACGTCGCTCTGCATAAGAAGCAGTGGTAGGGTCGTGCGTTCGCGTGCGAACGGAGGTGATAGCGGAGATTTGCGTATTGAGGAAATGTCTTCGAGCAGTGAGGACACATAAACACACTGACGTTGGGATAGCCGTCGGAAATCGTATATGGTCGCTCCTTCGCATGTGTTTGAATGTGCATCTCGAGGACCTCTTGCTCTTTAAATGATTTCGCGCACTGAGGACATTGAAATGGTTCATCATCTATGTGCGTAAAAGTGTGTTCCCGAAGGTGGGACTTTTTAGGAAAGGACTTGCAGCAGAGCTCACACTTATACGGTAGCTCTGTAGTGTGTTTCTTTTGCGACTTGATAGATATTTCATGTTCAAATGACTTCGAGCACTCAGTCTGAGTGAGGAGGTGTACATCGAGATCCGCTTTCTCTTGAAATGACTCCGAGCAGTGAGAACATATATATGGTCGACAATCTGGATGTTTTAATTGTATGTGCTTTGTAAGAGATGTCATGTGCCTAAATGATCTCGGGCAGTGAGCACACTTGTACGGTCGCTCCCCAGTATGAGTAAGGATTTGATGCTCTTTCGGTTCAACAGATATTTCCTCTTTAAATGACTTCGAGCAGTCAGTGAGGTGTTCATCGAGATCCGCTTTCTCTTGAAATGACTCCGAGCAGTGAGAACATATATATGGTCGACAATCTGGATGTTTTAATTGTATGTGCTTTGTAAGAGATGTCATGTGCCTAAATGATCTCGGGCAGTGAGCACACTTGTACGGTCGCTCCCCAGTATGAGTAAGGATTTGATGCTCTTTCGGTTCAACAGATATTTCCTCTTTAAATGACTTCGAGCAGTCAGTGAGGTGTTCATCGAGATCCGCTTTCTCTTGAAATGACTCCGAGCAGTGAGAACATATATATGGTCGACAATCTGGATGTTTTAATTGTATGTGCTTTGTAAGAGATGTCATGTGCCTAAATGATCTCGGGCAGTGAGCACACTTGTACGGTCGCTCCCCAGTATGAGTAAGGATTTGATGCTCTTTCGGTTCAACAGATATTTCCTCTTTAAATGACTTCGAGCAGTCAGTGAGGTGTTCATCGAGATCCGCTTTCTCTTGAAATGACTCCGAGCAGTGAGAACATATATATGGTCGACAATCTGGATGTTTTAATTGTATGTGCTTTGTAAGAGATGTCATGTGCCTAAATGATCTCGGGCAGTGAGCACACTTGTACGGTCGCTCCCCAGTATGAGTAAGGATTTGATGCTCTTTCGGTTCAACAGATATTTCCTCTTTAAATGACTTCGAGCAGTCAGTGAGGTGTTCATCGAGATCCGCTTTCTCTTGAAATGACTCCGAGCAGTGAGAACATATATATGGTCGACAATCTGGATGTTTTAATTGTATGTGCTTTGTAAGAGATGTCATGTGCCTAAATGATCTCGGGCAGTGAGCACACTTGTACGGTCGCTCCCCAGTATGAGTAAGGATTTGATGCTCTTTCGGTTCAACAGATATTTCCTCTTTAAATGACTTCGAGCAGTCAGTGAGGTGTTCATCGAGATCCGCTTTCTCTTGAAATGACTCCGAGCAGTGAGAACATATATATGGTCGACAATCTGGATGTTTTAATTGTATGTGCTTTGTAAGAGATGTCATGTGCCTAAATGATCTCGGGCAGTGAGCACACTTGTACGGTCGCTCCCCAGTATGAGTAAGGATTTGATGCTCTTTCGGTTCAACAGATATTTCCTCTTTAAATGACTTCGAGCAGTCAGTGAGGTGTTCATCGAGATCCGCTTTCTCTTGAAATGACTCCGAGCAGTGAGAACTTATATGTGGTCGACAATCTGGATGTTTTAATTGTATGTGCTTTGTAAGAGATGTCATGTGCCTAAATGATCTCGGGCAGTGAGCACACTTGTACGGTCGCTCCCCAGTATGAGTAAGGATTTGATGCTCTTTCGGTTCAACAGATATTTCCTCTTTAAATGACTTCGAGCAGTCAGTGAGGTGTTCATCGAGATCCGCTTTCTCTTGAAATGACTCCGAGCAGTGAGAACATATATATGGTCGACAATCTGGATGTTTTAATTGTATGTGCTTTGTAAGAGATGTCATGTGCCTAAATGATCTCGGGCAGTGAGCACACTTGTACGGTCGCTCCCCAGTATGAGTAAGGATTTGATGCTCTTTCGGTTCAACAGATATTTCCTCTTTAAATGACTTCGAGCAGTCAGTGAGGTGTTCATCGAGATCCGCTTTCTCTTGAAATGACTCCGAGCAGTGAGAACTTATATGTGGTCGACAATCTGGATGTTTTAATTGTATGTGCTTTGTAAGAGATGTCATGTGCCTAAATGATCTCGGGCAGTGAGCACACTTGTACGGTCGCTCCCCAGTATGAGTAAGGATTTGATGCTCTTTCGGTTCAACAGATATTTCCTCTTTAAATGACTTCGAGCAGTCAGTGAGGTGTTCATCGAGATCCGCTTTCTCTTGAAATGACTTCGAGCAGTGAGAACTTATATGTGGTCGATAATCTGGATGTGTTTTTAAGTGCTTTGTTAGAGATGTCTTTCGCTTAAATGATCTAGGGCAGTGATCACACTTGTAAGATTGCTTAAGGATATGATCTTTGGTCTTTTGCGACTGACTGGAGGTGTGATTTTTAACAGATCTTTCAGGTTCAAATGTCTTTGAGCAGTCAGTCTGAGTGGTGAGGTGTCTGTCGAGATCCGCTGTCTCTTTGAATGACTCCGAGCCGTGAGAACATATATGTTCTCGATAATCTGGATGTTTTTTTAAGTGCCTTGTTAGAGATATCTTTTGCCTAAATGATATCGGGCAATGATCACACTTGTACGGTCGCTCCTCAGTGTGAGTAAGAAGGTGTTTCCTTAGTGCTTGTTTTTCTACAAAGGCCTTTGAGCATTGAGAGCATTGAAATTTTCGTACACCCGTGTGAGTTCGGGTGTGTGCTGCAAGGGAGCATCTTCTTTTAAATGGCTTTGAGCAGCGGGAGCATTGAAAGGGTCGCTCATCGGAATGCATTATCATGTGAGTTTGGAGACCTACGCTTCCAGCGAAGGACTTGGGGCATTGAGAACACTTAAACGGCCTCTCCTTAGTGTGAGTATGGCTGTGAATTCTTAGAGGACCTTTTGATGTAAAGGTTTTTGGACAGAGGGAACATTTGAATGGTCGTTCTCCCGTGTGCGTACGAATGTGAATCTTCAGATTATTAGGTATAAAATAGGACTTTGGACATTCGGGACACTTATGTGGTCGCTCCTTCGTGTGAGTGGGTAGGTGTCTCTCGAGAAACGCTTTCTCTTGAAATGATCTTTGGCAGTAAGAACATTTATATGGTCGATGTCCTGTGTGACTTTGTATGTGATTTGTAAGACATTTCTCACTGATATATGCTTTCGGGCAGTGAGTACACTTGTACGGTCGCTCCCCAGCGTGAGAACGGAGGTGTACGTCTAGTTTTTCTTTTTCAGTAAATGCCTTTGAGCATCGAGGGCATTTATGTGGTTTTTTAGACGCGCGTCGTTTACTGGTTTGTACTTGTAGATGAAATGACTTGGAGTATGGATGATCAATTAGGTGCGTACTAAGCTTATCCTTATCACTTTGATCCTTTGCATCGGTTTCCAACTGGTTTAGTTGCTCACTTTCAATACCCGACGGCTCGTCACAATCGTCTTTTGCATTATCACAGATTTCTTCTTCTTCTATTTCCTCCTCCAGCCGCGTGAAATATAGTTTATGGCTCTGCTCGCAGGTTCTCTTGAGGTAGAATGCACTCACTGCATCCTCGAGGCAGGGTGGACATATCTTTTCTGAGAGTGCATCCCCTCGCCAAACCACGTATCCTGTGCACTCCGTAATCATTTCAGCAATGGATTGGAGTCTTATTGGAGTCTCATCAAAAATGTTTGTTAATGCTCCAGAAGTTCCCATGCAAACTCTGCATATTTCCTCCATTGTTCTGGAAGTAAATGAATATTAATGAATGTGATAACATGTGCAAGAAGTAAATCAAACCCACAGACAGCTAATTTATGTAGTTTTTCTAAGCAGTAAATATAGTAAACAAATGAAAATCACTTAAATGAAGAAATGAAGAAAGTGCTGTTAAGCGCAAAACACATTAGCGATATTATCGATAAAACATACCAATACAACGTATTTGTCGGTATATTTCTGTGGTTGAGGTCACACCGCCTTTTAGTTATTGTTTTGATTGCAGCTGCACGTGTTTTTTAGGAATTGCACATTAAATTACAAAATACAGAGATGTCGGACAAGTAAGAGCAATGAAAACTATATTTATTAGCTTATGTAACACAACATCATATAATTACACAAAATAGATACGCCGTGCCCAACAAATTACCTGGAAAAACCGTCTCCGTGTTAAAGCATCGGAAGCGACGTATTCTGCAAGATCAGTCGGTCATTGAACAGAAGAAAAATGATCGCATTAAGCGCAGAGAGAAAACCAAGACGCACCACAAATTCCGACGTGCCGAATCCTTTGTTATGGGCTACCTGAAGGCCGAAAGAACATCAAACCGAATCAGGCAAACCATTCTGAAGACGAACATCACCGAACAGAGTGCTGCGGCGTCCGACGATTCAAATCCCAAGCTGCTCTTTGTGATGCGCCATGCAGGCAAGAAAATCTTCGACAAGACCACCTCGGAAATATTCAAAACGCTGCGCATGGGCCAACGTCACAATGCCGTATTCCTGGAGAACACCAAGGAGAACCAATTGTTGCTGCGCGTCATCGAACCCTTTGTGGTGTACGGCAATCCATCGTTGAGCACCATACGCGAGTTGCTGTTCAAAAAGGGCTTTGCACGCATCGAGGGCAAGAAGACGGCTATTCAGTCCAACACTATGGTGGAGGAGCATCTCGGCGAGAAGGGTGTCATTTGCCTGGAGGACATAATCCATGAAATCTGCACAGTTGGACCCAATTTTGCTGCAGTCACTCAATTCCTGTGTGCTTTTACTGTAGGTTTCGATGGCTAAATGATTTATATTTGTTTTGTAATTCAATGATTGCCTTTTGCAGATGTCTAGTCCCCGCAATGGCTGGCAGAAAAAGGTCTCAGTGTCATACAAACGCGGAGGGGAGTATGGCTATCGTGGCAATGCCATCAACGATCTGGTTGCACGCTGCCTCTAGATGCCCCAATCTAGTAGACTTTTAAGTGATTAACATTTTCTATGCCTAAGCCCAAATAATACACACAAATTTGTCAATCAATTGAGCAAAATGTCTGCGATCTTCAATGCCAGTCGGGATAGCAAGACGGATATTGAATATCAGACGATCTCCTCGACTGTGAGCTTCCTGCCAGAGGATCAAACGGAGCGTCTGCACAATCTCATATCCAAGGATCAGCTAGATAAGCTGCATCAGGCCTTCAGCGAGCGTCCCGACTCACAGGTCGGCTTCGGTGATCTGCGCAGTCTGCTGCTGGATCATGACATCACCTTCAACGATGCCGTGTACAAACGCCTCTTCCTGAAGATCAACCAGAATAGGGACTTTCGTGTCGATTGGAATGAGTTTGTCTCGTATCTGATCTTTGGCTTCCAGGAGGAGGATCCCAGCAGCCAAAAGGAGTCGCTCATTCTGCCCATTTCGGTGGCGCCCTCGGTGCGAAAGACCGAGCACCGATCCACTGTGTGCTGTGTGGCTCTGCTCAAGGCCAAGTCGGATCAGGTGCCCATCGAGGAGGTCACCGAGACGGTTAACTTCTCCTTTGGCGGCGAAGATTCCCCCGAAGCCTCGGGCATGTGGGTGACGGCCAGTCACGAGGGCATGCTGCGCTTTTGGACCTCCCACATGGAGCCCATTCGCACAGCAACCTCGGAGAGCAGTAAGTCTAAGAGTCGATGGAGTTCTCGCTCCCAGGGTTAATCCCTCTCTTGCCGTTAGTTCACCTGAAGATGCCCACTTGGATACTGGCTGTGCAGGCTCTCTCGGATGTCAGCATCGTGTGCACCTCATCCACAGAGCGGGAGCTGCGCTTTCACGAGACCATCGCCTCGACCTTTACGCTGCGTATGGTGATCCGCAGCATGCCCCACGCTGTCTACTGCATGAGCTATGCCTTCTACAACAATGGCAAGGTGCACTCGAAGCTGGTGCTGGGGGACTATGCGGGCAATGTGAGAATTATCTCATACTCGCCGCATCTGCGCGGTCCGTTCCAGGCCAAGCCGGGCGCTGCCCTCATCGAGGTGGTGTGGACGGACGTGCTGAAGGGCAAGATACCGCAGATGATACCCAAGGAGTACATCAATTTGCACAACGAGATGATCACCTGTGTCCACTATTCGCTGCACATGAACGCCCTGTTCGCCACAGCAGAGTACAGGAACACCAAGAAGTATCGCGGCCGCTGCCCGGGCATGATTATGGTCACATACGATGAGCGTAGCAACTTCCGTGTGCCCTTGGGTGTTTCCACTTTCTTTGTGGCGGAGAGCCACAACATTGTCGTCACAGGCGGACCCGACACGTTCGTCAGGATCTGGGATGTCTATATCCCCACAGAACCCTCGGCCATACTCACCGGTCACAATGGGGGCATTGTCACGGTCTTTGTGCAGCCGGAGGAGAACAAAGTGTACAGCGTGGACTACCAGAAGATCATCAAAGTGTGGGATCTGCAGGAGCACACGTTGCTCCAGACCTATGGCGAGTTGGTGCGTCTCATACATCCCAGCGAAACGGATTTGACTTACTTCTACCACTCGCATCTGCGCGAGCTCATTGTGGCCGGTCGCAAGTTAATCTCCATCAAGTGCTGTCCACGCGTGCGCGTGGATCTCACCGATGGCAACACGCATGCGGCACCCGTCTCCGTGGTGCTGTACAATCATTTATTTCGGAATATCGTCACCTGTGGCCTCGACAGCTACATCATTGTGTGGGATCCATGGACTGGACGGCGCAAGATCATCATGAAGAACTGCCACACGAAGATGATTTACGGCGAGATCATTGACATTGAGATCACAGCCGCCACCTTCGATCCACTCGAGCAGTTCCTGCTAACGGGCGCCCGCGATGGTTCCCTGAAGATTTGGAACTACAATAATTCTGTGGTGGTGCGTAACATGAGCATAATGCCGGATCAGGAGGTGACTTCAGTCATTTGGGTGGTGGATCGGTAGGTCTTGCTCTCTCAGCCTTACTCTCAGTCACTCGGAATCCCTTTGGCAGCATTCTGGCCATGGGCTGGGATCGTCAGGTAACCGAATTCAATGATGTGGAGGGTCGCGAGTATGGGGATCCCAAGAAGTGGTCGAAGTTCCACACGGACGACATCACCTGTGCGGACGTCAAGCTGGGCGAGGGCGTGGTAACTGCCACCTACTCGGGTGAGGTTATATTCTGGAAGCTGGAAACGGGCCAGCCCTATCGCCGTTACAGCGTCATGGATCCCAAACGCTTCATTGAGCTCAAACTGACCGCCGAGGAGGAGAAGTTAATGCGTCGCAGCAAGCGTCTGATGTCTCGCACGAGTCACGGCACCAGTCGCAATAGTCGGGTGACATCCTTCACCACCCCAGCTCTGCCCAAGCCAGAGGACACTCGAGATTATGGCCAGAATGTACCAATTTCCGTACAGGCTGTGCTGTTCCTGCAATCACGTCCACAGACCCTGCATCACGGTGAACTTCATTCACTCAACAAACATAGTCCAAAATGTTGTATTCATTTGCTTACTTTTTCTTCTTTCAGGCAGTGTCTTTATCTCTTTGGACACTGGCTATATACAGATGTATTCGCATCATCAGCGCGGCGGCTACATGGATCAGTTCATGTCTGTCCATAAGACGGGCGATTGTGTTCTTACCATGTGCACAGATCGCAAGAATCGTTATTTGTACACGGGCACAGCTTTTGGGTATATCAAGATCTGGCATATAGTCAACTATTGGTGAGTGTTTGTTGAAGTTAAACTAAGTGAAAGCTGCAAAAGAGTGCCTAAGAAAAGTTAAGAAAACAACCTACTGGAGTTACTCTGATGAGGATCTTTGGACGTGTTTGATTGCTCTCCAATTTCCCAATCTAATTTGAAATTAAGAGTAGATCCTACCCCGATTATTCTTTGTGTTCTCTCTTTGCGAGCACCTACTGTACCTTCCATAAAAACCATTCTCAGGCCATTAAGCAACCACATGAAACTGTCTCTAACAACATTCCTCATTATTCTGCATGTTTATCAGAAGCAAATTCCACCCACAACAAAGTTGACTTGGGCCTGTCCTTGCGTGTTCGAACAAAGTTTGCCCAATTTGTTTCCTTCTGGTAAAAATAATAAATAAGTCATAACTGGCACAGCACGCTCGCGACTCTGCCTCACTTGTTGCCATGATTAGTCCTAGTACAACCCGTGACATCTGTCGTTCCAGCGTGCCCGAAGCGGAGAAGGTGCACGTCTGCATGCCCAAACTCCGACTCGAATTTATCTTCCTGCGTAAGGAGTTCTGGGTGACACGGGCCAAGCGTGTGGTGCGACATCAGCGTGAACCGCTGCTGGTCAGCTCCTACAAGGCGCATCTGAAGGCCATCAATTCCATTTCATTCATAAATCTGCCCAAGATTGTGTTTTCGTAAGTAAAAGAAAGCTGAACCAGACTCCAGACTCAACCTCCATCCATTTGCAGTGGCAGCCACGATTACTCGTGTCGTTTGTGGACACAGGGCGGCCGCTACTTGGGCACTCTGGGCACAGTTTTGCCCTGGTCCAAGCTCACACCCTTTGAGCGTGCTGGGGACGTTAATCAAGTCTATCGCCTGCCGCCGGACATCAAAAAGGTGGCCAGCTCTACGACACTTAAGGTTATCTCTGGCCTCCAAATGGATCGACCCGTCAAGCGTACCGAGGCCAAGGCGCCCGAGGAGCGTGAAGAGCAGACCGCACAGACGGAAGATGGCTACGATCTAAAGAAAATCTTCGAAAAGCCATTGAAGGAACCCATTCTGGGCAAGCACTTCACGCTCCCCGGCAAGAGTGTCATGGATCAGCGCATCGATGTGGACACCACACAGAGCTACATTGCTGTCTACACGCATCTGAAGGTGCACAACACGGAGATGCTCGAACGTTTGCCCACGCCAGCTGTGATAAGTCGCGTGGCGGCGGAGAATTACTTGGAGCATTATGTGCCCGTCGAGGGCAAAGTGAACCTGAGTGGATCGGCGCTGAATATTAAGCAGCCGCCGCGTCGTCCTGCATCGTTGCGACCCAAAGATCCACGGAATATGCGCATGGCCAAGACACGCGGCGACATGGGTCCCGGGCCGAGTCCCAGTCAGCAGAGTCAGTAGTCCGTTGCCTCGGGTATAATTTATGTATATTTTTGGGGTTATTGCTGCTGAATGTTTTGGTGTTTAAATTAAAGTGTTAATTCTGCAATATGCGCACGGCGTTGTACATCTGTGCGATGATGGGCAGCTCCTTGGACTCGCGACCCGCACGACACAGGCACTTGTAGGTGTGCCCCAGCAGCTTGTCCAATGCTGCCACATCAATCTCATCCGGCTTGGTGGCAGCAATCGGTATGCTCTGCTCGGTCAGCGGTTCCTTCTGTGTGGCGTGGATAACATTGTCCGATCAGTTCTGTGGATGATAAACGCTGGCAGCACTTACCAGGTTATCCAAGTAGCCCAGCAGTTGATGCCCCACGGAGGCTATCTTGAGGAAGGTGGACTGAGAGCTCTCGGCATACAGATTCAGCCGCCTGCCGGCGATCTCCAGCAGCAAGCGTCCCAGTTCCTCGTCCTCGCTGATATCCTGCAGCAGTGTCTGTGCCTCCGCATCATAGCCAAAGGCATAAAGTTCCACAATCTGCGGAAGAAAGTGTTGGAAATGGCCGAAGAACAAAGCAGATGCACGCCTCACCTGACGCCTCAATATGGGCAGCTTGTCCAGCTCCCAGCTGTCGGCCAGCGCACAAATCTTGGCCATGTAATAGACATGATCCAGTATGTAGAGCTGTTGGAGATCCTCCCTGATCAGATCCATGGTGACGGCAACAACGCGGCAGAGGAAATCTGTGCGCTGCTGCTGCAACACCAAGTCAGGGCCTGGCAGCACGTACGGCAGCTCCTTGTTGATGTCCGCCAGCAGCGCCTTGTTGCCCATGGCATCGAAGAGCAGCGTCAGCGGCTTGGCCACACGCAGCTGGAAGAAGGCAATGAAGTGCAGCACACTGCAGAGTTCGGTCTGCAGCTGCAGCAGCTTGGGCATGGCATGATGCTGCTGCAGCGCCAAGAACTGCAGCGGGAGTGCTCCCTCGCTGAGGGACTGCTCGAAGTGTAGCTCGCGCTTGTCGTGCTCCAGCGAGCTGGAGAAATGCTGCAGAAACTCCAAGCTTAGCTCGAGAAACTCGGGCACTTTGCCCGCCGACATATCCAGATCCTGCTGGCACATCTTGTCCACCGGCAGGCGTCCTACTTTTTGCATCAATTTGGCTGCCGCTTGCAGAGGAAACTTCAGTGTGGCATTCCACAGCATGCAGCAGATGCCGTGCTTCAGGGCCCAATCGGGCGTACGAAACTCAGCCAGACAGAGCAGCGCTGAACGCATGTGGTCGAGAGATGAGAGCTGTTTGCTCCACTGCACCATATACTGCCAGGACATGAGGCTCAGCAGCACGCCCGACTCCAGGCTGAAGGGAAAATGAGCGCGCAGCAGTGCCAGTCGCTCCAGCACGGGCTCATTGGCAGGCAGCACCTGCACTTCCTTGGCCAACTCCAGCTCTGATTCTTGCTCCTCCTCTGGCGCTGCCTTCTCCTCTTCCTCCTTTACTTTGGCTCTAGTCAACTCGCGACTCTCTTCATTTAGGTCATTTTCGGGCGCTGTTATCTCCACAATCTTGCTGGGATGCAGCTGCGCGCTGACCAACCATTTGGCAGTCAGCTCCGTGACGATGCCTTTACCACCGCTGACGATGCTCTTGAGGCTGCAGTCTGGCGTCTCGTACGGCATTTCCGGCCCCACTGGCTCCCGGCAGGTTAGCGGCTTGCCCAAAATGGCACCCAGCACAGAGACATCCTCCAGTTTGCCCGTGAGCAGGCCCCACTGTGCCTCGTCATGGGAGATGCGTTCCCAGCGTTCCTCCTCCTCGTTCTGCGATGATTCGTCACACGAGCCCTGGAAAATTGAAGCTGTAATCAATGCCTAAAAGCTGCGACAGTTCGTACCTCCTTGCGATTGCGCCAGAGATTTGTGGCCACCGTTTTGCAGACAATTGCCACGAGCAGACCAGAGAACTGTTTGCTCTCCAGCAGCTGCTCGCGCACCTCCTGCCACCAGGGCGATATGGCATTGTATGCATAGTCATGGATATGATCGCCGGCCAGCTCGCAAATGGTTTGCACCATTGCCGCAATGCGTGACATGTCCTCCACGACTTCATCACTACAAAACAAAATGTAAAAGTAAGCATAAATGAGGCCAGAAAAGGTTTTGCTTTGCCCCTTACCAGTTGTTGTACTTGAAAGGCTTCTCCAGCCAAAACCAAATGATAAGCGTCAACAGATCCTTGCTGGGCAGACAGGCCTGGCCAATCCACTGCTTAAACTGGCCAAAGCACAGGCTCTGGCCAAAGAACTGACTGAAGAGATCAATGCTGACGGCACCAAACTTGTCTGCCTTCTCGGGCAGCAAACTGATGCCATCCGCAGCCTCAATGTTGAAGATGCTCAGATAGTCGACAAACTCCTCCGACTTGTGGACATCTCTCAGCTGAAAGCTCACCTCGCGAGTGCCAGTTGGTTTGTCCTTTACGCTGCCATCGTCCAGCAGCAGCACCAACTTATTGATCGTCACCAGATCGGCATCCGAGAGTTCCAAGTGCTCCACGGGTGGTTCCTTGTCACTGCGCTGACTGACTTGACTGAGCGCCAAGTAGAGGTCCGTGAGGCGTTTGTAGTTCTCAATTTGATGCACAAACTCGTGATAATCCTCGCCCGCGGTGGCCTCGGGCAGCGGCTTCTCAATGAATGCGTTGACAATGCATTGGAATACAAAGGGTTGCAGTTTCTTGCTCTTGAGCAGCATTTCCAGGCACTGCTGGCGCACCTCCAGCGTCTGCAGTTCGCTGGCCAGCTCGGCAATCTCCTTCAGCTTCTGGTCATTATCCGCATCGTGGCTGAGGGCACGCATTTGGTTCCTGAGACGCCGCAGCAAGTGAATGTCACGGGATGTCTGCGAGTTGGTCTCACTCAGCGCATAATGAAATGGTATGTGGATCTCCTTCAAGCTGCTGTCGCTGGGATCCAGGAACAGGCAGTGGTTGATGACAGGCGACTTCCTGGATTGCCCACCTCCTACACCCGCTGCTGTGGCTGTGCCTAGAGCACTGTGATTATTGTAAATTAATTGTCCGCTCTTGCACACAGTAAAGGCCGCCACTTTGGGTCCATTCTGCAGCGCCCAGATGTCCAGGCAGCCCATGCGCGGCGCATAGATGACCAAAAACAAGGCTTTCCTCTTGTGTGTCTTGATGCCACGCACGGAGCGCTCCTTGACGGGCACAAACGCGCATTGGGCATCGCGATAGCCCTTCCACACGCGCAAAATGATGGCCTGTTGAGTGTCCACCAGCATCACACGATCCAGATTATCCGTGACGACAGCCAAGCGGCCGCCTGGGGCTATGGCCAGCGTGAGGCCATCCCTTTTGCCATCATACAGGCGGCAGCGTATACGCATGGGCGCCTCCTTGGTGGGCTGCGGCAGCGGGGCATCTTCGGGGCTTGGCGGTGGATCTGGGGCACGCTTGAACAAGCCGCCAAGTAGATTATTGTAGGCTAAGCCTATGACACCTTTGGCCACCTCACCCAGTGAGACGGTCTTGTAGCCTTCCTCGGCATGAAAGAAACCCAAATAAGGTTCGGCTCCTGCTGCCAGCACTTGGGAGCTGCGCGGCGGTGTGGCATGCACCTTGGCATAGTAGCCATGGCCAATGCTCTGCTGTACAATGTAGTCATAGGTCGGCGGACGTTGTGTGCTCGATATGGCAGCGTCGTTAATGATGCCCTCGCGCTCCTGTTTGAATTTGTACTTCTGGAATGGCACCACATCCGCGATGGGATAGGAATTCCGCTCCAGTGCGCCACGCTGCACATTGTGGCGACAGTTTATGAGCGTGGGCAATATATCCTGTCCCTTCATGAAGCACAAGCAACGTGTGTACACAATGTAGAGCAAGGCATCGCCCTCCGAGTGGCGTGGCGGGGATTGCAATTTGACGCCAATTACAGGATTCTCCTGGCAGCTGCAAAATAAACGAATTAAGTGCTGACATTGTATGGAATCGAATGACCAACCATTGTGAGAAGAGCTTTTGGCCAGAGTCTGTGTAAAAGACAACCAGGCCAGAGACCAAGCCCACTGCCACGCAAGTCCATTCTGTGGCTCCATCGTTGTTCCGACTCTGATGCGTCATTGGCAGACACGTTAGACTGGTCACAATCTGATTGGGATCCTCCAGCTCGCCAGTCCATCCCAGGGCGTAGGTGTTGGCATGTCCATTGCTGCTCCAGCAGGTCGACAGAAAGGCTAACTTCTCCCCCTGGGCCATCGCGATCAGCTCGCCCGTTGGGGAAATGGCAGAGTTGATGGCATTTAGCCAGTTATCGTCTGCTCCATGAAAAGATTTTGGATTAACTACTGCAGTTCTAAGCATAACTTTTAGTGTCTCACCATGCCCGAGGCCAAAGTATTCTTGAACTTTTCTAAAATCGCGTATTTCCCCAAATGTTTTCACTTCGCAAGCCATTTTCTTTTGTTGTCATCACACAGCTGTTGGTGTGACCAGAGTAATCGTTGTAACTAGTGGTGTATCGATATGAGAGCAACAGGTATCGATAGCAGAGTTTTTGCCATTCAACGTTGAAATGTTTAAAATATTTATTTCGTTATTCGCAACATAATCAAAGGAAATCTAAATTAAGTCCGACTCCACGCCACTGTCAATGTAGTCCTTCAGCATCAGACCACAATGATCTGGCAGTAGTCTCGTCCAGTTGTTGATGTGCAGCAGACAGCTGGGAATTGTGGCTTCCAGAGCGTCGGAGCGATGAGCCTCGACAATACGCATTGCCACTTCCTTAGGATCCAGCAAGCCCAAGATCGATGGGAACTTTACCTTCGGATGCTTGCACAGGCCCGTGTTTGTCATGTACGGGAAGATTGTGGTGGTTTTTATCTATCCGCATAAAGGAGATTAATCCTGATTCGATGCTCGATTAAAAGTTCTTACCATATTTCTGTAGGGTCCTTCGCGTAGTTCTTCATGCAGTGCCTCCATGAGGCCGCGCACAGCGAACTTGGTGGCACAATACGGCACCAGATTCGAGAGTCCCACCACACCCGCAATGGAGGACAGAGCGATAATGTGGCCGCGATTCTTCTCCTCCATGTGGGACAGGAAGGCCTGGATTGTCCAGAACTGCGAGAACACATTCACATCGAAGACGCGTTGGATCTCCTCAGCGGATTGCTGTAAAATGGGATGCGTGGGCATGATGCCCACATTATTGACCAGCACCGATATGGGTCCAACTTCTGCCTTGACGCGATCCGCCAGTGCCATAACCTCCGCACGCTTGGAAACATCGCAACTGAAAAATGGATACAAACATTTGAATGTTTGAGATTGTTTCGTATTTGAAATACCAACATGAAACTGTGAACATTGCCCAGATTAAGTCGCTTGGCCTTTTGTACAGTCTGCTGGTTGTTCTTCTCATTAATGTCCACACATATCACTGTGCTGCCCAAGGAGGCGTAGTGCAGCGCCAGCTCCCGGCCAATCCCATGGCCAGTGCCGGTAATCTAAAACGAAACATTTGAATGCCTATCTTTTATTCTTGTCCGCTACTTACCAGCACAACTTCACCGCTGATATCCTTGAGCCTTTTGGGCAACACCTTCTGTATGAGCATGATAAACATTTCCAGAAAGATGCGCAAGAAAAGCAACAGAAATTGTAGAACATCCTGCAGAACATCAAATAGTCTCTTCGATGCAGTTGTGGTGCTACAAAATGGTAAAATAAACATCAAACACTCATCTAATTGTGTATGCCATGGTCAATAACAATAGCACAACAATTAGTTGGGTCAACTGCTAGCTCAAGTAGAAGCAAATATTTGCCAAAAGTCGAGGCTTGGCAAGCCCCGAAATGATTTAATTTGTCTATTTGTATGCGGTTTGCTGCATGTGCAATGTTCAAACGTTCGAATAGATTGTAGTCGCCGGACTTTGCCATTGTATCCATGGTGCCCCAAGCATAAGATAATGGAAAATGTTCAGACTTGATGCAAGTGTTGACTCCGGTTCTTGGCCCCATATTTTGGAGCGCATGTGGATAACTACTCAGAGTTGAACTTTGAATCAGGCCACACATAATGCGATAACACTTACTGGATAATTTCACGCTCAATCATGGCGACAGTTGGATAAGTTTGCTGTTTGGTTGCGTTTTCCTTTTAATCTCTTTGCCCTGACTAGCCCTTTGAGTGCAAAGTCAAGCAGAGCGCCCAGTGATGTGGATAATTTCTATAATGAAACAAAATATTGTTTATCAGTCACGGCTAGCTTGGTTTTTGGTTTTGTGTTGTTTTGGTTATCTCTTCCCTATTTTCTGGTTTCCTTTTTCGCAATTTTTGGTGAGCTTTTGATCAATTTATTGTATTTTTCCGATTTATTTATGTAAAACCGGCTGGGAAAGAGCAGCTGGCTGCAGCGCAGGCGAGCAACGAAAGCAAATGCAGCATTTCCACTTTCGTTTTCGTTTCGTTGCGCCTTGCCTAGCGTCTGGGCAACAAAATTACGTGCACTCCAATGTGGCACAGACAGAGCGAGAGAGAGGACGACTCGATTACGCCTTTGCCTATGCCAAAAAGTGCAACCAGCCAGGCGAGCCACTTGGCGCTGCTCTTGGTGTAATTCTCTTCGATTTGACTGCGCTGCGGCTATTTGGTTGTGGTCTCTCGGGGTCTTTTGGTAGCGAGTGGCAGCCAGCTACATGGCTACATGGCTTGTTGCAATGGGGAAGCCAAGTGTTTGTTGCAACAACCAAAAGCCGTAACCATAAAATGCAACGAGGTTTGCTTGATTATTTTCAAATGGTTTTGTGGGATTTTGTTGAAAGAAATATTTTGTATGTTTGGTTTAGAACACTTCTGGACTTTGGTTTTTGCATTTTTTGAGTCTTTCTTTTCATATTTTTTCCCCCAATGATTTAGGGGGCTATTAATTTTTAATCGTTAGACAAAATAATGTTCTTTTGATGTTATCTTTCTTCGCACTAAAATTTAATGTTTGCAAATTAAAATTATCCACTTTAAAAGTAATTTTTTATAACATTCAGTTCCACTCCCATTGTGACACCGCTGAGCACTTTTTTCAACATTTCCATTAACTGTCCACGAAAACATTGCAACACTTTAGTGACAAGACTGGAAATCCTAAGATTCCTTAACACATATGTATGTATTCCCCAAACTGGTATGAAAAACAAATTTACGCAATATTTACACAATATCCCAAAGAGTCAAAGCTTGAACGGGAACCGTTAAGTCTTGTTGCTCGCAGCAAACTGATTTCAGCAGCTGCTGCTGGAAGCAAACGAAGCTCACAATTCCAACAGGCTGAGCTGCGGGCTCCAAGGGAGTGAGAGAGAGGGAGTGCGAATATCTTTGGGGCCTCAGAGAGTAGAGTGGAAGACCGGCAACAGATGATCCTTGAGATCTAGTAAATAATAAATGATCTGCAATCTGTATGTGACTGGCTGGTGTCTTTTGTTTACACGTCTCCAGGTGAGCAGAGATGACCTTCATTCAGGGTAGGGAGTGTCCAGACGGAAACAAAAGACCGGGAAGCAGCAGCAGCTATGTACATACAAGCATACACACACAAGCAAGCGAAGCTAAGCATGATTTACCGTTTCTTTGCTTAATGTTTACTTTTCGTTTCTGTTGTTGTTTCTGTTGCATTGTATGAGTAAGCAAAAGTTCGATCTGCAGTCGAAGCCAAGTTCAAGTTCAGTAATCATAACAGTAAGTGAGAGAGGGGAAAGAAAGAGATTAAAGATGAAAGAGAGTGTGAGAGCGAAGTATGAATTCCGTTTCTGCATTAAAGCTCGTTTGCAGCTTTTGCCCTTGAGGCGATAACCAGTATTTTGTTCAGAAAGTTACTTTTACTTAACTTTGCTCTGCTTTACTTTAATTGGCTTTTATATTTGGTGTTTATGTATACCCTGTAATACCGTTTGCAATGCATAGAAGGTAGTATTTGTGAATGCTAATGGTGTCATACATACATATGTACATAGCTGCAATAGCTTCTTTGTGCAAAAATGTTCCATAATAATCTACCGAAACGTCACACAAGTATTGGCTCTTTGTTAATGCAGTTGCCTTAGTTTTCACAGCTGAGTCTTAAGCTCAACAAAAAGCAAATAAAAAGCTGTGCAAGGGTATCAATAGACCAGCAGTTACCTCTTTGCCCTGCTGTTTATATTTATTATCTTTCGATGCTGTCTGTAGATATTCCTCGTTGCTGTGGGGAAGGTCATTGAAGGGTTGCCCGCACTTTGCGTTCGGTTCTGTGCGATCGACGACCCGTTCACATAATTGGTGTCAATTTGGTACACAAGTAACACAAGTAACGCATCGTACAGTGAAGATATAACTTAATGGACAGGTGCACACAATGAACTGTCCAACCGCCTATAAATAAACTCACTTTATTGGTGTTCTCTCTTGGCTCTCCCTAGAGAGCTTTCACTGTACTTGCGCTTGCCGTACTGTGCATCGCAGTTAAAGCTCTCTAGAGCATAAAGCATACAAAATAGCTCCAACCCTAATCAAATATCGAAGCTTCGGTTTCCTGACTGCCATTTAAATAATCATCAACTTCCACACAAATCAAAATAAACAAAGTTTATGCTTATTATGTCTCTCCCTTTCCTCTTTTCCTTTTGGTTAATGGTCGTGTTTTGTGGTCTAGCTTGTTGCTTATTGTTTGGGCTTTATGGTTCCGTTTTCCCCTTTAGCTTCTCCATCTTCTGGTACTGGTATTCTCTCCTTATCGATATGGCGTGCATTAGCAATCAATATGACATGTCAGGCACATGGAGACAGAGGGAAGTGACAGCAGGCAAGTCGAAGCACTTGGCAGTTAATTCATATCAGATATTAGATCTGATTTGATAAGTTCTGAAACGGGTTGCTAATGTGCAATGCATACAGCGGTTATGTTTCTATTTCTGACTTAATTAGGGAGCTACTGCCGGGTAGTACTTATAATGTTTACTTGTATGTCCAAAACAAACTTCACTTCTTATGCCTAAATATATTTCCGTTGGCAGTGAAAAACAATTAAGAAACTCCGAACGGATTTAGCTGGCAGCCTTGACATTGAATATTGCCATCATTTTAATGCATATGCGAGTACGCAGTACTCTGCGTACAGTAGATGTTCCATTAGCTTACCTCATCTGTAGTTCGAATATTTATAAAAACATTACACTTGGTATGTTCTGCTAATTATCAACTATCAATCCAACTAGTCGTCCTGCCATTAACATGCAACACAAAATGGGAAAACAGCAAAGCGGCGTACATGAAATACCCTCACATGAAAAAATGTAAATAAAGTTTATGTATTTCATTTTTGTATAATTCTTGGAATTAAAACTTATAAGTAAAAAATGCAATTCGAAGACAGTACACCTTAACTGACGCTCGATCTTTAAAGTAGAGAATTCTATAATAGTTTGTAGCCTCTCACACTTAGTCACACTTAGACTCTATAAACTTGGAAGAAGTTTATAGACTAGAGCAAGGAAACAGTAACATTTGTAGCTCTTCCGTAATTTTAAACATTCGCATGTGTTGAATATGCCAAAAACCAGTTGACACAGCTTTTCATCAATATACCAGCAATATGCAGCAGAATCAAAGCAAAGAGAACTTTCTTGTGCATTTCTTAATGATTAATGAACACTTCTAATGCCATGATAACTATCATAAGTGTCACCAAAATCTCTCAATAAAATTCACAAGTATATTTCAAACACATTCAGCATTAATTTCACAAACTTTCTGATCCATTCGTTGGGGCTTCCCCCGTGTTAGGGTGTTTAATTGTCCACGCATGTGGCAGCAATGCAATGTGGCAGCCTGAAAGGCGGCTTCAGTTGCCATTGGGAAGTCAGGCGGCGCACAGCGTCAAGCAAAATAAAGCGGTAGTCAGAGGCAATAGGAGATCGAGCCGAAAAAGGGGCAAATCCCAAAATGTGAGTGTCTAAGGAGATTCTTCAGCGGCGGCAAGGCAAGGACCTGCATATTGTTTTTTGTTCCACTTCCTGTCTGTGTACATTGTGTGTGTGTGTGTGTGTGTGTGTGTGTGTGTGGGCTCGTGATTTGTTTACCTGTCAAAATAATAAATATAACTTTTGTTTTCGTGGGGCATAAAATACGGTTGGTTGGCATTGGAATTGGAGCCAAACAGCCGCGAAGCAAAACCAGGGCGAAGGCCTTTCGGTCGCCTGTCTGGCATGTCCTGTGCTGTGCCAAGTGCAGTGTCAAAAGTCAAGCGAAGGATAATGGCCCAGAGCCAACACTGACAAGAAAATGGCCTCCCGACACTGGCCAGACACATTTCCTTTCACTTTTGGAGCAGCTTTAAAGAAATTTGAAATAATTTCCACGTGCGCCTCAAAGTATGCAACAGTTTGGCTGCCACTTAGTTGACTTTTCGTTTCAGTTCATAATAAATGCTAGAACTGATCCCCTTACTTCAACCTTTCACCCCGTCAGGCACGCCGCCCAGCATGTTTCTGCCGGCGCCTAACCAGACATGCCAACGCCTCCAGCTGACCTTCATTGGTAGATACTTCTTCAGGCAACTGCGCCAGATGAGCCAGCTCCGAAGGACATCCTATGCCCGTGCCGCGCTTGAGCAGTTCCAGTCCCCGGCACCATGCCAGCGTCAAGCCTTCACACCCAACTTGGAGGCCATGCAGCGGAGTCAACAGTTTGGAGAGGATTATCGCATCTATCAGCAGAACATCGATCTGGACTCGTTCTTCGGGGAGGAGCCAAAGTATGACAAGGTCTCGGATGTCTGCCTGCTCAACGATCACTTTATACTGGTGAAGATGCCCCAGGTGCAGTTTCAGCCACCAAAACCCATGACACCACAAACAAAATCGAAGCTGCCGGTTGGTTGCTTCAAGTGCAATCGCAGCAGTCGCGTCTCGCCCATACTGGAGGATGTGGAGGAGAAGCCTCCGCCTCGGAGGAGGAACTGCCTGAAACCCTGGGCCAGCAGGGACATGGATGAAGTGGAGGTTTTTGACTCCACCACAACTGTAAGCCACATGGATGTCCATGATGATGTTCAGATCTTAGAATCCAGCACCAAAATAACAAACTTTCCATGTAAGAGTTCTGCTCAGGCCACTCCCGAATCTGTGATAGTCGAGCAGCCGCATCCGCATCCGCATCCGCATCCGCAGCGGCAGTCTCCTCCGTTGCCTGCTGATCTGCAGCTGGAAGCGGTACATCCAGCAGCATCCACACAGCAGCCTCTCCTGAACCGCGGCCCACTCCACTGGTTCCTATGGCCCTTTCGCCGACGGCTCCACTCCAGAGCCAAGTCCAAGCTCCAGCTGGCAGCCGTGCACAAGACCTACTTTGTGCGCTGGAGCAAACCGCCGGACACCATCTGGCAGGGCTACGGCGTGGATAGAGGCGACAGGGAGCAAAACTTTAGTCTGAGGCGCTGTCGTTCGGCTGTTTTCTGAGTGAATCTACACATGGAAATTGTGTATAAATGTGTAAATTAAGGGTCCAGTAATTTAATTCCCAAAGAGCTTCAATGGTTTCAGTTACTAATTGTG
The DNA here is from genome assembly GCF_900245975.1 of Drosophila guanche. Classification (NCBI taxonomy): domain Eukaryota; kingdom Metazoa; phylum Arthropoda; class Insecta; order Diptera; family Drosophilidae; genus Drosophila; species Drosophila guanche. The sequence continues at coordinate 421,498 of NW_022995748.1, forward strand.
AAGAAAAATATTAAAATTTTATTGATTAATTTAAAGTTGAAACTTTTTGGAGAGAGGCATCCAATTAAATCCCGAGCGTGGCATGTCAATCTCAACTGCATATGCAAATACTCCGAGTTTGAGGGGTACATTAATATTTTTATGGAAATTGCAAATGCATTTCCGCATGCAAAATGTGGCCGACGAGTTCGGGGAGTTCTTGAGAGCTTGAGAGAGTATTGTAACGAAAGACTCCTTAATAATTAGAGTAAGTGAACAGAGCCTTAAAGGGTTTCAGTGCTCCAAGAAAAATTGGAACAGGAATCGTAATATATAACTTATTTTCAAAGACAATTTACGGAGCCAAAGAGATGGCCATAGCTTTGTGTCAATATTTGTGAGAATTTAAATAAAATTATTGGAATTTGAGTGGTCTCCAGAGGTACAAAGAGAAGTATAAAAAGTATACGTAAATTCTCTGCAAAAGTTGAATATTACTTACGAAGACTCTTTGTAGGTTTGCTCAAGTATACAAATAATTATAGACTGTAAAGAAAGCCCCGACGAAACCCTTCAAGAGCACATGTCAAACTTCGATTTCCGCATACAAAATTAGTGCCCGGCCTGGACTGCCTGCACCACAAAGTTTAGCCACAATGTGGAGAGAGCCACACAATATGTATGTGGCTCCAAAAAGGAAGGAACAAGTAATGCCAGCAAGCAGGCAACAAAATGTAAACTACGTAAATTGCTGGGGCCCAATCCAATGCAGATAAAGTGAAGCAAAGAAAGGAAGGAAAACTTTGACTCCTTCATTTTTTCAATGGAATTTGCACGCGTCCGTGAAGTCAGAAGCCAGCACCAGCCAGCCGGCGGTAGACCATGTGGAGCGGTGGCCTATGGCCTGTGGCCTGAGGGGGGGTTGCTTCATTAGCTTCGGGCAAGCCAAAAGTCGGGCAATGTCGTTCGTTACTCCCCGGTACGGCCGCTGGATGGCGCTGCCATCGTAGTTCTACAACTAATTGCAAGAGACCCCGACGTAGGAGCATAAAAACAAATACAAAAAACCAACAAGTTCATGATAAAACTACAGCCACAACTACTGTCTGAAAGTATGACGAAAGGGGCGACGTGGAGAAGGCGTGCACCGTGCGCCACAATATACATAATAATAAAATAAAATTAAAACCGTCACGCCAGGCGTCAGAGGCAGAACCAGAGCCAGAGCCAGAGCCAGAGCCATAGGTAGAGCGGCTGAAAACAAAGCACCCGAAAACTGGAGCTGGAGCTGCCACTGAAACTGAAGTTGCAGCACACATGACCAGAGCTGAGACCCCATACAGATCCGTGGCCTGTATTACAGCGGGTCACCATAATGAACCATTAATATGGAAGTTCTTTACCTCCACCGCTCCTAGAATTATGCGATAAGCGCACAAACACAAACGCTTTTCTTTTATCGAAAATCGAACTACGAACTTTGTATATAATATTGCGCGCTCTCCATTGTGTTTTTGTTCCCTTCTACACCTGGTGCTCATTCATTAATAATAATGTCGGCATGGAGGCGCGCACATTACCATTTTGGCCAAATGTTGAATTAGATGGCAATGGGCGACTTTTTTCGGTTTTGTTGAGTACTTTTACGGGGCGAGTGAGTAAAACAAGTAAACGACGACACCTGTTTGAGGCCACAAAAAAGGATTTCCACATGGGATATGAAAAATAAATTCAAATAATATCTATATATTTCGTATCGTATTTGTGCCTATAATTAAGGGTGTACCAAATCGGAGAGCAGCTACAAAGTTGTGTAAATTCGCAAATATTAATTTGAATCTACTTAAACAATTCCTTTCCCAATAACTTCTTTATCTCTTAATGCTGTCGGCTTTTTGGACAAATTTCATTAGGCAGCGATTTTTGACTTTTAGCTTCATTTAATTGGCGGAAAGTAGCGTATCGGTTCCGGCCAACTGAAGTTTTTGGCACTCTGGAGTGTCAGACAGAAGACACTTGCTGGGCCAGGAGGCCAAAAGGAAGCTGACAAGTTGCTGACATCAGCCGCAGCCCATAAAAGGAGCAGCAGCAGGAGCAAGCAAGAGAAGCAGCTGAACAGCTGAACAGCAAAAAAGTCCCGCTAAGCATTCCAAATCGATTACGACTGTCTTTGAGAAGATCAAACAGAGAGCAGGCTATATATCCATTGCTCTCTCCCTCTTACTCGGTGTTTATTAATAAAACTCCAACTGTCCAAAGAGGAAACAGAGATGGAGAGAGAGACAGAGAGAGAGAGACAGAGAAGAGATGGGCAATCGTCGCGAAACAGAAACAGTTGGTGGTAGACAAAGTGTTGACAATGCCCAGGGCACTGAGAGCAGTCCGAGTCGTTGGAACCGACTGCGCAACGACCTTCGGGAACAGTTCGGGTACGGGTACGGGTACGGGTACGGGCAATCATCGTTAATGATGCCAATGTCCTTGTGCGCCTCAATTTGACAAATCAATTTGTGCGCTAACAGCATGCGCTCGACGGCCCTGTGTCCCACTGACTTGGACGAGGACACACCATCGAGCAGAGACAGAGACAGAGACAGAGACAGAGACAGAGACCCGGTCACAGTACGAGTAGTTGCGCTGACAGACCAAACCGAAATGTTTGCCAATACCCAGAATGGGGTGTCACTTGGAGATGCTTCCATGGTGATGGTTCCATCAACTTCATTCATTTGGCTCTCATTTTGCTGCCCCTAATCCTACTTATTCCCTATTATCCTTGACTTACAGACTTGGCACAGATCCCTCAGCTCTCTCTCTCTCTCTCTCTCTGTCTCAGAGCACCTCATTAGCAAGGATTATCGCTGCAGTTTGAGCACTACCTAAGCCCTCATCCTACCTGACTTTGACTTCGCCTTCACCTTCTACTGTCCGACTGAAAGCTAAGCCTTTTCTTGGCTTAACTCTTGCCAGGACCAGGACCTGTAAAGGGGTTTGTGTCCCGGCTGAGTGCTGCGCGCGAGAACGAAGAATGACAGCAAATAAAAGTTTATGATGTCTGTCATAAAAGTGGCCGAAGAACGAGTTGACCTGGTCCACAGTGGGCTATGGGCTATGGGCTAAGGGCTGTGCGCCGTTTACTGCATTCTTCCTGGCAGCAAAGGATTATTTCCGAAATATCCTAATCCCTCAAAGAGCAGCAGAGAGAGAGAGAGAGAGCGAGTGAGAGCGCTACAAATCCTTTCGCAACCTTAGAACCTCGCCTTGAACCTCGCCCTCCCAGGAATTGGATTTTTGATTCGCAAATCCAACTCGGGGTTAGTCCGCCTTGCTGTCGAGTAAATATTTTGAGGTTTTGCGCTGCTTATGTGCCAGGCACCGCCTGACGAACGCTGGCCAGGATTCCATTTGTTGGTCCATCATGTGGCAGCCACAGGTAGATGGACCCGACGTTCAGTCCAACAACAATTAATATAACAAAAATTAAATTAAATTTCATCTCGAGCTTCGTTGTAAATGACTGTTTTCCCTGCCTTTGATGTTCAACACATTGTCGGCTCATTAATCATCACCCAGAGAGAAGGCAGCAGTCGGAGTGGGAGCGAGTGGGCTACAACCTGCCCTGTCCCTGATCTCTGGACGGCGCAGAGTGGAGTTCCATTAGCTCCCCAGCAGCCCCAGCGGAGCTTTTCTCTTGCTTCGTAATTTTTGTATCGCTACCGAAAATTAATGCGTTTTATTTCAGATTTAATTCATTCTCAATCGCAGCTCGAAGCTTTCTACAGTAGCGCTCTCATGGCGCAGAGTTTTCCGCCGAGCCCGAGTCCGAGTCCGAGTGGGTAACGAATTAAAAATGTAATTGGTTTATTAACCTGAAAATATGGTAGTGCTATTAAATTGGTTACGACGATTCTCACACAAAGAGAAGATGCTCCAAATAGAACTTCGGCAAGAAAAGGAAACAAATGGTAGCTCGCTTCACTTCTGACTTTTGGTTTTGTCGCTGCTCAAACGTTTTCTTTTGTTTTCTCTCTAAAAATGTTCCTATTTAAGATTAGATCTAACTGCGTAAATATTCAGCCTAGAACCCAGATGGAAATCAAATGGATCTAAATGGATTTTGTGCAATTTTCTTTGCTAATCTGTGGCACTTTTGGTTACCTGGAAAAACCCCTGAGCAGCACGCTTAAGTCGATTGCAAAGTCAATATTTACTTTTGCTTGGCTGGCTGTCGGCTGTCGGCTGTTGGCTGTCTGGTTAGGGGAAAACAAACAACGATTATCCGATTTTTCTAGATTAAAATAATAGAGCCACGACCTAAGGATGTCTGAGCTGCTGCTGCTTTATCGTTCAAGGATCATTTGGGATCTTTTTTTTTACTCTTTTTTGGGGTAATGACTTCATTAAGTGCCATCACGCAGACACGTAGGATGGACAGAGGGAGAGAGTGAGTTCCCGGAGGAGGTGTGAATTTGAGGCAAGTCTGAAATAGGGCAATTACGAGGAATCGAAAGAGCAATTAACACCTTGGTTGGAGTTTGCCTCAATTCTGATAAGCCCAACGAAAAACTGCAATAGTTTCCATGGCCCGTTTTGGAGTTTCAACATTTGGCATTGGCACAGCTTGACAGCCCGAAAATGTCAGTTCCGAGAGATGTCGCTGTGCCCCGTGGAGTTTGTTGAAATCTCCAGCCAGGTCCGTGGAATCTACAGCGCTACTTAAAGGCTCTAATGTGGCACAGCAATGGGCCAGCAGGATTTCCATTTGCGATATCCCACAGCGAACAGAAGCGTGTCAAGGCTACTACTGAATGGGTAACCTCCAACAGTTTCGAGTGTAAAATCTTTTTGGCATAAATTAGAATAAATGTATTTATTTGTAAGGCACCTGCTACTTAGCTTAGAGATCTTAGCATACAACAAATATGGGCTCGTAATCGTAGAAACTTATTCGTAGAATAAACTATGATCAAGACTTGGTTGGCTATGGTTAAGATTGTGCTGCTACTCGGGGAAGTTCTGAAGATGTTTTCCATGTGGAAAATGTCTCTACTTCCCCCACGTTCCCTGTACATCTTTGGCGACATCAATCGACGGATCAGCTGACACCTGCAACCGATACAAAACTCCCTGGTCCACCCCTAGTACCACGAGTGATGGTAGAACGGCTGTGGTGGCATCGTCGGGTAGTTGACCTTCGAGGGTGAGGAAAAGGCGGCGGCATTGAAGTTTTGCGGCATGAAATGTGTCGAGGAGCTGGGCGGATAGTGTGGATGTCCCGCGCCAGCGTACTGCGGATGATGCGCATGCGGATGCGGATGCGGATGTGGAGCGTGTCCATGGCCGTGCGCATGGGGATGGCCGTGGGCATGATGGGCATGCCCGTGCGAGTGTCCCGTGGCCGTGGGATATGGCGCATACTGCGGCGTATGCTGATACGGATGGAACATCTGATGTGCGGCAGCCGACACCTCCAGGGCCTGGCTGGTGGAGCTGGTCGAATTCAGGGAGTCCTCCGGCGAGAGGGGAGCGTTCGGGCGCAGACTCTGCATCGAGCTCCAGCTGCTGTAGAGCTGAGGTTGAACCGCAGCTGCCGCGGCAGCGGCCACCAGATCGGCAGCCTCCACTTTGAGCGCTGCGGACAGCTCCTCACTGCCGCCGCTGGCATTGGCCAGCGACTGTGAGGACTCGCCTGAGGGACCACCGGCTCCACCCACCACGGCCGAGAGGCTGTTGGGTGTGGGCGGCAGCTGGCCAAAGCCGGAGGAGACGGACTCATTGGGACTCTCGTTACGTGGCATTGTCTGATGCGCCTCAGATTCAGTGCTGTAAACTCCCAGACCCAATTGTGTCTCATAGCTGGGCGTCACGCCAGAGACGATGATGTTGCCAGTGCCGGAACCCGAGCCGGAACCGGAGCCGGAGCCGGAGCCGGAGGTGGCGCTGGAGGGCATGATGTAGCTGGCCGTGCTGACGGCACTCGGATTGTAGTGGAACTGATGGTGATGCGGCGGCGTGCTGGAGAGTGTCAGGCTGGAGCCGGGCGACAGATTGCTGCCCACCGCCGTGGCCGTCGGTGCGGCGCTGCTGTAGAAGTCGTACTGCTGCTGGTAGGCGGCTGCAGCCTCCATGCTGGGCATCATGGCCAGGGGCGCCATGCTGGGCACGCTGGACACCACGCTGGATGCCATCGAAACGGAGGGCATGGCGGAGCCCACAGCGGACCCAGGCCCACCCGACACCGAGTTGTGCTGCTTGCGGAGTCGTGCCCGGCGATTGCTGAACCACACCTGGATGCGTGCCTCGGTGAGATTTGTGCGCTGTGCCAGCTCCTCGCGGGTGTAGATGTCCGGGTATTGGGTGCGCTCAAAGGCGCGCTCCAGCTCGTCCAGTTGGGCGGCGGAGAAGGTGGTGCGGCAGCGACGTTGCTTGCGCTTGAGAGCGATTCCCGGTTCGCTCTCGCAGTCCGAGAGATCATCGTCGGAGTGCTTGTTGTTGTTGTTGTTGTTGTTGTTGTTGTTGTGGTGCCCAGAGGACAGGTCGGAGCCGCACGAGCTGGACGGTGCCTTGTGGTGGTCAGCGGAGGACGGCGACAGTTCGCTGTCGAGCGGCGCATCACGGCCGCGCACCAGGCGCGATATGGCAGACACGGACGGGGCCGTGCTGCGGTCACAGATGCCCTCACGGATGAGCTTTTCGCGTATCTCCCAGGAGAACATGCCCGGATTGGAGCGTTTGTAGTCCTCAATGCGATTCTCGATCTCGGGCGTGGCAATTCTCGGCTTGGAGCCACCGATCACACCCGGACGAATGGAGCCCGTCTCCTGGTAGCGATTCAGTATCTTGGACACGCAGCCATGGGAGACGCGCAGCTGGCGTGAGATCACGCACGGACGGATGCCATCGGCAGCCATCTCGACGATCTTCAGGCGTATATTATTTGGCAGTGGACGTCCGTTGATGAATACTCCGCCCAATTGATTGACGCGTCCTTGGCCGCTGTTCATGTCTGCAAAAGAGGCACAGAGAGAGGAAAGGGAAGGGAAAGTTAGACAATTTTCCATGGACTCAAATAGTTTCCAATTTGCCAGGTAGGAGCCAGGCAGAAGCGCGTGTCAGGAGCCGGAGTCCCAGTGCCACTTGATTTACGACAGCTCTCGCGCACAATTGACTTCCCGGGAAGGGGAAGAGGCAGCGTCGGAGTCGTAGCGAAGGTCATTCCGTTGCAAACGACGCGCGACTCCTCTCCCGTCGAGAGCAGCTAATGGCCATTATAGAGAGTCCTTGGCAGTGAACAACTCAAGTTGGAAGTTGAAGGGAAGTCCGAGGCCATTGAGGGACTCTTAAGACTCTCAATCTTCGAAGAAGTAAGTAACTGTTTATGCTCTCTATCGCCAAAGCTCTAATGAAGAAGCTTTTCGCTGCCTCAAAGAACTCTCTCCAAAGCTTCGCAAAAACAGTTCGATCTTCGTTGAAGCTTCACTCTCTCTACGCTCTCCCCCACATCTTCGTGCTGTTCTGCAGACACTTACCTTGCATAGTGGAATATCCATTGAAGAAGGGTCTGTGCATTGCGGCGGCAAAGGCGGTTACAGTCATAGTTTCACGTGGCTCCAACCAAGCCCACAAATTGTTCGTGCCCGCAGCAAACCGGCGTACACTGCACCGATTGTGGTTGGCACTTTGTGGATTCGATTGACAAGCGATCAGAGAGCTTTAAGTGTTAATTAGCCGATTTGTTTTAGTACTTCGATGGGCGAAATGAAAACACGAAAACACGAAAAGACGAAAAGACGAAACGAAGACGAGGAGAGAATGTGGTGTGACTCGTTGCGCAGTCTGGGCCTAACTGACTTCACCAGACGAACGGCGGCCAAGATCGTTGCCTTTCTGTGAAGAAGGCGTCGAGCGACGGGCGACGGGCGACGGCGACGGCAGCGGGCAACGACAGCCAAGATGTCAGCCATCTGGCAGGTAAAGCAATACGCGGACCAATCGCCGCACGCCTAGCTCTCGCTTCTCCCTCGCACTCGCGCTCAGATCTCATTCACAGCCAGCAGGCCAGCCATCCATCTCGCTCTCTGTTTGGGGGCGTCTCAGCGAAAGCAACGGTAAAGACGGGCATGAGTAGAGGCACATTTGGAGGGGGAATGTAATGTTCCACGTTGGCATGTTCCAGCTGGTCCTTTCCGTTCGGGGTTCCTGCCAGTCCTTCATGAGGGGGGTTCCACTTTTACTTCCGGAAATCAAATTAGATATTCAATGGAACGCATAATGCAATCGAGTATGCATTAAACAGTTTACAAGCGTAATATATCCTTTATTGATACCTCATTAGCGCCCTCAATTTATATGCCAACGATTGCCCTCACCTGACCAGTTTCGCCGTGACTTCAAGAACTTCAATCGGAGGTGGACCGAAAGCGAACCAAGTCAAGGAAGCTGCAAAGAGACTTTGAGGATGGTATTACAGGGACACTTTCAAGGTTAATTATGGATAAATAAGGTGAGATTTAATATGTCAATTTTTAGAAAATATTCAGGAAGAGGATTATAGTTTCGATCTGATAAAATAATGCTCAGATATTCGATAAGAAAACATGACCATGAGGAGGTGGAAATAATATCCAGGTCTCTGCTCCAGAAATAAAAGCTCTTTAAAACTTCCAAAGCTTTCCAGTTGATAAAAGAAAGAACATCAAACTCCTCCAAATGATCCTCAGACAGGTTCCTTCTGCAAGCGAAGACTATTCCCATGACATAAGCTCAAACCCTTGGACATATCCCAACTATAACCATATCCTTGTCACGCTTTGCGCCCTCGTGGCTGCTGGCATCGATTCTGTTGGCTATTCTTCTGTGGGTGCTTCGTGTGGGTTTGATTAATTATGGAATTTCACGCAACAGAGAGCCCTCCGAAAAGGTTAAGTAAGAACCGCTGGAAAAGAAAGCGAACACAGAAACCCCTCGGAAACCATGGAACAATGGAGGAGCGCCAAGAGTTGGAGAGAATTAATGATGGGCTCCAGCTGAAACGCCAGCGAGGAAATTGGCCCACAGAGACGTGACGAATCCTGCGCATTGCATCAGGAGAGCCAGCCAGGATCAAGGACAACGGAGGCCGCAAGCTAACAAAGGTTGGGTTTCTACTGCTCGGTGCGGCTGCCCGTTGGGTTTTTGGTTAAGCAAACCCAACGGGAGGAGGAACCCAGTACGCAGATCGAATGTGCAACACATTTACGCCTGGCAGGAGACCCAGAATGACCTTCGGCACGGACTGACCTTGACCAAACAGCATCGCCAAGTACGGACTTTTGGGGGAAGCCTCTACGAATATCAAGCGAGCCATCAAAAGGGTCTGCGCGGCGCCGCCACTGTCAATCGATCGGATGGCAACGATCCTCGTTGATTTCTCGATTTGGCCAGACAATGAGCACTGAAAAGGCCGCTCATATAACGCTAATTTTGCGCTATCAACGCGCAAAATGTCCAGCATCAGCGTAAGGATCGGGCCTGGGCAGAGCCAGGGACCAGGCCCAGAGAGCGAGGTACGAGCATGCAGAAAACAGTAGGAGGCAGCGACTGCCATAAACTCGGCGATCGCATTTCCACGAAGCGGACGACAAGCGGGAAAAATGAAGACACATCCAAAGTGGGATGAATAAAGATGCTAAGAGACTTTTTATGATGCCACCCAGGGTGCTATGAATGAAAATCATCCTCGTGATCCTCGTTGTCACAATGCTGCGAGTACTCTGGCAGCCCATAGCCCTACCTGCCAGAGTATCCTTGAGCCATGTTCTTTGAGAGGGGATCCCATTGTCGAGGGGGGTCTCTAACTCCTCCCTATTCGTTATCAACTTTAATATTTCCACCTGCAAGAACTGTTAATAATTGTTTGGCTTCGCCTGCAACTAAAGTTGGCAAAAACAAATTCCTTTTCTTGTCCAACTTTCGCACCTTTTAGATCTGCTTTAATGGGTAGATTACTCATTCAGATATCTGTTCCCTTTTGACTTCCCTTTTGTGGTATACTAACTTTTCCCCAAAACTTTTTGCCACTAAGTACCGCCCAAGTCATCCTCACTCCTTATTCAATTTACCCAACTTTATTTTCCTCTTTTTAGTCTCTCAATTTCCGTTGCTGTTTCTGTTTCTGTTTGGCCAATCGATTCGCTTTGGGCCAACGTAATGTGGTCTGTTGTCACACATTGGAACGGCCTTGATTGTTTCCACGTTTCCACGTTTCCCTGCTTCTAATGTCTTTATCAGGGGCTCTCTTGCCGTTGTTTTGCTGCCTCCTTCCTGCCTGTTGCTGTGCAACGAATTTCCATGCGGCCCACAGAAGGCAAAGCCAACTCAACGGGTGTCTGGGATGCTTAGATAATGAACCATTTAGAGCTGATGATTTCTAGAAATTATGAACATTTTACTAGAACAACTTAATGCACCATGCCATGGCCTTTGGTTACTTTCATTTGAGATCTGTGAAAGTTCTTTCTCAGGCTGATCCCCAAGTCCTCTTTAATCCACTGGAGTTATCAATTATTTTGATGGCAGATTATATTTACTCTGTACTATTCCTGTCGTAAAATCTGAATATAATCAAGCCTAAACTTTGGCCATCACACACACAACTATTGCAAAAAGAAAGCATAGAAAATCTGCTCATATTTGTGTGCCAACCTTGACTTAAATATTAAGCCTCCACGCTGATCCTCAAGCTGTCTGCTGATCCTCAAATATTTCCGTTGGCTTAGAGCAGCCCAAACTGCGGCAGGCGGCGATTGACTTTTCGGGTAATCCATGCTAAGTTTTAGTAAATATGCAAAGAGGCTGCTCCTTGAACACATCCCTTGCCCAGCCCAGCAAGCAGCAGCCGCAGCAGCAGCAGCAGATTGTACATCCTTTTGGTTCCAGGGAGCGATTGTAAAATGAAATCCTTGCTAAAGCATGCAAACAAATAGCAGCAAAGTGCGAGATTAGAGGGAAAGTCGCAGCAGCTTAGGTGTCGTGGAGGAGAGAGCAGATCGCCAGTTGACTTTTTCAAATATTTTGGAAAAGTTCTCAAGTGTTGATCTGTAGCTGGGCATGATTATGGCGGATAATCGCATTACAGTCCAACGTTTTATTGATCAACATTTGTAAACGATTTGCCATGGATGGGACGAGTTAAACCGGGGCATCGCCACACCAGGTAGTCCCAAGCAGACAGCCAGCCCAACAAAAAGAAAAAATGCTGCGGCTTAACGCAGCCAACGCCCATCGATAGAGAGGCATTGGCCGGCCTTTCCCCGATCTCCAGGCGGCGATCAGCAGCAAGGCGAATGCGATTAACCCTTTGCACTTGGTGGCAGTCCGGCATGGACTCTTCCATGTCCACGTCCACGTCCACGTCCATCTCCATGACAGTTTAGCCGAGCTAATTGCAGGCATTAGTTGTTTGTGGGTCACGAGTTTTGTAGCTGGTCTTTGGGCATTCCCGGGAATGGCATTGTCTACAAATTAGCATATTTCATATGTCGCTTTTGGCATCTTTCGATTGAAAGGAACTCCTCGTAGGACTGCCCACAAACCAATGCTCGGTTGGCCGCAGATTCGTCATGGCTCAGACGACGCATTGTCTGGCCAGGGGAAATATTTGCAGACTGTTGAGGGTGAGGTTGAGGGTGATTCCCGAAGGCTTAAAGGGGGAGCCACTGCCACATACACCCACTTTTCCACTCTTGAGAAACTCATTAGCCTGGGGGCACACACAAATCCCATCCAATCCAATCCAATCCAATCGAGTGCTAAACGTTGTCGGCACACATCTGAGACAGCATCGGAGGCCCACAAATTGTTCATTAAACAGAAGGCGCAAAAGGTAGGCGCAACACATCGTTGTCCAACAGAAGATCAGCATCAGGTCGAGATCAAACATCTGGAGGCACTGAACTGTTGGGCTTTGTGCTCTCTGTGCTCTGGGCTCTGAAGAAAGTGATGAGGCGCGGCGATCAAGCCAAGACGTCAACAAGATTAATTTGTTTTCCTGTCGGCCGTCAAGGGGCTGCCACCAGCCATCGATCAGGCAGCAACCTGTTGTCCCGAACTCACGATCGGTCGCTCTCCCTCTCCCTCTCTCTCTCGGATTTGTAATTGCTCTGTTTTGTAGCATCATCGATCGTGCTTGGATACATCATTAGCTAGCCACCGAAGATCACTTCCACAGAGCACACACACAGCACACAGAAAAGTAGGTGGCACTTTTCTCACATCTCTGAGGTCTTCGATTATTAAGTTTGGTTGGATCTGCGGCGGCGTTTGTCCATTAGCCACGCTTCGCATCGGATGTATGCGAATTTAAATAATATTATTCAATTGTTTCATTAATCAAAGGCCCTGCAGCCTTGCAGTGGAAATGGAAAATTATTTGAACAATAAATGATTGGTGTGTTGAGGTGAAGGAAAAAGCTGCTAAGAAAATAAGAGATTGGGGATAAGATTGTTGAATTTGTTATATTTCTGTGTGTTTTTCATATCTCCGCTAGAGCTCGAAGATTGCTTATGGATTTGTTGAAGTTTCGAATATAATTGAAACAATTTGTGGAATATTTGTGTGCCAAAGATGAGTGCCTGATGGAGGTATAGAATGTGTTGCAGTCTACAATATTATAAATAAAGTTTATTTTCTGCCATAAATGTGACATTAAAATGAGGTAGATAAGAGCTAGCGTAAATCTAACACCTGAACAAATTCCCTAGACACTTTTAAAATTGATTAATTTGCGCTTGCAACAACCCGAACCATTTGTACGCTGCACAAATCGGAAGGATCTCCGCTGCTCTCAAAGTAAATTCAAGGGAAATGCAAACCCCAAGCATAACGATAATAAATATGGTCTACTCCCTCGCCCACAGACCCAACAAATTCAACTTTGTAGAAACCAAACAACTGTCCAAAAATTGAACAGGCCAAATTGATCAAGCAAGAAACTCGCATACAAAAATATGTGCAGGCCGGAATAAAAAAGGCAGCCATGGCGAATCGCATGGGGCTGCAACCGAAACGCACACTTAATTTCCGCTTAATCAAACAGAACAGAAGAGAAAACCAGGGGCCATGCCAGCAGCCCACATCATCTGGAGCAGGCGACCCAATCTGGCGGCTCATTTGCATGTTGGGGGGGGGGAGCGAGCATTCAGCGCTTTGATGGAGAGCGATTGGTGTCAGAGCATGAAGAGCTCTCGGGGTCTGCCTCATTGAAGAAGTTCTTGTTTTGGGGGGTTGGAGTAGACTTTCATTTCAAAGGAAAACTGGGCGTTTTCCAGGAAACATTGCCAGAGCGCTGTAATCGCAATTTGTATGGCACAGAAATATCAAGAGATAGCGATGATCCTGCTTCTGGGTGCGAGACCCAGACACACGCCACCTGAATGGTGGTGCATATAAAACCGCAATCATTGCCATTACTGAACAATCGCGAAAGACCATAATGGCTCATAAAATTGCGCCTCTGCCACCTTCCTTCGCTGGAAGGATGCGATACGAGGCGATGCGGGGAAAAGTCGAAAAAAGGAAATTAAAATAGAAATGCTGCGATCAGTGAGCGTGAAATCGCAATCCCAATAAATGGAAAGGTTGTACAGAAAGTTACCAAAAAAGGAGGAAGTGGAATGTGCACTTTATGACGGTTCTGGTGTTGGGTTCCGTTTCAATACGCTTCCTTCCCGCGAAGCATAGCGTGTGCTGAGACTCAGGTAAACTCTGCCAGAACTCCAAGCCAAGCAAGCGATTATATACAAATAAATCTTTTATTCTTGGTGCACTAAAAATGATGTCAAAACAGAGCGAAAACCCATCGGGCGGCTGCGGCCCAATTCTGTTTTGTTCTACATCGAAAGGGTTTTTTGTTTTTGACTTTTTGACGGTTGTCTTGACTTTTTGAACCGTTTAAGTTCCGGGAATAGCGGAATTTGCAGTTGGTCTGAATTTCCGTTTGAAAATGGTTAGAAAAATGAGTGTTCATTTTTTGTTGCATAAAAATGTAAATTCCCCTTTGCAGTTTCATGCTTTTTTCTCCCCTGTTTGAAGCCACAAATAAAACATAATAAATTATGCATTATTTCAGGTGAAGCTCCGCCCATGCTGTGCACATTCACGGAACCCCTACCCCTCCAGCCCAGTCGAAAACTCCGCCCCAAATGGCTGAGAGAAGTACCAAAATTTGACCACAATACTTCGCTGCGTGGGCGTACCGAATTGTGAATTCGTTTTGCTCTTTTGGGTAAACTGTGCGGTTAAAGTAGAAAAACAGCCAACCAAACCAATTGACCATGTGAGCTGAATCGAAAAACTAGCCAGGACAGATGACCTTCGCGCAGAAGAGGACTCGTACTCGGACTCCCTACCATGTGTCCTGGCTGTGGGTGTAGCGTTCTGGTTTTAGAATTGGTCGCACCTTGCCGTAACCTTGATGGATTTGTTGACTTGGTGATTGCCCCTCACCGGGTACGCTGTACGCTGTACGAGGATGTGCGGTTTGGGTTTCTGGTCGCAGTTTTGGTCGCCGATCTTCATGGGCGCACAGCAAGGTGCACGCAGGGCCCAGGCATGTTTGTGTTTCGCAGAACAACCGTAAATATTTTGGGTGATTATTTTAGATAATCTTCGACTAATGTCCTTGGATTGTTTCATCTTCTTGCCGAGTTTTGCACAAACTACGTACAGACACAGACACTCTTAAAGTGCAAAGATTTAGCGTTGCAAATGGAAAAGCTCTAGGGGATGTTCTAGCGAAAGGTTAAGACATTATCAAACTTTGGGATAATCTGCTCGATAATAATTACTAGATTATAGATCGACAAAGTTTATAGATCGGTATGTATAGAAAACATATGAAAAGGATATACACATTATTCTCTCAATCTCAATCAATTCTCTATTCTCAATATTCTGGAAAATTGATTGATGACTTTGATAAAATTAGAGTTGTAGTGTTGAGAGTTCTAACTAGCTGGTAATATTAGATAGAGCATCAAAATCGAGGAATCTGATTTAAGACTACGGTATTTTTACGCCATATTTTGAAGATGCAATGGTATATTTTGGTATTTTTCTGAGGGTCAGGTGGTATATAGTCTCAACAAATCGGTCACACTTCGTCAGTCAATTATTTTATACCTCCCACTCCCCCTCAGAATTAATTAGAAATAAAAGAAAAAATTACACAATGTCTGAGGAAAAGCAAAACGGAGATGAATTAAACGACCTGCTGGACAGTGAGTGGCTGGCCCCTTTGCAGCCGCAATGAGTTTTGACCAAATTATATAACGCTCAATACCAAAATGAAATCTTGATATTTTCTATCGGCAGGTGCTCTGCAGGATTTCGACAAAAGTGGCAACAAGAAGGAGAAGCCCAAGGCTACCGATGCGGCAGGCACCGAGGTTGCCGAGGGTTCCGAAGACCCTGATGCATTTTTCATGTGAGTCACGGGAGTCAACAACAATTTGTGTGCGCGATGTCAGCCGATATTGAACTTTGTATTCTTGAATTGCAGCGAGCAGGCCAAGGTGTTGGCCGACCGCATGAACACCTTGTTCGGTGGTCCGGATACGCCCAGTGGGGATATACCACCGATGCCACAGGACCCAGACCAGATCATGTCTGGCTTCAAGAAAATGGCCGAGGCGGCCGCATTGACACTGAGTGGCGAGAACTCGGCCACCGATGAAGATGTCTCCAAGTATTCAGACAGCATTTCGCAAGCCCTGAAGGGTCTGCAGGAGGGCGGGGATAATCTGGCAGCACCTGCATCAGAGAATGATATTGCCAGCATGTTTGGTTCCCTGAACCTGGATGGTGTAAGCTGCCGTTGGATCGCTACTGAATCACTTGTAATCAATTATAATTGGCGTCTATAGAGTGGCGCACCTGATGGCAACATGTTCCTGCCCTTCATGGAAGGCATGATGCAGAGCCTGCTTTCGGCTGAGATTCTGCTGCCCAGCATTAAGGAGCTGCTCGAGAAGTATCCCAAGTACCTCGAAGAGAACGATGACAAGCTGTCGGCTGAGGACAAGGAGAGGTTTGCTAGGCATTCATTTAATTGTAGCAAATAAATCTAATTCGCTTTCCATTCCATAGATACCAAAAGCAAATGGAACTCTACAAGGTCATCGAGGGCCATTTGCAATCGGAAAAGCCCGAGGATTCGGCCGCTGTCAAGCGCGAAAAGTTCCGCGTGGTGCTGGACGATATGCGTAAACTTCAAGACTATGGACAGCCACCAGCTGAGATACTGGCCGAGACGGGCGGTGATCTGCCGTTTACCGATCCCACAGCTGCCATGGGCGGTGGCGCCAATCCCCAGTGTCCCACCATGTAGGTGGTGCCGTGAGGTGGTCTTTCTTTTTTGGAACACTTTCCCCCTTAGTGTGCCAATTCGGTTAACTGTTGAGTGTTGCACATTTGTAGGCTAAGAACTTTGTATTTTTATTATTTTCTGTATTTCTTCTGGACAACAACAACAACAATTTGTCAATTTGGTGGCTATCTCGCCCTTGAGCTGAGAAATTTTCGTTTTTTTTTTTTTTTTTCTCTACGCTAAATACAAAGAATCGAAATACACTTAGAGGAAGAAACGACGACGCGACTCCATGGCGTGCCGCTTGTTGCTGATTATCCAGGCATAGTCCCCAGTCTTGCTGTCGAATGTTCCCTCCTGCAGTGAGCGCAGCTTCAGCGTGAATCTGGGCCCCAATTCGCGTAGCTTAACCCGCTTTCCCTCCTTGGAGAACTCGTAGCGATGGTGCCGGAAGAATATGTAATCGCGTTGATTGTGAAACGTTGCCGCCCGTCGGCCCTTGAACTCGGGATCGTGGTGGAAGAGTGCGCCGAGCATGCGGCCGACGGTGAGGCCCAGGCGCGTTGTGAAGTTGGTCAGAATCACCTCGGGCCTGTGCTTGGTTATCTCCTTGTGACTCCTCTTAATGTCCGATGTCAGCTTGACGTTCGACAGCTTAAAGTGCGCCGTGGGGCCGTTGGGCAAGTGAATGACCAACAAGCCATTGGGCTTCCTTCTGTCCTCATTGATGATGACCACATCTGTGAATTCCTCTCGTTCGGCGCTTTTGCAGATCTTCTTCACTGAAGCCTTGTTCCTGATCTTGACCAGGGCATTGGGGAATATGCGAGACAGTTCCAGGCCAAACTTGCGCGTCTTGGTCACTGGATTGTCGGCGAACGTGATGAGAACTTTCGGTTCGTAGACTCGCTCAAAGTACGTGCTGAAGTCATCGATTTCCAACTCTTTTTGCAGCTCCTCGTTGTCCGAGTCGTTTAGGTTCGCGACCTCTGTCTGATCCTTCTCACGTAGACTTTCGATTGTGTGACCCGGATTGGCCGGCACACCAGCCTTGCGACGGGCGCGTCTCTCCTGCATCTTCTTCTTGTGTTTCTCCTTCTTCATTTTGCGATAGAGAGCCAAGCGCTGTTCCTTGTTTCGCATCAAGCTGAGTGGATTGAAGACAGGAATCCGCGCTTTCTTATCATCTTCATCGTCATCTTCCTCATCATCCTCGTCGTCATCGTCGTCATCCTCATCTTCATCTTTGATGGCAACGTCCTCGTCGTCGCCAGCATCTTCATCTTCCTCCTTTGGCTTTTGTTTGCGCTTGCTGGTGCTCGGTTCTTCGTCGGAGCTGTCTACCTCTTCGTTTAGTTCTGCGTCCAGGGTCTCCTCCTCAGCAAAGCTCGAATCACTGTCCGAGTCCTCGTCTACTGGAGGTGGCACTGGCATTTTTCTCTTTATTTTAATCATTTTAAAATGTTCAACTAAAATAAAATGCAAGCGGCACGTGTTGATGTTGTTCTTCTTCTTGAAAAAAACCATTCACAAACTGCGGCTGAGACCAGTGTTGTAAAGGGCTCCGACCACAACGTGCCGAATATAAACAACATCAAAATATTTAAATATAATGGGATTCCGTGTTTTGGAACTGTTCAGCGGCATTGGGGGCATGCATTATGCCTTTAACTGTGAGTAGAGACGACGCAAGCATCAAAACCATATTGACACTCTCAGTGCAGATGCTGGGTTGGAGGGAACAATTGTGGCCGCCATGGATGTCAACACAGTGGCCAATGCGGTGTATTCGTCCAACTTCCCAGGCACAGATGTGAAGACAAGGAATATTCAAAGTCTCAGCGAGAAGGAGGTCAGAAAGTTGGGGGCCAACATGCTGCTCATGTCCCCGCCCTGTCAGCCGCACACCCGCCAGGGCCTGCAAAGAGACACGGAGGACAAGCGCTCGGATGCACTCACCCATTTGTGCACCCTCATTCCGCAATGCGAAACCCTACAGTATGTGCTGATGGAAAATGTCAAGGGATTCGAATGCTCTCAGGCCAGAAATCACTTCGTTGAAGCGTTGGAGACGGCTGGATTCTTTTGGCGGGAGTTTATACTGACGCCCACACAATTTAATGTGCCAAACACTCGCCATCGCTACTACTGCATTGCTCGCAAGACCGCAGACTTTGCCTTTGCTGGAGGCAAGATCTGGGAGGAAATGCCCGACAGAAAAGCAGCCGCCGATCAGCCTGTAACAGTCAAAATCTCCGACATCATTCAGGACAACGTGCCCTGTGACTTTAGTGTGCCTGACGATGTTCTAGCCAAGCGTGTGATGGTCATGGACATAATACATCCCACACAGAATAGATCCATGTGCTTCACCAAAGGATATACGCACTACACCGAGGGCACGGGCTCGGTCTTTACACCGCTCCCTGCGGAGCAGTCCCATCGTATATTTGAATTAGTGAAAGAAATTGACAATAACAATCCGGTTACCAGCAGTCCTGAGGATGTGCGGCTGCAGCGTTCGGAGCTCCTACGACAATTATACCTGCGCTACTTCACGCCTCGGGAAGTGGCACGCCTGATGAGTTTTCCCGAAGACTTTGGCAATGCACCTGAAACGACAAATCGACAAATGTACCGGCTGCTCGGCAACAGCATTAATGTTAAAGTTGTTGGTGAATTGATTAAACTGTTGACCGCAACAGAACAGTAGAACAAAAAAAGAATATTTTCTAATAGTTGTCGCATGGGTCGAAAACTCTATGCCAAAGATTGAGATATTTAAATGAATCAAAGGAAAATGGGCATACAAATTTACAAAAAGATTTGTTCAAATTATGTTGATGTTTATTTCCTCAGTATATATATATGGTATATTTTTAACATGATAAGGTATACTTTGGTATATTTTTGATGGTCGTGCAGTACATTTTATCGATAAGTCCGCGGTCACACTGCTTACACCGCCGTTCCACAAAAAAAAACCGCGCATGTCGAGAAAAGAAACTTGCAAAAACAAAAAGAAGACAAAAAGTGCGGCTCACAAAAGGAACACCAGGAACAACCAAATACACAATCGGACGGCGGGCGGCGCTTGCAGCAAACTTCTCTGTACACTCCGGTAGTGGCGTGGCGCAATAATATTCTCGTAATTAATATAGAACGCAGTAAACAAACGCAAACTACTGCAACGGGCAACGGGCAGGGAAAACAGAATTGCATTTGATTGATTTTTGCACATACGCAAAAGAAGAATAAAATTTTCGGTTTTTTGTTTGTTCACGACTGTACACATGTGTGTGTATGTGTGAGAGTGCAACATTGATAAGACGCTGGAACGAAGGAGAGAAGTGCATTAAGCTTTTGGTAAGTAACGGGAGTTATATTTTCTGTAATTTCTGCTATTTTGCCTTTCATTTTCTCTACTCTCCATCGCTTTGTTTGGCGCCCGCGTTGCACCCTTCTCTTGATGTAACGGCATGCAGCATTTGTCAACAATTTGCCAATTAAAAGCGTTTGACCTCCTCCACTCTCACCACTGTCGCCCCCTCACTGACAAACAGAAATTTGCTGTTATTCGATATGTCTCCTTCTCTCGCTGCCAATCTAGACCCAAGGTATACCAAACAGAAGGTTTGGGCCGTTCTGCTCTTTGTGTAAACATAGTTTGATTTTTATAAATTTGAGTTAATTCTGGCAAACAGATTTTGGGGCCTTACCTTCCTACTTAATATGTCCATGCCTTGCTAGTGCCAATTAGATACTCAATGTCTGAGTGTGTGTGTGTTGTGGGTGCTGCTGTCAATGTATTTGTGCTTGTCCTATCCATTGCACTCTTCGTTTTCTGACATTGACAAGATTTCGAAAAGCTACATGCAAAATGGATGAAGAGCGAAAGGGATGGACTTTGGCCCGTGGATGCTGTCTCCATCGTTTCAATGTCAGCTTTTCATTGAACTTGACTCTTTTTTGTTTTTGTGGCTTGTGTCCGACCCAGGGACACAGTCATGGTCATGCTGACAGTTCCAAGGAAACTGTTTTCCTGCTATGTCTGTTAGGACTCATCAGTCTAAGGCAAATAAACAAATGCTGAAAGATAAGAACAATGCAATGTGAAGCCTTAGCCTCATTCAAAGCTTTCTTATCGCTAGAAGGTTATTTTTAAGATTAAATTCAACTATTTTGTAAGTAGTGCTTATGAGGGTATTTAGAGTTCGCATAACCTGTGGCTTACACAATTTACAAGTTATGAATGTAAGAGATATGACCATAACTTGTTTGTACATACATTATATTCCCTTCAAAGTGTTGCACATTTATATTATTTGCAAGCGTTAAATAATGAGACACGTATTTTTCAGTCATATCGGTTTTTACTTTTGCAAAAACAATTCAACGAAACAATTCCAAATGATAACAAGAGGCTAGAATTACTGTGAAAAATGGGACTAAAATGTGATTTATTGACCAAAAAAATAGTAAACAAATAAATGATGTTGGGAATACAGAGAATTCAAACTGGAAAAAGCTAGACTGACTGGCAAAGTTCTTAGTAAGAAGGAACTCCAAAGATTAGCTTCGCTGAAAAATTTCAATTGTATATCGATTTATGCTAACTCGCTGCATATTTGGATTTTATTGTCTGCAACTAGCACTAGCAGAAAATAGCAGTAAATAGTGGGAAGCGAAGGAATTCCAGCAAAAGCGGAATAAATCCCAAGCCAATGAATGAATGGAAGCTCCAGCAAACGGCGAATGCTCAAATTTTATTTACTGCTGACATTTTCACGCCCCCACACACACACACAAAACACATACACCCAGACTAGGCTGAGAAGTCGAAAGAGCGCAGAGGGCTATGCCTTATTGTTTGCCATTCATGAATGAAGGCCAGAAGCACGTATGAGAGGAGCACCCAAGAGAAAGGCAGGCTGTAAACCTCGCAGCTAGATAATACGTCCCTGCCTAGTCTATCGTTCTTCCTTTCCCGCTGACTAAACACAATGGGACACAGCACTTTGCATCCTCTTTCTTTCCTTTCTTCCTTTCTCTATTCCTTCATCTATGCCTTGGACATGTTGTGCATTTAAATCGCGCTTGATCAGTGGAGCTTACTATATCCTTGTCTATATGCAGTACTCATGTGTGTTTGTGCTTTTATGGCATAGTAGGCATTTTATTTTTACGGCTGACTTAATTTATAGATTTAACCCATGTACGATACATAAATTGATTATGCATAGCCATGAAAGTCAGCCCCGGGCTCATGAATTCCCTTGTGTGTTGTGCTACTCTCTCTATAAATAGCCGAGCAAAGGGTCACCAACAATTATAGAGAGCGAGAGAGTGAGTTCAGGTCATGGTATCGCTGGAATTTATGCATTTTACATGAGCCTGGGGAGTGGGTGTTTTTGTGTGTGGCATGCGATAAACAATTTGAGTCAGCATAAACAATATGGCAGGTGACGATACGAGTACGAGTGCTTCTGTCTGTCTGTGCCCTGCCCGTAGTCTCCTGTCTGGCTCAGACCATTGACGTCAGCATTGTTAATCTCTTAGAAGAGGTGTGAAAAATATCGAGCAAAGGTTAAGCCAATCCTTGGAGGAAAGGAATACTAATAATCCTTGTAGACACTCTAATTAAATGGAACCATTTCTACACCATTTAATATATGTATGCATTAAATGCCATAGCATACTTTCAAGTGGTTAGTGAGTGTCGAGCGAAATTTAATCACATGCTTGGAACCGCCAGCGAAATGCTTATCGTGTGTCAGTAATATACGCCATATCCAAAGTACTTAACGTTGACACCCGACCAGAGCGAAATTGACAGTTTCAAATACACACAAACACAAGCCAGAGAGAGTGAGGAAAAAACCCGTTGCGGGACGTAGGTTACGCAGCCACAATCGAACCACTAACGTCATCAACTGAAGCGCTAAAATGACGCTCCATGTCAAAGTCCACTTCTTGCTCATTGGAATTTTGTTGTTGTTTTTTTTGTTGCTTGTTGAAAGCAATTTTGTAAATGGCTTCCGTTTGAACAAGACACGCGCCAGCACTGGAAGAGGGTAAGGTGAGGAGGATTCTGAAGCACTGGGACGAAGGCTTTGCATCCTAATACCCCTTGGGGTACGGGAATGCTGTATGCACAGTTGGAAGTTCGAGTTTGTTCCCAGCAAAAGCAAAATTTTGTTATGGAAGCTAATGAAGTAGAGAGTGCGTAGAGGGTATCTGCAAGTCTTTGTCTCCCTTTTCGCTCCATCCTTATAATCCTCTCCTTCGCCAGCACATATATTCCCATTTCCTAGACGCGTTCTACGTGCCTGCTAATGCTTGAGAGAGTCTTAATAAATACATACATACATATGTACATAAGAAACGTACATTGGCAAACGAGCGCGAATGCAAAAGGAGTAGGAGTGTGCATGTGTGTGTGGATTTACTGTTGGATTTTTTTCGTTTACTTTCTTCCTCCGTTATTCCACCGTTCTGGCGCCACTCACTTCAAAAAGATAAGCTCTGAGAAAACAGAGACATATCAAGGTCAAAGGAGAAAGAAAAGAAAGGGGGGAGGACCCATCTATTGTTAGTTTCTTTACCCTGGCGGCTGTAATGGGGTTAAGGCACCAATCAGTCACAGTCCGTTAGTCAGTTTAGTTTATCTGGAATTCCAACGAAAAGTCAATGAACCAGGGAATCCGCACCGCAGACTCATTCAGACACGACACTGCATCGCATCACAGCCGAACACACACACTCACTGGCGGGAGAGGGTGAATGACAAAGCAATCCGATTTGGTTAGCGGTGGGCCCCAGCCAGGAAATAAAGGAAACCTGCCTGGCCTTGATTACCACTGAATGCATATTTAAAAGCTCTCCAAAGAGGGGCAAACAGAATGCAATCCATGCTTGATTCAATTTGCATGCATCCGAGAGTCCGAGTGACGGCGGCCTGGCAGGCGCAATTGTTTATAAATAAATTAACAGAGAGCTGCAACAAGCGATGGCTGACCCTCACTCACTCGGACAACACGACGAAAACGAAGAGGAGCGCAAGTAGAACAATGCCAGGAAGGGGCAGAGCTACACCTCCCTCCTCTCAACAAGTGCATAAGGAGGGAGAAATTAAATGGAAGGGAAGGGTAGTCGAAACTATTGATACACTTTAAGAGAAATTGTTCTTATGAAAGTTACATGTGCGAAGATGCAAGCCAGAATCATCATACCCTCAGCAAAGGGTATTCAAGAGATGAAGGTGCGTCAGGGTGAGTGTGAGAAGTTTGTTGGTGTGGGGATGACCAGCTCGTGGCAGCAGCTGGCGTGAGAGCCAAGCGAGCAGGAGAGTGTGTGGGAGCAGAGGCACAACGCAATAGCCAGCAGAACAAAGAACTGTTGCTGTGGGGAGGGGGGGGCCATTAGTCAGCATCCCACGGACCCGCTTGACAAATATTTCCGCATTTCTGCAGCAGCACTCCAGAACCAGCAGCAGAAGCAGAGTTGATTAATGAGGAAAGTTCCTCACTGTTGAATATTTCACGCAATCGCGGAGAATGCAATTAAAAAGTCACTCAGCAGTGTCGAAAATCAATAAAACGCATAAGAAACGAGAGTTGTTAAGATTTTAGTAGCGCAAAAACTGGAAAAGTTTTACATTCAGTTTTGTTTTCTTGTCTTGCCTTTTTCCAAATGATATACCGTATACCCGTATATGCCTTTTTCCCTTTTTTACTTTCGTGTTTATATGTGGAAATTTGCATGCAGCCAACGAGGGGGGAAAATTTGCATGCCATGGAGAACAACAATAAACACGTCTCGAATCGTTTGAACACGAACGGACATGAACACAAACAGTGCGGGGATGGGGACTCGGAGAAAACTCTCGGATATGGCTGTATACTCGCAATTATGGATTGTGTGCATTAACCGAATAAATTCAGCTCTTTTATTTTGTTGCATTAATTGTTTACCTCTGTGAAATTTCCCACGCTTCTCACTGGCAATAAGGCAATGCTGTGAAGCAAATTAAAATGGGTAAAAATAGTGGAAATTCGATTAAAATAATAAATTAAGAATTAAGATAAGACAAATAAGAACATGTTACAACTTGTACCTGAAAATACCGTTTATTTGTATTGTGTTGTACTACGACCAAACGTATTTAGTTGAAGCCAAACGAGCTTCTGCGAATGAAAGTAACAAAAAGGAAATGCTTAACCACCCAACGTCGTAACTGTATCGAACATAACACTAAATTGAGACAGTTTCCCTCTTTAATTGTCAATTTTTTTCTTCTTCCCCGAGGCACCAACCAGGGAGCTGTTTAACGATAAAAACGTGCCAGCCAAATGGTGGTAGGGCTCCACCAATAGACTGTAAATATTTCACACTTAACGCGTGGCAAGATAAAGCATCGACTTGAAATGGAAGACCATTCCGAGTATGGATGGTGCAATGGAAAATTCAATTAAAAACTCATTTAACCCACGCTCCCACAGGCAATAAAAACTGCCGCTGCCCGCCACCTGACTTCACGACACTGGGCAGAGAGAGAGCGAGAGGGAGCCAGCAGCTAAATACATACATACATATGTACATATGTATGTATATATATATAGATATCTATATTTGGATCTGCAAATAACATCGATTCAACGCTGGCGAACCCAAGCCAAAGGCTATTATTAAACACGTATCTGAGTATCTGTGCTGTGTCCGGGATAGGTCAGTGCGGGAATGGAATTGTGGGGACTATATTGATTTTACTGGCGCCAGATAAGATATGTATGTATGGATATATCTCGTATTTGGTGTGTGTTTGTACTGTAATTTGCAACCCTCGCAGTCAATTTGTCGCCCAATCTATATAAATACTCGTATTTCAAGGGCCCGTCAACAGCTCCGCCTACCCTGTGGGTGGATGGAGAAATATGTCAACCATTCTTGACATTTATTTCGTTCAATTGGAGAGCCAAGCAGACAACTTTTCTCTCTCTCTCTCTCTCCCGGTCTCTCTTGTTGTCTGATTTTCTGCTGTAACTTGTTTTGGTCTGGCTTTCGCCTTTCGTCTGGCGGCGCCTTTGTTTCGGATCGCTGCAGTCCAGTTTTTCCCCAGTGCTGAAAGCAAAAGTGCAAAAAAGTTTGTCTAAAAATACTTTTAGTTGCACGGAAGTGTACCATAACTAAGAGAAAGAAAGAAACGAAACGAATGGGGTATCAGCTCGAACTTTAATGAACTCTTAATGAGGTTGGGTTGGGGTCAAATGAACACATCTTCCAGGGTCTATTAATCAATCAATCATTCATAATTTGTGAAGCCTAACAAGCTGCCACAGAGGGAGCGAACTATGTGTCTACTATTTGCGATGTGATATGAATAAAAGATGCGGCAAGAACCGAGCCAAAGGCGCAAAAATCTGTAGCTTAATGGGGAATGTTTCTCAATTCCTGTGGTTGGGAATACAAAATGAGCAGAGAACAAAGGCAAGCTCTGGGCAAAACTATATCTAAAACTCATCCATCTTTGGCACACCAACTCCTTTCCTTTGGACTCATGTAGCTGTTATTTTTGGCTCACAATTATCTGCTATTATTTATAACAATAAGAAGTATAATGCACAGTACCTCAGTCACACCCGCAGCAATGCGCTTGGCCAAAGTCCAACCCAAGCAATCCCAGTGCAGTGGGCAGTGGGGGACATGAGACTAGAGCTAATTATGCGCAAGACAAACAATTTGGCGGAGAGACCATGGTCAAACACCTCGAAAACACCTCTAAAAGGGTCTGGGGCTTGGGTGTGGACGTAGGTGTCTCCATTTCGGTATCTTTGGCACACAGCAGGCAGCAGCAAGCAGCAGCCTCTCCAGAGGCTGTGTAAACTTTGCCCATAAAACTGTTGGGGTGTGTGTGTGCCGCGCCTCGAGGGTTTTGGCTCTTGCACAGCACAGTTCCTCCTCATCCTCATTCTCATCCGAAGATCCGCCCTACTCTTCTTCCAGTTGCCGCTCCTCGGGTTTGGCTGCCTGGCTGCGACGTAATAAGTTTTTTAATGTCGTCGTCGTCGTCCCTTTGCCTCAGAGTTTCTTTACGAGTTGTTTTGTTGGCGCTTGGAGCTTGGTATTTAACATATTTTGTTGCTTCAAAATGCTTTCCAAGGATGTGTTTTGTGCTGCTCTAGACATCCAAAAGTATCTGCTGGCCGGGCTATATTTTGTGGTTGGGAAAATGCGTCTATTTCAAGGTCACAAAATGCGGTTCTAGGCGACGCAGATAGCAGACCACTAATATATGAAAATTTGCTTCTAGGGCATCAAATTCCAAGTAATGGCACCCTTGACAATATACTCTTAAGATATGCTAATTTTTGTGCACCCATACACTTTAAACCAAAAGTTGAAAACCGATAGGAGGGAGTCTGAGACCATAAAACATCCTTGATTTTTTGGTATTTATGATAGAATAAGGAGCTAAAAGCACAGACAGGGAGAGGGCACATGAAATGAACATTCAAAATGAACTTAAGAAACTTTTTAAAAGAGTTTTTCGTCAGTTCCAGGAATTTTGCTAAGAAGCTGAAGTTTCAAACCTTTTTGTAGCATGGAATAGAACCATAAATTCATATAGAATCCACTTACCTTCCACAAGCTACCAACCTCATTCTCCTGCCCTCTGTTACAACAATTTCATACAACCACCGCTCTAAAGTCTACATTTTTTGTCTCTACTTTTCAGCATTAACTCAACGCCAAACCACCATAAAATAATAACAATCATTGCACAACCCACAAAGACAAATGTTTAAAAAAGACTGAGAAAACGACGCCCACACATACACGCACACGATAATTGTTAACTGGGAAACAAAATCCACCGCTCAACAAGAACCAGGCAAAAACCACGAACAGGGGGGAGACCAAAAAACAACAAACAAGAAAAACATTGCTAAAATGTCATCGCGTTCCAAGGAGAGAGTTGTCACTGCATTTCGCAAAATCTTCCATAAATCCAGCAACAACAACAACAACAATAATAATAATAATAACAATAACATAAACAACAATGATAAAGTTGATGGAGCCGCCACCGGCAGCAATATTAACAACAACAATAATAATAACAACAACGAGGCAGCCACCTCAACAGCTGCGGGAGGCTCAGGAACTGGACCAGCCGGCGGAGCAGGCGGAGCAGCTGCAGCTGGAACAACAAACTCCAACAAAAATCCAGTAGTGCGAATGGCAGGCGAGCAGGCTTTGTGCGAATCGCCAGGCAAACGTCGACGACAGGATCATAAGTCAGTCAAATATTTAAACAAATTGTTGATAAAACTAATTTCGAACTATGTCTAAAATGAAACCCAACTGTTCTTGCGATTCCAGAGTGACGCCGACGGCCGGGCGTCAGCCGGTGGCCGCCGATCAGAGCATTCGATCGCGTCGCCTCATGAAGGAATACCATGAAATGGAGCGGCTGCAACTGAAGCCCGATGCTGTGTTCACGGTAAATGCTTGCTGCTTTAAATAGATGTTAGCTAACTTTTTGTCTCCTTTTGTTGCAGGTGGAACTAGTCAATGATAGCCTCTTTGAGTGGCATGTACGACTGCATGTGATTGATCCGGATTCGCCGCTGGCCCGTGACATGATGGAGCTGAATGTTTCCAACATCCTGCTGCACTTGAGCTTTCCCGACAACTTCCCATTCGCGCCGCCCTTTATGCGTGTGGTGGAGCCGCGCATCGAGAAGGGTTATGTGATGGAGGGCGGTGCCATTTGCATGGAGCTACTCACGCCACGTGGCTGGGCCAGTGCCTACACCGTGGAGGCCGTCATCATGCAGTTCTCTGCCAGCGTGGTCAAGGGTCAGGGTCGTATTATGCGTAGACCAAAATGTACAAAGGAGTTTAGTCGGTGAGTCGGCACTGGGGAGTTGTTCATAAAAATCATTCAAAACTAAAATCGATTGATTTCTCTCTTTTTTTCTCGTGTAGCCGTCAGGCAGAGGAGTCGTTCCGCTCGCTGGTGAAGACACACGAGAAGTACGGCTGGGTCACGCCCAGTTTGTCCGATGGTTAAGGACCACATCGGAACATTCGCTCAGATGCCCTTGCGTTTGCCAACTCAACATTTATAAATTACATGCAACAAACACACAACAAAAAATCTCATTGAAAACTTTTCGCCATTGAAGAACATTCAAAATCTGTCAAGTAATTAAACGAACTCAATTGTAAACCATCCATAAAGAAGATAAATGAGATCTAGACAAACGCATAAAGCAAACAAAACATTAGCTTAAAAATGTAATTTTAGCTTGTAGAACAATTTTTCAACAAAAAAGAATACGATTTTTAGGTACCATTTTAGTGTTAAATATTATGTTAAATTTCTTGAATTTCATGTACTATGATTTACACATTCAATTAGTCTGAATTATGGAGATCGACTGTTATAATTTCATGTGATTTTTGTTAACTAAAACAAATGCCAATCCCATAGTCCATAGTAAAACAAACATACAACAAAAGCAAAAAACCAAAACTAAAATTGAAGCTTTTAAACACGATTGTTTTCCTTTACGACATTTTGTATTTTAGTTTTCGCGTAATAAATTAATAAAAGATGTGTCTATACAAAGTTTTCTTTTTGGGTCGGGCGGCAGCAGCGAGTGTATTTCAAATGCGCGCGCGCTCAGTGCTGGGCAACAACAAAACCCAGAGCTGCATGAACACAAATATATTAAGCAAAGAAATACCGAGCTCGCTGCCGCAGCGTGTAAAAGCCAAAAGCGATTGCTTACCCATTATAAATTGTTTCCATAAAATAGAAAATCATATTTGACAGCATTACCATTTGCTGTCAAATAGATTCTCATAACAATTCAACGATTTTTGACAGATATTTGTTACCAAGCCTCAAATGCCATTCAGCTTGAACGTGTGCCCACTCCATGCAGCACTGGCGCTATACAACACTAGAAAAAAACTAAACGGGTAGCTAAAAATTATAATCACAGGACACAATTTTGTAAGTAAAATAAACCCTTTAGACACAGTGTGGGATCACAAGAGTTTAGACCAAAGTGTGCCCCACACTCTGGACAAACTAATTTTGGCCACATTTGCCAGCGCACGCAACGAATAAGGCGCAAAAAAACGAAGCAAAAAAGTGCCTCGCTGGGCACGCATTTTGTGGTAGAAAAAATTGGCAGGCAGCTGAAGTCGCCAACGACGGCAGCGACGCCGGCAGAGGGCTGCAGGCAGCGGCCACTCAAAAATCCTGCCAGACCGAAACTGAAATATAAATTAAATTGGTGAATATTGTTGGATATTGTCCGCAGAACGAGGGGGGCCTCTCGCATCAGCTGTGACCAAAGTGGAGCCAGCGAGAACAATGTGTGTGCAAAAATATAGAGAAAATTACAAAAAAAAACCAAAAAAAAAAAAACGAAACGAACAAGAAGAGACGAAGAGGAAAATAGTCGAGCGATCGTCAACGAAACCCAAACGAAACCCTCGCCCCAGGCCGCTGGCACCAGAAATACCCACAAGCCGAAAATAAAACATTTTTGCCTCTCTATTATATTTTTAGACTTGGATTTCGAAGAGTGCAACGGAATGGAAACGGAGACGAAAGCCAGCAGCGAGGAGCAGGCCAAAACGGCAATGCCCGTGGCCATGGACACCCTTGATCCGCCGCCGCCCAGCAGCTCGAAGACCCTAAAACGCTGCCTCAGTGTGCCAATAATCCGCACACCCTCCGGGCGACCCTCGCCACACGCACCGATGACCACACGCGCAGCCGCAGCTGCTGCCGCCGCGGCCAAGGAGCACGAGCAGACGCCAAAGAAGAACCCACCGCAGCACCAGCAGCAGGAGCACTACGCCTCCAAATGCAACTCAACCATCGATTATTTTGGCAAGAGCATGCACATCCGATCGCAGCCAAATTCCCGCGAAGTGTCGCCAGCGCCGGTGTTCAACATCTTTGCACCACGTGCCCGCCGCTACTCGGCCAGCTACAGTCCGATGTCCACCGCCAACGGGGCGGCAAACGGGGCCGCACTGTGCCTGACGCCGCGCGTCTCCCAGCTGCGACAGGAGGAGTGCGCCGACCTGAACAGCCGCGAGGTGAACCACGAGCGGGAAGTGCACCGCGAAATACAGATCTCCCAGAGCTGGGAAGACCTCACTCTGGTGGCCGAGAACTGGTCGTGCAAGTCCGAAGAGCTCTCCAATCCGCTGCAGGTCACACTGCCACCGACGGGCAGCACCAGCTGCTCCAGTCCCAGTCCCACCAGCAATCGGGCGGGCATGCGTCTGCCCTACTCGCCGTCACCCACGCGGCGTACCTTTGCCACCAGGCGCTCCATGTCGCCCATCGCCATGCGTCCCTCCCAGCTGGGACCGGTGAAGCGCAAGTTCGAGCTGGACGACAATCCCGGTGGCAGCAACTGGAGTGTCTACTCGCCGTCGCCCATGAAGAAGATGTTTACAGAAAGGTAAGCACAAATACCGCCTTCCAGTTGCGGATCTTTCATTGATTATATCTCTCTCGTCCCGTACAGTAGTCGCGGCTCGTCGCCGGTGTGCCAATCCCCATCCTCTGTGTGTCCCAGCCCCGACTCGGGCACCTACGATGGACGCATCACCCCCAAGCTGTTCATCTCCAAGCTGTGCACAAACAATGCCGTCGGAGCTGGTGGCCAGAACAACAACAGCAGCAGCTCCGGCTGTCCCTCGCCCAGTTCCGCCTCACCCGGAGCTGGTGGCAGCAGTGGAACGGGCATGGATGCTGGCTCCTCATTGGAGCCCATGTGTCTGGCCCTGTCTGGCAGCAGTCAGAGCCAGAGCATCGATGAGGGAATCTCCATACCGGAGAGTGAGCTCAACTCTTGCCGCAGTCGCACCTCCTCCATACTCTCCACGGCGTCGTCGAGCACCCAAGTGCTGGTCAACGATCTGGCCGACGATGCCACCCTGATGGACGATGCCAAGAGCGAAACTTCATCGATCGGCGGCTGTTCCACCATCAGCATAGAGTCCTCGTCATGCGACAGCGGTGCCAAGACGGCGGCCACCTTTCTCAATCGTCTGGTGGTGGACGATGGCAACTCGCCGCTGGCCCAAAAGAGCTTCTACATCAACAAGCAGGGTCTCTCGGGGGCCAAGAAGTACATTGTTAACCATCATGAGGGTGGCGGCGGTGGTGGTGCAGCCGCCGGCAAAGATGTGCAGCAAAAGCTTTAAGCAATCGTTTTGCGGATTGTCCCCAAACTGTACATTAAGATAATTAATTGATATCTAAGATAAAGCACTTACCAAGATGCCCTCGAGCCTGCATTGATCCCACATTAGTTAATAGTTTTGTTGTACATAGTTAAGTTGTTTCGCCTTCGATTAGAAGCATATCATCAAGCAATCAAATACCCCACCACATTCTCCTTTAGAGCAAACATTTGTTTTAATATGTTTAGCCTAAGGTTTAGGCAATAGAGCAAAGGAGTTATTAACTTAAACCTCTCTCTTCTATATGTTATGATATGTTTTTCCCCTATCACTGTCCAATTGTTTTCAATTTTCTTTTTTTTGTACATTAGTAATATATTCCATACAATTATGGACGATTTAGTTGTGTTAGTTAGTAGTCGCCCCCTTAGATGTTAGCCAACAAGAACCCAATTTTGCCAAATATGTTCCCGCTATGTAATCGAACATTATAGTATAGATCCATATATATGTGAGGGTCTCCCGCTATAAACTGATGGATACGCATATAGAATTCTAGTTTTACGTTTCGGTTTGTAATTATCGTAAGCGAATTTACGTAGCTTCAGGAAATGTTATATCTAGAAAGGATACACAGATGCAAGGAAATGCCTATTAAACATTTTTGAATAGTATTTGATGTATGCTTATATTTATTGATTGTTTTGGCTGAACAAATTGCAGATATATTTTTGGGATTGCTAGATATTATCCATCGCTACATACATACATTTCTGACACACAAAAAGTGACCTCAGTTTTGGAAACGAATCTTTTAAATGTATCTTTCGGTTGATTTACGATGATCTAATCCAGTGGAATGATGAAACAGAGATGGGAGGTGGAACTTATTGAAACATACATATATATTGCATATTTCTAACTAAGTGTAGAATTTGTTTGCCAGCCATATCAATAGGAACACAGTAAGTTGGGCCCCGAGAATCATTTAATCAAGCATTCAGATTAGAGGAAAACAAGTATTTGACTGTTTTTAAATTCAGATTTAAATTCCTTAAACTCAAACTCTAATCAAATAGTTAAGCTATGGTTATATTTAATCAATATCCTGTTGTATAAGTGAAATCAGTTGCTTTCCATTAATATGTTTCAGTTCATATTGGGTTGATAAAAAAAGCTAATCGTATTCTATTCAAACAGACCAAAAGCTGTTTTTTTCTTTTAAGCAAATAATAGGAATTATGTACAAACAATAATCGGAATAAACATAATTTCAATGTAAACACTAGTATTCAGTTTGTATTTTTAGAATATTTTGAGAATGCTTGTACTACTTTGCAAAACATACGATGAATTTGGAGATCGGAAAAGTATCCAGGTTTCTACGATAAAGAAATTATGGAGACATATTGGTAGGACGCTTATCAATAGCATATGGAAATACCTACTTAAATGTGTTTAAATTGCATACCAAAATTGCGCTAAATTTTAACACTATTTACTATGAAATCACTCATCCTGGGAATGTTAACTCCCACTATATCCAGAACAATTTCATTTCTTACATGTCGCCGACCTCAAAGGATTCTGAGGTAAGGCTACATTGTCAGTGCAACAAGCAAACATAATAAATGACTATGCCATGCCAATGAACATTGAAAGTGAAGGAATTTCGAAAACAGATTGGCAGCAATTATCGTGATATCGTGATGACTGCCAAGCACTGTGAACGAGCAGCTCATATATCCATTCCCACATACAGATACACATACAGATACAGATACAGATACACATTGCGAAAAAGTTCGAACACCTGGGGGGCACTATCGTGCCGAGCATTGCTCTCCAAACACACACACATATGCAGCCGCAACACACGAACACACACACACACACACAGACACACACAGTCACACAAGCACACGCAATGCAATGCCGACACGGATGTTCATGACTGTCGGTGGCAATCCCCCAGGCCCAGCCCGGACCGAGTGGGCGTTTGCAGCGTGTGTGGATGTGGATGTGGATCTGGATGGTGTGTGTTCGACGGTGGGGATACGATATAAACAAGTTTTATAGCAAGAGCTGAAAAGGCAAAAATAAATAAGTGTGCGCGGTGTTGCTCGTACTTGTAGTCACGATCGCCAATCCAATCCAATTCTCATTCCCATTTCCAATGCCCCCGTTCCCGGATCGAAAGCCTAGCCAAGCATTGAGGAGGAGATCTCTAGATCCGGGCCAGAACTCTGTGTGTAATGGGTAATGGGCCGCCACGCTAGAGGCATACAAATGAGCATTTCACACGCCATTCAATTCAAGCTCTGCTCCCTCCGATGTAACTCACGCCATTCCAAAGCCACGTGGAAGCTTCCATCGAAATAGGGTTCGTTCTCGGCGATGTTATTCAACACTTATGGAGGATAGTGGGCTCATAGTGGGAGGGAGAAAGACAGCAACAGGCACAGGGAAGCACAAAGGAGGAGATGGAGAAGAAAAAACAACAATAAATAAAGAGAAGAGAACAAAATTATTGCGCACGGTGCTCGGACGTCAATAAGATTGCCGTCGATGGGTGCGCTGGCTTTGACTCTCCTGTCTCTCGACCACTAGCCCCCTCTGCCACTCTGGCTTCGGCTCCACTCTCAGAGCAATCTTGAAAATCGTGAGTTTGTTTGCTGCTGCTGCTCTGCTACGGCTGTTAGAGTTGCAGTTTCAGTGTTGTTGCTGCTTTGGGGCACGCTTTCGGTCCGCCCTGTGCGCATTTTCTTTGTTTTTCGTTTTGTGTGTGTGTGGCAGGCCAGGCAGCAGCCAGGCAGCCATGGCATGCAGTGCCCCCTAAAGAAAAATCAAGTTAGCAACCAACGCACGCAAACACAGTGGATAGGGCGGCGATAGGAGAGGAGGAGCCGGCGGAGTAGAGAGGGTGAGGAGGTCCAACGCCAACGCCAACGCCAACGCTGCGCTCGTGTATTGGAAAAAAGCCTGCAGCGCAGTTGCCTTCTCTCGTGCTCTCGCGCTTCGCTGATTCACAGCCAGCAAAGACCAGGCAGACGTACCGGACGACAACAGAGGGGGGCAGGGCACGTTGGCGTCGCGTCGCGTCGCGTCGCTGCCAGCGTCGACTGCTGAAACTCGACTTTTGTGGCGTTTTGTCGAGAGGTTGCTGAGCCCGAGCACCGAAGCCGCGAATCCAGTTTCTTCTTCACTCGCACGGCGTCAGAGGCAGACGGCACCAGCAGCACAGACGGGCAACTCGGGAGCGAGCGCCAATAGTATTTTTCGCAAAGTCTGCAGCACAACAATAACAAAAAACAGAAAGTTGGAAATTGTTTCTGCGCTGAGCTTTTGTTCATGCTGATCCTCTGCGGGTAAGGATAAGCAAGAGTGAGGGGGATGCATATACATATATACACACATGTGTTTTAATTAACTGTTAATTGGTGTGTCACTAT
This sequence comes from Drosophila guanche, assembly GCF_900245975.1. Lineage (NCBI taxonomy): Eukaryota > Metazoa > Arthropoda > Insecta > Diptera > Drosophilidae > Drosophila > Drosophila guanche. The sequence continues at coordinate 456,503 of NW_022995748.1, forward strand.
TTCTATCCCTCTTTTACTTCTTTTGCAGGCGATGGAGCTGGCTTTGAGTAAATCAACGTGCTCATCTGGAGCAGCAGCTGCTGCGTCCTGCATTGAATGCTGCACTGAATGCCCCCTCTCCTGCTGCAGTGCCTCCTCGTGCTGCGATGCCAGTTGCGAGATGCTGCCACAGGACGCCATTCGATACGAGTACCACGAGCCGGAGGAGAACTTTGTGTCCATCGATGATGTGAAGATTAAAGCGCTGCTTTTGAGAATTGGCCAGCAGCAGCAGCAGCAAGAGCAGGAGCGACAGCAGCAGAAGGCGGAGCTGGAAAGGCAGCGTCGTCTGGAAAGAGAGAAGGATCGACTGGAAATCATAGTACTGGATGAAGATGGGGTGAAGCAGAAGGAGCAGCCACCTTCAGGCTTGATCATCAGTGCAGCCAGAAGTTTGGCAGGAATATGGCCACTGAAACGCACATCGCCCGATATTCAATTGATACCCAGAGTGGAGCAACGCATTGTGGCGGAGATCGAGCTAAGCGACAGCGAGGAGGAGCCGGAAGAGGAGCCAGATCACCCAAGTGATGAGGAAACACTCCCATTGGCTGCCGTCAGCTGTGAATTGGAGGAACAGGAGCCGGCACAAGTGATTGTCCTGCAATCAGAGGATGAGGAAGAGAAGGAGCAGCGGCCAACCAAGCAGAGGAAACACAGAAGATCGAGCAAACGTCGTCCCTATGTGAACCGACGGGGACGGCATGTTTTTGAGTGCGACGCCTGCGGAAAGAAGGTGCAGTCCAACTATAATCTGCGGCGCCACATGATGATACACACGGGTGAGAGGGGAGAGAGGAGGTACACCAAACAGGCTGCCATTTACTTATATTTTCCCCAATTCCTTTTTCAGGCGAACGTCCCTTTCCTTGTGATCTGTGCGAGCGTCGCTTCCGAGAGTTTAGTGATCTGAAGAAGCATCGCAGGAGGCACGCCCATGATCCGCAGTTCATCTGCATGATCTGTCATTTGGGGCCGCCATCAGATCAGGATTCGACGCGTTGTGCGGACTGCGAGAGCAAGAATCTCATGGTGAAGCCGGAAACTGATGGAACAGAGCAAGCAGAAGATGATCCTGTGGTGGAGATGGAGGAAGATGAAGAGGAGGAGGAGGAGCAGCAAGAGCAGGAGCAGGAGCAGGAGGAGACACAGCAGGATCTAGAGGATGCCACAGCACCACCACTGACAAAGCCCTCGCTGCCACCCTCTTTGACTGTGACCCTAGTACCAATCATCACACAGCCAACACCTCCTGCCCCAGAGGTCGTTGCACCACCGCCAATACAGCCAGCAGCACGTCCACCTCTGCCACTCAGCTGCAGCAGCGCCAACTCATCCTCGTCCCTGAGCAATGACGGAACAGCCACAGCACACCCGGCGAGACCCACTAGGAGTCGCCGCTCCTATCCCTGCCCACTGTGCCACCGACCATTTGGAACGCGCCACAACCTCAAGCGCCACTACATGATCCACACGGGCGAGAAGCCGTTCAGCTGCACCAAGTGCCGCAAGCCATTCCGAGAGTGCTCCACGCTGAAGAAGCACATGGTCACCCATGTACGGGATCGCTGGTACAAGTGTCTGCGCTGTCCCTTGAAGTTCCAGGACTACCTGGACTACACATCCCACAAGGCCTCGCACCAGGAGGAGGAAAGCAGCGGCGAGCAAAAGTCCACCTATGAGAGCGATGATGGCGACAGCTCTGTGGAGGATTGGCTGGAGTGCTGCGAGTGCCAGCAGAGATTCACCGAACTGGATGCGTACACGGCACATCTCAAGCAGCACGACATGGAGCTCTACGGCATGAGTGTGGACGATGTGGACATTGAGGAGCATGGGAATGTGGCCACACTGTGATGCCAGAACGATTTTTCTTATAAGATGATTGAATCATTAATTTATTATATATATTTTGAATTATTTTTACTAACTTTCACTGTGAGGAGAACGTGCAGGATTACAAATCCTGCCTCAAATCAAGGCATTCCTATCCTGTAAGGCAGTATTTCCTACATAAACTTTTGCAACGAATGAAACATTCAAATTTTATGTTAAATTATAATAAAATTTGTTTTTGCTTGATTTTAGTTACCGAAAGGTTCAATATTAAGTTCCATATTTTAACAATCGTCCAAGATTTATATGCATTAATTCTCATTTAGTACTTCTAATTATGATAAGAAATATCTATGAACTGAGCGATAAAACCCATAAAGAGGGTTCCTAACTTTTAATTTTAATTATTTGTATATGATATATGTATTTTTTTTTATTAAAAAGTAAACGTATTAAGCGCACAAGAGTTGGTGAATTTTACAAGAGAATAATCATCATTGTCAAAGAACACCCAAGGACAAGGATAAAGCTAAAATCGATTTAAGTAGAGATTAACTAAAAAAACAAATAAAATAAATAAGGCAGAGAACAATAAGCGTAGGGGAAATGACTAAGATTGGGGCACAAGTAGTAGAAGAATCCACAGAGGACTCTTTCAAGCCCTTTACTATATGTCCAGAAGCACGGGTTTGGTCTCCTTGGCACACTTGAACACCGAACGCATCATTTTAAGGAAGCCCGTATCCTTGGGCTTCTCCAGGCCGCGTTGCACGCGATTCTTCATCACCGAAATAAATTCCTTGTTGCTCAGCTGATTGTCATCTAAAGTGGGTTTAAAAGAGTTTAAAAGAGGCATTCCATAATATAGTCAAAGATTATGCTTACTGTTCTCATCGAAGATGGTAAAGACCACATCCACCACATGATCGGACAGATTGACCAGAGCCACTGTCTTGGCCACATGCTGCAGCGTTTGCTGATCAATGGAGGCACCAGCAATGAAATAGAAAGTCAAAGCAGTGTCCACATCATTGATGTTGTTCAGGAAGTGAAAGAAATCCAGATAATCCTGCTTGGAAATGCCCGTGCCATGATCACGGAAGCGACGCTTCACACGCTTCAACTTCTTTTGTTTCTTCTTCAAGGGATAACCGGCGTAGGCCAAAAGGAGTTCAGCGAAATCAGCTTCAGTGATGTTGCCATCGTCATTGGGTTCCTTTCGCTCGAACTCCAGTGAGAGGATCTCACGCTGCAGCTGCTCTTGGAAATCCAAGAACTTTTCAATCGTCAACTTCTCATCCATATTGGGGCCAAAGAAGTACGTGATCAGAGCGGAATTCACCCCCTAAGGAGAGGATTTTAAAGAACTTTTTAATGTATATTCAATAAAAGAGAGGAGAAAAACATCAAGAAGATTAATTTGTGGTGCATGTGAGCTGGTGCGTAAGTTAAGTATCGAGCGGAGAGGCAAATAATGTGTGTGGGTGTGGTTGGGTGATTTAGTTTGGTGCGAATGTGGATCGTTGTTAGGGTAAGGTATGTACACATTTTGAAAGGGCAAAAGAAGTGAAGTAAGCATTATCACACAAAAGTACCTTCAAGGACTGTAAGTACGTCAAAAACAGAGGGGAAGTTAAGATTTGATATGTACACAGTTAGACACGCGCTCAATATAGGATCAAAGCCAAAAGACAGAGAGAATATACAAAAAATATACAAAAAGGATTCCGTTTAGTACAACACATTAGGAACTCTCTTTTAGCTCCTTCAAACTAATCCAATCACTCCAAGCGATTGTTGTTTACCTTAAAGGTGTTGCCCGTATTGGCATGGTCACGATGTCGCGTGCCCATGCTCGTCTGCGACCTCACCAAAGTGGCCACCATCTCGAATTCCTCACAATCAACATCACCATCACCGTTCAGATCGAACATGCGAAAGGCAATCTCAAAGTGACGACGAGAAACTGTCAAAGAAACAAGTAAATTAATAGGTGTACAAATATTTCCTAAATTATATTACTCGAGAGCACTGTCAGCAGGAAAATGTAGTCGGAGAAGGTGATGAGGCCATAGGAGCCAAGCTTATAGAATATGCTGTTCTTCTCCAAGTGAAGATTCAGCTGTTCGCCCACCGACTGCAAGGGAAACAGAGTTTACTTTTGGCTTTAAAATGTCTGTTAAATATTTAAACACTTGCCTTGGGATCATAGCGACGATATTGATCCAGACCCAGACCTAAAAATGGAAAAACAAAACCGATTTAGTAGAGAAAATTCATAATGAAAACATCTGAGGTATTAGTAGAAATTCTGCTGCCAATGCTGCTGCTGATATCTGTGAGTTTGATTCTTTGTTTTGTTATCAAGCACATACCATCGGGTTGCTTCATGCCGGGCGTCATGCTGGTCAAGAAATCGGTCGGTGTCATATACACCTCATGACGATCATCGGCCACGGGCACTTGGATGGTGGCAAAGTAGCGAAATACTTTGTCCGGCGTGGAAAACTGACGTATGCGATTCTCATACTCAATGATCTAAGGCAAAGGACATTAACTTAGCTTAGGGAATCGTTCGAGCAGTAGTAGACAGGTAAAAGCAACAAAGAAATAACCCAAAAGGCAACTACAAACTGATGTTAGTGAAGGAGTGGGGAGAGGGTAGGGGTGTGAAACATTTACCATCTGGCTGCTTGATGCCCGGATAGATGGAGCGCAGAAAGTCCTCGGGTGTCATGCACACAATCGTCTGTGTGGCGTCCTGCAGGCGCACTGTGGCAAAGTACCGAAAGATCTTATCGGGCGTGGAGAACTGACGTATGCGATTCTCATACTCAATAATCTTCATGGGTGTTCGAGTGTGTGTGATGTGGAATTTGAAAGCAAAATGCACATAGATGGGGGACAACATAAAAGGAAAAACAAAAAGATATTCGTAAAGCAACAAAATTTAATATAAATGATAAGAGAGAGAGAGAGAGAGGGGGAAAAAGATTCCCATCAGCTGGATTGTACCTTGCGCTCGCGGAAACCAACTTTTTCACGGAATTTCTTGCCCTCATGGAGATGCAGGCCGCCGCTGGATTCATGCTCTTCGCTGTCGTCGCTCTCAGAGTCCGAGGTCTCCTCTCCATTCACGCCGGCTGCCGAAGAGGGACGCTGTCCAGAATCTGCATCCACTTTGGGCATCAGCAAACGTTTCACTCTAAAAATAGATTCCATTTTAGCCACACTTCGGTACGTAGTAGTTTTTGTTGTTGGGTTAACTTACTTGCCCCAATCCAGCACGGAAATGACAAACAGACCCAGGAGTAGTCCATGAAAGTATTTGGTCACTTGTGGGGTTTTCTCTTGCTGGTGGCCAAAGCGTTTGTGGCCTCTAATTTGCATTTGGCACGGATTTCCATCGGCAATTGTTGTGGCTGCCTTCAGACAGCTGTTTGTCCTGCTGCTGCTCGCCAGAGTGGAGGCGAGTGCGATTTGTGCCCGATTCTGTAGAAGATTTATGGACGCTGGCCTGGATAGTGCTGCCAGGGCCTGGCGAGTCACCAGAAAACGCAGCACAGACATTTTGTTATCCTTTTATGGTTGTTTTTTTCGCTTTTTAACAAATTGTCGATTCTAATATGCGCATTTGTGTGACCGCGGAATTATCGATAAAATATACCGACAGACCCTCGGAAGTATACCGCAATATACCCTTGCATTTTCAAAATATACTCTACATATACCGTAAATCTTAAACTATTTTCCTCGACTTTGATGTTCTATTCGATATTACTAGATAGTTAGGAGTCTCCGCGCTAAAACAATAGTTTTATCCTATTTACTGCCATGTTTTAAACCTTTTCATATGCCTTTTATGCATATACAAATATGTACATATATAACTTTCTGATTTGTTGATCGCAAATCACATTGCTCGATATTGACATTCTCTTTTATAGTACAAGCTAGCTAGACCATTGATGAACCAATTCTCTACAAGAAAGGATCATTGATAATGTCAAAAATGAGAAAGAATCGCCTCCGGAACAAAGGGGTTATTATTTGTGAGATTCTACTGAAAAATTACTTAAATTGTTCCCTCTTCACTTCTGACTTTAACAGACTGTTATCAAATTCCACAAGTGAAGTTGCAAAACAAGCAGCTTTTGTCAGAGAGCTTGCCACATTGGCGGTAAAATTCGAATTGCACGTGCTTTCCTCTTTGTAATTGATTTGCCTAATTGATACTCCTCAAGCGGTATTTCCAAGAAGCTGCAACTGCAATTGCAACGTCAGCACGCAAGCACTTTAAAACTCATTAATCAATCACAATCAATCAATCAGTAGATTCAATTACTCACACGCATGCACGCACGCACGGACGAGAATATAAGAAGTGACCACCGCGTGGGTGTCTGTACAAATTGAAATGCTGATTGCATTCTACACAGTGCAGCGAAGAAGGAGAGGAGTGCAGGCACCAGGTGAAATATTCCTCAGGTTTTGATTAATGTAACGCACGCCCCAAATTGTCCGTCCGCTGATGTATTTATGGCGCGATGCTTGTTTATCGCTGTGCCGCACAATGGGCACTGGGCCACAAAAATAAGCTTTATTAAGTCTTTACCGTTGAAGCTGAAATGGAGATATCAGATATAAAATATTTATTGATTCTTTGCAGCACAGTGTAATGGATATTGGTCACGGCAACATGTTGCGCATGCTCCTCCAGGCACATTGCTTAGTGAAACATGTTGCCAAAGTCTGCCGTAAGCATTTTTAAACTTCTTTTTCTGCTTTGCTGCCAATAAAAACAATTAAATCGACATTAGTCCGAACCAGACCCATGTTGAAATTTAACCATGTGCAGCCTCGTCTTAATTAAATCACTCGGTTCGGCTTGTTTCGATCCATTTGATATGGAATTAGAATGGTCAACCAACCAGCCAAACGCCTGCCAAATGCCGCCACTTGATTAGCATTTTGCACAATTAATTTCTCATTAGTAACAATTTGAAATATAGTAGCTCGAAATGCATACACAAGCATTGACATCGCAGTCAGCTCCACTCCAGGCCATCGTGTTCAGCCATTCCCCCCCTCCCCTCTGCTGGGGTTTGTTGACTTTCGCATGGAAGGACCATTGGGAGGGAGTCCCATCCAATAATGGGGAGGCCTGGCTAACTTTTATCAGTGGCTGGACTGGACTGGACTGTAGGGCCCGCTAAATCAATGCAATTAATGTCACTTCCTCTTCCTCTGCATTTAATGTCTATGTTCGGGTAATCGGCGTTGGCGCCATTAAGCCTGACTCTGGGCTCTGTGTCCCTTTGGACGTTGGCCTTCACGCATGGCTTAGTCCATGGGTTAACCGGTTTCCACCCATTCCTAATCACAGCAGAGACACGAGAGCTCATGTTAATGGTATTCAGAGGAGCTTGGCATAACTTTTTCTTAAGGTTGTTTGGTATATTGGGGACGGCACTTGGTAAAGCTAAAATGAGGTTTGTTGTGGTTGGCGACTCGGAAGGGGCTACACCTTTTATGTGGCGCTGATGATGGGCGCTTGGGGGAAATTGATTTGCTGGAAGATTGAAGCTGATGACAGAGCTATTAACATGCTACTAAAGGAAGCAAAGTTTAAATTGAAGGGAACATGTGTAATGTCATGAAAACTGCACAAATCCTTCAAAAATTCTCCTCTCTTTCCATAGGAAACATTTGAGTGCAATCCCACATCGTGTCTCCCAACTATTACACTGAACAAACACAATAAAAATGCAACTTGTCTGTCTCCTTATTCGCTTTAAGCATTCCTAATACTCAGACATCGTCTCTTCCGGTTAGCTCTCCATGTTTGCACTCAATGTCCAATGGCAATGTGCACCGCAACCCACTGGTCGCTGGTCTCTGGTCGCTGGTCCCTGGTTCGTGTGTTCATGTTATTCATATCGATGATCATGCGAGATCTGGTCACGCCATCCCGCCGCCTGCTATATTTAGAGCTTATGGCAGTGCCTTCCTTTTTTTTATTGCTTTATTACATTTACTTTTTAGAGCAGTTGTTGCTGGTTCATTTGCTTATTTAATGACGCAAGATGTGTGTGGAGGAGACTGAGACTCGTGTTACGATTGTTGCTGGTACTTCCCACTTAATGGGGTTGTTAATTATCGCAAGGACTGCCAATTGGCTGGGTCACCCTTAAGCAATTAGCTCGAGTTCTGGCCGCCTCTTTGTCCTGGACTTCGTTACGTTCTGTTGCTCCTTTGGCCAGCAATTGATTTACGCTTCAGTGGGGAGTAGACTTTGTGGACTAGATGGTAGATACTGGCTGGGGATCTGGGATGCCGAAACAGTTGGAAAACCATTTGCAAAGGACACACACAATGCAAACACCCAAAATGGCACACACTTTGTCCAGGACTTAGAGGACTATTTTGGGAGCTTGGGTTTTTGCCAGCTTCTGCTTTTGCTTCTCTCCTCTTTGCCGAGTCCTTTGAATGTGCATTGGAAACTCGATTGCGTCCTTGACTGCTGCAAATGCCTTTTGTCAATAGCACAGACACAGAGACCCAACCCCAAAGCCCCCATGGCTAAGAAGAGGCACAAGGATCTGGGAAAACAGCAGCAAAACTAGGAATAGGTGAAGCTCGACACACACACACACACACAGACACAGACACACATATGGCATCAAAGAGCTTTTAATTAATCAAGAGGCAATCCACTTTGGCGTTGGAAATCTTTACCTTACCCAATATGCCAATACCAATGGGGGAGTAAGTAAACTTACCTCAACGTCCCTCAAGCTCCAACTTAACTCTATCTCTGGCTCTGGCACTCGTTTTCTCCCTCTTAGCCTCTGCCCCTGCCTCTGCCTCTGCTTACTTATTCCTGTTCCTTTGTCCCAGCTGCACGTGGAGGTGTGTGGGTACTGAACTGAACCTCCTCTTTGCTTTTTTGCTTCCTGCATTTCATGCATTTATCGATTGGATGTCCTTTCCTTGTGCCAGGATCTGCCTGGGCATACATGATTAGTTTGTTTCGTGTCCAATTCGCAGCGATTTGTAGCTGTCGCTTAGTTCCACTCTGTGTGTGCCGTAATTTGACAGCTGAACCACATTTGATTATCTATGCGGCAGGAGGAAAGGAGAGTTTCCAGCAGTATTCCAGTAGTCAAATAAGTTGAACAACTCTCTGTCTTTGCTGTGATTTATAACCAAAGCAGCTGCGCTCTTTGATGTAGTTTTGGTATTGCTAGGTTGAAGGGAAGAACTACCGGGAAAACATGAACTGCTCGTGCGCTGGGACTGTTCATCAATAAATTTGCGGCATTCGAAATAATCTCGCTCGTATATTTTTGATATCAATACAAAGAGTAAAACAAGGCAGGGTTTAGTCATAAGAAATCATTAAAAATGTGCAATTAATACTCGATTTACGCCGAGTAACCTGGGGCCATACTTTTAAGTGTCTTTAGTGCACGAGTGTTAAAATTTCCACTAGACATGCATAAAATTGATGCTCAAAATTGTTGAGTGAAGATAAAGAACCCAAAATGTACTAAGCAAACCAACACAAATTAATGAAAGCTAACAAGAGCCTAACGCTACATTTTCCTATTGATTCTTGACAGATTTTCCTACTCAAACAGCCAACCAGAATATACCCAAAGTTGATCCCTTTAATTAAAAGCAGATTCAAACAGTTTAGCACAAAGAAAAGTACAACTTTTCAGTGACTAAACACACTCGTAAAAGCATAATTTCAATGACTACCCACCCAATGCAAACCGCCAAAACACAAAGTCACAAAAAGTCGCTTAAAAAGTTGTACCCAAACCGAAACTGAAAGGAAAGCTAAATGGCGGAAAAAAAGAACATCAAGTGGAGGCAAAAAGTGAGTGTGTTTTAATTTTTATTTACACGACATAAAACGAGAGGAGAAGAAGGCTCCCTGGAGAAGGAGGAGAGGAGAGCCGTGGAGAGCGTTTAAAAAGGCAAACCCCAAGATGGGACCAAGAGAATGGCTTTGGGTGTACCGCCAAACGTGTGGCATGTGTAAATATTTTTACTTAATTAGTGCCACCCCACGCCAAATAAAAAAGATAGTAAAAAAAACAGGAAGGTCTCCGAATGAGCTTAAAAGCGCGAGAAAAGTGCGAAGCTCATTTTGTAAAATAAACAAATTCATTTAATTACGCTTAAGCGACATGCGAGTGGGGTTGCCCGACCTCTCCACATCTCCAGAGAGGCAGCGAATGAGATAAAAGAAATACTTAGCTGTGCCAGGGACACCAAATGTTAACCGGTAATGGAATGGAATTTCAGCTTTCAGGCAATTTCCCACTTGCACCTTTTGCCTACCACGTAAATATATCACAGGAAAGGCAGAATGGAGGCAAACACCGAAGGTTGAGATACTCTTGAATATTTCTTTAAATATACTTTGATATATAATGGATAGAGAAAAATATTTACCCAAGGGAATTGCTTGTTTATAATGAACCAAGCTGTGAGAGTTGAAGGGATCGGTGGCCAATTTCCTTGAGATCGATGCATCGTAACACCCTCTAGAAGAGTAAATAAAATATATATTAAATTGTAATTTTATCAATTCGATTGACCATTAAAAGTCAGTGGAGAGCGCAAACACAGGACACAGGCGACAAAGAGACACAAAGGCAAGAAATCAAAAGAGACAAAAATGCAATCATGTTGAAAATATTTGCATATGCGCCAGCCCTCCACGCTCCATACGCTGTCCTCACGCCCCTCAGTGTCCCTTGGCAACCGGAAACGGAAGTGAACAATGGCCAGAGCGACCCGTCACAGAAAAAAAAAAGGCAAAAAGGCAGGCACTGAAAGCGCCAAAAGCGTTGCAATAAAACTGCAGGCAACAAAACGGGCAGCGGCAAAAAAAAAAAAGAGGAGAACAAAAAATATGGCCAAAGAAATAAGTCAAGCCAAAAGTGAAGAAGAAGTGCTTTCCCATTGATGATGAAAAATCGAAAATGGATGCTCGTTTTTGGATTGCTCGCTCGTCCATTGTTGGTTCAGGATGGAACTCGAAATACAAAAAAAGGAGGAGCAAGCGTGGGCAGAGCAGGGGAAAACTGATGAAATTGAAGAACAAAAATGTGTTCACACACACACACACACACACACACACACACACAGGCTAACTACCAGTGAACAGCGGGTGGGGAGTGGGGAGTTGGGGGACTATTGAAAATAATATGACGACTAAAGGCACAGGCACACGAGTACGACGAGCCTGTGGAATGAGTACTCGGTATACTCTTATGTATAAGGGAGGCAGGCAGGCCGAATGGCATGCCATTGTTCCTGTCAAACAAAATGAACGAAAATCGGTGAAAAAAAAGCCACATCGGCATCATTGTGCCTGATTGTCCTTTCGTTTTGTATACGTCTTTATTTCTTGACACGAAGAATGTGACATGATATGGAAATATTTGTGTATTTATAGATTGAAGTTTGTGAATTCGATTCAAATTCGGAACAGCGAAAAGCCGCTTTAAATAAATCATAAAGTTGAAATTGAAAAGTAAATTCTGATCGTTGGGAAACATTCGACTAAAAAGCTTACACTTTTCTCTCTCATCTTTAACTACCAAACCATTTCATCAATGAAAGTCTCCCAGTGGTGGTTCAAAATCCAAAATCTTATCAGCTTATAAAATGTCGCAGGTACTGTTAAATCCATACTCATTTATAGCATTGATAAGATGTTACCAGCCTGAGCAAACAATCACGAGCAGAAGCAAATCAAAGATTATAGATTAAAACTGACTTATACATTGAAGTGCCATTGCAGGCGGTTGTTTAAATAAACTTAAATTCGTGTCTGTCCCACGATTTTCCAGACAATTAACAAAATGTCTGTAATAATTTGCATATGCAACACTTTGTGGCGTGCCAAATATTGCGCTTGGCCTGCAGCTGTAGCTGCTTGCTGTCGCTGTCTGCTGCAGACACCAGAGCATGGGAGCCAGACACCGACATAGATACAGAATTAGATACAGATACAGATACAGATACAGATACAGATACCGACGCACAGATATGTAGATACGGCTTGGACAATGTTTGCATTTTCCTGCCACTGTGCTGTGGTGGCCAGAGATTGACAACTCCAGATAAGCCCCGGAAAATGCCCTCTTTTGCAATTCAAATGAACAAACCTGAATGAATATTTCTTATCGCGATCCAAAACTGTGAACAAGATATGGCCAATGAGATAGCAAATATATTGGAAATTTAGCTAAGCTAAATGTCTGCTTTATTGTTGTGTATTTATGCATGACTTTCATAAGCGTTGAGTAGCCAACAAACATCTGTCGATATGTACTGTAACTTATCTGCAAAGGTTGGCTTCTAACCCCTTTAACGCCAAGCATTTGCTATCAGACTAGAATATATTTATACAGGTATTCCCGTATCTATAATATAACGAACTGGAAGCTTTGAATATATTTTCATTGTTTCTTTACCAAGGGAACATGGCAGCAGACTTTGCCAACGTTTTTTATTACTCTTAAAATCAAGCCAAAATATATTTGGAAACGAACATTATAAATGGATTTGATTTGAATTCGTTCTTTAGGTTTTCTGCTGCTAAAAAGCAATACAAATATAAACATAAATAATAAAAACAAAGAACATCAAAGTAAAAGCACGAGCTTCGAAAATATTTCAAGTGTGGTATTTATCAATCTACAAGGATCTGTGGCATGTTCTTTGAGCTGGCAGCACATGAACTTGAATGACCATCTAGATAATGAATCATGGCCATATTCCACATTGCCATAGCGGCAATCATTCCGCGCCATTCGGTCCATTGTTGTCCGTAAAACAGCTGCTGCAACGCATCCATCACACACACACACACACACACACACACACCAAAAAGCAAGTTTTGGAGAAACAATGAGCATCCTGCCTCGGGAACATCACTCAGATGTTGATGATGTGTACTGGGATCGGAAGGAAGCATTGCATGGGGCATGCCGTTGGTAGCGACTCCAGGCTCTGGGGCAATCAGTTTCAGTTCCAGTTTCTGGCCCTCGACTGCGACTTGGGTTCTGTGTTCTGTTGAGGTAAACAATGTCCAAAGCCAGTTAGCCAAGGGCCTTTTGTTGCTGTGATGTATATTGATGAGGAGTCGACCGGGTAGTCAGTCAACCAGGCACCCATCCATCCATCCATCCACCCATCCATTCAGCCAGCTGTTTTTCAAGGAAATTGAACGCACTTGACTCGCAATGAATTGGAGCTGAAGCTGTTGCTGGGACTCTGTTGTTGCGGAAGCTGAGAGGTTTGAGTTCTTTGTCCTCCCTCCAGTTAGTTGTTTCCAAACAATGACCAGAGCGATCGCATCTGTGTTGGGCTCAAGTTATGCCAGGAAACCAGAAATTCAACTTGTTCGTTGGCCTTTTCTGCCTCATCCAATAAACTTTCCATTTCCACTGGGTACAAGACATAAGGTCTGAGATCACTGATCGATATGTGCAGACGCTTCGAGAGTATGCCCGTGATGTGAACATCGTCCAAGCGAAAGTACGGTGACCTTTGGGCTTCTGCATAGAGTTTCTTTGCCACATCCGGACTGTAGAGTACCGTGAAACCGGGACAAAAGTCGGGGTAATGAGAGCCAGAGTACTCCCTGAAGCTCACACGCCATTTGGAGCGATAGGAACGAATAACGCGATCATCAATGACTTTCGAGCACAGCAAAAGTTCTCTGCGCTGCTGTAGGAGATGGTCCAGCCTTTCATTGGAGCGTTTCACTTCGTTTAGGTTCTGCACAAGTACTCGGGTGTTCACAAATATATCGTCATCCACCTTGAGCAGAAACTGAGCATTGTTGCAGTGAGAGTTGAACCATTTCAAGGCCATCACATGCTTGTAGGTAATGTTGCTGTAGGTGTCCACGAAATTGCCCTGCAAGAGGTCACCGTATTGCGCCTGCTCCTCCACAATCGCTGTTTCCAGTGAGCTATTCGAAATGCTGCCCAAGGCAAAGATCAAACGAAGAGGCGACCCATCAATGGCATTGACTCCACCCCAAGTTTCGCGTATTACCGAACGTTTCTCATGATTACTGGGAGCTGTGTGGACTACTATCAGTCCCTTGGTGACCGCGTCACATGGGGCTTGCTCCATTATATAGGAAAAGTTGCCAAAGTCAATTAAGTGTTGCTCATCATTCGGAAAATTGTATTCCATTGGTGTGGGACCACTCTCAGGCGATTCATTCGTGGGAATAAGGTAGATCATGAGGCACAGTTTCAACCAGACAATTAAAGTAATCCAAGAACGAGCCAGCAGGTTGGCCATTTTACATTTCTTTTACTTGTTATATTGGCTTTAATTCCCGCAACGTTCTGCACGCGACTCGCTCTAATACCAAACTGACAGTAACTCCAGCGATAAGCTTCGACCAGTAAGAGTAATACTTTATCAATCAGCTCTTATCAGCTAATGATTGCTGGTTTCGTTCGGAAGTAGCACGTCATATCTTCCCCCGGTTCCAAGTTTATCTTATCTGAATGTCTCTGAAGGCCAAATAATATAGTTACAGCTGCACGTGTGGTAGACTAATGGAGCTTTACTTGTTGGTTGATTTGTGTGCTGTGATATTTAAATATCAAGGAGTCCATTTCCTTCATCACAACCTGACAACTTTCGCCATTTGGCTTTTAGAAAGTAACGTGTGGCCTTTCGCCTGCTAAATTAAATGCAAGCAAAGTTTTTCATTTCATCCAGAGTTTGTTATCCACGTTTTTCCCTGTGGCTTCTGTTTTCTTCACTGCCTCTTGCACATCATTTGCATGGCCATGCAAATTGTGAAGGCTTTTCGTTTAATTGATGGCAATCGCAACATTGTATGAGAAGATTGTGCAATTACTGTGCTTGCACATGTGTGTGGGTGTGTGTGTGTGTGTGTGTATTTTTAATACAATTTTATCGAAATTATAAAGGTTTTTGTTCGGGTATTTACCAGCTGCCAGGTGCATGTTATTGGTTAACTCGTTTATGGTGGATTTATATATTCAAAGGATATTGGCAGGGACTTTTCAATGACAAGCAGAAACACTGAAACACCGCAAATAATATCTACAATTTAAGGGCATATTTTGAAGTAATTCTCATACAATTTCTTCAGCTGCTCAACGACCAAAGGTCAGTCATCGTTTATGCGCTACTTCCTCAAAATATCAAGTAGTAAATCGATATGTGGGCGTCTACTAGCATAAGAAAATCATGAATATATTCCAATTTTGTTTGGAATATTGTCTCTTACTCCAAATATGTAAATGCACTCAATTTGTCAGATCGTGCGATGCGAATTGACCTTGACCATCGCGAGCGACGCGCGACAGCAACAACAGCAACGACGACGACGACGACCCATAAACTGACTCATCGAAACTCAGGTCCCCTCCCAGCAGAGCCGGTTCTGCGCTCATCCATACACATATACATACACATATACATATGTGTGTGTGTATGTAGATTGCCCTTGAGTATTTCTCCGCTGGTGGCGGCTGCCTTCCCAATGCCCATTCACAAGATGCACAACAAGTTTACGTTTTTACTGATTTTGATTATGCCCACACGGATTTAATTGGCCTGGCCGCCAGAGGTTGTTCGGCCGGCCTGTAATTTGTGCCTATCAGAGACCTTATCAATTTATCAAAAATAAAATGCGGGGAGCACTCGTGCATCCCATTATGGCTTGTACACATCCAAGACTTGACAGCAGCTGTCAAAATATTGTGACATGATGTACGGACGTACGTACATCTTTATGTCTGCAGATGGGAGTTTGATTGAGGATGTCTTTTGGCTGCCTGCCTGTTCTTTTATGTATTAATTAACTAAATTGGTTCTTTGAGCTGCTCAAAATAATTGCTACGAAAACTAAAATAAATAACCAAAATAACCAGAAATATTATTTCGAGAAAAGTGAAACATTTTCATTGCCCATCACAGACCACAAGACCAAATGGAAGAGAAAGTTCGACGAGGAAGTAGCTTCGCATAAAAAGTTCTTGCAGCTCCATATCTGATTGGTGCTTTTGAGCATTTATCTTTCCAGATATCCCACTTTGACCCACTTATGGCTCACTTTTCCATGGGAGCGGAGTGCATATTTCATTGGCCAATTTTCCAGACCATAAAGGAAAACATCTATTGGCCAGCAGCTCGACTTTGACTTCACCTTTCAGCGAAGCTAAAACTTCAAACACATTTATCGGCCGCACTTATCGCATTTCATTGCAAATTTCCTTTAATTGCTGCTAATTTTTTCCATTGCTAAAGACAAACACAAAAAAGCCAAACCTAATCCCCAGCGCGCTGCAGTGGCAGCAATTGGCCAACTAACAATCTTCAATGGGGTTTATCTTTCTCATTTGGCTTGTGCGCGGCCCCTTTCAGTTTTGTGGCCAACAGTCCAAGAGCCAACTCAATGCCGCCCCAGGCTGCAGGCGTTGATTTGAGCAAGTTTTTTACATTGTTTCATTGGCCAATTTCCGCAGTTTTCTGTTAATGGTTTGTTTGCCTCTTAATGGCGCGCATAATTTGTCTCCCGCTGCTTTGATTATAAAATCAAAGAGTTTGCATTCGATGATGACATCTGCTGAGGATTTAGCTTTAGACTTTGGACTCCTCCTTCTTGCACTTTGACTTTACTTGATTTGCCTTCTTTTACTCGAATTCTGTGGCAGATTTGCGCTATTTGCGTAATGCTCCGACACTTTCCCTGGCTTCGAGTCTTTATGCAAATACTAAGCTGCTGCATTAGCCGCTGTAAACCCCCCAAAATCGAACCGACTGTGCCACATATGGCCAAGTGCACTTGCACTCAGCGATTGACTGCAATGTTTGCATACGGCTTTTGGCATCCGCTCAGCACTTGGCTGAAAATTGTCACGTTTTTGGTCAGTGGTTCGTTGGGGTGGGGACTGCAAACTGAGTGGGTAACCTTTTTAGCAGGTGCTGCAAAATACATTCGCCATTAGGTATGCAACTTTAGTAAACCTTTTGGTTTTATTCAATTTAAGATCACTTGAAAAATATCGAAATTTAAAGCGCCAAAGAGCGCACTCCCGAGAACAATCACGAGGCCAAAGAGCTTTAAGTATTTGCTTCCCAGTTTACGCTTTAAATGCAAACATGATGGAGAACGCCGCTGCTGAAGTGTCAAAAACACAAATCACATTCCTATGAAAATTGAAATGTAATTTACCATTTATTCTGCGCGTATTCCGGTTGCAAATGAAATTAAATTGAAGCCCAACCAATCGGAGTAAAATGCGAACCGAAATGAACACGTCACACTAAAGGTGCGTAGCGTGGATTAAAATGAATGTCAATTGGCAGTTGCATGCCACAAAGGGATTACACAGCCTGACAAAACATTATGGCAGCGAGAAAAATACATTTTGTCAGGTCGAAAATGAAATAAAATTGGACCAAATGAACGGAGATGAATGTTGACACGCAGCCAGAGGGGCAATGTTAAAATGTGTAAATAAAACTAACAAATGGCAAGAAAGAACCATTGGGAGGCGGCCCCGCTGTCAAATCTGGCTAGCTGACAATGACAGCAGTAGCAGGGTAGACGTCAAGTTCTACAGCAAAATAAATTGTTTTCGTTACACAACTTGTTGGTGTTATGTGCGCCACTTGACTTGTAAACGGGCAATGGCCCCAAACAACCAGAATAACCACAAAGGAAGGACCTCAAAGAGGACCTCTTCCTTTCCATTGTTGACCCAGTTATGAGCCCACAAAACAGGCAACACACAAATAACAGGCAGGGCGGCGGCATCATCTACTTCAACATATTCCCGTGCCATTGCCATTCCACTGTCTGAAGAATCTTTCCCGCTAATGACAGCAGCTCGTTTGGTACGCGGAAAAGTATGCTATGGCGAATGTGCTGACATAACAAGAAGCATACAAAATTAAAGATATTATATGAACCCAGTAAAAGACGAGGAGCAGCCCAGAATGTTGACCATAAAACTGGCAGATAGAAGGCCACAAGCACAGACAGCATGACGCCCAGGGGAAAGTTCTGAGACAGCGCAAAAACCACAAGAACCAGGACAAAGTTTCACTTCGGCACGGAACTCCCACGGAGTGGGGGCATGACAGAGTTCTGGGGACAATAGTATATGAGCTTGCTGGTTGGTGGAAGTTTAACACATTAAACAGTCGGATTAGTTTTGGGGAAATTCATAAACAAATATAATTGGGTTTCGCCCTAAAAGATTGAGATGATAAAACGATAGGCTAAGAGAGTTACTTTGTTAGGTAAATGAGGTCAAAGTTTCACGTCAGAATTTGCAATGGAATAAGAGCTTTAATTTCCCTCAATTTAATTTTCACCAACGTTAAATGGACATCCACTTGGACATTTATTTGTCAAACAATATTTGTCCAAAACTCTCCAACTGAAGTTTATTTTTCTAAGCATTTAACATTCCTCATTCATTTCAGCTCCAACTAATATCCAAGGCCAGAAAAACAATTTACAAAACTCTCATTTAAACCCCAAATTGGTTGACTTTCTGTGAACCAAATCATCAGCTAGCCAAACCCAAAAAACAATTCAATTCAATCCCTAGCATTGTTTGCAAAAAGTCAACTTTGTCCATAACTACAAATGATTCGTTTTTCCTGGTCAACAGTGGATGGTATGGTTCATGCCATCCACTATGCACTATCCACTATCCACTATCCACTCGATCTATGCAGACCCCGAAAATATTTCAACTAAATGAGTGAAACTAAAAATCTATTATAACTTTTGCCCACACAAAACGTCGAAACTTTTCACCGGATTTCCCGCTGCCCGTGCGGGGTCCTCGCATCAGCACTCATTCCTGGTGGGAAAAGTTTTTACATGGACCATCGCGGCGTATGCGGAATGTGCTGCCAATTAGAAGTTTATGTTCGTCAGGAAGAGAGGGAGAGGGTGGGCTCAAGAGGGCAGACAAATTAATTTGCCACCACCTCTGTCTATCCTTTGCCCTCTCGCTCGGAAAAAAACTTTAACTCAATTTTTTTCCTGTTAATTAAATAGACAGGGCCCGAACCAGGGTGTCGGCTTAGAGTTGGGCCAACATTTGTTACCTTTTCGAGAGGATGGCACAAAACAGTTTTGTCAGTTTATAATAATTAACTGCGTGAGCCGGCTTAGGGTTAGGAGGTGAAAGCCTGAGCGATAAGAGACAGATACAGAGATAGAGAGGGAGAGAGAGACAAGAACAAATCTCTGACATGACCGCAATAATCCCCAGCAAATGTTGCATACTTTGGGGCGGCTTAAGGCCAACATACTTTTGGTATTCCACTCAAGACTCATTTATACCAGAAAGTTGTCCTGGCATGTACATTGCTTCCTCTTGGCCCACAGCATTGGGGCTGCTTGTGTGGCAATGAAATATGCGATTGCATTTCCCGTCTCCGGGCCAGAGTAAACCCCATTAAATGCCACTTACTGTCCTTAATAGTTTGCTTAGGCAACAATATGTTGGAACTACATGGAACTACTTGGCCCACATCTATGCTCACCCCATAGTATCCATGGTGTCTAGCCGGGTTTTACCACATTAACCTCATGTTTTACGACAGGGCAGTGCAGGCCGCATGAGAAATTTATTTACATTTCATGGCTTTCTGGCAACATGTTGCACTGCTCCTTGCCTCCTTAAACGCACAAACATTTACATTATTACATGGCCAGGCTATATACATATATTCTTATATATGTTAGTATCCCTGTGTGTGTGTGTGTGTGTGTGTGTGTGTGCATATTTGACACGAGTCCAAAGAGGCCAAAGCGGCCGACAATACATAACTCAAAGTGCAGGCAAACATCTGAAGGCGGATAAGGCAGGCAAACACCAGGAGACGGAGAGCCGAGAGAGAGAGAGAGAGAGAGAAAGAGAGTCGAATTCATAGCAAAAGCCAAACGCAAGTTGACACACGGCCAGCCAGCAGAGGGTTGATCGACATGTTTTTGAAGAGTGTTTTAAATGGAGGAATTATAGAGAATAAACAGAACTTTAATTACTATTAAAGACTAACTGTAAAGGGAGTAGAAACATCTGAAGAATGTCGTAAGTAAAATAAAATATTTTAATTATTAAAATTCAAGCATTTATTTTGATAGCCAGTTAGCGGATGGGATATTTGATTTAAAATAAAGATCTTTCCGAATATGTACTCTTCTTTCCAAATATAAATAATGAAAATAAATAATGAAAGTCGCACCACAACACATGTACCATCCTGCAATCTTGACAATCAACCCTCGTTCCACTCGACTGAGAAAAAACTGCAATCTCACTTTAGCGCTGCAGCTTAGCGGGTTTACCGTTTCGGATCCGCTCTGCTCTGCGCCGTTACTCGCTCTTCACAGCTCTTCCCGTTTGTCACTTTTAAGCAAGCGGAACTTCTATTTAAATTCTCTCTTGCTCTCCCTTTCTTTTTCTGCGCTACTTTTTCCAATAAATTTGTTGCCATAAATTTGTGCTCCGCATCGATGGGGGGGAGGCTGCATTCCCTTCCCATTCCATACAGTCGCCTCTTTTTATCCCAGCAAGAACCTCATCCTCTTTCATCTGGGGCAGTTTTTAATTGCGCCATAAATCAAATCTACGATAATAAATGGCAAGCAGTTAAAGGGCTGCTAACCAAATGGGAGCCATAAGCTGATAACAGACTGTCTGAAGGGTGGAGAGGGATCTGGGGCGGCAGCAGGGGCAGATTCTAGCAGGCAGGTTGGTCGGTTGGTCGGTTGGTCGGTTGGTCGGGGCAGGATCAGTGTAGGTGGTCGACGTGCCAGCGATAAGACCACCGCCGTCTGGCTGCGGCTTTAAAGTGTCAAAGTGCTCTGGCAGCGCATCCGGCATCAGTCGCCGCCATCCGGGGAGTTGCCGCCTCCATATCCATATCCATCCCACATCCACCATCCTGCAGCCACTTTAGTCATTTTCATCGCGTTTAATTTTAATGCCCAGGAACGATGGACGAGAGTCAACGTAATCAAGCCTCTAATTAAGTTGATAAAGTTTGCCGGATGTGCCTGCTAGGCTCTTTGACTCCTGTCCGAGCACAGCCAAAAAAAAATATCCAAAAAGACTGAAGAAATAGTTTTAAAGTCCGAAGCTGCAGATACCCTTGGAGGTCGCTTGAGTGTTGCTTTTTTGAACTTTGTCCAAAGATAAGAGTCCATAGAGTTTGATCTTTAATTGCAGAGAACAATACTCTTTTTTTTGGCCAGTGTACATCAAGAAAGAATCACAAACTAAATTCCGTTTGGCAGACGAAAGTTGTCGGCCATTTTACGGCACAGTGAGCTCTGCTCTGGGAGTAGCCATGCCCTATGTCCCATGCCCCACGCGACTTACACAACCACCAAAGGCAGATGTCTCATCAGTCCGAGAACTGCCACGCACTGCCCCCCCAAAAAGTTTTGGCATTAGTTTTGCTGATTTTCTGCGACTGTCGCCGTCTGTTCCAGCGCCATTTTACTCCTGACTTTTCGCGTCGTTTTGGTGCCACTGTGCGATGGCGGGAGAGGCGGTGGAGACGCCGCTTCTAATTTAATTAAGTGCGGCGACGCGGCGCCTGTTGGTTTGTTTTGGCCCCGAATGGCGCAAAAAAAGTTTACCAAGCAGCAGCTGAAGCTGGGAAGCTGCGAAAAAAACACTCGCCGTGAGCAGTGAAAATAGAATTGGGAAAAAATGTAAGGGAAACTTGGAGCAACTTGGTCCAACAGTTGGCGCATTTAATTTGCTGGTTTTATACTTTTTTAATTGCTAGACAAATGGATGAAAGGCTTCGAGAGTGAGTCTGTCGACGCTGCTTGTCCCGGAAATTCCTTCTATTTTAATTTGTTTGTAGATTGTGGCAAATATTTGACCAAAAAGGAGCGAACAACGGCACGAAGGCAGTGGGTCAATTGCAGATGATTGAGTTTAAGCCATGGAGAATAAAAGAATGAGAAAAGACATTACCCAAACAAATTGTTATATAAAACAAGTTTAGTTAAAGTCCAAAGGGCTTAAGTTGAAGCACCATTTACAATTATTTTTAGCTCTCATTTGTGCATTTTATTGCGTGTTTGGAACAAAGATTTTCCATGTCCACATTCCATTCCTTATTACCAAATAAAAGTTAAGCAATTACAGGTGGCAAATCGTACAGTGCAACTTCCTCTTAATGTTGCAGCTCCATCAACAGCAGTTGCCGCCCCAACACCCCCGCATACATGCCCTCACCTCAGCATTCTGTACCAATGCAGTCTTTGGCTTTCAGCAATTGAAGTTTTTACGATCGGAAATTAGTGAGTTTTTGCCCTGGCTATTGCGAGGGTCATAGCACTGCCCTTACACTCTGCACTCTGCACTCTGCACACCTCTAGCCTATAAATGCAATGCTGTGTATCAAATGAGGTTGCTGGGGCAAGACGGGAATTTCTATTCGATTTGTGTAACGAGTTTTCTATAAACATTTTTAGCTTTTAAAGTTAGCAGCTGACAGTCTGCTGCAGTTGTTGCCAATTGCACAAACACACACTCGCAGCAATATATAGCACTCGTACACTACCGGACATACGCATAGAGACACTTGTACATGTTCCATTTACTTTTATGGCATTGCAGGGCAATCTCCAATCTCCAATCTCCAATCTCCAGCTCCTGCCACAACGTGTGAGTTTGGATACCCTTAAAAGTGTTCCTTTAGGAACAGTCGTTACATCTGGCATAGAGCATACAACATTCGGCTAACCGAAAGTGCCACTTTTCTTTCTTGTTTTTCCCTTTGAATTTTGTGTTGAGCTTGGACTTGTCCAAATGCATTTCACAGTTGTTTGTCAGCTGGGTCTCGGCTCTTGTCCGGGTCCTGGCCGTGCCTGGCCGCCATGTGTCATGACCCTGCCCGCAATCCTGGCAGCTCATTTCGACAAATGGCCAACAGGAAAAGTGTTCGTGTGCGCCCTGCACTTTTGCCCATTTTCCCATCTTCCTCACGAGTTGACATTTAGCGACTTTAAGCGGCTTCTTAAAGTCTGCCAGCACGCCGACTACCACCACACTTGAAACCACAAAGCAAAACCAGCAGCTTGGTCACGTAATCTCCACATAAAGAGACAGAGAGAGACAGAGAGGGAGAGAGCGCGGAGAACTTTTGTTTTTGCTGTGGGAAATTGTTTATTATTTTGCTGCCGGAATTGATTGAGTTAAAGTTGATTCAGGCAGCTTTTTGCCTTATTGACACATTCATTGAATTATGGCTCAGATAAATACATCTGTCCGTACGCATGTGGAATATTCTCGTTGTCTGAAGCCAGAGGCCAGAGGCCAGAGTCCAGAGGACTGTGTCTCCGAGCCCCTCATCCATGTTTGGGTCAAGTGTGGCTGGCTGACCGCGCATAAATCAACCAAAAAAGAAAGACAGAACCCCTTACTATTTGGAGTCGGGGTTTAACCCCCGGTCCTGTCATCTCAAATATTTACAGGCAATTTTGAAGCAAATATTTTTCTTTTTACTAGACACTGCCGATGTCCATTTGCACCTCCGCAGCACCTCCACTCCACAGAGATGGTAGCCACGGAAGCGTGACCCAAATATTTGCTTGATTTATTAGCTTCGGATTTTTTGTATGTGCCATAAGAATACTTGAAGTTGTGTAGCCGTATGTGCGCTTGGGGTATCGTTAATGCATGATGAAGTTTGTCTAAAGATGGGCCAAGGATTTGATGGGGGACTTAAGGAATGATCTAAGAGTTTAGTTAACCCTTTTTGATATGGCCACTTACTGAAACTGATATTACTTACCTGAGAGAATGAGGCTACCCAGGGATTTCAGACTATTAACATTCATAATTTAAGGCACAACTTTTAGTCACTTGAGATGTTAGCCGCTTCAGTGCTAGAATAATCTTCCAAGTACCCGCATAGGGTATTCCATAATTCCACTTCTTGTACAGCTTCTAAATTCAAGTGCCTGCACTCGAAAATGATGTGCGACAGTTCGCACAACTTCTAAGATGCAGCTGACGGATAGAGCACAAAGTTTGTGTGTGGTTGAACAAAATTCTCACCTAATTTTTGGCAGTACATATTTAAAGTTACCTTTCGGACAAGATAACCAAACAACAAGTGGAAGTGGCATCGGGCAACGGGCAACGAGGAAGCGCAACCGAAAGTATCTTTGGGCTGTGCCTTCTGCAGCTGCCTTTCGATGCGATGATGGGCTGGATCGTTGTTGCATCTACTTGGGCTCGTAGGTTGTTTGTTTTGCAGCAGCAGCAGCAGCAGCAGCAGCAGCAGCTTGTTTATTTTCCTTGTTAGGGCCCCACTGAAAAATCTGCTGTGGCAAGTGCCGTCGCTGAAACTTTTTACGGCACGTTGCCGGTGCCACTGCTCCACGACTTGCGCAAGTTTGGGAGCAAAACTTTGATTCAATTTCCACTTGGAATTCCTGCTATTTGTGTGCCCACTTTTCGTTGGTCAATTCGATTTGTTTCTTACGGGCCTTCGAGGGGTTGGAATCAATTGGCCACGCTAAACCAGATAAATTCCTTCTTGGCTCAGGAATTTATGACTCTCGGCCCAGTTGTCTTTCTTCTCTTTCTTCTTTCTCTCGGCTGTGGTCCCATTTCGCTTTTCGGTAAACAATTTGTCACGCTCTTTCTCTCTCTCTCTCTCTCTTCAAGGGCCTGCCAATGTCAAAGCCATTGACAATTGGCAATTTGCCGAGAGGAAAAAAGGACTTGTTGAGTATCTTGAAATGTATCTTGGTATCTGTTTGTGGGTTGGGGGGAGGCCTTTGCGATATTCTCAACACTTCAATTATTCAAATGCCTTGCGATTTCGATAGGCCATCGCCTCCCATCTCAATCGCATTTTTCTCCATTTCAGTTTCCTCCTTTCTATTCTCTTTGCTTTTGTGGATTTTCCATTTTACTTTTCATTTGCATTTCCCTTGATTCCAATCGACTCAGAGGCCATTGAGGCAGGTCTCTCCCGCTCTTTCTCTCTCTCTCTCTCTCTTGTATTCTGTATTGAAATGCTTTTAGCTCTCGACTTGTAACATAAAACTCTGCTCTAATGGTTGCTAATGGAGTTCCACAACGTCTTTGAGTTGCTCTAACCCTTTGGTTCTCTGCCTTGGGTTTGTCTATTTGATGAGTCAGTTGGTTGGAACTGGGCTGTGGCCTGGACATGCCCAGAGCTATGTTTGTTACTTATGTTGTGTTTCACTTTTCAAATGATTTTCTCCATTTTCAAGTGAAATTTTGTGCAATTTCTAGACCAGAATATGTTCCTCCCGCTGCTGTTTGTCCACTGCCTGACTTGGACCAGCCCAATGCCAAGAGTTGCATTCAAAAACCTGCCCAAAAGCCATCAAAATCTGCAGAAACTGTCAATTGCCAGTGGCTAATAGAACTGGATGGCAATCGAGTGTATGAAGGGAGGGGGGGGACAGAGCCAAGGAAAACCGCTCCACTGACAGCCTGACAGTTGGACATTTCAATCAATGATGTGTCTCCTACCTGTTGGACGATGATTGCTAATCACTTGACTGCTCCATTTGCCAAGGCTCTTGAGCACTCTCGAAACTCGGTTCCAGTCCAGTTCAGTCCCAGTGAAAACTTTTGCCAAATGAATTTGATTTATGCAACTGCATTCGATTGGAATGGTCTCAACGCTACTTCTAATAACTGGACCCCCCCCCCCCCCCCCCCCCCCCGGCACACACTATCATCCTCCGACACGGCGGACAGCCCCCACTTCACTCTCCTCGCCTCCTGCCCCGCCGCGTCTCGTGCCCTCTGCCCNCCTTTCCTTCCTCTGTCATGCTGAACCTTCTTCTAGTGCCATCTCCCGCCACTGCCACTTCGCACACAAAACTTTTTCAATTTTGCTGGAAAAAGTTGTAAATTTTCGACCGAAAATTGAAGCCAAAATGTTTAAGGAATGAAGTATGGAGATGGGTAAGGGTATCCCGCCCATCTACATAATGCTTGCTCTATATGTATCTCTAGCGCCGCATCGCAATGTGGACACGGACATGCGGATACTCGTAACCATATCTGCAACTGTATCTTCGCCGCCACCATCTTGTTCTTCCTGCTTCCTGTATCCTGTTGTATCCTCTGGCTGCATGCATGCAAATTTGATGCAAAAATATGTGAAATTTTCGATTTTAAATGACGCCGCTGCTGCGGCGCATTCTCCTCCATCTCCTCCGTGTGTCCCTTCAGTGTGTGTGTTACTGCCACTGCCACTGCTGCTGCTTGCCTCACAAAAATTTATGGCGCTTGCATGTCTGAATTTATCTGCTTGTTTCACATGCAAATGCAGCGGACGGAGCCGAGTACAGTGGATCTGGAACTCGGACTCTGACTTGCACTGCTGGTATGTGTTTTTTCCATCTCGTAATGGTGATAAAAATAGAAACATTTTACTGGCAAAACGCGAGCACAGCTCCCGCACTTCAGACAGGGAACATGCCAACTTGTGTGAAAGTATTTGCTGGAAGCGCTGTCCCCCTGCCGTTTGGCTTCACTTTGGCTATCTGTCGGATGGAACTACCTTTAACAGATTTTCTGTTTTGGCCTGGTTAAGCGAAACCATGTCAGTGCTCAGGTGGCCTCCAGGGAGCAAGTGGGTGGCTTGTGCCACGAAGGTGTGTGTGCGGCCACGCACGGTGGATAGGCTGAAGAAATTGATGCCTTAAAATATAAATAAATTCATCAATTGAAAATAAAGTAAATATTTTGATTAATACTATTGGAATTTGCTGCCTTTAGCTTTACGCTTTCCCATTACTCATTGCTTTTTGACGTTCTTTTCCATCTCTATAAAAATACGTTATGTTCTTCCAATCAGTTTCCCCGTTTTTAGTGCCCGAACCACACACCCACTGTAGGCACCATGGGCACTGCGCGTTGCTCTTTCCTCGTACATGTTCATTCATAAAAGTTTTATATTTATTTGCATGCACAAACAAGAGGCCAAAGGTGGGGCCGGGCCAAAGAGGCCTCCCCTCCATCCCGATGTTGCTACGTATCCAACATCCTTCATTCGAGAGTGTTTTCTGACGACCTTGAGCTATGGCACAGCCAGTCAGCTTTTTGGGCTGCACAGTTATTGCGACTGTTTTAATATTCCTTCAAGATACAAATACGAATACGAGAGAGAGAGAGAGAGGGAGAGGGAGATGAGCCTCCTCCGCTTCAGCGGATACCTTCTCTGTGTCCATTTGAGCGATTCCTTCAGTTTTTATAATATTTTTTATAGCTGGCGGTTATTTTTTGCCACCTACGTGACTCGGCCATCCACCATCCACCTCCACTCCACCACTAAACCCTCTTTGAGTGCGTTGCTGTGGCAACAAGTGTGTCCAGGGGCGCCGAAGTGGAGCGAGCTCAACTTCAAAGTTGCCTTAGGAACATTCACAACATTTTCTCGAAGGCTCAGTTTTTATTTTTATATTTTTTTGTGCCGAAAAGTTTTCGGCTTAAAAGTTTTCTTAGGGTCCCAGCGACAAAGTCTGATTTAAACGAAAGTTCTGTTGCCATTTATGATGGCTTTTTGGAGATGCGGAAGTTCTAAAGGCCTTTGTATGCGTACTCAAAGCGTCTTTTAATGGTTCAAATGGTGCCTACCTACCGTTGAATACACTCGAACTTGTGGGTGTTATTGAATGGAAATGATTGAGTTTAAATGTACTAAGGGGCGCAAACTGGAAGCGGTTATTAAGCACAATTTTCCCGAAGTTTTGCATCTTTAAATTCATTCAATTTACTCTAAAAACTATCATCTCAAGCTGCCTTTACCTTTAAGCTGGTTTCTTTGGCCTTAACTTAAAGGCTTGACGGTCTGCCAGCCTTTTGCTATAAAAATGTGTCCAGGATGTTGATGAGTGGCATACTTATGGCTCACTCTTGCGAGTCACTTGTGAGTCATTCTGAGCACTCCACTGATAACATTTAAACGGTTTGACTGACTGACAGTTTTCCATGCCCCTGGGTGGGTAAACGTAAACTGAGAGCAAAGTTGTTTGCCCGTGTGGCCAGAAACTTCCGTTTAGCAGGAGGCAGACTAGAGTACCTTCCTCTACGGCATCTTCATCTCCGTCATCAATGGCAGCATATTGTAATGGAGCACTCCTCTACCTCCCTTTAGCGTTAAACATTTCAACAAGAAGACAACATTTTAGTAGACACAAAGCGGCGCCTTCTTTTCTGGCCAAACAAAGGGGGCCTATAACCCAGAAAACAAGAAGAAAAAAGCAAAAAAGCAAAAAAGCAAAAAAGAAAAGCCTGGCAATAGAACCCTACGAAGGGAAAGAGGTTAAGCAGAGGATGAAGTGGATGGAGGGATGCCTGAGACAATGGATGAGGATACCAGAGAGAGAGAGAGATACTTGTACATGTACATATAGATATATACAGAGAGAGAGAGGAAGAGACGCGTTAAACTCAAGCGTGGGACCCAAGGAATGAAGGAGCAGCGGAAGCCCAAGGAAGTGTCTGCCTCCTGGTGTTGTTAACAAGCCGCCAACAGCCACACCGACAACAACCAAGAGGAGTGCTGTAACAAAAAAGAAGAAATGAAAAGGAAATTGTTACCCTACAGAAAAGTCCCTGTATAACGGAAAGCCAGACATATTTTTTCACAGATTTTAACGAGGGAAAAGAGTCAAGTCACCCCATCTTCCATGGCAAAGGCATTTGTCTCTGGCCATAGGAATTCCATAGACGCAGACATAGTATGTATCAGGATAACGATTGTCTTGTGTGGGTGGGTGTAAAGTGGGCGTGGCGGTTGAGTTTACGTGCTCGCATGACGCTGGCAACATTGTGCACTCTGGCTTTCGTTTCGTTTCGTTTCGTTTTGGGGTTATATTTGTCATAAAAGTGGCTACAAAGTGTGCCAGGTAGAGAGGCGAGTGCGTGATGGACAACTTTCAGGTTGTTGCAGGAGGGGGAGATACAAAGGGGCAGGGGCAGGGGCAGGACCACGTTGCGGTGTCAGAATTGCTTCGATATAAAATGCATTTGGATAAACTTGTTTGTATCTCTTGACTAATGAATTCTGTAGCTCGGCTCGAATCTCCTTCTGCAAATTGATACTAGTACGAGTGGAGCCATTATTTAAGTAAACGCTGAGTGAGTGTCTCGTTCCGAATTCCATTTTGGCAACCTTGCTTTTGGCTTTGCTCAGTTGCTCAGTCCTTAGTCTCTGGGCCATCGCTTACTTAGTCTGTTTGTTCATGTCTGCCGCACCCACTCCTCGTCTCTGAGCGTTGCCCCTGCTGCATTCCTGCACATGTACGCGTTCAGTTTCGGTGCTGGGTAAAGATATCAACTTGAAAATTGTTAGGGACACGCCCCAAGCACAACGCCCCCCAACAAGCAACAAAAACACACACACACACACACACAACTTCATGTTCTCCACTGTGCGGCTCGGCTCCGTTCTCCATGGCTGCTCTGTGCTGGCAGATTGGCCAACAGCTAGGCCAAAAGAAATTCATCCATTACAATCACAGCAACAACAGCCACAGCCAGAGCTACGGGGAAAACAATTTGAGCCAAAAGTTGCCCCACCCACTGCCCTGTCTCCGTTTGCAATCATACCTCCCCACCTCCCCTACCAATTCTGTGCTCCACTTTGTTTATCGCTCTTCACTTTGTTGGCCTTTTGATGCCCTGTAAGAGGGTACCAAAATACACCAAATACACAAAATTAAATCCCTTTTTTCTGTGCACCTACATTCCATGATAATTATTAATCCCATAGGGCATCCAATCTTTCGGCTTCAGATTGATTTATTTTCTTGCTACTTTTTGGCCATGTCTGCTCTGTTATTGTTTTGCCTGGAGTTTATTGGCATTTAACCTTAAGACCCGCCCTCAATTCAACTTACTCTCCACCCCGTTTGACGTTGCTTTTCCATTCATTTTTCAACTCGAATAAGCTGCAATTAAAAATTCGAATTTTGTCGCAGTGCAAAAAGAATAATAAAAACTTTTGCCGATGAAATCTAATTTAATTGTAGTTTCGAAAGTGATTTATTTATTTATTTACCTTCTTGATGTCGCTGAAATTAATTTAAAGGATACATTTTAATCCTTTTTTGTTCGGCACGAAAAACTTTGCAGCAACAACAACAAGAAGGAAAACATGGACAACTTTCTGGCTTGCGAAAAGTTGTGGCATGGCTCAGTGGGAGGTGGGTTAAAGGGTTGGAATTGGTTGGGGTTTAATGCCTTAACCCATCAGGGCCCCACCACAAAGTTTGCGTCGCCCAGTGAAGCATTTTAGTCAACCTAATTAGCAACTTGATGATTTTTTAACGCTTTATCGAGCACTGGCAATGATTTCATTAGCTTGGCTAAAAGCAACAGAAGGAGTGGCAGCACAGGACCATCGAGGAGGGGGGTGTAACAGCAGGAGGACTTCACTGAAGTGCAGCGTAAATTGCTTCATGATTATTAAATTGCCTCTCGCTCTCTCGCTCTCTGGCTTGGGATTCGGTTCTTGGAAAAGTCTTCGCCCCCTCCCACAAAAAACTTGTTGAGAAGTTGAAAATGTTGCAAATTAGTTGAGGTTAGTTTCGGCTTAGGGGCTTGACTCCACGATGCACGGCATGCAGGGGTTGGGGTTTAAGGTGTTGCATGAGAATATTAATAGAACTTCGGATATAAACAGAAATAAAGTTCGGGTACTAATCTAATAGAGGAAGGAAATTGGCTTTAAAGTTCAACTGAGGCAGCAGAACCCTTCCAAAGCTCTCCCACATTTATATTTGAATATGTATTTTCATGATCATCATAATCATTCATTCAACAATGTTGAACCTTGTTTATCTTTTTGATAGAATCTATCTTTGCCGAGACATTTCTCTTTGCAAACTTCTTCTAAATTCCCAGAAATGTCTCACCCCACCCGAGAGTCAGGCCTCATTACCATGTGAGCAATCCAAATTGAGCGTTAAATTCAACACGTAATATGAGCGTTTTATGAGCGTAGAAGCGCATAGCTTTATAGCTTATCACCTACCGTAACTCACCCCACGAAAGATACACAGATACAGATACAGATACACCCAAATGTGCGTTGTAAACGCTAGAAAATGAAACTTGTTTGCACTTAAGCTGAACAAATTCAAACAAAGAACAAAGTTAGCTGGGGAATGAGGCTAAAGAACCTTTAAAAAGAACCAAGGTGGTACCATAGACCATCTATCAAGCCATAATTCGTTATAATCAGGCATCTTAGCATCTTTGATTTAGTTGGAAAACGAACACACACTATTTTTTATGGTAGCCCTGACAAATGCTATTTGCACGCTTACCAAAGAAAATCAATTGATTCCAGCATAAAAGAGAACCATAAAATCCCAAGTCTTCATTTGGAATCTCAACCCTATTTGCTCCCCCCGTCCTTTATCATTGATCAGGCTTAGGTTAGGGGACCATTTTTTTATGATCACGCTAAGATGTTTGCTTCCTTTTCAGAACTCTGACTCATGCCGGATACCCTTTTTGTGTTTTATTATTTCACTTATTTAATGGCAATTAGTTGGAAAATTGTTCGGCATTAAATTCCCAGGATTCTCTGAATATCACACATGGAAAAGTGTACACTCTCAGAAGAAGCCTCAATCTCGTTATTATTAAGTAATGTGATGTCTGGTCATCGGCCCACACACAAAAACCTCAACAGCAGCCAACGCAAAACTCAGGAACTCGAGTAGAAGTTCTCAAGTAAAATGCAAATGTAGGCGTCTGATGATGATTACAACAATTGAAAGAGGTTCCAGCCACAATTGTAGATTGTGTGGGAGATGTGTTAACATTAAGCACATCAAACTAAATTAAATTTGTATCGCCTTAAGCTTGTTCTGGACCATAATAGATTTACTAATTAATTGTTTTTTATTCAAAAGCAGCTCCATGTTGCTGGCAGCATGTGGCCGGGCGTTCTCCTAGCTACCTTTGTGGATCGCAACATTTGCTGCCAGTGTAACGTGTATCAGCCAACATTGCATCCCAACATGGCGCATCTCCACCGTTCAGAATCCAAGCGAGATCTCGTGCCGTGCCGTGCCGTGCCGCATTTGTTATCT
The DNA here is from genome assembly GCF_900245975.1 of Drosophila guanche. Lineage (NCBI taxonomy): Eukaryota > Metazoa > Arthropoda > Insecta > Diptera > Drosophilidae > Drosophila > Drosophila guanche. The sequence continues at coordinate 488,565 of NW_022995748.1, forward strand.
GTAAGTCGTCGGGTCTTGTCTTTACTCGTGGAGTTAGCCCCGTCATTTGCATAGACCAGAAATCAAGCGTGCCGCAGGCCCCAACTTCACATCTGGCAAAGTTAATCCAAACAAACACAACAGATATCAGTGAACGATATAGAAGTATATATACACATGGTACTTATATGCGTACATAGTACGGATCTGTGCATCTGTGTGTGAGTGTGCAAAGTGCGTGAGTGTGTGCGAGGGCGTTTTGTCTTTGCCGCTGGCATCACGGCAAAAGTCGCGCTCATTCTTTGGGCGGATTTGCAGGCGCTTTGCATAAAGGCAGACAAAAAACCAACACAATTTAAATTAGTTTAAAATTACTCAAAAATAAAAGAAACCTACGAAAATACAAATATTTGAGGCTGAAAGAAAATTATATTAACACATAATTAAACAGAAAATAAATAAAAGTTTCCATTGTTTAACCAACCAAAGTGTAAAAGCGTTGAAATAACAATTTTCGCGAAATATTTTCCAGATGACAAATTGTTGTAAAATGTGAAAATAAGTGTCATTAAATAATCTGCGTGCCATAAATGCGAACAATTAAAATTCCATTCATAAAAAGCAAACAAAAATATACATTTAATATTCTACTTGGCGGAAAGAAGGAAACTCTTCGAGCGCAAGTGTCGGCAAGTGTCAAACCATAAAACGCAATAAGTAATTGCCACACACAACAAAGGGAAAATGTTTTTAAAAAATGAATAGATATAGATATATGCTAAGATAAATGCGAGTATATAGATCAAACGACAAAGGGAATTCAACAAAAAGAGCGTGTGAAAAAAGTGAGACAAAGGCAAGAGAGTGAGAAGTGGGGAGAATTTCTCAATTCGTGGTTAAGAGGCCGAAAGTTATACTCGAAATGGCGATGCCTCCCCAAGGAGGCGGCGGAGGCGTGCCACTGATCCTCAAGTTTATGGCGACTCTCTTGCTGCTTGTAACCCTCGTCCGGGCCGGCAGTGATCCCAAAGGAGCATCGACAGTGATCACTACCACAGCTCCGCAGATGGGAAATCGGTATCCCCACCAGCAGCAACGTCTGCAACTATTGCAGGAGGCCCAGCAGCTGGAGGCGGCACATCAGCACCATCACCATTTGAGGCACGAGCAGCATCTGCGTGCGGAGCTCGAGGGCAATCATAAGCCACCATCTGTGGGTGTCGGACCTGGAGCGGCAACGGCCATGAAGCTGTTCGACCAGCAATTGCCGCCGGCGGCCACGGGACAGCAGCAGCACCATTTGCGTCATCACAATCGCCACCATGTGACCTGGGAGCAGAGAGTCTTCCCCTCGCTGCGTCACCAGCAGCATCGTCTGGCCATGAGCTCCACTGCAAGACCCATCGTCACCACCGACGCCCCGCATCCAACCCATTCAATGATGAGCAATCACAGTCGCTACTTCGATCGCGATGGCATATATCCGCCATGGGCTGAACCCAGGTCCACGCGAGGACCCAACTGGCGGCAGCAGGTGGAGGTGGACTCCTCATCCAAAGACGATGATGATGATGATGATGACGCTGACGACGACGATGATGAGGACTATGAGTACGAGGAGGATTCCAGTTCCAATGCCGTGGACGAAGAGTTGGCCCGTCAAATGCCGCGCTACTCGCTCTTCAGTCAAAAGTTGCCACACATCGAGTCGAGGGAAGAGGAGTACGATGCCTACGATCAGTCCGACGAGTCAGACATGAACTCCAACAGAAACAGGCATCCCAGTGTGGCCAATCCGCACGACAAGGCAGCGGCCAAGAGGAACATCTTCGACTGGCTCTTCAAGCGGGACAAGGAGAAGGAGCAGGATAAGCAGAAGACCCATAAAGACCATGCTTTGGTGGCTGTCAGGAAACCACACACTACAGAGAAGCCCACAGAGAAGGCCACGGAGAAAGCCACAGTGAAGCCCAAACTGCAGCTAATCGACGCCAATCTCCAGGTGGAGGAGGACGAGGATGAGGACTCCCCCGACGACTCCGACTCCGACACCGACTCCGAGGAGAGCTTCTCCAACGAGCAGTGGAACAAAATCGAGCACGAACACCATCTCAAGCAGCAGAAGCACCAGAAGGAGCTCCAAGCCCTACGGGAGAGTAGTCGCAACACCCCACTCATACGGCCAGCTGCCGCCGCAGCCTCTTACAACATTGAGAATGAGGTGAGTCGTCTCTGGCATTGCGCCCATTGTGTACGCTGATAAGGCGGCGCTCATCTCTATTCCCAGACTCCATGATGTCATTAGCTTTTGCTGTTGTTGTTGCTCTTCTCTGACCACTGACATTGCTCCATTGTTGTGTGGTGGCTGTGTGGCACGAGGGCAGCAGTCCCCTCTGTCTGATAAGAGGCTGTACGCTGGCTGCCTGCCTGGGGATTCATTCGCAACAATAACAAAAAAGCTGTGGCCACAAATGACCAACAGATTTCGGAGGGGGGTCCACGAGTATTTGACTGTGGTCTCGGTTTCGGTTTCGAGTTTGATTTTGATTTTGGTGATTACTCAGTCGGTAAATCCATAAGTAAACAGAGTAAGACACTGAGAGAAATTAGTGAAATGAAACAGCAAAATGCCACCCGAAAGACAATCTATCAATCCCCCCCTTTCTCACAGTGCTTTGGCCACTCCCCCCCCCTGCACAGAACGCACTGACCATGGCTAATGCCGTTTGCATTTTGGCTTACAACAAAAGCAATGCCCCATTTACAGGCAATGCGAAGCAACAACAGCAACAAACCATTTTGCTTTGCTCTCTGCTCTTGTCAAATATTTACGCAGTGTCGGCAAAGGCCAGGGGTGTAAGGGGGGGGGGTCTTAGAGCAGGCGATGGGATACCAGACAGCAGTTGGCGCTTGCAGCTTTTTGCACTTTTCGCTTGACCACTCACCATTCCCTTCACCATTGCCGGTTGGCTAATTGAAATCAGCAGCAGAGACAACAATTACAACAACAACAACAACATCAAGTAAAACAACAGCAACAACGACAGTAGATCGAACTGAAACAACAGATACAAGAAGCTTGGAAACGACAAGTTCAACAACAAGAAAGGAAGAACAGCCTCACGTAGCGAATATTCTGATACCCTGCAGCTCGCACATTCCAGACACTAATCAGTGTTTGAGTTATGTGTCTGAGTTATCTTTCCCTTTCCCCATCTAAAACATCATGCCCTCTGCCGAAAAGTGCAGCAATTAATTGTTTGGCATTTTGTTTGCACTCTTTGGATTGCATTTCATTCCATGACATGATGTTTGCTTTGAGTCGTGGCTTTATTTATTTTTGCGGTGGCAAATGTCCAATTTTAATTGCATTTTCATGCGTCTCCTTGGTCCGGTGACCTTCAGCTCAGCTCTGTCCTTTGCCCAGTGTAATTACCTAGAGAAAGGACAAATTGAATTAGCAAATAGTATTGGTTCTGTGGAGGAGAAACCCCAGTGGACCCAGTGCTCGGTTCCGGCGGAATATTGCAGCTTACAAGAGTTCTCTGCTGTTGATTTTAGTGCTGGTTGTTTATTTTTATGGGCCAACCGCTTTGACTTTACTGCATCCCCACTGGAAGTTAGTTGTGCAGCTTGTCATTTGAAATGAGTTCCCTCGCAGTTGATGTCTTTTGGGTAATCGATGTCATTAAGTTCAGCGAAAAGAGAAGATAAACCTAAAGGAGAGGTCAAACTGCTCTAAAGTACATTTAAAGTTTCTTGGGAAGTAAGTCAGCAAAAGTTTTATGTGTATGCAAAATGCGAAAGTTCTTTCACTGATTCTATCAGTTTACGTTTAATCTGCCGAATATTTGTGCAATTTTAATTACCAAATTGAGCTAATTTTAAACAAATAATAGTGTCACTTATCCGCAAATGATAATAATCCAATGCAAACCATTATAAAATTCCATCCTCAAAAATTGTCATTTAAAATATTTGCCAAAGCAATTTCAATTTAATCCCATAAATATTCCAGGCAAAATATATGCCTGTACATGGCAAATAATTAAAAACATAATCCAAAATTTAAATACCGCCGATGACAATTTGGCGAGAGGAGAAAAATGTAAATTCGAAATGCACTCCAAAATATTGTTAACAGCTAAATAAACACTCGAGCTGGGGGGAGGCAACAACAAAGAACAGCTGCGTGTAAAACAGCAGTGGAAACAACAGTTGAACATCAAATGAAGGTTGTTCGAGGGGGTGGTGGACTGGCGCCATTCCCTGGATCCCCAGATACACCTTGCCACCACCACACGCCTTTGCCCACTAGAACAATACAATTAACACATGTCTGCGGATGACGACGCCGGCTACGGCTACTCTGCAGGATGTGTCTTTCCTCTGGCTTTCACCTTGCTCACAGCGTGTACATCCTTCCGTCCTTCCTTCCTTCCTTCCTTCCGTTTCTGCTGCTTTGCTGTCGTTCGTGCCACATTTCAATTGTATCTCCATCAGCATGTGCAAATGCTGCTGACTCGTGCCATTATGCCCTACTTATACCGACATCATTTAATTGCCACCATCACTGTTTTTATTTAAGCTTTTCCGAGCTTCTTTATTTATTTTATAGTTGCAATTTTCGTTGGCTGTTCATTAATGAGTTGCGGTTGCAGTGGCTGCGATTTTTAATGGATGGCCACTGGGATACTTCGAGTGTTTGCCGAAGAACGAATTTTAATTTTTCCATGAAAATTACTCAATTTGCTGCTGATGTTTGAGTATCCACAAATATTGAGGCATTACCGTACTAATGCAAAATGTATTATTAAAATTTATATACAAATTTTATGGCACCCACTTAACTGTTGCAAAAACATTTCTCGAATATTTTGCATAATTGCAAAAATAAATTGAACTCCTTCAGGGACCACGACCACTTTTATCTCTTTAAACGTTTGCTCCACAAAACTGAGCAGAGAGCAAAGTTTTCAGTTAGACTTTCCGTGTTGAACATTGTCCAACACACATCAAGTATCGAAGTATTTGGTGTGTTGCTTTTCGCTTTCTTGTTGTTTTTAGTGTGTGCTGTACATTTGTTGGCAAGTCTTTTTGAGCCTTGAAAGGTTTTTGCCTCCTTCACATACTTTCTGAACTATTTTCTGAACTCTAATGCATATCCTTCATTTGCACTCCCATGCACTGTATTCAGGCCTGCCGCTGCCGCTGTCTCTGGCTTTGCCCCTGGCACACCCACAAATGCTGTCACTTCTTTTGCAGCACTTGCTCTTTGTTCCCTAAGCTTTTACCAGCCTTTTGTGGGTATCTTTTCCTCTATTGCCTGCCTGCCAGCTGCTCCTCTTCCTGTTCCTGTTCCTCTTGGCTCCTGCCAGGCTGTAGCCTTTCTTTCTTTCTGTGTGTTTGTCAGGTTTTGACAGAGCAGTGAGTGGAAAAAGAGATACAGAGAGAGAGAGAAAAGATGAGTGGAGCTTAGCTTTTGTACCTACTTATATCGAAATGTCAAAAGCGGTTAAACAAACGCAACGAAAGTTCCTCGCTCACCACCCGCTGGTGTGGCTGAAGGCTGCCTGCCACAGCGATTGCATTGACCTTGCAGCTAGAATCAGCAGGGGGAAAATGTAGCTAGCTTATGGTTAAAGTGGCATTCAAAATCGCTACTCACGGATAATGGATGGATAACGATGGCTACTTATGGCCTGTTTCTATTTAAAACAGGATCAACCTTTACATTTTTATGACGGACAAAGACCCTTTCAGTGGTCAGAGACTGAAGAGAGCCACAACATTGGCCAACTTCTTCTGTTAAATTGTACTCTTCACAGCCGTTTCTAATCAACTTTTCATTGTGATTTCTTTTCAAGTTTTTTCCTCTGTTTTTCTTTTATTCATTTTGACTGGATCCAGCAACTGGCTGGCTGTGTTTTTTCCCTTTTGTAATTACTCTCTTGATTATATTTTTAGTTATTTCTTCACTCTGTGGCGTGGCCGTTGCTGTTGATGACATTTTTCAGCTAATTTCCACCCACATTTCCAACATTTTTTCCTTTTTTCTGCTGTGTTCCGACCTGTTATTGGCAGTGCTATTCTTTGGCTCCTTGTTTTGCTGTTCCTGGGTTTCCTCTTGCCTTGTGGCATTCATTAGTCCGCTCGCTCCAAGGAGCTGTGAGTGCGAGTGCTACTTGTATACCGTTTGAAAATAATATTCGTATTTTGTGCCATGGAAAAACACTCTGCTGGCCCTGGTTATGGCTCTCTTGCCCAGCTCTCTGCACAGCTCAGACATTTCCCATTGCACAACTTGTGCTTGCTTATTGTCTCCAGATTGCCTCGCATCGCATTCAATGTTCTCCTTTTTGGCAGACTCTGGTCTCTGGTCTCTGGTCTCTTGACTTGTGCCCGCGCTCCCCATAATTTATAGCCATTTCTAATAAAGATTTCGGGAAATTATTTTCTCGTATTTTCTCCCTCGCTCTGGACTGGAAAAGCAATATAAATTCTCGCAACTAATTGGCAATGTTTGCCCGTTGTCTTCTCGGTTTTGGTTTTAGGACGCGCACTGGCAGAGGCAGCTCCAATGGCTTTATTAGACTTTAAAGATTACATGCGAGCATGTGCAGGGCTCTTTACGCAGGGCTTCTTTGTGCCACACACACACACACACACAGATGCTGCCACGCTGCAAGGGAAATTCTTGGAATGCCGCGAAATCTTTAGCGGCTTCGTCACTTTGTAAATCATGCCACACTCGACTCGCATGGGGGGAGTGGTGGTAGCGCCGACAGCAGTTTGTTAGTTAATCTGACAGAAAACTGTTTGTCAGTGGATGTGTATCTGTGTGTCTGTTGAATGCACTCGCAGTTTGTCAGTCTGTTTGCTCAACGGAACTCAAATCACTTACAGCACTCTGGGCTTTTGTCTGTGCGTCAGTTTGCATTTTAGTAACTGAAGACACATGTCTGTCTCTGGAGGTCTCTGCAAAGTCTCTCTGGGGTCTGGGGTCTGGGGTCTCTTCCCTTTCAATCATAGCTGATGCCGACTTTGTGATTGATTTTGATGATGAGCTTCAGCGCAGATGAAGCCCTCCCTCATTGAAATGCATGCCAGGATTGGGCTGGGCCCATGAATCGGGGTCAAGGTGGATGGATGGATGGATTGACTGGGTGTGTTTACAGTTAGAACTCTATTACGATCCGCGATCACGTGGCCATGGTGACATAAACATATTTACTACGTGACGAGAAATGCTGAAATATTCTTTGGACAAGTGAGAGAATGAGCGGCAATAAACATTTAACCATTTTAGTATATGGTTTATGTGAATGGGTGTCTGCATATGGACAGAGGACAGAGGAATGGTTGGATGGTTGGATGTGCCACCAGCAAAGTCGATTGGTCAAAGAAGTTTCTTTATTGAAGCGGACATTTCAAAGAAGTTGATTGATTCTGGAACACTTCAAAGAGAGCTTCCACCGAGCCTCAGTTAAATGATCGTAATTGATTGTATCTCGCATCTTCTCTGTCAATAACCAATAACCAATAACCGGGATGGGGATTTTATAGGTTCTGGGTGTCCATTTCCAGATATGTAAAGAGTATATTTTCCAGACCTTCGCTCTGTAATTTGATCAACTCAAAAACTCACTTTGGGTCGGTCTCCTCCATTTGGCCTTGTCAAGGCCGCTCCTGGCTGCCGTTATTTTGGCGCACTTTATGGCCAACAAAACACCTTTAAATCAGGCCCAAACATTCTGGTAATCCAATATACAAATCCAAAGGCCCCGCCCGAACGGAGAATGCTTTTATTTCACGCAACACTTGCAGGTGACAAAGCAACAGCCACAATGACAGAGGTCCCCGCCAAAGGCAACAGCAACAAGAAAATTGAACACGCTTGTCACGAGAGTAGTCCAACGATAAATCATGGCCAGCCAACGAAAATATTTTTGTTGACGCGCTTGCCTGTTGCAAGTCCATTGCGAAATGCTTGCCCTACAATTTCCCAAACAGAGTTTACACAGAAAAAGTAAAAAAGAAAAATGAGAAGGAAATGTTGGTACGCATATTGGAGATCGAAGTTGAAGATACTCTTGCCGAATGTATGGCTGCATGGCAGGTGCGTTTTTGACTGCGTTTTTATTTGAAATAAGTAGAGAAAAGTTTGAAGAAAAACAAAGTCTCGCAATGAGAGTAAAGGCTGTTGGCTTTGTAGTGACAGAAGCACAGCTCCTTGTCACCGCTAAAAGCCTCTGGAAAGTCATAGCACCCGCTGGTGGTCACATAGAGCATAAAAAGTCCGCAAAAGACAAATTGAAAGTCGTGTTAGGCACATCATGGTTGGGGTTACGGAAAGAGTAGAGTGGGGGCCAGGCCGGGAGGGCTTGTCACGGTCATGCCTGGTGTTCAAAGGTTCCACCCACACCCCCGCCACCAAACACCAACAAAAACAACCAAAACTGTAACTAAACTGAACCATTGAGCTATTGAACTGCAAATAGAGGCACACAAATAAAAACTGAAACCCATTTACGAGTGTGGATGGGATGTGTGTCTGTTTGGTGCATTCTAATTCATCAAACGCTGCGCATAAATCAAAATCAGACTCGGGGGGCGAGAGAGGAGAGTGGAAATAAATGTCGATTTTTGATGCCTAGAACCCTAGAACCCCTCCACGATGTCACCTGCTGTGCGCATCGTCCACCTGGAACTGGTACTTTTTGTGTGTTTATTTTACTTTTTAGAGGGTGCTTCGATGTAATCTTCCCGCACTTCACACACACCCTCACATAATAAAGGTCAAAGGTTGCTTTGCAAGTGTCTTTATCCAATGTGTACTGAAGTTGATGCATTGCCCAGTTGGTCATTAAAAATTCAACATAAATCTTTTGAGTCATTCCAAGCCACACTCTCGTGAGACTCTGTCTGTCTGTCTGTCTGTCTGTCTGTGTGTCTGGTATGTGTGTCAAAAAGTCGCAGCACATTGCAAACCCCATTATATGATACATCGGCATGTGTAACGTATGTAAGAGCCACGATTAGAGAGCCCGAGGCAAGGGCGAGACTCTCCGCAGAACGAAAACTAAAACACACAGACAGCGAGTGTGTGTAGAGTGTAGCTATCTGTGTCTCTGACAAGCGTCACACACTTTCAGTTGGATGCACCGTGTGACCAGATATTAGAACTTAACTAAAGTTGCACCTTTATGAACATACGTGGCAAATATTTAATACAAGTTCTACCTAAGTTAAAGCTCAATTTCATGATCCCCTCTGGCACAACTTCTATAGATTTGTCCTGTAAATCGAGTCTTAACCATTTAACGCCACATAAACGTGACACTTGACAAAATCGCTTGAACTAAAATCTGTCTGCAAACAGCTGTAGGCCTCCCCAATTAATTACGCAAATAGCATTTATATATAAAATACCTGACTGTTCACTCGGTCCGATTAGTCGTTGACAAACAGCTCAAGTGACTTGATTAATTCCCCTGTCATGCTAAAAGTATTTCCATGCATTCCGACCACTGTCGATCTCGGCTCATTTGGCATTACAAAAGTTGTCTCCGACTCGCTGAAACTGCCCAAAAGATATGCACGTTTTGACAGCTAAATCAATAAACATAATTTTGGGCCGTGACAAGAGTCGAATCTGCTGCACTTAGTGCCAGTGCCAGTGCCAGTGCCAGTCGAATGTTACATGTTGAATGCCCCCAAATGGGGCTGCTGTCATGGGAGGAGGTCCGACTCTGACTCTGGCATTTGGCAGATTGACAAAAATTTGCATTTGAATGCGTTTTAATTAATGTTTGGCCGGACTATCAGGATGACTCAATTTTTGGTTTGACATCTGATAAGAGCAGGAGCCCCTCCGAAAGGTCATGACTTCTGTCGTTGACAGCTTCAATATGAGAGCTTCGAAATTGTTGAAAGACAGCGCCGAAGACAGCAAATTGAATGCCAATGCCAGGCCCATCGTCCATCGTCCATAAATCGTCTAATTGATTCGATTGGCATAAAGAAAAAGCCCAGTAGCGGACAACCAGTATGAGCCATCCATCGATGATGGATTTCTTCTTTTGTATTTCTGTTAAATTGTTAGAAACTTGCAACGTCTCGAGTTGCACTCGGTTTGCATTATGCATGAGGAGTTGTTGGACTCAGAGTCAAGTTCGTTCGCAGACATCGCGGGCCGCAGACGCTTGACATGCGGACAATGCATCAGTAAATTTCATCAATATTTCATTTTCAGCATTTCGATTGGCCCCAGCCCCACACACATTGGGCTCTTCTGGCATTTAAAAGCGATTTCCTTTCATTACACAATTTCATTTCAATTTTATTGGATTCCGATTCGGTTCACCGCCGGTGAGGAGAAACAAAGCCCCTCATCAAAGTCTTGAAAGCAAGACACGAACTTTGGGCCACACCATTGCGATGCATCGAAGGTGTTTTGTATATCAGGGCTTATAACGGGGTGTCTTAATGGCTTGGCTTGGGTGGGGTTGGGTTGGGTTATTTCTGGGGGCTAGGGAGTGTAGACTTTGACACTTTCGCTTTTCAATAAACTTCGATTTGTTTGCACACTCCCAAAAGAGGCTTTAAGGGCTTCTCAGGGTTCCCTTTCCAATGGGTTCTTCTCTTGGTTTAGTTTATTGCTTGGCAACTTTAAGAATTTCACAATATTTACTCAAGTTTATCAAATGAAACAAAGTCAAGGTGGCGATGATATCTAAAAATATGTCCACAAATATCTGACTCGCGGCGGAGCGTGGAATTTGTAGATCTTGTGAAAGATGTTGAATAAAATAGCACTCTGCTTGAGTTTATGATTCACACAAATAATGGGCAAGTGGCCTTTAGTTCGAAAAAGAATTTGATAAATGTAAAATATAGAATTTACACGAATATTTAATTGGTACTAATATTTGCCATGTTTACGCATGATTTCAAGTTTAGATTTGTGGAATAAATAGATCGGAAAACACCTTTCAAATGGGTGTAGTCTGTTGAGGAAGCTTTCATGACCCGTAGAGCTAGTAAGCCACAAAGGTAGTGGCTGACGCCCTTGCGGTTATGGTTTATCTTCGCAAATTATTTTGCTATTTAAGGTCTGCCACAAGTTTTACTGATTCCCAGAACTCACGATTATCAATTTGATCTTTCCGCAAACATAAAAGGCGCTTGCTGCTGCACTTTCTGATGTCATGTCCATCCATCCAGCCAGCCAGCAACTCCCAACCGCTAGCCATTGTCAACCCTTCCTGTGCTTCCCCCTTGGCCCGCCATCTACCTTCCAGTTGGATGGTGCTGCACCTGCTGTGCGCTTCATCAACCGCAAATGGCTGGAACATTGAGGGAGCCCTCGAGGTCAGCTCATAAACTAAACGATATCAAAAAGCCAAATGCTTGCTGGCTTGGCTAATCACTTCATCAACGTCCAAATCGAACACAAATCAGCCCCAAACGGAGCGGAGGCAAGGTGCAGTGCAGTGGATTCTAGAGTCCGTTGGCAAACAAATTTCAGAGTCATCAAAATCATTTTGCTGGCATACCCTTTGGCAGCGGGTGTTTCGGTTTTGCAGTTAAGTTGGGAATGCAAATTATGATGATTATTTGTTGCTTTTAATATTTACCTTAATTAAACCTTCGTTTTTGAAAGCCATTTACTGGGTAGCGCTTCTGCCAATAGTTTTGTTCACTTTTTAAACTCTGTCTCGCAGTGAAAACTGATCCCCAGACTCCAAGGGTATGTGGACTTTGATGCGCCGTGCATGTTTTTTTTCGTCGTTTCTTTCTTGTTCGTTCGTGGCCTTCGTGTCCACCGCGGGGCAGTTGCACTCTTCACGTTAAAATGTGCTCTACGTGGCTGGGGTTTTGGTTTCTGTTTGCTGCCAGACAACCGCGATGACGATGCCGACAACGACGACGACTACGTCTACGTCTACGACTACGACTTCGACTGCTAACTAATAATTGCCAAAGGCAGGACGGGATGCCATGGGATGGCGGCTGTGACGGGGGAGACGGAGACGAGAGGCAAATAAATTTGCACAGAGTTGCAAATCATTTGACAGGCGGCTGCCGTAGCACCGAAGCTAAGAGATTTAGCTGCCTTTTTGTTGGTTTTGGTGCACTTTTGCTTTTGTTTGTTTTGCGCAAAAACTTTGGCTGCTGCTTTTGCTTTCTGCTGCTGGCACTTTGATGATGTCATATGCAAATTCCCCTCAGCAAACGAGCTGCAGCCCCAGCCCCAGCCCCAGCACAGACCAGACAGATGCCAAATTTTCATAGCTAATCCGTGTGCTCGGTGGTCCCAAAATGACAAAGGTGATGCTAATGGTGATGGATATTGCAGTCGATTGTGTTCCTTTCGATTGGAATGTTGGATTGCGATTGTTTGCTTCTGTGTTTGTCTCTTCGCCAGCGATTTCTGCCAAATATTTGACTAATGTTTTATCATTCTTGTTGCATCTCTTTGCAGGTGAGTTCCAGGCGAATGATTGAACGACATTTCAAGATTGATATTTCAGGTACGTGATAAGCAATGGGAATGGAACAAGCTGTGTGAAAACTGATTCAGAATTGGGTTGACATGAAGTATTTACATGCGAGATATTTATGGAAATTTAAGTTGCATTTAGAAGGATTTATTCAGTAATCATTCAGCAATGCTTTTCCCCCAAATACAGTACCTTCTTAGCCCTTACACTCGACTCCCTGCTGACCATCCCTGACCTCCACTTAAAGTTCAGCTTGCAATCATTGCGAGTTCCCCATCATTGCCATCCTCTCGGTGCACTGCCAATGATGCGATACACGCAATTTGTGCCTTGTTAAGGGGCAGGCACCATGGCCAGCCAGAGTGCCCTGCCCTCCACCTGTTTGGCTCTTCCACTGGCCGGACATATGCCTAACGACCCATTAGTCACGTCAAATCATCATCACGAGCACTCCACAACGGCCGCAAGTGTGAAAACAAGGGAGACATCGCCATGACGGCCCCGGAAAAGCAGAGAAGGAAAAGTACATACAAAGTACGTACATTTTGAAAGCGAAAATGCAATAAAGCCAAAGTGATCGTGACCAATTGTTGGGTGTTGGGTGTTGGTCAAGCAGCAGGCCACTAGACCAACAATCACCAATCAACAATCACCAACAACTCAGCCAGAGCGGAGGCAGAGGCAGAGGCAGAGGCAGACGCAACGTTCGCGGCAGTAGCAACAGAAGCAGAAAGAGACGTGAAGCATCGTTTGGATATCTGCAAATATTTGTCCCATGCTGACGAACTTGTGGCAGAGCAGCAGCAGGCAGCGTCTCTCCGGACCCCAGACTGCCTGCTGTTAGACATTTGTGTGGGACTGGCACTGGGACTGTCCGTCAAGTGACCACAAAGCATTCGTCTGGAGTGTCCTCATCTATGTCCAGTGTCCCCACATCTCTTGTCCTGCTGTCCATTTTGACACCTTCAATCGGACAATTTATGTTTATGAAACGTGACAAGTTGAACTTAATGTGAAGTGAAGCGCAAAAAGAGAATTAAATTATTGGCCATGCGGCATTGATTCGACAATTGAATTGACAAATTAACAACAGTTTTGGCGTGTAGAAAGATAGCTCCGGCTCTGGGACGTATGTGGCTCCCCAGTAACAACACCAACAAGCGCGGTGAAAAAAGAGAAGCAGTCTGCGGCGAAGCAGTAACATGCTAAATCCATTTAGGGCGCGCAACCAAAAATTCTGAATCCCAGTCCCCTCCCGGACCTAACCCAATGCCGTGTGGCGTGTGCAACGTGCAGAAAAACGAGTTCCAAGCAAAAATTCAGCAGCCAGAAAAAAGAAGTGGACTGGACCAGCGTAAAACCCATCCCAACCCTTGAATTTCAACCCCTTTCGCCACACTAGAGGCCGCTGCCTCACGTACTATACTGTTCGAGTGGAGTGCGGCCATATTTTTGCTGCCTTGTGTCCGACAAGGGTATGATGACTTTATCAAGGGGATTTAGTATACGAGAAATATACAGACGGGGAAGTCTGTATCCATGATACCAGTCGAATGGCTGGCGGCCTGTCCATCAGAGTGAAATGTTTAACCTGTTGAATTGGGGCACTTTAGTGGGGATGTTTGCTTATGGAATTGCTTGTGAATTGGTTGTGGCAAAATGGTTAAATGTTAAGTGATAAAATGCCAGATTAAGTAGATTATTTGGCAGACTTTAAGGGAAGGCTTTTATTAGTAGATTTACCAAGAAAATGATTTAATCTATTATCCATCGCTAGCATTTATCCCTGAAAGAGTATCTCCACTTTTATCATGCACTTTGCAATGCATTTTGGGTCTATGGGCTCTAGCAGCAGCAGCAGCAGCAAGCATCCGCGTTTGCGTCCTTCGTCCTTTGTCCTTGGTGGCAGAGGCAGTGGCGCTGTTCGCTGTTCGCTGCGTGATTTGCAGGCAAACAAATAGAAAATAGAAGAACGTTGCCCGCCGCTTGTAGCCATATGTTGGAAGGAAGGGAGGAGGAAGCCGTGCCGCAGCAACTTGCCACATGCTAGACATCCTCGTTGGATGAGCCGCAGCTGTGGCTGGTAGCCTGCAGTTCCACACTGAAATTGAGTTTTTGGCCACGACTTGGATTTATTTGCATAGTAGACACAAAAATTGTAAAAGCTTCCATGGCAGCAGCACCAGATGAATGCCAGATGTAAAAGATGGGAGACAAGAGAGAGTTGGGCGCTGAGGAGGAGCTCTTGGATGTTCGGGTCAGTGTGATGTTTCGTGGGCGTGTGTGTGACCCTACAGCCTTTTGTGGCAGCTTATGAGCTCATGTGTCCTGGCCAAACACGGTCCACAGACTCAGCTTCAGCTCAGCTCCTAATCCTGCAGCTGACCAAAGCTGGCGCTCTGCTGTAGCTCTAGCTGTGGCTGTGGCTGAAGTGTAAATGCCGTCATAATGCTTGTACCGACGTCAGCTTGACAGCCCCGAAGTCGTGTAGGCGTGGCACGTGGCTGGCCAAGGCTTCGGAAATGGTTTTTGGCCAGGCTGGGAAAGAGGCCAAAGAGGTTGGCAGCACCAGCACAGCACCAGCAACAGCACCATGTACCCACGTGGCGGCCTCTGCTTATTAGTATGCAGCTGTGCTCTCTGTTTGGGCATGCCTCTACCTCTGCTCTCATGAGCCAGGATGCCTGTGTCCTGCGGAGTGCGTGTCTGTCACTGTCATGATTCAGTTTGCCTTAATTAATTTCGGACTGCTCTCGAACGGCATCCAGAAATGTTGAAGCAGGCCATGAGCTGTGTGAAATTAGCCTCGATTGTTCCGGTTGGGCACACTCTGGATTTAAGCTGGCTGTAATCCTTAAAGGTATGTCCATCCTTAGCACAACGATTATAGAAAGATTTACATGGTGAGGGGATCGACAATCGACAATTTATTGTGTGTCGAATGAAGTGTTGAAGGAAGCTTATAGAGTGGGTAGAATTTGGAGTAGATTCAAGATTCTGAAACCTTACTCCAGGCACCGACAACTCTTCATCATACAAAATATTTGCCCCTTTGGCCACCAATTAAACCGATTCAATTCCCCGAATAAAACTAACGTCAAAACCACCAGCAGAGATGCACTTGCGAGAGAGACGAGCTGCACCACTTTACACATTTCGCAGCATACGCAATTTTTGATTACATTTCAATCTCCGTCTGGCGCTCAAATCGGGCCACAGATACGGGCCAAACACACGCCTGCCTGGCATACTCGTAAAAGAAAGAACACCAAATGGGTCACGTGCCGAACTGAAACGATTTGCCGAAAAATGCAAACTCAAACGCAGTTCGGGAAATGCGTTTACCTCTCAGAGAGCGAAAAGTCTCTGTGGCAAAATGCAGCGAGAAAGTATCTATCAAAATTAAATTTCAATTGAAGTTGCAACAGAAAATAGAAATCAAATGTTGTTGTGATATTTGCAGTGACTGTGACTGTGATTTGGAGTTGATTTTGTAACTTGATTTATGCGATTTGTTGCCTTGCTTGTGGCCCTTTTGGCTTGCGATGGAGAGTGGAAAAATATATCCCAGCTTTGGGGTTTCGATTTTTCGATTTTTCGGTTATTGGGTTATTCATTTCAACTTGTAATTCAGTCGGTTGCAACTTAATTTCGTTGCAAGTGCCGAGCGATGGTGCAGCATCCCGCACACGCATTTTGTGGTGCAATTTTTGAGGCAATTCCCACACGTTGATTACGTTGCCAATGCCATAGTGATACGACTATGATGTATGTGATTGATGTTTGTGTGTTTCTCATTGTTCTATTTTGCATTGAAATTATGGCAGTTGTTTTTCATGCCGAAATCTGGTCGAGCCGAGGTGTCCTCTGCATAATAATTGGAATTGTACAGGGATGGAAGGGACAAAACACAATTTTGGTGGCATATTCCGTTCAAATTTGATTTGGATTTTTTGTTGTAACTTATCCATTGATACACAGAACTTTTTATGGCTGAGAACAATTTGAATGTGCGTTTTAAAAGTATGTACAATCAAAGTAGCCACGAGTTCACACTTCATTTTGTGGCACTCACTTCTGTCAAGTTGGGAGAATATTACGACTGCAAAACATGGAGACTCTCTTGGCCATTGGCTTCGATTTTAGCCGGCTCTTATTCTTCCACTGGGAATACAATAATGGTCCGCGAGAGTTGGCTCCAGACGTGATGTACATCTACGATGTTTTTCTGGCTACCTGTCTGCATGAAGTCATTGGATGGACCTTCTTTTTTCTGCAACCAATCTGGCCTCCAAGAGTCCGCCTCGGGCCCGTGTCCCTATTACCGCTGGCGCTTGGATTACTTTCCGTGCTTTATATATAACTAGCTTTATATATCCACCGACAACCTCTATCATCTTCCCGGAGACCCTGATCCTGACAAGATCCTGACTAAGATGCTTGCAATAATAAAAATATGTCTCATTAAATAACTATTTCTTGTTTAAATTCCCTCTTCTCATCCTGTTCTTAAGGTGGGATAATTAATTTTGAACGTTGACATCCTAACCATTTCCATTAGCTAACATTTTTATTTCTATTTCCGCCTGCAAGCATTTTCCTTGGGACACACAAGTCCTCTGGCTGCTCTTTTCTTAGTTCCTCCTTCATGGCACGTACTCCAGCCGCTCATTTCCCCAGTTACCATCAACAAATCCTTGAGTTGACTGTCCCCACGACTGACATTTCCCCTTTTAAAACTGCTTAACTTACTGCCTCGGTTACTGTCACTGCTGTTGCTGCCACATGGGGGCAGGGCAGGAGCAGCTCCTCCTGCAGCGTGGCTCATTAATCAACTGGCGGTTGGTCCAAACGAGCGAAGCGTTGAACGATGCTGATGCTCTCGCCCTGGTGCTGGTGCTGGTGCTGGTCCTGGTCCCTGCCCCCTCGTGTTGACGTTCACCTCGAAAATGTCACTTTCCTGGGCGTGACATTCTCCTCACAAGTGCCACCACTCTCCTGCCACCCAGCCTCTTCCCCTTGACCACTCCTGCCACATGTAGAGGCTTTGGTTTTGGGTTGATTAATTATTTAGTTAGTGATTAGAGAAAGACGCGACTGCGTTGGTCCAATTAAAAACGCTCACGAAACGCTCACATAACGCGCTCCTAGATAAGGCACACGCGATGTAATGCTCTCTCTCTCTCTCTCTCCCTCTCTCTCTCTGTCCCTGTCTTCTCTTTCGCTCTTTATCGGTTGGCGGTGGGTTGTGTGGTCACCCGTGCTGCTGTCGTCTCAATATAAAACGTCAACACCCGTTATTGGCACTCCAGTGATGGGTTTTCGCTTCGCTCAAGTCATAGTGTGATACCCTTTACCACTGCAATTTGATGGGGCTTCCCGGCTTCAGTCCAGCTTCTGGCAATTATTATCCGCAAGGAAGATAAAGAGTTAATGAAAAATGAACTCGCTTTTAGCTTCCTTCTGGGCTAAGACTTTATCTCTATTTGGGAATGATGTTCTCAGGGCCGTCTAGTCCATTCTGCTTCCTTTTGGCTATCTAACTTACAGGGTATCCAAACTACGCATACTTCAAGCTATCTTTTATGTGTGTGTTTTCGTATATTTTTCTGTATTTTTTCTGCTGAGCGACACTTGAACACACACACGCTCATCCACTCTCCGTCTCTGCCACACTTTTTCTTTCTTCTTTCTCTTGTTTTCTTTTTTGCACTACTTGTCTAAAATGCAGCCAAGACAAGCTCCTTTCTCTCCAGCCTGGCTGCCATCTCTTTTGCACACGTGTTCTTTGCTTTTGTTCATCCACTTCTTCTCATTGCTTCTCGTTGCTGCTGCTCTCGTCCCCCCATCATTGAGTTTCTGTTCAAGAACAATTCTTTCCACGCAGCAGAGCACACACACATATGTGTGTGTGAGAGTGTTTATCTGTGTGTGTGTTTCCTCTTCAGAGTGCAGTTTTCTGCAGGGGACTGCAAGTGAAGAAGGAGAGCGAAAAATATTGTTGTCGTCATCATAAATGTCTCATTTTCTGGCTAAGTGTTGTCGCCTGATGGATCGACGATTCCTGCCTTCCCCAAGGCAACCCCATGGGGCTGCATGCCCAACCTCACGTCAAGCCATAGAAACAGCACTCCCACCCCGATTAAAGCTCAAGAACATTTCTGTTGTCAAAAGTTTACTTACTCTTCGAATGTGTTTCTGTCGTTGTTCGTTTTGAATACATTTTGGTAATTGCTGAATGAAATAATGCCAGAAATAAAAGTGGGGAAATATATTTCAGAGCTTGTATCTTAATTAGTTTTCATGGGCTGAAGCTGAAACATTGTTATTGTAGTTGGATTTATTATCTGCATCCCAATTCAATCCCATTATTTAATTAAGTTCCAATTGAAGTTTTCTGGTTACACTTCTAGCAAATGTTCTTGTATTTTTCTAGCACAATTCCCACTTTCTCAGTGCTCCAAGCTAAGTTTTTATTGTTCTTAACTTTCATCATATTAAATAATTTTTAGTGCTCGTTCCTTGGGGCTGTCAAAGAGAAAATATAAGAAAACACTTTGCTGCCAGCCAGTCATGTTTGTTCACGTTGAGCGTAAGAAAACTTTTTCACACAATTAAGTTGAGCAAAATTCTGCGGCAAAACCGAAATTGAAAGGAGTTCTCGTCGCTGCCACTGACGTTTGCTGCGCCTGCCACTGGGTTCCGCATCAACAAAAATATAATAATAATAATAAAAATATATGTACGAGTTTGTATCAACACTCAAAAGATTGCATTTACTTTCAACGAATTCTTATGCAGCGAGAACTGAGAATATTTTTGAATGAACAAAATTATTGATTAGATTGGTGCATCCCCTTTTCCCCTAAAAGGTTTATTTTGGGAACACATACTGGGAACACTCACTCCAGTTAAACATTATTCTATGATTTTCGAGCTCGACCTCTGCCACAACCTTACAATTTTCATTCTTCATTTGGACAAAACGAAATCAAAGTGGAAATCATTTTCATTTAATTTCATTTTAAATGCACTCGAAAAGAGGAGAGAACCACCAAATCGAAATCATTGGAAAGGTACGAGTACGAGTACGAGTACGAGTGGAAGTACAGATGGAAACCAAAAGGTGCAACACCAATAAAAACCAAAATGACTTGCTTGAAATGTTGTTGCCATTGTTGTTGGGGGCTTGGCTGTTTACGCTGATTGCGGCGGGGTCGAGATACAGACAAAAGTACAGAACCAGATCGAGAACCAGTTTCAGTTTCTGTTGTTTGGTGTCCTGCCCGTACAGCCTACAATAAATGTAAAGATAGATCCTACCTGCCGCACAGCCGCTCTCTGAGTGGTCCATTGTCCGTCACTCAATGCGGCTGGGATCTGTTCGGGTCAGGCATCAAATTTAATCCAATTAGTTAAACAATGTCCGAGGAGGATACTGGATGGTCCGCCCTAAAGATCGGTCTCAGGTCTCGTGCGGCGCCCAAGCGTGTCGAATATTGTTGGAAACGCACATTTCGCTCCATCCTTTTAATCCTGTCCATCGCCATTTGCCGCACTTCATTAGGGAGGGGCAAAGGCATTTCGATTCCGTATTCCCATTGCTTTGGCACGTCTCAAACTGGACGATAGAGGATACGGATAGTATTCCGACCAGGCGCACGTTGGCATCGTTAGTTTGGTTATTGTACCGGACCGTTGCCATTAACTGGAATTGCCTCAAATTGTTTATGGCCAATACACAGAGTCGGGCCAGCTTCTGCTTCTGCCTCTGCCTCTGCCTCTGCTCCTCCGATACACAAACGCGTATCAATTGAGCTGCAGATTATTATGTTTAAAGAGAAGACCATCCCAGGCTGATAGCGACTACTAGAGAGAGCGAAACACAGAACATTGTTTGCTTGGTTGGTGGGGAAATTGAGGGGGGAACATTGAGAATGTGAGGGCTTATAATGCAGAGGAGAATGTGGGGGATGGGTTCTGTTTGTGGCAAAGTATAGGAGAATGTTGAGGAGGTAAACTCATGGATTACTCAATTGAGCCTTTAATTCTCTTTATTGGGGCTTTGTTATGTTTAAAGTTACGCAAGGAATATGAGAAGCCAATGAGGAAAAGGTTGTTGGATGATAATTGCAAGGGACAAGAATGTTAGACTGGAGGAGGAAGACTTCCCAGAGAGTTCTTAAGCAGCCAGAATACTACATGATCCCTTCTAATTTGTAAGGAAATTTCAATGCTAACTTCCTATGGCATAGTCGTAAAAAGTTTCCCCCTACGTTGCACCCAAACATCTTCTGCTTCAATTACCACGAAGACAACATAAAAAGAGATATCCTCTCCCTCCCTCTCTCTCTTGTACGCAGATGCACTTCTATTTTTATGCTCTACGCGCAACCTGCTGCTGCGGCTCCACCTCCTTCAACTAATTGCAGCTTCAACGCCTTCCAACACACTGCAAATGCCGCTTTAATAGTTTTCAATCTCCCCTTCTACCATTGACATGGTTCCACCTTCTGCTTAAATCGTTCTTGTGCTGCTGCTGCTTGTGTTTGGGGAATGCAAACCATGTCATTGGGTCTCTCTCGGAATTTGGGAGACTCCAAATGCATTTCCAGCTGGATTTTCGACTAGAGTTTGCTTTTATTGTATTTTCTTTGGCAGCTATTTACATTTTCCTGCTTTCCATTGAACGAACTGTGGCAGCTTCCTGGGAACTTGGCAACTCGTTAAAATGGTGCCATGAAAATACCTTCAGCTCCATCTCCAGGTCTATCGTTTTGTACCTTTCAGTGGAGAACATGTATGCTTGGAGGCGTGGCATTTCATCTGTAAGACGAGTGCAAATTCTCCCTCTCCCCCTCGCTGACAATCGATTGACTTCTATGTGCCGGGATGCTCCTAGGATGATGGATGTGCTGCAATCTTTTGGAAAAGATCTTAAGCCCTTGAGTGTAATGGGCACTGACATGCTTCTCTCTCATACAGTGAGGTTCAAGAGGGGAAGTCTGCAGATGCTCTCCATGAACATTGCCTTGTTGCGCACACATAGAAACGGTCTTTACACTTCTGTAACGCACTGTAAACATACGAATATTGTACGTCATGCACTGACCTTTGACTACACAAACTTTTCTCTGGCCTTCAAAGCGAAACCAACGACAAACGACTGTCATTTGATGATGACAAATATTTGCCTCTCTCTTGCCTCTCTGTCTGTGTCTCCCTGTCTAGCTATCTTTCTCGCTTCATCTGGTAACCCTGCTTGCCCCAGGCGGGGGCAACCGGAAATTGCGTTGCCCTCTAACTGGGGTTGGGCACCCTTTTTTCTCTGGCGTCGGTTATGGTTTGGCCTTGGGCCCGGGGGCCTTGTCCCTTCTCAGTTTTATCTTAAGTCAATTTGCTTTTCCCCTCATCATTGTTGGGCTAAGCGGTTTAGGGCTTTTCCTCTCTCTCTCTCTCTCTCTCTCTCTCTCTCTCTGGCCTTGTGAGACGGGAGACAAAATACTGTCATAGATCAGCATTGTTGGCCTCGCTGCTGGAAGCCCAAAAACTATTTTGAATAATTAGCAGGAAGTGGCCGTCAGTGGAGGAACCACACACATGGCTAGGGAATCATCTCGATTAGGGGTTGCCTTTCGGTTTGCTCCCGATTCCATTTCGATTGCCCCCCTCTCTCGCCCTCTCTCCATCTATCAATTTCAAATTTGATTCTTATGACTTCGATGGCGTCTCATTTTGCCATTTGCCATTCCGCTTTTCATTTGCCCTCGTTCTGTGTCTCATTTGCATTTTGTATTGAATTCGTTTGCGTTTCGGCGGCAGCTGCCACGGATGCCCCCGATACCTTCTCGGTTGAGTAGCAACTTGGGCAAATTGAATGCGGTAAATGTGAATTGTAAAAACGAGGCATTGGAAACAGCGCCACAAACAAAAGCTAATGCCAAGGGCAATGTGGAAAAGCCGCAGAAAAAACAAAAAAAGTAGAAAATAATGTGACTAAAATTACGACTAGCAGATACCCCGCTAAAAATGATTAAGTGGGGATATGTACAAATGGAATATCTTTAACAATTGTTGTAAAGGTTTCCCTTAACTTCATTACACCCTCATCCAAGGGTACAAAAGCAAACGCAAACAGAGGTAGCAGAAGCCTCAATGGAAAATGATTTGGCAGCAATTTCAGTGGCCTAACTGCGGGTTCTAAAAATAAAGCCAGATCCATTACACAGTAGGATCCGCGCAGCTAATGGAAAACAGAACCACATAGCCTTGCCTCTGCCTCTCTCCCACTCTCCCACGCTCTCTCGCTCTCAGTTCTCTGGTGTTTCCCTGAACCTGATTCATTTTAATTAAATGAAAATGCAGTTGGCGGCGCCTCGACGTGAGAAAAACGGCAACGTTGCAGGGCACAACGAAACAAAAACACGACAGGGAAAAAATAAAGTAAAACAAATTCTGTGCCTGCTCTCACCGGGTCGGCAGTCTCCGGTCCCTGGAAAAGCTCTTCTTCTACAGATTGCCCCAAAGGCGAGGCGGCATCCTCGCCTGGGTGGCCCCAATGGTTCCATGGCTGCCTGCTGCTGCTGCTGCTGCTGCTGTATGTGCAACATAATAATTTGTAAACATTTATCAATTATGCAGCAACAGCAGGAGCAGGAGCACCCATTCGCCACCCTCCTCGCTTCTCTCTCTCTCTCTCTCTGTTGGCCATGGCCAATACTGGCCACATAAATTTCCACGCTGGCCGCCGCCATCGTCACACACAGCAGGAGGCGCCGCCTCTCAAAGAAGCAGGGGGTGATGTGGGGGCACATTCCAGGGGCGTTTTTCGGCTTTGACTTTGGCGGTCTGTCGAGGCAGACTGGCACTGGCACTGGCACTGGCAGTGGCACTGGTCGGGGCGTTGATACGCTCGACCAAACATGCAATTAAGTGCAAGTGGGCAACACCTCATCATCATCATCATCATCATCATCATCACGATTGTCAGCGTCATCATCTTTTGGGGGCAAGCCACATGGCAGACAGGTGCATGAATGCGGCAGATTCTGATGCGTGTGCCTGGATTGCACCTGGAATGCTCTGGAGTCAATCAATCATACTGCAGGCCAACTTGTTGACATCACCAGCAGGAGGAGCACGATGTGGCCTGGCAGCAGGCACAAACAATGGGTGCCACAACGTGACCGAGTGCTAATCCGAGGCATCTGCCACAGCGGCAGGTGCGAGTGCAAAACTGATACGGGAATGCAATCCTGCTGCTTGGGGAGTCCACATAAAGAGAGATACAAGTAGATATAGATACAGTAGGATCAATTCTATTGTTTCTTTGATAAAGAAGTTGGAAGAAGGGAGACTGGAATGGATATACCAAAAGTTACAACAATGAGTTTCATATAATGGTAATATGTTTGGGTATTATTAACCAATTTTATATACAGAGCAAGAGGAATACCAACAAAACTTTGACGAATCAGTTTTCCGTTCCAGTTCCAGTTTTCCGAAATGTTTACCTCAAAATCCCAAAAATAAAGCCATCAACCGAGAAGAACAAAGCTTCCCTGCTGCGTGTGGTGTGTGCTTTCCTTCTGATACTCTTACAGCACATATTCTAGTTCAGAGCAATGGAATTAGTTGAACAAACAATCAAACTGCAATTCGTAACGCAATAGAATTGCGGGCAATGACTCCACTGGAGTCTTAGTACATTTCATGCAGCAGGAAAAATCTACAACATTTTCATTTGGGAAGGCAAAAGGTCTTACTTTTTTTAGACGAGAATCGTTTAAGTCGTTGCTGGAATAGATCCCAAAATAATGATGATGAAAATTCCAACTTTCTTATGACATGTCCCCTATTGTCGTTCGGCAGCATGTTGCCAGGCTTGCAGCATGCATCTACTGCAACTTGTTGCCAACTGCTGCTGCACTCACACGTGCGCAAAGCAATGCGCTCTCCCTCTCTCTCTCTCGCTCTCTTAGCGGCGTCTTTTGTTTATGTATGCTGTCAGCTGTTTTCTGTTTATCATCCACACACACACGTACCGCACTTAGCATCCACTCCACGTCGAAAAGGGGAAATGTTGCTAGTGTAAGTGGGAGCAACAAATGTTGCCGCATGCTGCCGGGCCGGCCAGACACATTACGAGTGCTGTGTTGCCAGCTGTCATTCGGTGCCGTTATCTCGAGCTGTATGTCCGCTGTCCGTGTGTCTCTGTGTGTAGTGTGTAGTGTGTAGTGTATCCGTGCTGTACGAGTGCGTGCATGTTGCGTGCGTAATTTGTTGTATCTGTATCTGTGGATTGTGAAATGGCCAAAAGCAGCGCGTGTTACGGACTGCCAGCAAAAATTGTGTAAAAAACCAAACAGTTTTTGAACATGTTCTAGAGACCAGAAGACGAATAGACAGCCAGAACTCTTGGCATTTGGCAATCAATTGTTTGTCTAGCCGATTTCCTCTGTTCCTCCTCTGTCTCGCCACATCTGTATCTTGTGTATCTTTTGGCATCACGAAAAGTGTGTAAAATCCAATTAAACTCAAATGATTCGTTAGCAGCGTTCATTCACAAAATTCATGAGTGACACACTAGAATTTCCACATCCCCTATGATTTATGGCACTAAAATATGTGAAAGAATTATTGTCGAACCGAAATTTGTGGCTTATTACGAGATTTGTTAATTGAAAAATTACAACAAGAAACGATAAGTAAAAAAACTACAAAGGAAAACAATTAATTTTACGAAAAGACAAAATGCTGCGGAACGTGTTGCTGTTGTATCCCCTGACCCTGATCTGTTTGCTCGGCCTATGGCTGGGAGCTAGCGCTAATGACCAGCTGAGGCATGGGCCAGCGGATGCTGACGATGATGATGGCCTGCAGAAGGTGTTGCTGCCACACGAAGCTGCCACAGTCGTCGCCGCTGATGACTTGAGAAAGGAACGTGATAAAAGTTCAGCCAAGATGCAGAAGATGCTGCAGATGCAGCGTTACAGAGAAGAAGGCGAGTCGGACCAGAATCGAGACGAGAATCTACGACTCCGACACGAGCAGCATCATTTGCGGCACCAACAACGGGCGTGGGAGCAGCCACTGGGACTGGAGCGCAGACCGTTCCGGCCGGTGCGTCATCATCAGCATAAATCTCAGTGGAATCCAAAGACAGAATCGGATGCAGTCAGGGAGATGAAGCTGAGGAAGATGGAAACGGCCAGGGAGCTGGAGCTAGAGCAGCCGCAGTTAGAGAGAGCCTCCACCGATTCACCCTGGGAGATGTATCTGGAAAAGCAGCCGAAGAAAACCATTGCCATCAGAGATAGCCCAACATTGTCGCCTTCCAATGGGCACATTTTGGTTAAACGCAAACTGCACCACAGCCAATGGGACAACGATTATCCCAGCCAGCAACGAGTAGCCCCAGAAGCAGGCCTCACTTCCCAGCAGTGGCAACAAAAGCAAATTGCCCATCACCGCCAAAAGCTGAGGCATCTGAAGGAGATTCTTGGCCAGCGACAACAACAGCGACATCTCTTGACGGGATTCAACGAGGCCAAATCGGATGATAATGATGTGAGTACAGCGATTGGGGATTCAATTTAATGTTCCTTAGGGAATACAACGCAGCAGAAAGCCGTTCGGTAGCGGATGGTAGCTGTAATTGAGAGATTCTTGGGAATTTTGTTGAATCAGTAAAACAAATTATTGATTCCGTCTGTTCAGAAAAGAATGCTGCCTAGCGACACATTTAAGAAGCTTTATTCTTTCAAATGTTATTGGAAATTATAATGAAGCGTTGGGGATTTCTCCCATTCATCATCTTCCGATGAAGGTTCACATTGGCAGGTGACGATTGACCTACAATAATTTTCTATAAATATAAAAATAGATATATTTGCCTTTTAAGTGGCAACAATTAAATCATGCTTAATTTGATAAATAATATTCCAAACGCTTCTTTTGTATTTCCAACTTTTTGAATTAATGAAATGCATTCTCCCCATGAGAGTGACCAAGCCACATCCTCCGTTTCCAACTCGTTTGCAGAACATTCTCGAGTCTTTTCCTTGGTTTAATATATTCGTTTTTTCTTCTTGGATTCAATTAGGGAACACTCGTTCGCCTAACCCGAATACTCATATTATTTTGTATCTTTTTGTGTGTCTGTGCCAGCAGAAGTTTCCCTCTTGGCATACAAATTAATTTGTGTGACTATTAATTGAGAGTGCCCGTTCAGCACGTTCCCTGTGTAAAGGAGATATCTTCCAGTAGATTAGTCTCGAATTTTTGTTTGCTTTGTATTCCGTTTATATTATTAATTGCTGTGGGTACTCCGCGGACTCCTAATTGTTCAGATTCAATTGAGATTTATGCAATGCAATTTTAATTTATTGCAAAATACACAATTGATTCGATTGAAGTGTTCCGCAGTTGGCAACAGTCCCCTCATCGGCTAGGTGTCGAAACGATCTTTCAGTTGGAATTCTTTGGGTGATTCAATGCCAAGAATTGGGAGCTCAAGCCATGTTTTGCTCTAAAGTTGAGCGAACTTGTGTGTGTGGTCTTGGAATATATTAGAATCGATTGGAAAACTTCTCGACGGAATGAACACTTGATGAATACATTGACAGGCATCATTTTAGATTGTTAGATAAACTAATGGAAGACAACTGCACAATCATATTGATTACCATTTGGTTAGAATTATTTTAGAGGCTCCGTTAATGCCACAAAACTCAAACTAACTTCTAACAGAGCACACATATCTCTTACAGCCCCAATAATCTCTCCATAAACCACAGCATTTTCAAAGAGTATCCGTCAAATGCATAAACAACAGCCCTAATACCATAATTAGTTCTCCTCTGGCTGGCTGGCATATATATAGAGAGATTTTAAGTGAGATTTATAAAGGGAAATAATTGGGGTGATTATTCTACATTGTAATTTTTGGTAGTAAACTATCCAGCAGAGATAAATCGAGAAATATGAGGGGATTAACAAAGTATAAGAATTTATGTCGCAGCTATTTTTTGTTTCAAGTAAAGTTCCATTTCCACAGCCATGCTTCGATTTGATACATTTTTTCTAGTTTTGTATGATGGGTTTGCTTTTACTTCTCATTTTCTGTAGTCTATTTATTTAATGAGCTGCTAACTATATCTGTGGCACCAACAAATATCCATCTAATTACACTGGGAAGTGGTGGGACGCCTTTTATCTTTTTATTTTCTCGGACGAGTGTGCAGAGTAAATCGAGTTCTCGCCTAATTATTAACACTTTCGATTTGTTTGAATGCATTCTGTGTATGCACTCGCGGTATCCGTTCCCCTCTCTAAAACACACTATTCCCTCCCGTTCACCATTTGCCTCCCATTCCACCCAACCCCCTCTGTTTCACACTCTTTCTCTCCCCTTTTACCGTCTAGCACTCTCTTTCCGCCCACACACTCTTCCTGCCTCTATTATTTTGGCGCCTTTGGGCTAAGCAACCGCCAGTCAATTTTGTTTGCTCTTCAAATCGATTCCCAACACTTTCACTTCTCTCTGTGCATCTCTTTCCGCTGCCATCCTTCTCGCTCGCTCTTCTCTCTCTCTCTCTCTCTCTCTCTCTCTCTGTATGGCGTCAGCTTTTGCAATCAGTCTATTAGCTTCAGCTTCGTTCTGCCTCACTTGAGGCATAGGCACCCACTGCCAGTCCTGCTCTGCCACCAACACCACCAACGACTCCTGTGGGTGCCACTTCAAACATTTTGGCGCGAGTACACAAACGCAGCGCAGCTACCCAAAGGGGCAGAGAAGGGCAGCCGCCTCTTGCACATTCAATTAATTCAAAGCATTAAAACAATTAAACGTTTGTGGCATCATTGACTTGCCACACGCCTCCCCAGCGCATCCCATCTACCCCCCAGCGATCGACTGCGGCTCTTGTTTGCCAAATGCAGGCACCAATCAACTCAATCTCTATCCCGCCCCTCCGCCCCTCCGCCCCATGTGGAAAATGTTCCCTCTCCACCACACTCCACACACAGAAGACGTGACCCAATTTTCACACAAATTAGTGCAGCTAATTTTTAATGATGATTTTTCGGTTCTGTTTCAGCCACTTTACTTGGCATTTTTCATAATTTCCATGGCCTGCCGCCGCTTGGGCGTGTTGTGGGATATTTTCCCGCCCATTTTTTTATTTTCAGCCACCCACCCTCGTGGACTGGAGAGGCGTCGGTTGGGTCGGCCGACAAATGCAATTGAAATAAACATGGGAAATACAGATGAAATTTGGTTCGTTTTCTTTTTGTGGCAAAGCGCAGTGTGGAGAAGAGTGTAAAGAAGTAAAAGGGATAGGCGACGGAGTGGGTGGAGTAAGGGCACAAACTGGGGGAATTTTCATCCCAGAGACTGAACTCATGCAACGGAGGGAGAAAAAGAATGATAACTGGGAATGGAAACAAAGTAAAGACTAAAAGAATAACAGAAGAAATCGTGAGGAGAGAGAACTTAATGTTAATCGAAACCGAAGTGATAGAAAGGATATTCAGATATGTTAAAAAGGAGAGATAACTCAAAGGAAATTAAAAGCTAGAAATAACAGAGAGAAGGGAATACAAATTCGTAACCAGAACCCAATTTAGCATTATTTCCCCACACAGCTGTGGCGCCAATCCAACAGCTACGGTAAAATCCTTTGTGTCCACCCCTTGGAAGCAACCAACTAAAATCCAAATCCAAAACCAAATCCATCCCCTTATCCTCTGGAGAAAACCCCAACAAAGTCGTTGACTTAATCTGCATTTTGTTGGTACTGCACGCTTTTCACATTTTTATTTAGCTGGTCAGCGAAAAAGAAGCTAAAGAAAATGGAATGAAAATTGCAATGGAAATAAAACGAAAGCCAGCAGAAATTTGCATGGCTTGGCTTCTGTTTAAAGATTTCCCCCTGGCTTAAATGAGGAAACTGGAGAGAATAATTTAGTGGTGGAGTGGGGATATTCAAAAGGAAAAACTTCAGCAAATATTATTTATATTCAAGTCTTAAATGCTTTCTTCTCTTAAAGCAGAATAAGTTTCTGCAAGAAGTTTGATTTATTTCAGGTAATATTTATACATGTTACCCGTGAGAGAAATGGAATAAGTTTCTCATAGTAGAACTCGAATTTCCCGTGGTTTTAACAACGATGAATCCTAATTGTTGGCTTAAAGCAGTTCGCCATTTGCCCGGCAAACTTACCCAACTTATTTTCCCTAATCATGGTAATGTCTTCAATTTAATTACTCATTCTGCGGGTCCCGCCCCACCCTACAACATAGTTATACACATATAGAGCTTGAAGTTCCTTTTTGTTACTGCAACAGCCAGCTCCTGTTCCGTGGAAAAGTTTCCTACTGAAGCCCCCTTTCTGTTTTGCTCTGTCATCCTCTTGTAGTCCTGCTAATTCTTTGTCACCTTAAACATAACAAAGGCCCTGAGCACAGCCATTTTCTCCGCATTCTTTCCTTTGTTAACTAGTCGCCTGTTTATAACCTCCTCTGTCCACCTCCACGCTCTGTTGTGCCCAGCTGTCCAGCTTTCAGGAGCTAAACAAAGCACGGGGTCCCGATCGGTCCCGCCCCAGTGTACGGGCATACGCAGTGCGACCCCCGTCCTCCCCCTTTATAGCGATGGCACCTCGTGACACACAATGCTTCATCGTGAAAACTGCATTTAATGTGTAGGAAAGGGGACACCAAGCAGAAGTTGCATTGTCTTAATTAATTATCTTGAACAAAATCCTAGTCTGTGCCTCAAAAACGTGGCTCGCACACCCATCTCTAATCGCATACATTTTCTCACTCTCTCCGGTATCCGTTCTTCCTTGCTGCGGCTTTAATTTTCATTCTCATTTATGCAGCTTGCTTTGCAGTTTGCCCACAAATTCTTTTACTCATTTCTACACCCTCTCTGCTCTCCTCCTCTGCACTCCTTTTCATGCTAACAATTTTTGTGTTAGCATTGTAAATTGCATTTGGTTTTTTTTCAACCTGCTCTCAGCCTCTGTCCCTTTTTTGTGTGCCTCCTTTTGTTATCGTTTTCGCCTGCATATTTTGCTATTTATTTCGCTAAATTTCGCTGCCACCCTCCAGGTCGCCCCCTCTCTCTCTCGCTCTCTCTCTCTCTCTCTGTCTTCTCGTTTTTCCCGTGTTTTATTCCGTTATTTGCATTCTGTCATCATCGTTTTTATTGTTTTTGTTGTGGTGCCCGCTTTTCGCTTGTCTCTTTTCTCTTTTCTCTTTGCTCTTCCCTTTGATCCCTCTCTGTCTGTACCCCCCACGATGCTTTAAGTATTTTTATTACCCGCAATTCGCGCATTTTCACTTTTAGTTTTAATTAACTAAAATATTTGTGCGACAGCCACGCCCATGATTCCACAAAAAAATCGCCTCAGGCTGCACTAGAACCAGACCATGGCTCTTTTCCTCCTTTGCCTTCCTCTACTGTAGATTTTTCTTCGTACTTTTGGTGTTCACTTTAATCTTTTTATACCCTCTCATTTGGCATTATCATTTTGAAGGAATCCTGTGCTACTGACTTTAACTGACTGCGAATTTATCGTTTAATATCAATGCAAACGGATGGCTTGGAATTAAATTATATTAGCAATTTTAGCTGCCATAAAAACTCAAAGAGATCTGCTAGAGTATCCATGGCTTCAGCACCTTCGAAACGAGTATTCCTTATAGTTTTTTCTTCATTTATTTGTTTTTTTATTTTTTTATTTTGCTGTTTTATTTGCTGTCCTCGTTTTCTCATTTTATTTTGCACTATTTTTCGCGCTTCCTTTGCTTTGCCTTTAATTTGTGTTTATGTTTTCCCACTCATTTTTCGTGGCATTTTCTTGTTGGTTTTATTTACTTTTCCTTATATTTTTCTCTTGTATTATTTTTGTAGGTTTTGCTTACAATTTTAATTATTTGCGAGCAAAAATATGAAGAGGTTGGCAGTCCTCCCGTCCAGTCGGGTTGGCAGCACTCATTGTGGCAGGGCTTCAACAAGTCTGGCGTTTGGATAAAGAGAGCTTTGGGTGTAGTGGCAGAGTGGAGCAGTCTACCGCACAGCCACTGCCACAACCTTCTTCTCGACACCCACCCCTTTCGTTGATCAAAATGCAAAAGCCAATGAAGGCCAAACTGTTTGCACTTGCCGTTGGTCAGAGCGCAAGCAGCACTCTCGACTCATGGCTCATGGCTTCCCTCTTCAAACATATCTCTATCTCGTTTGTCTGTATCTATCTGTCTAGTTCCTTCTGGGCAACGGCTTGTGGCTTTAATTAAACTGAACTTCCAGACACTTTTCCCAAAGCAAACAGCAACTAGAACGCAACTTTTAGGTACCCTATAGGCAGGTAAATATATCATTTATTAGATCACAATGGGACCTTAGTAGGCAGAAGGTCTCTACAGAGACTTTAACCAAATACAAACTGTTAGATAAATATTTTCAAAGTAGGAGCTGTTGATCTCCCACAAAAGTAATCAAAACAATCCTCACAAGAGGAAAATATGCATTGAATACATTTCTTTAAAACAATATACTCTTCGTCTCCAAAAGCTCCAGCTCGATAGAGCCTTTGGCTATTGTTCTGCAAACTAATTAAATATTGGAACTGTGAGTTCTGTGCTAACCCCTAACCCTTCCCTACCTTAACCCACAAAACCTCTTTCTTCAGCGTGCTGCTCCCCAGCTATTAATTTGTTTTAAATCGTTGCTGCTTTGTTGGTGTTTCTTTTTTTTCGCTTTGCTTTCTTCTACTCCAATTACAGGGTACCCCCCTCCGACCGCCGCTTGTGCGGTGATTAATGATACCCCGCACTGAAGGTAACTTCATTTTGATTGCCCTGTCGAATCTGAACGGCCCAGGCACATCATTTGTTCTGGATGCTGCTTGTTTGCCGGCACAATATCAATACAAAAGTGTACAAAATTCCCTCAATGCGATTGGCTTTTCAATTTTCTCATTTCCCCATTTGCTCGCACGAAAAAGTACACTTTTCTTGTCGGGGTTTTACTCTCTGGATTGCCGGATTGGGCCATTAATCAAGTTGAAGACTTGGCTCAACCTTTGGCTGTGTGGTCTTGACGTTGGCAGGTCTCCTTTGTAGGCCCATGCCCCAATTGATTTGTGTTTACACGTCTAACATCATCAGACAGATTTGATGGAAAGGGTGAAGTTGGAATTAATTATAAACATTTTTGTTCAAACATCGTCATTGTTCATTTTATAATGCGGTGACATTGGGTGGATGGGAGTCAACCCGAAGAAGATATCGTATCGTAGAAAACTTGGAGAAAAAGAGGACAAACGAATAAAGTTATTTCTTGAAACTGTTCTGGTACAAGAAGAAGTTGAAAGATAATTAGATGCAGCTTTTAAGCAAGATATTTAACATGTTTAGAATTAATGTGCATTACAAATTCTATGCCATTCATTCTACATTTCACGGCTGTACATACTAAAGGAAAAGTCACCTGTCACCTGATCAAACAAATGATTCGCAGCTTTAAAGGTTTCCTTAGCAT
Source organism: Drosophila guanche (assembly GCF_900245975.1). Taxonomy (NCBI): domain Eukaryota; kingdom Metazoa; phylum Arthropoda; class Insecta; order Diptera; family Drosophilidae; genus Drosophila; species Drosophila guanche. The sequence goes on from NW_022995748.1 coordinate 521,602, forward strand.
ATTTTGGCATACAAAAGGTATGTGCAGACACACACATATACATTGATTTCCTTTTGAATTGATTTATCTTAATTGAAGCTCACATAAATTCGTATCTTATATTCCAATTAATATCGAATTTCAATAGCAAGCTGGAAACCATACATGTAACTGGAAGTTGAAGTCAATAATTCATTTGCAACTTTTTGCATTCAGAAATCATTTCGTGGGCTTTCGTAATTGAAATGCAAGTAATCCACTCGAGTCTCATTGAAAGGAGAATTCATAATTCAATTGAATGCAATAACATTCACATATACATTTCCAAACCAATCAAATGAAAGAGTTCTCTCTCTATTTTTAAACGAAAAGAATAACTTTTCGGAGTTGTAAACCTTTTATAAATGTACAGGGGAATTGGGGAATCTTTTTTTTTGTTTTGTTTTGTTTAGAAAAAGTTTTGTGGAAGAAATATGAATATTGGATTTCTCGGCAGTGTTTATCTTTGTCTGAAGAATCTACCTTGAAAATGTTCCCCAGCGAACTCCACCTTGAGTTCAATGCTCCAAACACTCCCACTCCCTGCATCTCGTTGCACTGCTGCAAGTTCCCATCAATTGGATTGCTGTAGCATCTGTAGCCAAGTGCAAGTGGCACTTTTTACTTGCAATAAACACTTGAGGTGCATTCAGAAATGTAGGAAAAAGAATGTGTATGAGGCAGAAACAATTGTACAAACAAAGCAATTTACCGATGACTGCATAAACAAAAGGGAAAAGAACAATTCCAAACAGTAATCAAAATCCCAAGAGCAGAATCAAAGATTTCCCTCCCGCAAAAGGCTCACTCATGCATGAGAAAAAAAAGAGGGATTCCTTTTGGCAATATATTAAATATGCCTTGCTGGCGATTGCTTTCGAAAGGTTCCAATTGGGTGCAAATGTCTCAATCTGGGAGCAAAAGTTAATGAAGCCCAACAGCGCGCATGTTGAGCAACCAAATGAAGCCAATCGAAGACATCATCGATGGATGGGTCGCCGCTCTGTGAATACAATGAGAATTGAGGGGACAAATTCCACAGAAAAATATACAACATTTCCTTTGTTAGCGCTGAACTGGAACATAATATTATTAATGGTAATAGTATGAGAAGTTTTCGAGCAAAGGAACACAATATAAGGGAACTAAAGTAATTTCATAGAAAGTTTGATGTAATTTTCCTGATTAATATAACATTTGCACGGTTTCTTCAAACAACTAGCAAGAGCAAATAAACCACAGAAATTGCCAACAAATTCCGGGAAATTTTCTGACATTCCAACACTGTGGCTTAGGGATCCAGCGGCTCCACTAACTAAAAACCAAATACGAACATGCACTGACAGACAGACAAGTAGGTTTCCCCTGTCCCATTGCGGCATGGCACCGAATTTGGTTATGAAAATTCTGTGGAAATTGAATTGACTACCGAGAGAAAAAAAAACAATGGAAAATGGAAAATGGAAAATGAAAATTGAAGCCCTCGTCAAATCTTTCAACTGACATAAACTGATTGAAAATGCGGGTGGTACGTAACAGAGAGAACTGGGGAGAGAGGCGGCCAGCGGCGTCCACTGATTGCATCGCAGATACAGATACCCAAGACCCGTACAGTGGCAATTGCCAAGTGCACGCATTGAGTCATTCAGTCAAGCATGTAGACTGGCTTTGGCGGCAGTCAGGCATGCCGTCAATTATATACTCTTACAATGTTGCCGTCAAACGAACGGACGAACTATCCAACCATCGAATGCATGGACTGGATGGAGAGTGGGCTTTGTCTTGGTCTGGTCCGTATCAAGATGATTTCCATTAGATACTTTCGTATGCAAGGCAGCTCACTGAATTGATGTCCGTTTTTATGTGAAGATAGCAGCCATATACTAGATACAGATAAAGACGATGACGATGACGATGATGACTGTGATGATGTTGATGTTGATGTTGATGTTGATGTATGATGACTCTCTGACATTCCGCTGATGGCACATTCCCCTCTACAGCACAAGTTGACTTCTTGTCTTGTTTCTGTCAGATGGATAATATGCTTTTTGCGTTTTTCCATTCATTCCTTCATTCCTTCATTCGGTCTTAGCTCTTGGCGCTTGTGTTGTGTTTTTAATTTTCAGTTTAATTAAATCATTTGGCCAAGGCAGCCACTTCTCTACTCCTCTCTGCACTTGTCCAATGAATTATGCTTCAAGTCACTCGGTTCGCGGCATTTCTGGGTCACATTTTGGCCAAAATTTATGACAGCTGCGCTTCTGACTTGTGCTAAGTAGAATCAGCCATTAATTCTGAACAGAGTGTTCCAAGTTGAGTCGAGTTGAGTTCAAGTTTGGAGTTGTTTGAGGTAACCAATAAATGCGTTGAAAGGTTAATAAACTTTGCATTAAATTGGATGTAAATTAAAGTAAACAAAAGCCACTTTTAGCTTCTGAATGTTCTGAAAGGTATTCGATATGTCTTCCACAATAAAGTTCCCCTTCCAACTTTCACTTTTCTGAACTCTTTTGGACCATTCTATCAATTATAATTCCATTGGGACTCCAAAAATCAGTTCACAGCTCTATCAAATTTCACATCACCCTCTAAAATGTTTGAGATCTGAAACCTCTGACCCCGTTTCCAACCCCACAATAAGTCTCATAAACCCCATTTGTATCTACGACTATTACTTATCTAATAAACGGTCATAAAACCTTCCCTTTCATGCCACAGAAGTCAAGCGATCAAATAAAAATAATCAAAAAAAATCATTTTGTATTTTGAGCCAAAGTGAAAATTGTTTTTATTATTGATAGTAAAATAATATTTTCCCTGAGCATTAAATGCACATAAAACTCTCTTTTTATTGTGTCAAATGTCTCATCGGAGATCGGACACACGCCGCACGATGATGATTTTATGGGGGAAAGAGCAAGCCAAACCCAGAGCCCCAGCCCCAGCCCCAGCCCCATCCCCAAACAAATTCCCAGTGCCAGTGCCAGTGCCAGTGCCAGCGCCAGCCCGAAAGAGCTGGCCAAGATTAGAGGTTTCTTTTGAATGCCAATGCCGACGTCGTGTGTGCGTGAGCCATGTGATGGTCGACCACAAATTGCTTAATTGGGTTTGAGTGGGGGACTGCATGCAGTCGGTGGGGGTCTGGATAGTGGATACTGCATAGTGGCCACCGTAAGCCATCAAATGCTGACAGCTTGAAGTGGGACACTGGGGACAGTTTCTTCAAACAAATTATAGACGGGAACGAGACTCCTCCACACCACACCCCATTCTTGCGTGTCTCTAATGGATGGGGAGGCGGTAGCACACATCCATCTCTCGCAGAGAGCATCCTCTGCCTCAGAAGCACCACATTGGTGGCAAGTGCAGGTCCCCATCACGCCACTCCACTGCCCTACCTAATTGATCAAAGAGTTCAGAGTTCGTGCTTCGGTTTTAGGTTGTCGGGTGATGAGTGAGACGATATGGAGGTCATGCTGAGGCCACTCTTCTCTCCTCCAATGATGAATATCTCCCGGTAATTGGCTGCTGGACATGCATTTTGAGAGTCGAATATTATGGGGCTATAATATGATAATGATAGGTTTGCATTTAAGGAATTTATACATGAAAGATCAGGCTTGAATGCAGACGGGCAGGTGAAGTTTTATTTGATAAAGTTCTAGGAACCGCCCTAAACATGTCAAATATTATACGACACATTATGGGAGCATCGCAGTCTTTTGATAGGATAATTATGGGTTTGGTTAGGAAAGGATAAAGAAGTAATCTGAATATCTGAAGTGGTTACCCTGTAGATCATAGATCAATCATTTCTTGTACAATTTTCGAATGTGAAATATAATAATAAACAGTTGATTATCATTAAATGTAATCACATTCCATGTTTATGCAACAGATTATTTATTTAACAGATAATTCACAGCCACAATATAAACAATTTAAAGCTACAATGGAGACAAGACCCACCTGAATCCCCATTCAATTACTATAACAACTTCAACTGCATTTTATGGTGTACACAATCCCCTGATTTTACCTTGTTTAGGTTGGTTACGACATTGAAGGGCAGATTTCCGTATGGTAGGGGGTCTTAGGGTCTCCCTTGGCTGTGCGGCTGTGCTGTGCCACTTCCAAGTCGAATGTAAATAACACAAAGCAACGTAAAAGTGACACATGCAGCACTTGGCACTAACCAAAGTTGAACACAAGTATTTACAATCAATAAAAGCCAAAGCAAAAGCGAAAATGAAATTGAAATCGGAATCGAACTCTCGGACACGACACATTGAGTGGGGGCTGGAGACCACTGGAAAAGTTATGCATTTGTTGGATACATTTTGAAATGCTCCCAACTCGAGTCGAACCAAAGCGAAACCGAAAGTGGGCGTTGCTAATTACCTTCTGTGCAAATGGGTGGGGAAAAGAGATTTATTGTGGGATTAACTTTGAAAAAATACGCCAAGAAAAGAGAGAAACGAATTGTGGGATTCGCTACCAAGAAGCTAATCACTGAACTTCCTGTGTTGTCTATTTCAGTTAATCAATAGATTTGAATTAAATTGGTTAGGGAAAAACCCATAGCGATAACCATTCCCCGTTCGTTTTGCGTTTCGCTAAACGTAGAAGAGGCAAAGATCTGCATAATTGATTAGTAAATCATTTCTGTGGGTTTAGGGACTAGACTAATATAAATAATCCCACAAAGATCGATTTATAACTCTATTTTCTTCAAGTCTAAAACTCTCTGGCGTTCTATCACCTCACTCTACGCTTCATTCATTTGACTCATTCGTTGACTTACTCACACAATAACTGTCTGTCTCCGTTGTGTAGAGAGTGAAATAATAGTTTGAAACTTCTGGAAATCTCTGTACGCTGACATAGAGTTGTGTTTGTACACACAACTATAATTTATATTGTGTTTGCCAGCAATTTATATTTACGCTCACAATATTGGCAACTTCAACAAGCCCATAGATCACTTTAATAGCATTCCCCGACTCTGACTCTGACTCTGACTCTGACTCTGGGCCGACTCTAGCTCTGGCTCTGGCTCTTAGGCCATCAATGGCAGCCGCCTGCTTCATTCTGGTAGTAGGCATTCGAGTGGTAATGTCAGGGGCGGTACGGTGGGGAGGGTGTCCATGGAGGTTGGGGCGTGTTCAAAAGTTCAACGATTCGACAGAGCACTTGATACTTTTTATGTTCTTGTTGTCACTGCACGTTGCAGCATGGCATTCTCTGGTTGTCAATGGCAGCGCTTGAACAAGTTTTTTCTTTCATTTTCACGAACTTGACTTAGTCACTGTGTACACAACTGTACTGCAGACAAGCAGAAGAATCATGCTGGGAATTGTTGATGCACTTTGGGGGCGCATGAACAGATGAAAAATTGAAGCTGAGGCCGAATTGAAAGCGAATCAGGATGGCAGCCGACAGGAAATGCAACTAAATCAATGTTGAAGTCTCAATCAACTGGCACAGAATTGAGCTACAAAATTGTAGTACTGTGAGCTGCAGGGAATGCTCTTAATAATGGCTGTTATCAGGAATAAGTTTAAGTAGAATGAAAGGACAGGCTCATGGCTGATTAAAGATGAGTAGAAAAATGTTTAAAGACGGTGAACATTTATTTCTCAGCTTTTGTGATGAAAGTTTCTGAAAGTTCTTCTATAAATAGTTCAAACAATTTTCCATACAATTTCAAAAGCCACTGGCCCAAAGTTCATCTGCAATTTGTTCACCGATTAACTTCACTTTATTCCACACTAAAAAACACTGATCTTTGCTGACATTTTAAGTGCGTCTCCCCATCGCCTCCACTTTCATTCCGACAGATCCGACAAACATTCATAATTGGATGATTGCTCATTTGCATCCACACCGCCCATCCTCTCCTCTCCCAACATATATTAACCCGACTGAATGCCTACTTCCCCCCCCCCCCCTACCCGTTTGGCCCGCTTATCAACGTCGATTATAAAATTGTTGTCACGCTTCTGTCACCACAAAAAAATGGGAATACAAATAAAACATGAATGCAGCTCCGTGTTATGCGAACCGAAGCATTAGATACCCTTGGAGATTGGTTGTGTGTGTGGATCTGATTTGGATCATGATTAGCTATAGATAGGATTTGACTATATAATTTGTTCAGCAGCAATTAGCGTTTGCCAATATTAAGAGTTCAGCCATCCTTTCTGTTCCGCCTTTTAGACAGCAACACACAATCATCATACCCTCTTCCAGGGTATCCACAAGAGAGCAGAACACACACTTAACCCATACTGGCGACGCCTTCCAAAATGATGCCATAAATTCACAAAATTATGACATAAAATAATAAAAACACAACTGAAAAACGAAGCCAAAAAGTCATTATCAATTACGCCACTTAATTATTTTTATTGGAGCATAAAATGCTCCATTTCTTGGGAAGACAGCAGCGAGCACAAAAGAGCTCAACATCTCCTTCGCTCTCTCTCCCTTTTCCTTCCCCCATCTTCGCACTCTTTCTTCCCAGAAGATCCACTCTTTATCCGTTACTCGTTTCCCCTCCCTCCATTCTTTCCGTTTGTCGCACATGGTGTCAATGATGTACTAATTGTCGCGCGCGCCCACTTCTTCTCTCCCAGTATCTGCATGAGAATATTTCTTGGAGTCTTGGGGTCTCGGTCCTGTTATGTCTGTGACTGCTGGCAGAGAATACTCCTGCCTGTCTCTCTCTCTCTCTCTCTCTCTTTTTTGCATAATTTGTTGACAGTTTCTTGGAGTGCATGAATATTAGATTGTTGGTCTGGCAACTTGCGGGCTTGGCCCCAACACCACAATCGACAGCAACAGCGACAGCTCGAAAATTGGAGGCGTTTATGTTCACGCACTTTCTAAACGAATTTTGAATATTTTTTCCGTATGGCAAATTATTCAACAGCAGTTGACACCAATCACTTACAAATTGAAGGAAATTCCCTTAGCCAAGGCGATGGAAATAGAATTGGCTGTGTGTCAACGAAAATAAATGCTTGGAAAATGCGACCGACAGTCACTTGATATGCAGTGATTAAAGCAGCACAGTGGAAAATCCCGGGAAATCAGCCACAACATGCTTTTAGAACTCTAAATACAATAAAATACTATACAGTTGCGAAATAATTTGTACACTTTGAATCCTTTTAGTCTAAAATCAATGAAAAGACACTCGCAAATCACTAGATTATCCACAAGCCACAAGAGCAAAAACCCTGATGGAAACTGCAAACGAAAAATCAGCAATGCAATTAGCCAGCTCAACTCAACCATTTTTGTGCATTTTCCAGTTAGCCAATTGTCTAAGATTTTGCCGCCAGCTGCTGCTCTCCACGTCTGACGGAGCAATTAAAAAATCATTTAGCGGGCAGGAGGGAACAACTGGAGCGACATGTGTTGGTGGCGTTTTATGGCGCATTAATTGACTTTTTGTTGATTGAAAACTATTTCAATTGTGCAAATGCAATCTTTTACTTGGGTTTTCTTCGGTTGTGTTTGTTTTTTGTGCAATAATTAAATTAAGGCACGGCCTAGGCCCGACCACCCACGGCAAAATTGATTTTGATGCAAGCAACAAAAAAAAAATGAGGTGAGCCTGACTGCAACAATTTGTTGGCCTGTCTCCGGCATTGTTTGCGTGAAAGTTTTTCCAGCAAACCAAACAAAAAGTCGGAAAACATTGTTTGATAGGCATGGGAAGGCTTCATCCGTGGTAATATTATACATTACATTAACCGCGGCAATTAAGTTTTGAGTTTTGAGTTTTCAGTTTTGTGGTGAGTGGAATGCAATTTCACTTGTCAACAGCCCCAAAGCGAGTCCCCGTCTCTCCCGTCATATTTAATCATATATTTTAAACCCAAGAAACGTTCATATATCATCCATGTTGAGGCAACATTGTGGCTGTGCAACATGTTGCTGGCGACTGGACAGGCGTCTCAAAACTTTTTCGGTTTTTAGTTTTCGCTGGCAATTGGTAGTTCGTCCGATGATTGATGGCTCGTTAGCCATTGGAGGCCGACACTTGAATACTAAACACCAAAATGACTCAACAAGTTGCAGCTTGTTGCAACAACAGACACGTAAAAAAGAAGAGCCCAGGCCAGGGAGCAGCAGGCACAGGGAGACACACCCACGCGTGAGCAGAGCCAGCCATGCGGGGGCCGTTCGTCGCTTGGTTTTTGGCTTATGTATGTTTGCAAATGAGCTGATTATGATTATGGAGGAGAGGAGTTGATTTGCACAGAAAAAAACTACAATGAGGGGGAAACTTTTGGTGAGAAAGAAGGTAAATGGGAGATGGGGATTGCAGTTTTACTGGCCAAAAGATTATCTTGGTAAATTCTATGATATTGCAGTGGAATGCTGAAACTCATCTCTTTGCTTACATTTCTGGCTAATTCTCATTAAAAATGAAACCTCACACAATCTTGTTTCCTTGATTTTGAGTGGACTTTTCCAAGTACGAGTGTGTTCCGCAATACACTCAGGGTCTCCGACTAGGCTACCTACCAATAGACGTAGGAGTAAGTAACTTTGAAGTGCGTCCGTTGAGCACTCCCCCAACTATTCTTGGGCTGGTTGGGCAACACTGGCATTAAGCACTTTGCTGAGAACTGCCAGCAACTGTTTTTATACTCTACTACTAGTACTATAAAAAAAAGAGTAAAAACTTTGGACAGCCCCGAAATGGTTGCGCACATTAGTGAGTGGCACAGACAGAACTCAGCAGCAGAAATAGAAACAGAAACAGAACTTCCAGTTAGACAATTGCAACTTTGTTTCGAGCAACCCACGATCAACTTTTTGGTACAACTGCAATAATTTTTGTTCTCTTCTTTATCTCCACTCTTGTTGCAGGTAAGTGCTGGAAAGACATTAGAAGACGGCAACGATGGCCATGTAAGTACTCAAAACAGCATAAAACCCACCCACATGTTAGTTGCCAGCCTCTCACAGCCCCTCATCTTCTATGATTCCATGATTCTATGGGAGTGCATGAGTGTGTGGTCCGTGTGCCAAGTGAAGTGTACTGAGACCACACCAAAACTGAACCACTCCTGACAATTGCCGGCACTTCCGTTGCATTGAACTTCGCCGTATACGCCCCCATCATCACATCATCATCATCATCTTCATCATAAATGCATCTGTCGTTGGTGCGCCACACCGGGTAGATGACCTGCGAACGATCCTATCCCATATACATTACAATAGGCGTCTGCTTAACGATCGTGACCAATTTGTTGGTCAGCGAACAACAAGATCTCCCCCAACACAGAACCTCAGCTGCCGTCTGTCGTCGTTTTGCAAATATTTACACTATGAATAGAGAGCACAGAACGGATCTGCCTCTCGCTTTATCTTCGAGACTAGGGGGAACACTATTTGCTTTGCTGCCGCTGTTCTCGGTGCACCCCTCGTTGTCACCGCACCCACTGGAGACCTGTCTATCAATTTGAAAAGCGCTGCGGCTGTGCCATCGTATGTGCCTTGAATATTCAATTAAAAATTGGCGTCGACAGACGCTTGCCATGCAAAAATAGGCAGGGAGCATGAGAATAATACGACGAAGATAGAAATACACTAGAAGGAACTAAAAGGAACTAAAGCCATCAGCTCATGCCTCATTTTAAAGCATCAGACATCTGTTAGTGGTATTTCAAGTTCAATAGACTTTTTGCCATTTCCGCAACAAACTTCTACCGCACATGACCCCATCTCCATATAAGGGTATCTCTATTCTATTCAACCGATTCATTACCATACTCGTAGTCGTAGTCGTATATAGCTCTTGGCGCTCGTGTCAGTGGCTCAGAGTGAAAACGTGACTTGTCTGGCTCTTGTCTGTCAACAGTCTGGTCTGGGCGAGATGATTTGCAGCGAACTTAGTTTAATTGAAACATTGGCTAGAACTTGACGCTGATTTGACTGGAAATGTCGGGGGCTATACATAAACCACCGACTACTGGTATTACTGACTCTCCGACCTAGATATAATACCATTAGAAGTGGCAACATTTGGGGGCTGGGGTTGTTGGTTGAATGTAATGGTGCGGGCGAGAAACAAACAAAACCCGTAGCATGTTTTTGCGAAAATTTATTACTTTCATTTTGTGTTTTTCTCGCACAAATCACGGAAGAGCCACCGGCGAGAGCGACAGTGGCGTAGCGAATAAAATAAATTGAAATGTGGGTCAATGTTTATGGTGTTGTGGCCATGTTTTCAAGAAGGGAATGACCCCAGACCGAGCAGCACAACACCCAGCTTAAATACGCGTTTATGGAATATAGGAATTGCCATTTTGTTTGCTCAACTGCCAATTTATTTGCCCGAAAACTCCTAAACTGTCAAATGCCGGAACCCACGCTCTAAAAACAATCAGATTCCATTGGATCTATGCATCTGCATATTCATGCATGACAATAAATGCACACCAAAGCAAAATAAATAAAAACGAAAGGATAAATGTGGTGTCCAACCTTCAAATACCCTGGCAGAGTCATCGTTCCATGTGGAAAAACATTTTATTATCCGCTTTGTGATATTTAACTGAAATATTTTAGATAATTTCTATGGGAAAACTGATGGAAGCATTACAATAAGAATACAATATTCATGGCACTCTTTTTTAGGGCACAGAAATATTCAAATATCGACTGGAATTTATTTTAAACAAATATTTAGTTGTCCTCCTTTAGGGCGGACACCAAGTGGACAGAACAGGATAGCACGGGACTGGACACCAATCCAAACAATCAAATGGACAATTGGCAAATTCAATTTGTGACCCGCAAAAACCTCGTAAAGGCTTTCATTTGTTTAGCAGTTTGAAGGAGGGGGATAGAGAGGGATTTAGCCGTGTGGAGTGCATAGATTTATATAAAACATTTTCCTGCTTTCGTTGTCGATTTTAATTTAATGCAAACATTCGTACAACAAAGATTAATTATTAAATATATACGTAATATATGGATGCCAGATACATATGCAAGCGACCAGATTTTATTGCTGGCAGCATGGAATTGTAATTACTTTTTTATTCCTATTTGGAATATTCGTATGTAAATAGCTGGAAGGGCTGGTAACCAAGTTATACGAGTGCTGCAGTGAACAGCTGTCGAATGCAGCCAATGCATGTGTTGCTTATAGATAAGGTAAACATTTCACTGCATTTTCCCCGCTCTTTCTTGTGATGCATTCTCTTTACTTAAGTTCTATCAAATTTGTTGCACAAATAACGTTCACTTTCGTAAGATTGTTTGCTCAATAAATACAAGTTTTATGGTTAAAAAAAAGGTTAAAGGGAATACAATTGAAGTGTTAATTGGATCCATTTAATATTTAATCAAAGTATTTTGTGATGTTTGTGAATGCAGTCAGAAAGCTAAAAGAATTCTATGATAGATAGACAGACTAGACAGCGGATTACATTTGTTAATTAGTATTAAATAGGGCTCATACAAACACATATGCAATGCCATTAAAATCATCTGGCAATATGGAAATTTATTATATTTCATATAATATTTAAAGTCCCTTAAGGTCTTCCCTTGGGGTTCCTCTTTTATACACTTTCATAACACGCCCGTATATCCCACTCTTCTTACCTACCGCCGCTAAACCTTCACAAAGGATTCGCCCATAAGAGCCAGGCCACAATTATATTGTGGTATCACATTGTATCATCATCATCTTTACTAATTAGATTTGTGTATACGCACAAGTTCTACCTGCTCCAACTCTCTCTCTCTCTCTCTCGCTCTCCTTCTCGCATTGCCACAGTTCATTAGCCTCCATTAGAGTAGGGAGAGGCGGCAACTACAATGGCCAAAGTGCGGCAAGGGGGATGCCAGCAGATAGGAGAGCAAAGGTAAAGGGGAGCCAACTGCATTTCCGTACAGATAATTGTAAGACTTCGAGCTGAGGCCGAAGTCGGAGCCAGTGTCGGAGCCATTCAATTACTTAGAGCAAACAATTCTGAAAAAAGGAGGAGTGAGAAAAAAGGGTAACAGCTCAAAGAAAAATTCACACAGAGCAACCCTCAGACAGAGTTCAAAGTGCAAGGGCTCCCCAGAGCAGAGGGGCACAGAGAGTTGGGACGAACAGACATGGCACTTGTTCACCGGGTTTAATGTACGATAAACGCACCAACAAATCCCCAGACCAAAACTCACTTCAGCTGAGCTCTGAAATGATAACAGCAGAGGGAACGAGAAGGGACGTGTGAGACGTTTCTTTTATACCCGGCACTCACTACTACATCTGTACCTTAGCGGTTTTTTATAAAATTTTACTCTTCGAGTACCGGGTATAAAAATTATGCAAAGAGAACCAGGGAATGGGAGGATGAAAGCCAATTTAATCACGTTAATTAAAAACTTCCTTTGCGCGCACCCACACTCACTTATCGAGAGGTGCAAGTATAAGGAGAATTGTTTTTGGTTAATTTCGAGAGTGTAAAGCCGTAGGGTACGGTAATAAACAAAAACAAAATAACAAAAGGAAGCGAAAAATATACGAGCGACAAAAAAAAAACTGTAAGACAAACATAAATAATCAATTTTCACTTGCCTTTTACATTCTTCTTTTCCTCATTGCGCTTCTTCTTTTCGCATGTGTCTTGAAGCACTTATTGTCCTCTTCACACACATGCATACGTAACCCACGCGACGAAACGAACGAAACGAAACAAGTGTAACGGGATCGAGCGAGAGATTCTAATAAGAGCACAGATTTTGGGCACATAATTTTAGGGTGAGGCATTGGGACGGAAGCTTGTACGCACACACTCAACGAGAGAGAGTCAGACTAGCACGAATTGGGTTGCCTCACCCTTTTAGGACACACTTGAAATGAGAGCGCAGACACTCGCTCTTTGCTTTTTGCGCCTCTTCTTTTTTCTTGCGCTTTAATATGATTGCATGGTAAAGGGAGGGGAAAACTTAGCGCCTTTTTTGGCACATTTTCACACACACACATTGCAAGCCCTTGGTGCAAATTTATAACATTTTTGCTCTATGTACGTCTGTACATACATTTGTAAGCAAAATAATACACTTTTAACACTTCACTTTCACATATTGCCGCATATTTCCAACGCCGATCTGCTTTTAGCCTCGTTGTGCTCCTCCGCATTTGATCTCGCATTTTTTGCCCATTAAATGCTCAACCATTTCACCATATATCACTGCATTTCACTAACACACACTTCACTTTCACATATTGTCGCATATTTCGCAAATGATCTCGCATTTTTTGTCCACTAAATGTTCAACCATTGCACCACATTTTATTTCACTTCACTAACACACACTTCACTTTCACATATTGCCGCATATTTCCATCGACGATCTGCTTCTAGCCTCGCTGTGCTCCTCCGCAATTTATCTTGATTTTTGATTGATTTCACTACACTTCACTAACACATACTTGTTGTTGTTGTCCACAGCTGCACGATACCTTTTCTTGTTTAGTTTCCCGAAATTTTCCGTATTTTACCCGATTTTTCGCGGACCGAATCCGTACCGGACCGAACGCGCTGACAAATTTTTGACTAATGGAATGGGGATGAGGAAGATGCAAAAGAGGTAAACAGCGTAGGTGTTGGTGGCCTAGGCCGCGCTCCCCTACTCTCAAATCTAATGCACATATATTGGGACGTGCAGTTGGGCCTATGCTCTCTGTGATTTTGAACTAGCCGACCAGTGGAGGGTGAATTTACGTTTTTGAAACAGTTTGCATGGGATTTGCGCTGCAGAGATCTGGAATGTTCGCTCTCTTTAGCTAATGAGGAAGTCAACAGGAAAAAGAATAAGAAAATGCTAAAGTGCTGGCATGAATCCAATCGGAAAGTCGATTGGAAAATATAGAGGGAGTTCAATTTATGATTTATTTTAAATAAAATATCAATATGCGCCGTTGTTCTTGATTTTTATTTTTCTTTATGGTTCTCTTTGGTTTTCTTGTGAGAGCGAGAGAGCAAAGTAACGGCGAAACAACGCGAGACAGAGCTCTGTCGTGCTCTTTGCTTTGTATGAGTGAATAGGAAAGACAATTGGATTCTTGGTGTTGGTGGCTTATGACTCGCTCTCCTACTTGCAAATTCGGATGCACATTTAGTATTTCGAGCACTTTGACTATCCGTCTCTGCAATTCGATGCAAGCCGACTAAATTAGTGTAGGGTGATTTCACATTTTTGGAACTCTCTTTGCATTTGACTGTGTAATTGTCAGTACAAAGGGAAGAGAAGAAGAAGATGCGCTGCTGGAGTGCTGGCTTGAATCAAAATGAAATAAATCGTCTCGGAAAAGATTTCCTTCACTTGATCTCGATCGGAAAATGCTCAGAAAAGTTCGGAAATTGTAAAGGAAAATAAATGTAATATTTATTATCCAGAAACCATCATAATTCGCCGTTGCGTTGTTTTGGTTCTATCTGTCTTTTGTTTGCGAGTGAGAGAGCAAAGTAACTGTAAAAACAAAACAAGACTGGGCTCTCTCGTTCTTCTTTTCTTTTGTGAGTGAATAGGAAAGGCAATTGGATTCTTGGTGTTGGTTGCCTATGACTCGGAAACGTTTCTTCTGTGCGTTACGTAAATTCACTTTGTGCACAAATACAATATACCCTATTTACTCTTCGAGTACCGGGTATAAAAATAGGAAAGAGGAGGAGAAGGAATCTCAAGTGGTTTTTGGGAAGCCGTTGACACTGGTCTGTGGAGAGCATTTAGCCCCAGGATTATCGGAAGCTGTCGAAAAATATTTGTATATCACCAATCAATTGAAAGTTTTTTGTGGCTAATGAAATTACTCAAGCGCAGGGAACTAAAGAACCAAGGAGCAAAGAGAAGCAGCAGCCCAAGAGATACAAGAGATGAAAAGAATGAGGGCTCCAATGGCAGACGCCGTATCATAAGAGCCAAACACCAAGCCAATGAACCTTAAATCAGAATCAAAGGCAATTGATTTTGACTTAAGCTCAATACCCATCTCCATCTCGCAATTCCCAGTGCTCAACGTCTTGTCTTCCTTTGTGCATTGATAAAAAAAATAAAACCCTGCACAAAATTCTTAAGAAACTTTACACCAGAAAGGGAAGGGCATCGATACTGTTAATGTTGGCTCGTTCACTCGTGAATTTTAAGCCCTTCAACAGGCATTTGGCAACATCATCATCATTTATTAAAGGCAACTTAAGCTCTGTCTTTGCCATGGCCTGTCACGGCCCGATAAAGGCATCCCACGGAATTATGAAAAGGAATGCACAAGAAAAAGAAAAAATTGAATAAAACCCAAATGAAATCAATAAATTGCAACATCTCAAAGGAGCAGAGTGAAGGACGTACCCGCAGCGAAAATGAGAACTTCCACAAACTCGCATTAAATATGCATGTGAAACACTTTCGTCTTGTACTCGTATATTTATTCCCAGGAGAGAACCTACAGAAAGCACACCAAAAAAATGATGTGTGTGTGTGTGTGTGCAAAAGCAAAACGAAGGCAACGAAATGTTCAAAAAGAAGAAATGAAGAAAAATGCGTTTCCGAAAGAGGCGAGCACCGCTGGAGTATGAACAGCACGAGGGGCTCTCAGGATGATGGCTTGAGACTCGCTGAAATATTCGCATGTGAGGACATCCTTTTCCAGGAATTACTACAAATGAAATATGAATCGTGGAAAGGTTCAAACGCAGACGCTGAAAGACTGAAAGACGCTGCAGCTACAAAATCGTTTTGAACTGTGTAATTAATTGGAGTTCCAGAGAAATTTTAAAACAAATGAGATGTTGTATATTTAGGGATAATTTTACGGTTATCATTTATGTTGAACTTATATGTAAATGCGAGAGTTTATAGAGAGACAGCAGCGACTCTCCTAAGCAACTTTCACTCTCTTAAATATTTATTTAAACACAATTTTGTAGGCACACATAATCCTTTCTCCACCCCAAATCACACCCAAAGGGCCAATCTTTCTAGAAGTTCAATTAAATCCAACTAAAACCCACCAAGAAATATTATCCAGTCTCGTCTTGAGCATCCCTAGTGTTGGCTTGTCTTGACCAGCCCCACAGAACCGAACGAATTTATTTATTTTCAATCAATGCCACAAGCTCCAGTGGTGCCCCCAGACTGTTGGGGCGCATGCCACCTCCTGCTCTTCCTCCCGGAGCAACTTTGTCGCCTCGTCTTGCCACTTTTTGCGTCAGGGCCGGGCAGGGGCAGATTGCTTCGAGTGCGGTTGTTTGGCGAGAGGAGCGCGTGCCGCTTGGAATATTTATGAGCTGCGACGTCCATTGCCTCGACATCGTTGGCCATCAACAGACGGAAATCAATGTTGACCCACTTGGATGGGCGGCAAGGACGGGTATGGTACATGGACTTGTACATGGACTGCGTCTGCGACTGCGACTGCGACTAGGAAGGGGATCGGATCGGATCTCTTCCGTCGTCTGCATTACCCATTCCGAGGCGACCAAGTGAAAGTCAAGTGAAGAAATTAATTTCGCAGCAAGTCATTAATATTAAGGCTTTTTTTGTTGATTTGCAGCCACCCAAAAAAGGTCATAATGAGAGTCGACGGGATCCTAACTGTCGCACCTTCAATGAATCATTGCCGCGCCAGTTGTTGGCCTTTAATTGCTGGCACATTCACGACGAGCTGTGGGATCCATAAATGAGTTTCTCTTCTTGCCCTTTTTGGCTTCCAATTCTCTTCCTTCTCTGACTTCCGCTTCCCCTGCGTTTTGTTTTATTTTTGTATCCTTTATTACGTTTTTGTTTCCCTAAATTGTTGCCATGCTTTTGGCCGTATCGAACAACATTTTCGGCACAGCCCAATTGGCAGCCGAAACATAAATCTGATTTATTGAACAGAAAGTTGTAGCAACAAAAAGAGAGCAAAGGGAAGGTGACAAAAGTTGCTTGGATGCAGTGGAATCACAGAAACACTCTAAGAATGCCATGGAAAATATCTTATAGAATGCGGATGTAGAAACCTCCCTACCAGATCGGGTGCTCAGCTGAGACTTGCATCAGTTTCTCACACTTTGCTTACAAATATAAAAAGTGTCCACTCCTTTTTAGCATTCCTTTCATACAAGTGACTGTACCCTTGCTCTCGCTTGACTGCGTTCGAAGGGCGTAGACTATTTTATCGCCTTTGGCATTTGGTTTTGCGTTGCATTTGTAACATGCATTTTTTGGGTGTTGCTGTAGCCTGAACTCGGACATGCTCCCTCGCGTAGGATGCTTACCCTTCCGGTGCTCGGCTTCTCCAGGAAATCTGCGTTGGATTTCCGGTCCAATCGATAGCTGGAAATTTATGGCCAGTGCTGCCTTACCAAATGAATTTATGGCAAGCGTTTAGTTTAGCGCCCGGGTTCGCCTTGCGAGCGTTGAACAAATAATATGCGTAGCTCTTGCCCTCCTCCAACTTCCACTTCCGCTCTGTAACTTCGTTGCAGCCGACAATCCCACAAAAACTTGGCAACACTGAAAATTCATTTTGGTTTTTGGACACACTCGTTTTCTGCTTTTTTGGTTGTTGCTGTGCTGTGGCATGGCAGTTCAACTGCAACTTTGTGCGGTTTGTGTTTTTCGCCTAAGAGCAGACTTTAAACTTTTGCCTAGCCCTAGTGCATAACCCGTTTGCCCCTTGGCCCAGGGCTGACCACTCACCCCTACCATGTCGTGCAGCGATGCAGTTTTAAATTTGTTTAGCAAGCCGCTCATAATTTTGACACTTTTTGGCTGCCGTTCGCTCCTTCTGGGGCAGGCAAATGAGAGAAGGTTCTCTGCCCCAGGCAGGACTCTGGACATGTCCAGGTTGCTGCACACTTGGTGTAGCGCAGAAGATAGAGGATATAGCACAAAGGCATAGACATGGCAAAGTTGGCAAGTATTTCTGCGGTTTTATCTATGCAAAAGTAAACTTTTGGCGCTCGCTGCGGTTTTTTGCACCGCTTTGCATTGCAAAATAGTTGAGGTTTGGAGAGGGAGGTGGCCATGGCATGGCAGTGCTCGCCTTTGAGGCCTGCTTAGGCATTAATGTTGTCCTTGTGTTTGTGGCAACTGCTACAACGACCGCTGCTTGAGGTTCCTTTGCCAGCAACAACCAGCGAGAGGACGAAGCCACGGCTAATTAATGAGAGTTTTAGGAGTTCTCTGGCTAAGTAGGTTGCCATTTTTGGCTACAGTTTTCTTTGAGTTTATGTAGCGAGAATTCTTGGCTTAAGCCTTAAATGGTGGAGAGTTTTATCAAGCTATTTTCATGGGCAATGGAAGTATAACTATAAATTATTTAAGTTATTCCACAAATTCCCATCACACAATCAACTGGAATACGTTTCCTTCAGCTGTTGAATCTTCACATTAATTTCCTATCCAACAGCAGTCTGGCGGCCATAAGGAGGTCTCTGCCTCATTGCCCTTTGTGCCCATCCAAAGCAAACACTCCTCACAGACAAATGGACGTCAGACAGATGGGCAAGTGAAAGTTCACAAATGGACAGGCCTCTCAATGCCTCTACGACTATTGTGCTACGATGGCACATGATCGTATCGCCCGCACCCCGTGCTGCCGTTGCCCAGCTCAGCAGGTAGTCCAGTCCAGTTCAGTCCACTACGCCAAAAGGGTCAGTTACAACACAGAGCCAACAAGGTGCGCCAAACTTAATTTGAACAAAGGGGCGGGACACACACACAGGGCCCACAGTGCGGGTGGTGGTGTTGGGTCTATGGGTAATGCACGGTCTGGATAGGGGCAGTGCATGCATTGTAATGCAGCCTGATGTTTAACAAAAGAGCTCTGCTATGCCCTGCCAGTGCAGATGACAAGCAGAGCGATGCATAACCAGAGACGGGGTGAACCTACCCACGTGGCTATACATAAAGAGTTGATGTTGAAGGGTTGGTCCGATGGCATTAACCTGCTTAATGGCGGACACAACCGAAAAAAGAGTGAAACGTAAGTACATCTGTACATACATATACGGACATTCCCTCATGGGTGATATGCGAAACCGAGTTGAGGCCCCGCAAAGGTCTTGGTGGCGGGGGAAAAATTTAAAAGCGCCCGTCGTTCAGTCAGTTTGTCTTTTATTATTCATTTTGATGGACTTTAAGCACTTTAAGTTGCCCTTTTTCAGCGCTTTTCCCTTTGCTGTGGCTGCTGTTGACTGAAAAATAAGGCACCTGGGAAATTTGCGTAAATGCTGACGCCAGCAGCATATAAATAAAGGAAAAGATATGCGATATTTATTCAGTGTAAAGCAACTTACACGTGTATTCGTGAGACCCGAAAGGAGTGGGAAAAGTTGTAATTAAATTATAAGCGATTCGAAAGCTGCACACACCTTATGGACGCGTCGGGGCAGAATGTCCAAATATATCCATGGCAATCAGTGTGTTTCTCGAGTTATGTGCTCGTGAGTTATTCACGTATTTAAATATCAATTTAATTTAAACCGCGGCCGCAAATGGCCGTTGGAGTTGCAGCCGCAACATTTCATTTATGAGCCACAAACATGTTTCAAAATAGCTGCCAAATGCACATTAACCACACCAAAGTCAACCACCAACTGAGCCACAGAGAGAGAGGAGAGAGGAGAGAGTGCCACAGACTGCAGCTCAAACGAGGAAAACTATGTGCATTCATAATACAAATTTATGAGCTCAGCCTCCAAAGAAAAAGTTGTGTTGCAGGGGGAAAACAGTAACAGAAAAGTTTTGTCAGTAAAGCACAGACAGGAACAAGAAGAAAAATAGTAGTAAAATGCGAAACAGATAGAGAGAGAGAGAGAGCGAGAGAGTTGAAGCAAATTGCTTTGTAAAAACATCAACTTCATTGCCATTATAAAGTTCAACAAATGCAATTTGTATGCAACACTGCGACGCATCAGGCAAAAACAGGTAACAAAGGGCGAGAGAGATGTATACATGGACAGAAAGAGAAAGGGGGATGGACTCCACAGATAGATGATAAGTAAACAACAATTACCCAAGCGAACCCACATTTTCCATTGCATTGTTGTGGATAGAATTTGTATTTCACTTTTCCTCCCACACAAGCGCAGCAAATAAACTTTTCAATGGAAAACTTTTCTTGGATTTCAGTTCAAAATGGTTTTTATCAATTTCCTAGTGTTTTCCAAACCAACTTTTTAAAGAGTTTTTTGTTCTTTTGGCATGCTGAATAGTTCCTGGCGTCACACATGGCGTATGTGCAATTTTTGCATGGCCCCGTAAAGTATGCAGCGGAAAAGGAGGAGCGATTCTCCTGCTTCCCAGAGTCAATTTAGCATGCAGCTAATAAATATAAGCATTCAACTTTGCTATGATATCCCTGGCACCAGCACCCATGTCTGGGCGCCTCCTTTTTGATGGACGATGGCGGGAGTGGCAGGAGTATGCCACACAGTGGTGTGCACACCAGACAGAGCAATCGGGGCAGCCACCGCTTCGGTGAGGCGGCAATATTTCAGCACTCAACTCGACAGCCAAGTGTCTGGCGGGAGATGGGTCGGGGTCTGCCCGAGTTTTTAATAAGCAACCAGAGGAGCGGAGCGGCGTCAAATGCCAGAAGTTTGATGAAAGTAAAGGCAGGCAGCTTGTCTGGCATCAGCTTCCTCCTAGAGCCGGTTCAGCCCCACTTTTACTGGCATTGCAGTTTTCAAAATTGAATAAAGCTGACAAACGAGGCGTGGCAGCAGCAAACGCCCCGCAGGGGAGACGGAGACGGAGACGGACAGGGGAGGTGAAAGGTGATAAATTCTCAGCGAACGTCACAGTCTGAAGTGTCATCAAGAGCAGTTGAAGCAAGTGAAAAAAAAACACAGACACACACACACACACACACAAATTTAATTGCAAGACTTGGCAGCTGTGCAGAGCTGTGTAGAAAATGGTAGAAAGGCAAAAAGAGAGGAAACGGAAGTATACGGGTCAGGAAAAATGATTTAGGAAAATGCAATTTGTGAAATGAGATAAAAACTGTAGAGTCAGATTCGGCATGGAAGCTGAAGCCGAAGCCAAAGCTCCTGCAGCAGCAGCTCCTGGAGGGAGAGCACGAAATAATTCAATTGGGGTGGTGAGATAAAATCGGTAGCTTGGAATACGTTTTATCGGGCACCAAGCATGTGAAGTGTCAGATAGAAATATATCCTAAATAATCGTAAATAAAAGTGTAGCAATTCCACTTGTCCTCCACGCAACTTCAATTTATTCAAGTATCTAAACATTACCCAACACAAGCAAGTAGGAGGCAAGACAAATTGCATTAACGTTTAATGTGGTGCCAAATGGACAAATGAGCATCCACCTGGCCATAAACCAAAGACCAAAATGCCATACACTCGAGCATTAATGCCACATTCTTGTCGGGCTTTACTTTTACACCTCAGACCTCAGCGTTCTGCCCCCCTAAGCCACAGCAATGGGCGGGCCATTCATAAGCCTCAAGGTTAAACCGTTAAACATCATTGACCAACATCAAAGAGCCATTGTTTTCGGCCAGGCCAAATGGACCAGAAGAAATACTAAGCTATGAAAATGAGAATGGGCATTGAGCCGCAGCTGAAGAGCAATACAAGAGCCGAAGACGAAGAGTGACCTCCTCATATTCCATGCCCATTCCTATGCCCAATGTGTGAGTAATGAACAGACTTCCATGGCCTGTGCGTGGCCTTTTATTCAGCCACTGGCCCACCCACATTTACAGAATTTACGATTTTTGTTGAGTTCCGTTTCAGTCTGTAGAGAAGCTATGGCCACAGCCAGCTCATTAATTTCGCTTAACTTCACAAATTGCCAATTGTGCGCATTGGTCAACAATTTGACTTCGTTTCGATGTTGGTGTTGCCACTGCTGGTGGTGCTGCTGCTGGTGGTTCGTGGTTGACCGGTCTCTGGACCCCCAAGTCCCAGCTCCAACTCCATGTCGATGCTCATGTCCATGTCCAACAATTTCTTCTCTATTGTTCTCTCAGTCGTATTTATTGCCTTGAATGCCAATTTGTTTCGTGCTGCCATTGTTATGCACTTAAGAGGTCAAGGTATCTCGATTCAGTTGTAACTTTGGTGGATTTTTTATTGAAGATGAAAGACTCATTATCTTGTGTAATAATTCCAGCACTGCCTTACATGCAGCACTTACAGAAGAATTCACAACTCACCGGAGAACACACAAAGCATAGCTTCCAAGCAGACATTCATTTGTTTATCCCTCACTTGTTAGGGCATTCAAGATCCGCTCTTTGGGCTCCTACCATTGCTTTTTTTCCTGGTTGTGTCGTTGCCTGTTGGTGGGGCTTTTCCCTGTTGCCTTTGCTGTTGCTCTCGGTGCCGTCTGCGTGGACATGAATTCTTAGTTTATGAACTTCAGTTGGTCCAACTTCTGGTTAATGTTCATCTGGCATGTTACCTCAATCTGTGCCTATTCCACTTCCAGGCTCCCTGCCTCTGCCTCTGCCTCTGCCTCCTCCTGTGGACACAATAAAAATTGTGACAAATTGTCATCGCACGGCGCAAATGGTGGCATTATTAATGTGAGCCAACTTTTATGGTGTGGCCCAGGCGGCGTATGCGTAATGTGAATGATGTGTTGAGGGTGGCTAGAAAATGCTCAGGGGAAACGAACGAATCATACCACACGATGTGGTACCTCCCAATAAATTAGCATGAGCAAACAAGCACTAAACCTTTGTTGTTTCCGCAGGATGTTGAAAACATTTACTCTCCCAACTACATAACGGGAAAGCTAACTCAGAAAAAGGAGGAACAACTGGGCACGCCCGAGGCAGCGCTCAAAACCCGACGACAACAAGCCCTCATGCAGAAGCGGGAGCGAGGTAAGTCCGGGGTAAGCCCGGGGTGTGGGCAGCGCCGAGAGTAAACGGGAATTCCCATTGCAGCTCTGGCCCAGGCCCACATGCATCAGGTGATGACGGATGCCACCTGTCGCGTGCCCCAGCCACGTTGCCAGCGCGTCCAGCAGGACCCCTCGAAAATCTACACGCCCCACTGCACCGTTCTGCACCGTTGCAGCGAGGACAGCGGCTGCTGCCCCAGCCGCACCCAGCTTTGTGCCGCCAAGAGCACCCACAACGTTGAATTGCATTTCTTTGTGAGTACAACAATCGAATAATTATGCTGAGAATTTAGGAAAAGGAACCACAATTCAGCACGCTTATTTCAATAATTTCTGCTTTCCTTTCCTGTGTGCCAAATAAATTGAAACTGTCGTCCCCCGTTTCATCAGCAGTTCAAATATCATTTTCAAACTTGCTTTATCTACGAGTATAATTATTATAGCAGTTTTCTATTAACAACCTTTAGTAGCACCCAAAACAGCACAAACAAACACAAAAATAAAAGTAAACCAATTTTCATTCTGATGTCGGGCCAAAGGCACTCATTGAGTGCACACGAGCAGAAAAAATGTTTAGAGCTGGTAGAAATATCGATAATTGTTGGATTACAATGCCAAGATTTTCGCGGTAAAATAAATTACTTTGTTTGCCATGGGAGAGGCAGTTTTACTCTGTTTAAAAATTGCTTCAACTATGGGGAATTAATTGTACATTGGAATTATAGAAGCTGCACAAGAATACATTTAAAAGATGTATTTGCGTACATAATATGTATACTATAAGCTTACATTTTTATATCTGTATTCCCTCATCTAATGACCCACTCACGCTCACCGCTCTCACTCCCACTCTGGTTCTCCTACCTTCGAGCGTAATTGTCGTTGTCGTTGCTCTTGTTTGCTCTTAATGTGGTTCGTGGGCGCAGGTCATGCTTGAGGGCACCATATTGCAGCATAATTACATCGCTTCACCTTTATTTTCATTTTCATTTTCATTTTTACCTTTTTTTTCCGTGGGTACAAGCGAAGTTCTCTTTTTCTCTGTGGGCTCTCGACTGAAATGACTTTTTAATGACGCAATGATAATTCAATTTGTTTGGTGATTTATGCTCCACGATATGATTATTGTTGCTGCCGTTTGCTGTGTCCATTGCTCCGTGGCTGACATTGTTCTTGCTGCTTTTTGTTGCATAACGAGCTTGCAATACGAATACGAGAATATATGTGGACATTGAGAATGTAATTAAGCATTTGATAGTGGGAGGAAACTCAATTTGTTCAATTTGAATGTGCCACAGCATTGGATGGCTGTTGATTTGATGTCAGTCAGATTGTTGATAATTATATCAGAGCATGTTAATGAGAAGAACGTAAGGATTCAACATAAATCAATGCCAGATGAAGTTATGTGGAAACTAATATGGAATCTAGCTGCAAGCAGAATTGAGCTCCACTTGAAAATATGATAAGCCAGTGCAGATAAGCTTTAATTAAGAGTGAAATATTTAGGTGAAAGCTTACATAGAAAATGATGAGAGAAGACTAAAGTTTGAGCACTTTGAATATTCACTCCAGAGCAACCTCTCTACTTCATTTCTTACAAGGGAAAATACCAATTCGCTTGGCAATTCCCTGAGATCCCTCATCGCCCTAACATATGTATCCTGTGACCTTCTTTTGGAAAGCAAACATATGCCCTATTCTTCATTATTTCTCACAGTGAATCCTGCTACTGCTTCGCCTGCATTTGCTTAGTTTTCCATTATGAAAAGCTCTTTTCTTGTTGCCCAACTTTTTGCAGCTGCAACGTTTCGTTTTTTTGTAGACCCTTCCAGCGAGGCATCCGAGGAGCTCGTAGCTCTGAGCTCTAAACTCTTCGGATGGCTTTTAATTTTCAAATATTTATGCTGCGCTTGCCGCAAAAAGTTTCCACTTTCAAGATTTATGCGCACACACCATTGGGATGGATGTGGCGGGGGGACAAGGGCAACGGCAACCGCAAAATGCTTAAGAACAAGAAAAACACACCCACATATGAGCTCGGTTAGCAAGGTATTGGGGCATGGAGCCAGAAAAGCTTCCTCCGCTTAATTATCCAATAAAACTTTGCAGCAAAAACCACACAAATTATTGTAGCGGCAGGGAAGCAAAAACCTTTTTAAGAAGAAATAAAAGATGAATGGAAGGAAATGGGAGGTTTATTTCTTGAAAGATTATTCCAAGGAAGTATTCGGGTGAATTCGGGGACAGTAGTTTTCTTTTCATTCTTCATAGGCAGCGGAATAGTTATTTTTCAACCCAAGCATTTTTTAGCGTCCTTTTTGATACTCGTATCTTATCCCCCTTCCGTAATGCCTAAAATGCAAGCCATAAAGCACAACAAATATGTCTGGCCAGGAGGTTCAGGAAGCTGTAGTTGCCTTTCAAAGCTGTTGGCATTCTAGAGCTTCACCACACACAGACACAGAAGATGTGCAACAAAAACCAGAAGGAACTCAAGAAACAGTCCAGGAAGGAGCAGGAAAAGAGGGAGAAGCAGCAGCAGCAGCAGAAGAAGAAGTCTGGAGCTGCGGAAGGGAGCCGAACCCATCTCAGCGGTTTGTCACTGAGAGGTGTCAAGTGGCAGGCAAACAGCGTGAGACCCAAGCAAGTGGAGGAACCAGAGGGCAGCAGGGATGCCAGGGATGCCAGGGAAGCCTTGAGGCGAGGAGAGATAACCAAACGGAGAGGATGCAACCAACAAGAAGAAAAGGCAATGCTCACATCGTATGGCGATGCTAAGATACCCTGATAAAGACCACATTATGATACATTTATTGCGAAGATTCTTCCACTAGCACTTGAAGTAGGACAACCCAATTCAAGCCAAAGCAAATCAACAATACAATTTGCAGGTTTCCTCCCGCCTCCACATTCCAAACAGCTTGTCATAAGCCCAATACCCTTCACAGGAGTATAAAGAAGGAGAAAAAAAGGTTAAACAGTTTAACACAACATAATTTATGTTGCTCAAATGTTCACTTTGTGGGGAATGCAAAAAAGAAACGAACGCGGTGGGGGTAAGATTCTGCATTGCGGAACGTTCGGCAAGGGGCAATGCACTCCACACCCACACACACATGCAGATCTTGCAAGCGTTGAGAGATTTATGAGTTGCTCGCATGGTCCTCCCCGTTCTCTCTGGGGTTCAATGCACTCAACTTTCACCCAGGCCGAAAAGGCGACAGGACAGTGCCAGTGCCAGTGCCAGTTCCGCAGCCACAGGCAGGAGAAGTTGTGGCTAGAAAAGCAAAGCTGAAATCAAAAGCCTCTAAACGTGAAAGCCAACGCCCACCCACACAGCCACACCCACACCCACACTCACCCAAAGCCAAAACGCAAACGCAAAGCCAACAAACAAAGTTTTGCTTGTTTAGAGCAAAGTCAAAGCTGGGGCCAAGACCAAAGTAAAAGTCAATTGGCTGACAGGCAAATGGCTATGGTTATGGCCATGTCCCAATGTGCTCCGCCGGAACGCAGGCGATTTAATTAATTTGCCACAAAATGTGGCTAGCCCAAGGCACATGCACAATCAGCTCCAGATGAGCATTCATTTTGCTAAGCTAAACAATGCTGTCAGCAGAGGGGGGGGGGGGGGGTGGCACTCTCGTGACACATCCGCCGCCAGTTTCGAGCTGCGTCATGCAATTTTCCCAAGCATAAATCCCCGGCCCAACAAAAGAGAGAGAGAGAGAGAGAGAGAGAGACAACAGTTACACAGGCGTAGGTGTGGTACACTGAGGCAAATTTTGAACAGTGCGCAAAGGAGTGCAGCTATTCATGCAGGAGACTTCGATGGTTTCCGGGCACATATTTTGCTCAGTGTAGACGTTGAGTCCGGGGCAAATGCAAATTGCGAGCACGTAAGCAGGCAGCAGGAGCAGCAGCACCTGCCGGACCCCAAGCGAAAGCTTCTCTAAAGCTCCACTGATGTTCCCGTTATGAAATGGATGAGAAATGGTCCCTCCCTCTCTCCCTCTCTCTCTCTCTCTCTCTTTCTCCTACGCTGCTAAAACTTTACCAGAAATGCTGATGACAGTTACCGTTTTGCGCTCTTCGCAAGTCTCGCCTAAGCTCTCCACTAATTTGCTGGATGTGTGTTTACTCCAGAAAGTCCAAAGATTCATTTGCCAAAGTTCAAAGTTCTCGAACTAAATTCTCCAATTGCGTTCAGGTGGAAAGTGGAATGTTCCTGGGAAAACGGGGCAAAAATTGTTTGAATGGAATAACAAAAGAGAGTTTACTAGGTTAGAGCTAATTAAGGATTACTATCCATTATTTAAGCCATTTTACTTGAATTCTAAACAATGTTTTGGACTTTAAACATTCCGCATGGAGTGTCCAACGTGCTAGTCCGTTCTAATTCCGCTTATTCATAATTTAAAATACAATGCTCATACATTTTGGAGCACAAGCACTCATTGAATATTCCTTGATGTAAGCCAAGCTCAATCCTCTGGTGGGAGTCTCCAAGTGCATACTTTTAGTGTTTTGCTCAATTTGGGTTAGAGCTTGTTTGGGGTTAGAAACAACAAAAGAGTAGAGTAAAGTGCATGCAAATTTGGGAAAAACATTTTATACACATATTGCTGTCTTAATCGCACTTCAGCCAGCTCCCAGAACGCAGCAATAACTGACTAATTGCTCAAGTCACATGGCTACACACGGACGGACGGACACTCATGGACACACGCACATTCCCTGCTCGGGAGAGCACAGGGGACAGAGGGCGAGGGCGAAAGAATGCCTGGCACTTGCATGCACAGAAAAGCTAACCTCAATTAGAGAAGCCATCTTGGAAAATAAACCCGGGTGGGGTGGGGCACACTTATAAACAATATGGTTATACATCAGGCTATAGGCACAGTTTTGCATATTTGCAGGAGAACAGGAGAACAGGAGAAGCACTTTGGTGCCGTTTTTCAGCTCAAAAGTGGTCAGAAGAGGGCGTGGCGGTATAAGCACAGGGGTTAAAGTAACAACAGCAGCACTTTTGCACTTCCGTTTCCGGCAATTACTGTGGCTCTTAGTGCACAAAAGGGCCACAGTTTCAGTTGCAATCCAAGGTTTCTCAGAGCAGCAGGCTCTCCATGGTGGAATTTGTGTTGTGCCGTTGCATGCGAATACCAAAACCCACAGCATGGGGGCAAAGGAACTTTCTGCTGAGCATGAACAACTTTTTCAATTCGTTGCATTCGAGAGCATTTGCATAAGCATTGGCCAAAAAACCACACAGCAGGCAGCACGAGCCGAACTACCTTAAAACTCAATTTGCTGCATTTTCATAAATACATTCAAGGAATTTTGGTGGGAAGTATTTCTCCTCTCCTTTGTCAACTTATTGGGTTTGTTAGTTGTTCCAGTTTGATGCGTCCAATCAAAATTCAAATGCTTCACAGATTTTTCTCCCTCTCTCTCTCTTGATTCAGCAGAAGGTTTTGTTTCCCTTACCTATTTTTTTGTGTCTGTTCTGCTTTAATGTTTGTCTTTCCTCCCACAACTGCTCTCTGAGTCTTGATTAATAACCAACTTGTTATTTTAATTAAACGAATTCAACTTCATTTATGCAATTCATACGCATTTCATCATTTTGCACTTGTCATGCAACACACACAGAAGGAGAGTGGCAGAGAGACATGGGTCCACAGTCCCCAGACTAGAGAGCCAGAGAAGTCTTTTGCAGTCTGCTAATGGCTCTTGAACAGAGGCGTCCACCCAAATGCAAGGGGGATGTGCCATGGCAAAGAGTTGCAAAGAGTTTTTGGTGCTTATTTACGATACAAAATATCCAATATAAATACTGCTGACACTTTTCCAAATATTCAAGATTTCTCCATTGAGAACCCCCGAACGGACCGCTTGCCATAATCCGACTAAGCCGCTGACATTGACAACTGACAACTCATTTAAGAATTACAAGAGCTATAGAGCCACAGGGCGACAACGAGCCATGGCAACAATGACAACAAGAAGTCTGATGAGCAGTCGGCTTAAGGAACTGTCAACACATAAACATGTACATGTGCTTGTGGGCTTTCAGTGGGGTTTCTTTATGCAAGCTCAATATGCAAATAGTTTGCTGACGTAATTAATGCGTCAACAATTTGTATGATATGGCAGCTCTGATTAAGGTCCTAACACCCCGTTCTCTGGCCAATTGACAGGTGAAAAGCAATAAGCAGCATCGCCCCATTATCGAGAAGAGAACTTTTGTGAATCACACCGAATGCCACTGCATTGAGAGGTCCAATTTCAAGGAGGATGCCGTCGCCCTGGCCAGCACTTCCATTGTAAGGGCCACCATCCTGAGCTGCACTTGTCCGCGCAGCTTCGAGGTGATCCTGCAGGACAATGGCCAGTGCCGCTGCGATTGCAGCTCCGGCAACTACGACTGCGACTGGTTGAAGCGGGGCAACGAGCACTTTGCCGTGGACGATCGCAAGTGAGTCAAGCTACCAGGAAGTGTTTCCTTTCCCCAACTCTACCCCGTATCTATCCCTCTTTCAGATGCATAAAACACGGCGGCTGCAAGCCCCCAACCTGCGAGTTCGGCCACTACATGGACAAGCATGGCCGCTGCCCCAAGCAGCATGAGCAGCCCGTCTACAACGCCATGTCGTAAGCGGAAGGAGCATACCCCACTCTCAAGTAAACCTGGAAAAGTATTATTCGGTCTGTGCACAGTCGCGCAGGCAGGCAAAAGTTGAAAGCAAAACACCAGGGATGGAAAGGCAAGGGAAAGGCAATATTTCCATTCAAACAAAAGAGAATAAAGTGAATTTAGTTGCATATCCTATACAAATCCCATACGAATAAAACCACAGAAATCTATCTAGATATTTCCCGGACATACCTTTATTGATATAGATATCTGCTGACTGTCTGTTAGATGTTTTACTACCCGACACTTATTCTCCAACATCTGTCAAGCAAAAGCAGCTAAAGGAAATTCTACACAAATGCATCTCTAGCAAAAACAAGAAACAAGACTTTTTCGAGCATTTTTGAATCCACAAAGAAAAACTCATAGAAACTGCAGCAATATGTAGAACTGTTCATAAATGTTTCCACATTAATTATGCCTACGAATACATATTATGATGAAGAAAAGCATTGCGGAAAGCTATAAGAATGTGTGTTGATGAGAATGAAAAATGTAATTCCAAATATATAAATGTACTGCGTTTTAGTTTTAATTAAGTAATGTTATGTTATTTAATTATAATAAACGAAAGAGAAACAAACGAACACAAATCATTAAAATTACAATTAAAAATACATAAATTACTTATAAACGAGCATAAACATAATAAGCATTCATGTTATTAGTTATTAGCCCAGTTTTAACACAAAGCAAAAACACACAAAGGAATCACAAGCAAAATTAAATTTACATATTTAATTTCTAGTCAAATTTTAATTTTGTTTTCTCTTTGCCGGCCAACAAAATGTTGTATCCAACACTCAAGCAAGCGAAAACAAAAGGCATTTAAAAGCAGACACACAAGCATAAATATTATAGAAAATAATATAAAATATCTACGAGTTTAGTGACGGATAAATGCATAAACCTTACTCGTTCTCGTATGAATGTGCAACTCTCTTGCTTATTCCCTGAATTTTTTGATAGCTCAACTACACTAAACTAAGTAGATACAAACATGCACTCTAGAAATACAAAACCCTCCCAAAAGCTGCTGTTTCACCGACACCACTGTTGCCATTCAGAACCGAATCGTTTTTAACATTCACACAAAAGCCAGACCGAGTTCTCAAGAACCAAAACAGCAGCTTAAACAGCGAAATTTGCACAAACTATAGTTTTTATTCCAATCGATATAATTCAGGCACTGTATATATATATTTTAGATGAAAACTTAAATTTAAGCGGCACCCGAAATGCAAAAACATTTGCCAATAAATATGATATAAATTATATAATTAATGGAGAAGCTCAGTCATTAATTTTCAAATGAAATGCCTATTTTTGCGAAATTGAATTATTATGAAATTTATTTAGCACTTAGCAAGCGACACAATAAGCCGTTTAATGTTCCATAAACACCACTTCATTCTACATATATTATTTAATCTACTCTTATCGTTTATTTGCCATCATTTACGGGCAATATATTTGCTCAAATTTATACTGTATATTTATTAAATGCCGCCAAACCAAACCTGCACACACACAGACACTACACCCACAGCCGTACTAAACTAATCGCAATCTCAATGCAATGCTAAATATCACATAAATATTTCCACAAATCTGTGCCATCTATTTGTCTTTGTAGATGCCCCACAGAAATACCAAACAAAATATATACGAATAATTATTATAAAGCAACAAAACATTTCAAAATGATTTTATTTACAACTTTTAGCATAAATTTTAATGTGTAAAAACAAACTAGAAGCGAACCCAAAACGTTGAGCAAAAAAAAGAACAAAAACCATTACTAATAAAAGGAAAAATATAATTACCATGCAAAAATCCAAATAAATATGACAGTGAACAACAAAAAAACGCATCCGAACAATGGGAAATTAATGATTTCCACCATGCAAAAGGGAGTTTGGGTTGGTGTTGGATCTGCTCTAGGGGTTGCGGCCGGAGGGGGCTGGCGCTAAAGGAGCTGTTGGCCTAATGAGTTCCAAGCCCGGGGAAATATTTCCTTCTACATACAAAGAAGTGGAGGCGCCTGCTTTAGGTATTTGCTTCGGGAAGGCAAGGCAATTGTGGGCAAAATAAAGAGAAGATCTACCAGTTAAAAGTGTTCGGCAGTTCCTTGAACATTTTGCTGATTACTCTGCTGAAAAAACTTTCCAACTAACAGCTACTCCTGTGAACAGCCAAACCTGGCAGACAGTTTTGTGCTAATCTGGCAAGTTTGAACTAATGAAAATGCATAACAAATAGTAGCTCATCTCTTGACCCATTTCCCGCCCACCCACAGGCGACAGAGCAACATCATCAGGCAGATGTAATTTTCACACAAACACACAAACAACGTGACAAACGCACATTGGGAGCCGACGAGACTGGGGGCCGTTCGCCCACATTATGATCTAAAATTTATAGAATTTATAAGCAGTAGTGCACCCCAAAGGGTTGACGCTGATGACAGCGCCACCATGAGACAGCCAAGGCAACCGCACCACAGATACATCCACTCAGAAAGAGGCGAACAGAGACAAGTCTCTATGGGGATGTGAGCAGGAAGCGAAATGAAATCAATTAAAACTGCAATTAAAGGTAGCTGACATAATTCGCTGTCTCTAGACTTTAAAATGCAACATAGCAGCGGCCCACATACACGTTCAATGCCCACCCAATGCCACCCATTGATTTCTGGCAGGACAGTGAAATCACATGGAAATGCAAACAAAGCAAAAACGCAAGAAAAACATTAAAGTTTGCTTAAGTAGGAGCGTTGCGACCACAGGATACCCATTACACTGGTACTTGGTGTCTCTTTGGAAATATTAGAAGACTAGATGCTGATTATTTCGTGGGTAAACGTAACCAGAAAACATGAATTTAAATTTATTTATACCTTGATGGACACTTCACGAATGCAGCATGCCCCTTTGGACGCAGCAGCAAGCGTTGAGTGGGCGTAGGCACTGGGTAACTGCAACGACAAACAGCGAAAAGGATCAGGGCAAAATGTTGCCCGGGCTGAGCTCACAAATGAAAACCGCAAACGGCAACGGGAACCAGCAGTGGGTGGAGCGGGAGCGGCAGCGGGTGCGAGATTGGAGGCGGAAGGATGTGTCCGTGCGTCCCAGTAGTTGTGTATACATGTGGTAGAGTATGTGTGTGTGTGTGTGGCCTGTATCGGGGAGCGCGCGAGAGGGGGCTGGCTGGGAATGATGTTGCCATGATACGCCTGCATAATTAATTCCCACCGCACACACAGATTAACAGAGAGAGGATTTTTCGCGTGAAATCAAGAAATTTCTACCTGTAACCCCAACCCGAACCCCCAAAGTCCAACCCCAGGAAATGCCGACAAACGGCAAACGGCACTGCCATGCAGACAGGCAGCCAGAACCCCACACAGATAAATGTACTCACACCCAGATAAACGCACCCACACACAATTGACAGCAGAAGTTTTCATAAACAGGAGGATGGGATGTCCATGCTCATAAAGCAGCGGACAACATTTTGGGCTGGGCTCTCAACTAAATTGCATTTAATTTCCTGCTGAAAACTATCTGGCGGAGTGCATCTGGTATTTACGTGTAACAACAAATGTAATTTCATGGGAAACCGTAGAAATATTTAAATGATTTTCTCCCCTAACGAGTGCTATTAACACCGTCTGGCTAACATCAGTGGACTTGCCCTGCAGCATCAAAATAAAACTGTGCCTTTCACAATGCCAGCCCTAAATAAATTGCTCACTCATCCAATAATAAACCCATAAAAACTAACGAGTGCTAAATTCTACATTAAAATATTATAAGTGTATATCAAAAATGCACGTACACAGAAAGTGTTTCAGCAAAAATGGAACGATTTGTATAAATTGAATGAAAGTCGAATGCAAGAATTTGTTTAATATTTTAGCAAGCCATTTCTCTAAATGATTATAACCGCTTTGACCTTATACGTTCTTTAACTATACTCTATTATTTCCATTCCCTCTTCGACTACCTTCTATCACCTTCTACCTTCTATATGACACTTGGTAAGTTTACCCAACAGAGCTTTCACTGTACATTCTGTCCGTACCTCTGTTCCATCCTGTAGCTTGCTCTCCAATTGCACTCTTCCCCAGCTTCTCGGCACCCACACTCGTAAGGGTATTACTTGGCACAACATTGTGGCAGCTTTACGAACCAATTTAGTATGCAAGTGCGTTAGACTGTCGGTCCGTGCGTGTTTATGCGTATCTTTATGAGAGCGCTAATTTTTGTATGAGTAGTTTTATTGTTTTTTGCAGTTGGTATTTGGCCAATGAAAATTCGCAAACATTTTCAAAGAATTAAGCATTAATGCAATTTACTCGCACAGTTTTTTGCATTTTAGCGCAACAATTTGAATTGCATGCAAAATCATCTATGCAGAAACCGAAACGAAACAGATTTTAATATTACTTTTTTTGCTGTGGTTCTACGGAGCCACAGTTATAATTGCAGTTAATTGTTGTTGTGGTTAGTGTTAATTTGCGATTGGATGGGGTAATTGCACGGGCAAGCATAAAAAATACAGATTATTTTGGGATCGTTGAAGTTGTCCTGAGAATAAAGTGTGCGTGGGAAGTTACAAATGTATTTTCATATGAAACGTTACCCATTTGCAGCACGACGCAAAGGTTCAGCGAGGGAACCTGACGCAACTATGTACATACATACAAACACATAAACATACAACTGTAATAACAAGAAAGTAAAGGAATTTGTATAAAAGAAGGCAGATAAAGACGAAAAAGAACATCGAACGCGTTTCATAAAACGAGCAATAAACACAGCCGCAAAAAAAAAATATTGATAAAATACATTTTCCATTACTACACACAATCGATCTGTATTCATATATGTATTTAGTCTATAACCATCAGGCGTGACCATTTAACCCCTTATTTTGGGGCGGCAAACCATAAACAATACAAATTTACGAGTGTGCATTGTGTACTAACATTTTGGCTTGCGCCCAAAACGAAACGAAGTAAAACAAAGCGCAACGGAAGAAGAAGGAACAAGTCAGCAAGCTGTGGGAGGGAACTCGGCTCTTAGTTACCCACTAATCAGATATAAAACTGCATTCACTGAGTGGCAACTTACTTCAAAGCAAGAAAAACTAGCGGCAGATGTAGAGTAGCAAAGGGAATGTAGAATAATTTCCAATACATATTTTTAAACTACAGGCAAATTTCTTCGATACACTTTTTCTGAATTGTTATAGAATCTTTGCAAATCTCTTCATCCCCTAGTCGTGTAGGGTATCAAGGCACTGCGCGTGGAGGACAGTGGAGTTGCTGCTGCTACTGCTGCCAACAGCTGGGAACGTTGCGAATCGTGTGCTAATCTTATTTTTATGGTCTCCACGGACTTGGACTTGTTCTGTGTCTTTTTTGTATTTTGTGTGTTGTTCCTTTTTTTCTTTTTATTGGCGTATCGTGCGGCGGGTGCGTAAATGTTGCCCCAGTCTGCTTATGACATGTGAGAGGAGGCAGCAGGAGGCAGGAGTGTGTGCCATGGCAGCATTTGAGCCAAGTTAAGTTATTGGCCAAGTTTCTGGTGCTTTGGGTGCTGTTGCCTGTGCTGCTGCTGCCCTTGCCTGCCGCTTGTTTGCATATTAGTCACAGAACAGTGAAACGCAAACAACTTGACGCCTTGTACCAGACGGGGAGCTCTGCATACATATCTGAAGAGGTGTGGAGTGGGGTGTGTATAGTACATATCTGAAGGAAACCAAAAGGAAGAAGCAACATCAAATTGAGTATTAAACGAAAGAAATGATGTCGAGCCTGAGCATCTGAGGCTATTAGAATTAATCAAAGGGATTTTGTTGCTCCTCCTGTAACCGCAGGCGATAAAGAAAGCCAGAAAGCAAGAGAGTAAGCAAGAGAGCGAGAACCACACGCCATAAAGAATGCCAAAGTAAGACAGAGCATGGAGAAGACATGTTCGTACAAGTCGTTTAGCTGTTGATGATGCTCCGCAAGTTTCTTCGAGTATCGGGTGTCCGTGTGTCTCAAGCTCTCCCGCTCTCGCACGCATTGCAAATTTTGCGGTTAGTTGGTAATAAATTTTGGCTTATTGATATTTATTATTAGCCCCGGAAATTGTACGCTTCTGTGGCTCATATATCGCCTCGATAATGTTCCATTTGGGAATTGCTGCAACTCCTCATTGGGGCCAGTGGGGGGACAGAGTGTGTGTGAGTATGGAGCTGACATGTTTGTGCTTTGGCTTCTGGCTTTGGAATCACGTAATTGATTATGTGGTACCCGGGGTACTTGGCCATGTTTTGAAATTTGTTAGGGTCAATAAGTTCAAAGCTGGGATTAAATCCGAGGGTTAATTGCAATAAATATCAATTTTTATCGATAAAAGTTTACGATGTAGTGTGGTGGGAGCTATTACCACAATAGCTACAGCAGGAAACACCTTGCAGAATGT
This sequence comes from Drosophila guanche, assembly GCF_900245975.1. Taxonomy (NCBI): domain Eukaryota; kingdom Metazoa; phylum Arthropoda; class Insecta; order Diptera; family Drosophilidae; genus Drosophila; species Drosophila guanche. The sequence goes on from NW_022995748.1 coordinate 557,701, forward strand.
GTTGAATTTCCATTAAACACTCTAACAAAAATGCTCCTTAACCAAAAGGAATCTTTGGAAAGGTAACTTACAGTCAACAAGTTTTCTTATATCTTTAATTAAAATAACCTTTTCATTTATCAGCCACTAAGAGCAGACGTCTTCTGACAGAGCACACACTCTCTCCTCCTCAGACTAATAGTTTTCAAGGAGTGAGGAGAGCGCAGCCCACAATGTTCCTACAGCCCACACACAGAAAAGTTTTCGTCTGTTCCTGCGAAATGGTTCAAGATTTTCCACCTTCTCAAGGCACATTTCACAGTTGACATAACCCAAAGAGCGGTGGGAAGGGGAGAGTGGTGGAAGAGCGGATCTGGAGAGGGCGACAAGCATTTGCCATTGACGCATTGCTTCAATTAACATAAAAGTTGCATGCAATGCAAACACAGACACACACACACACACACACACTATAGACGCACATTAGACGTACGTGTATTAGCGCTTTTCATTACCACCTCTTAAGTTTTACATATGTGTGGGCCTGTGTTTGGCTCACTTCCTTTATGAAAAGCATTTCACACTGACTGCAGAAAAACTTTGTGCCAGAGTTAGTCTTGCGCTGCCACAAGTCCCCTGCCACCATTTCAGTGTCGGCAAAAACTTGAAAAGACTTCCCACGAACTTTCTAATGCACCTACCACAATTTCCCCCCCCCCCCCCCTCAGCCACAGACACATGCAGGAGAAGGCCGAGGATGAGAGGCTTGAGGTTGCTGGAGGTGTGGTGTGAGCAGGGATTAGGTCTGGGGCAAGGATTGTTGCTAATGCAACGCCTCTTAATCATTTAAACAACCTTTCGCCCCATTTTCATTTTCACAACACCCACATGCTCTTATCGAAATAAGCGGAGAGAGAGAGAGAGAGAGGGAAAGAGAGATGGTAGAGGACTTCAGTTCATTGAACGATCTTGGTTCAATTTTGCAGACAGATTTTGTTACATTTTGGCAAACTCTTTTATACCCTACCTGAGGCTACTAAACAAAATAATAGCCAGATGCTCCTACTCAATAAAATATATTTTATTCATATAATATTCATATTGTAAATTGAAATAGTTTACCCAACCCACAAAAATCCAGTTGCATGTGGCTTCCGAGAGTTTCAATTAGAATTTTTCATTCAACTCATGGGAAATATTTGCCACTCATAATTGGAATCCATTTACTCCTCCATTTAACTTTAATTGCACATCGTCAACATCATTCATTGATTGACTTTAAGTCGAAAAGTGTTACCCTCAGGCATTACAGACCTGAGTCTCAATAGGCTGTATACAACCCATAACTGCCACTAAAACGATTGGTAGTTTAGGGTATTCGTAGACCAAACCAGCCTTTTCCTTTCTTCCATTGACAGATTTTATTCACTTTTGGTAAACTTCTTTTTTTATTTATTTGATGGGAAAGCCAATGGCCAATTATTAAGATCTACCCACAACATCGACATCGACACCGACACCGAAATTGTCCGCCCCTGCAATATGCTCAAAAGTCTGCTAAATGAACATGAAATCGTAGCCGCTCTTTTCTTTATTTTTGCATTTTTTTTTACCAAGCAAATGATTTCCATTTCATTTGAGGCCAGAGCGAGTTGCAGGCTAAGTGGAGAGTCTTCCATTGCAGTCGTCGTAGTCGTCGAGGCAGTCAAAGTCGTCAAGTTGGTAATAAAAATTATTATTTTGCAATTTAATTGCCAGCCAAACAACGCCCCAAAGGCCAAGACAAGCTCTGAGCCGACTCTGTCCAAGCGTCGACATCGATTTGGTCTTGAATACGAATATGAGTTTGAGTCTGTGTCTGAGTCTGAGTATGAGTATGAGTACCCATAATCTCAGACCATTCTCCCCCTCGATATATCTCTCTCTCTCTCTGTTCTCTGTCTGTGATCTCTGATGCCATCTGATGCAATCTCTTGGCCATTGGCAGTGGTTTCTTGTTGTCTGCCGTCTGCCGTGTGCCGTGCGCCTGGTGCCGCCTCTGGCCTCTCGACTTGTCATTTATCGCATTTGAATTGAAAGCTGGTAAATAACACGACGAAAAATCGAATATCGAAATTGAAATTCGGCATCGTTGCAAATTTAATTGAATTTCATCGCATGCGAATATATGACTGCGCAGAGCCTTTAGCTAGAAATACGAGTATGTGTATACGTGGGGGAGGGGGGGATGGCAGGTCGAAACCTTTGTCTGGCCCCAATTTTTGGTTAATTGTCCAACCAAAATTGTGTGCTAAAAGGGAGGGGATCTTGTGCAATTTTCGTTGCAGAAGTTTTATATGCGAAAAGAAGAGATGGAACGCATCGATTTTGAGTTTTGAGTTCCTTATAAGCCTATCTATTGCTTAAACTCCGATCAATGATCAAATGTATTCGATCGTTGCATGCTTTGAATATTAATTAAACATTTATTAATCGATATAAATAAACTTGAGGCCACCAAAGTGACAAACTTTTGGGGCATTCCAAGGGAACACCATTCACTGCAGCAAACTGAATCACCTGCATATTAATATTCGAAATGCAAATGTTCAGTATATTGACCATACTCCCCAGTGAGTCAGCCAGCAGCAAACCAATGACCTGCTTTAGTTCCTGAGGCACCTGACAAAGTCCAGCAAAGAAGCTGAGCTCGGGATGAACCACGAGACGGAAGCCCTGTATGAAAATGTCTTTCCCTTTCGAGTGATGGAAACCGCAAAAACCCCAAGAGCCAAAGAAGTGACAAGTCAGATTGGCCACTTTTCTGTCAAATGTCAAACACCTCGTGGGGGAGCCATTAACCCAAGACCAAACCCAAAGAAAAACGTCAGGAAAACCAGACTAATAAACACTGATGGGGCGACAGCAGACGGAGCCAAAGCGAAAACCTTCTACTGAGAGAAAAGACAAATCACACGGGCAAATTGGTTTACAATAACCGCAGAGACAACAAACAAAAAAGCATTATACATATGTACATGTGTATATGTCTACCAGGAAAGAGGATGTACATAGGAGTGAGGGCAGAGTGCTATGGAAAATGGGAAAACCGCTGCCAGACACAAATATCACAAATTTACAAAGCAATTTGCATAAAACTCATATTTCGTTGGAGCTACTTCTCTCTCTTCGCTCTCTCTCTCTCTGTCTCAGTGAGTCCCATTTTTCCACACATTTCTTGGTCGAGACGCTTTAGGCCACAAAAAAACAAACACAAAAACTATTTATATGCAGAGAAAAAATATAAAACGGAGATAAAAATATATGCAAAAATGGGTGGTTTGGCTGAGATTTCATAATCGAGGGAGGTGAGGAGAGGTCCACATATGCAGATGAAGTAACCAGACGGTAAGCGCTGAGGTCAACCGGTAATAATCCCCCCAACAGCAACTCCTTTAGGCCTCGGGGCAATTAAGCCTCCAAGTTGGACACAATTTTTGACACAGTCTCTCTTGTTGCTGCTGTTGCTGCTGCCTCTCGTCTCAACTGTGATTTCAATCCAAACAACAAGCCACACTAATTGCCACTGATTTGGGTTGTGCGTTTAGGAATTACGTATAGTAATCGTTGTTGGGGCCATTCAGAGGTAACTAAGTGCATCAACTGTCGCTTGTCGTGCGTCTGTTTAATCAATCAAAATGCGCTTCGTCTCGGTTTTGGGTTTTGTGTGTTTGTGTGTTTGTGTGTTTGTGTGCCTGCGGGTCCTCCCCAGGGCTCTTGCCTGATCTGTGCGGTTTAATATATATTTGAACGTGCCGAGCGACACGTTGTCGACTCTGTCGGAAGCCACCTGAATGGATGCCCTCAATCACAATCACCATACCTATCCCCATTCCGAAGAAGAATCTGTCCACGTGCTTATCAGCATGATACTGACGTTGATGGCTGTGACTGTGTGCCCACTTCGATAAGCACTAGACCCGAGATGGAAACTATGACAGACAAGCGGGACAGGGGCACATTTTTAGGTTGAAAATGGGAATGGGGCAGCGGGAAAAGCGGGCTCATTGTTTGAATCACGTGCAAAGCGTTACGGATTTTAATTATAAACCAAACAATAAATTGTACCCAAGAGGTAGGCGGCTAACACAGGGCACAAATAGTTAAACGAATAGCAGGTGCCCTAGAAAATTGATTTAAAGTACAGATTACCAAAGGATAAATTACAAATACTACAGAAAATGTAGTTGAAGTTTACAAGTAATCTTCCCTTTAAATAAGTTCCAGCAAAATCCACATACCCACATTTTATGAAGAGTATTCCACGCCCATTCAGACCCCTCAGGCAATGTTGAACTTGAACTCTGTCGCCACAGCTACAGAGCTACAGAGCTACAGAGAGGCAGGAAGGGGGAAAATGAGATTTCCCTTCAGCGATAAGCGGCAGCACCCGAGAGCGACACAAAAGCAAAGCATAACCTGAGGCGTCTGGGACGTCGCCCCAACAGTAACTGGAGAACAACTGGGAGGCAAACAAAGAACAGAGACAGCTGCATATCATTGTGCGAGCATCGGAGGAATAAACAACAAACAAATGCAGTTCCGATGCAAAAGATCGTTTAGGAAAAACCCCGCCAGACAGAGGTCAGAGTAGAGCTGGAGAAAGAGTTGAAGAACCCCGACAAGGGCACGCCTTTGATGGTATCACAAGAGTTTCCACCAAACAATTGTCTTTGAGGCGAGTTGCTAGAGAACTTTGAACTTTAAGCGGAGACGCGACAATCCGACACTCGAGACAGCAACGAGAAATCTACACCAATTTGACCCAATTTGATGCTGTAACTGGCAGTATGCTTGGTTAGGATTCTGTTGGCCAAATACAAACCACATTAATCATCAAAAACGAAGAAGAAAAGCCAAACGGAAGACAGCCAGACACTTGTTGCCACCCCAAATGTGAAATGAAGGCGGTGGCAGGACAGGGGCCGTCACACGGAACTGTCGCCAAATTGGCTTGGCGCCCCAGAAGTCAAAGAAATAAACATACACACATACTATATTTCAGAGAATAAAAACATTAGCACAGTTTGGTGTTTTTTATGTCTCGAGCATCTGCCACAGCAGACACACCAAAGTGCCCGCAAAATGTGGCAAAAAAAATATAAATATATCTCCGTGTAGTTTGTGTCTGTTGAAAGCCGCATTGCTGAGGCAGAACTTTGGTTGCCCTTCAAAGTATCAGGAAGTATTCCCCAACATCTAATGAAAGTTACAAATAACTAAAAAGGGAACTCAAATTCATGGGTAATTCATGCAACAATCATCCAAGACTGAGGCAAATCTACTGAGGCCACCTACTTGCCATAAATCATTCCTCTCCGCAGCTGCGCAGTCTACAGCTAATTGCAGATTACACCAAATGATTATAATAATCTGGTAGAACCACACAGAGTAATGCCTGACCAAAGAGACATAAACCAAATAAACACTTGCCAAAGGCGAAACCCAAGCAATTAATTTCAATGGGGTCCCCACGCAGAAGAAAAGCACAGAAAATTGTCATAAAACATAAACCACACAGAGAGAAGCGCAAGAATAAAAGAGTCTCGGCCAGCCCCTTGCATCATCATTGGCCATCAGACGCAATAAAAAAGTTGGCAACATGCGATGCGGCATGTGGCATGAACTAACCCCAGTCCATGTGTAGCTGCCTGTGTGTGTGTGTCTGCAACGTCGTCATGGGTTTTATTTTTAGGTTTCTGCTTAGCAGCCGACTTGTCTCGCCTTTCGATTGGTTTCGCTGCCAAAAGTATTTAGACACTTCGGTGGCTATTTACATTATTGGCACAGTTTCGGTGCGCTGCGGTTCAGTAGGCCAACAACCATCTGGCCATGTCTGGGCTGTCTGCCCCTGTCCCCCAGCCAGCACTGTCTATGGTTTACCTTTCAATTTGTCTTGGGTACAATCGATTGGGTTCCCCCAACATCCATTAATCCCTGGACCCTCTGAGGCTCCCTCCCTGATAATTTGTTGACAGTTTCCATGGGGAAGCAGAGTGAAAGAGTGGGAGACTGTAGCAAAGTGCAAATCATGGAGATTATTTTCCCACAAATATTCACACGGCCCAGGGCCAGAGATCTCAGTGGGGATCCGTGGCAGGCCTATACAGATATAGATATTTGGTTTAAGTCAACAACAAGCAGGCCCCGGACACACATTTCCCACTTTCACTAATTGTCAATTCTGGCTCCATCGGTAACAGACAAAACCGCACACTGAAAACTGGAACAAGCCGAACAGACAAAGCGAAAGAGATGGAGAGAGGGAAATGGAGAGTGCAGAGTGGAGAGTGGGGAGTGGAGAGTGGGGTACCCACAGATAAGTTGAGCAAACGATCGTTTTGCTTGACGCCCTCGCAAGCGGACAAGATATTTATCGTAATGCTTTTCCATTTATGGAAATTCTTTGCTGAACAATCAATTGGTGGGAGTTGGAAGATCATTGAACTGATCCTCTGCTGATTGAATTGTATTCTGCATGCTAGAGTTAAGTTTTTCTGGGGGAAAAGATTATTAGAAGAAATTATCTAAAATACGCTGCTGAATTCTGTTCCAAATTCTTCTCCGAATTTCTGTATATTTCATTCAATTGTAAAACATTAATTCACTGCATGTCATTTCCCTTGATGACTCATGGGCCTGCAGAGCGCAGCATGTCAAGCAATTAGAAGAATCCCATTAATCAATAAAAGACAACAGAAATCCGAACTGAAACAACCAACAAATATATCGAGATATGAACTGTCAGACCACAAATTGAGTGCCAGCTTCCCCCTCTTGATGAGCGATGAGTGAGACATGAGCCTGCTGTCTCGTCAAAGTTCCGCCCACTTCTACAGATCTTCTTCCCGTTGTTCCCCTTTATCTAACTGATTGCTTGAGACAGAAACGAGATCAGCGAGGGTGTCTGCTATGGCCATTCCGGACAAGCATGTGAAGGAGAAACAAACACCAATATGACATATGAAAATATGTCAAAAAGTGTCTGCGCTGCGCAAGTGACAAATATTCAGCTGAGGGGGAAGGAGGTCTTGTGGTAGATGCAGATCGTCATACATGCATGCAAATTGCTCGATCGTGGGTGTAGACAACACTCCAAAGACAGGAGGCGGTGGACGAGGACTGCCGCATATTTGCGATTGGCGTTGTCTGAAAAGAGAAGTTCAACAACGAGGAGTACAAAAAAATCAACAAATTCTTGCAAGCTATTAAAGATTATTGGCCTGGTGCGAAGTCAGCAACGCCCTCGAGGCACACGCCCATTTGTGGCAAGGCGGGAGCATTCAAGTGTTGCACAACAAAGTGTGTGGAAAGAGCAAGAAAGAGACAATAACGAGGCAGGGATACCCTAACAATGCGCAGATAAGACTCGAGTAATACTTTCGTCAAAGTCTCATAAATGTGTTCCTGTTTAAAAATTCAACTTAAAACAGTTTTACAATATTATTTGTACCCCATGTGTACTCATCCAAGTAGCTATAATATTTTAAGTTCGCTCCACTTCCCAAGTTGCCAACCACCCACACAAGTTAGGGCAAACGATGGGTCTTCTCATAATTCTTTGGAAAAGGGGTAAAACACATTTTTGTCAGCCTGACTGATTGACGGTAGCGTTGAAAGCAGTTGTCCATCAGCAGCCACAGCCACAACACCAGAGAACTCAGAGCCGAGAGACGAGAGACGAGAGCCGGGAGCGTGGAGGGGCAAAAGTCCGGACTTAGAACTGAGAAATGAAATGCAAATGCATATATGCAGATCTTCTGGTTCTCTTCTTGGGCTCATGGCCACTTGACAGAGATCATTAATAAGATTTATGCGCTATTAGCAGAACCAGCCAGGGGCCATAAATAAGATGCGACGAGAGACAGAACAGCACAGCACAGAACGGAACGGAACCGAACCGAACCGAACCCCAGAACGGCAGCAAAAAACACAAAGTGATACAGGGCGGCAACAAGATACAAACCTGTTGACAGGCTAACACATATCTGGAGCTTTTAACTCATACGAAAACTGAATCATGCATTGGATAGACTGCCGCATATGAAATAAAGCTTCTGATAGAGGGAAAGATGAGCCAAGAAAGTGCACAGGAAATAGCACAAGAAATTCTAACAAAAAGGTACACCAACAGAAAAACGTGCAAGAAACACCAGAAGGAGGCTCCAACCAAATGGTACACCAACAAACAGTTACACCAACAAGTCTCAACAACGAAACCCCTCACACTCCTCCAGCCACCAACTGAAAGTAGCAAAAATAGCAGAAAGCTTCGCACCAGAGCCACATCCAACCATCCCCCCCCCAGCCATGGGCTGGCGTCTTACGCCGATAAGCATTCTTGTAATTGGACTTTAATGGCCACAGTGACATGAGGAGTAGGCGACAGGGAAAGAGTGAACTCACAAGTGAGAAGACGAGTGAGAGAGAAAGACGTGAGAAGAGCAAGAGCAAAGGCAAGAGCATTCTAACGTAAGGGTAACATTATACGATATTCTCATTTCTATTTATAAGTTGTAAGAAGTACAAAAAAATTAAAGATTAAAGCAAAAATCGAAAGTAGTTGCCATCTTTGATGTCTGCCAGCATGAATCACATGCAGCACGAGATTGATAAGCAAATATAAATAATTATTAATAAGTGGAGCCAAAATAATGATTTATCGCTGACAGGTTTATCAGGAAACTAAGAGAGCAAGAGGATCTAAGGAAACCCTATAGTAAGTAGCTCCGTATTTAAATATGGCTCTAATATTAGTCATTTGTTTTCTGGGAACTTCACAAGAATTCTTTCTGAGTAACATTTTCCTTAAAGTGGATTCCCCGTGAAAGATCTTTTAGCATGCAATTGCCTGGAAGAATTTAATTGTTTTATTGCTTTAGCAAAATTGACAACGAATCGATTGCTAGAAAATTGAAGAATCTTTTCTGAGTCTGTGATATCATATCAGATTTAGTAATTAGTAATTGCTGCATATAATTTCACACATAATAAGAATAGTTCCCACGTGAGTCATACAATTTGCATCCAGTTGAAGGCCCTCACAGAAACTGCAGATCGAATTTCGTTCTTATTGGAATCAGACCAAAGCCCCAAAATGATTCACGCACTTAAGAGAATTCCCAAAGAGAGGAAAACAGAAGTGCCAAGTAGTGCATGGGGAAAAAGAAAGCACAGCTCCACAAGCGCTCCGGCAAGCATCTCATTTACACAGAGAGGCAGAGAGTGAAAGAGAGCAAACGCACGAGACAGCAGCAATCGTGTGCGATCGGGAGCAATGCGAAAGAGAGACAGAGAGAGAGAGAGAGAGGCCACTTGGGGAGCTTTGGGGATATAGGCGGCTGCCAATCGGCAGAACGCGTTGAGTTTGCCGGCAACAGTTGGAGCGTCAACATCATCATTTTAGTATCGTAACAGATCGAGTCGGATCGGATCGGATCGGATCGGTGTTCCTTGTTCACAGAATCTCCAATACAAAATCTCAAAATATCATTAACAAAAGTGTTTAATCTTCAATATGTGTGGCAGTAAATAAGGTGCACAAATGTATGTTTGCAATCCAATTCAAAATCATAAATATGGAAGCTGTAATTGCATGTAAATTGAAAGTGTGAAATAATTCAGTGTGATTAAATATTCAGTCGCTTTAACAATATAATGTAAATGTTCTTAAGCAAACGGGAGAAGTTCTTTAATGAAATACAACAATTTAGTGCAAATATAGGAGGGAATGCAATTGCAATTGCAATTGCAGTTGCAATAAAACGAGCGAATTTGAAACAATTAGTTGGAACATTTTTAATTCTCTTGGAACAACAGTTTAAAGTTTCCTTTTTTTGGGCATTCCCTTTGTTTCAATAGGCCTTAAAAATTATTGAAGGAACACGTCACTTTCATTCTTTTCCGACTCTTTATACATTTTTGCTGCGATTAGCAACAATCCACACTCACAGATATTCGCATGGACGACTCATCCCGAAATTCTTCGTTTAGGTAGGCCCAAGAAAAAATCTTGAAATTGTTGCCAGCTAGCCACTCGACGCGAATTTATTTCATTAAGCAAAGAGCAGACAAGACAGCAAACAAATTATTTATAAATAAAAAACAGCGATTGAAAAAATCGCTTTTCTAGTGTTTCCATTTGCAAATAACCGACAAACCCGTTGAGACTCAGCAGCTGTGCGCGAAAAGCGAAGGCGTGTGCCAAAAAAATATATAAATATTTGGATGTGTGCCGAAATATTTAAGCAACTTGTTGAAATTGAGTAAACTCTTTAACAAATGTTGTGACAAGCCGCGAAGTAGTACATAATCGACATGGAGTGAGGCGGAGTGAAACCAAAACACAAATCAATTAGCAGAAATAATATTTTTGTGCCCGCGGATTCTATTTAATCAGAATTCAATGAATTCCACATTTAATCCAATTCGTTTTTTTATTCATATAATTTACAGAAAAGTGTCAAAGTGCAAACGCAAATATAAAGAGGCATAAATTAAATGTCCAATTGAATTGAAATACACAGAAATATTGCAAAGTAAATAGAAAATGTTGAAACATATTGAAATGTACTTGGTCATTCCGCTAATCGTCGGCTTTGCCCTGACGGACGGGGCCAACTATCACCGGTCTTGGTCGTTCAATCTGCCGGATAATAATTATCGTGACGTGCGAAATGTGACCGCGAAAGACGCTGTCATCTACAAGTACATCAGGCCCACCATGTATCCGACCTCGACACCGGTAAGGAGCAGTGATACAGAACCCTACGGCTACTACCAGGACCAGGAGGAGGATGAGTGGGACGAGGGTCTCTTGATGGGGTCCCACAAGCGCGTGCCACGGCATCCGCATGATAATTATAATCAAGTGGATGGCTCGAGCACCGACTTTGATGAGGTAAGTTTGCCGAACCCACACACAGAGGTGGGGAGCGAGAAAGGCTTCGTGGAAGTCGTAAAAAAATATCCTCCTACCCAAGATGCTTGTTGACTCTGCCTCCAGCGTGGATCTTACTATATCTTTTATTATTATTGTCCCTCTGGCGAGCAAGCCCACTGGGTGTGTGTGTGTGTGTGTGTGTGTGTGTTTGGAGTTATGGCTAAATATTTGTTCGCTCGCTCTCATGCAACGAGGGTGGACAGAAGATTTGTGTGTAGAGTTCTGAATACAAGTAGATATGTAAATAAATCCGCTCGCACCAACTGCTTAATCCACCCTATGTGTGGGACAAGTTTCGAGTGTCTGCGCGAGTTGTTTGCGCATTAGAATCGGAATGAGATGCCTCACCTTGAACCTCGCTCGGGGCGTGAACGAACGCACGAACCAGTGCGATTGACTCGAGTGAGTGACTAACCCTGGGCCTACCATCCAGCCTGATCTTGAGCACTGATAACTGATCACTGATCACTGATCACTGATCACAGAGAGGCACTCGGCATGGAGGAGCCCACCCATTAAGAAGCAGTTACACAATGCTGTGGATACTGGGAAAAGGGTTCCGTTCGCAATTATGAAACGTGTTGCGGCAGGTAAGAGCCAACAATTTGGTTAACAAGCCAATTTGGCTCTGCCTACCTCAGATCGGTAGCCAATACGTTATACGTATATGTTCCTCCTCAAGCAACAATTGTTGCCATCAGTTTCACTTTCCTGCCTGTAATTGGGCCAGTTAAAGCCGCTCCCAATGTCGTGCCAAGGAGGGAAGGCAGAGAACCTGTCTCCGATGTGACTTTTATGTTCCAGGGCCGACAGCAGCTGGTCAACGATCGCCACACGCAAAACAGAGACAGAGAGAAAGAAGACGAAGAGACACGTTCAGTGAGGGGAAACTAAAGGAATATCAAATCACAGAAAGGGCTCCGTTATGCTGGTGGGCCATCAATAATTGCCCTCATTGATGCGACAAGCTGCAACTGCCCTTACAGCGGAATCGATTGTACAACAATGAATATTGATTACTCATAATTGAGATGGTAGTAAATGTGATCTGATTGCCAAGAAATGAGTCACTTTTAATTGTTGCATTGTAAATTTATACATAAGTAATGGAAATAAACGATCTCTTCAGCAGGGGAACTGATGTCATGTCAAATTTCAGAAATGAACAGGAATAATTATAATTAGTTCTCACAAACCAACCCTCTGCAAACACCCAACAAGTAATGCTGGAAACACTCTGGAATTCCCCGCCAATCTATGTAGTGCATATATTTTGACGCGACTGACATCTTGTTCGAGTTGATTATATTGCAGTTCCATTAGTTTGCCGCTGTCTGCTCCTCTTATCTGTTGCACACGCAACTATGTACATACATATGTGTGGCATTCAATGCCAAAGCTGATTTAATAAGCGTTCATAAATGCCAGGCACCGTGTGGCAATGTGCGGAGGAGCAGCATGTCCCCATGTGTGTCAGCTGAGTGCAGGGAGAATCACGTGCCAGTGGGTATGAGGCGACCAGTTGCAGTCAGGCGGTATAAAAAGCTTATGGTCTGTGGTCATGAAATTACCTGCATGCAACCTTACCACAAGGCAGCTTTTACCCTCATCCTCTGACCTTTTGAGAAGGGAATTTAATATAATATTTCTCTGTCCTTTGGCATGCACAGACACACACTCGCCCAAACGTGCCTTGGGGAACCTTTGCCTTGCCACTCAATATCTCTGCACTTGTCCTCCTCCGAATATTTCATATTCCAACCCACACACACACACACTTTTACATATCATTCCACCGTACCACACCCACACACACCTTTAGTGTCCCCCACCCGCAATCCGTTTTCATTCCGTTTCTCTCTCTGTTCTGATTCTCTGTTTATTCTCCTTTTTACCGGTTTGTTTGCCAACGCATTCCCCGTGCGCATAACTGCACTGCACATAACGGTGCGAGGAGGGGTGAGTGCCGAGGGGGGAGAAACGCTTTGCCCATAACCTCAACATCTGTAATGCTTGGAATTTCCAATCAGAGACCCCGAAAGTTGCAGCGCCGAAAGGTTATCTCTCGCCGGCAGAACTTTTTGCCAGCCTGTAGTTGCGAGAGCTCTCCATGAAATACTAATGGGTCACTAATAAAACAGCGTGCATTGGTAGTACTACTTATCTGTAGCATGTGTACATATGTTCATCAATTAATCATCGGGCACTTTGCACAAGGTCATTAAAATGCAAAATATATACAAATATATATGGAGAAATCAGACTCCGATCTAGTCATTAGCATCTTGGCGCATACAGAACTGTATCATTTCTATAGTTGAATGACTACAAAATGCCGTTTATCTTCAACGGAATGAGAATGGAAACGGGAACGGGAATGGGAATGGGAATGGAAGGAGGTTATCTGAGGCAAATACAGAGAGCTTCCACAATAATCCCACTAGAGGATGAATACTTGTAAACAGACTCGCGATAAGACTCGCGCAATGATTGAAAGTTCATCAAACATTCGCCTGGGGGACTCTCGGAATTTAATAACCCATAAATTATAGTTTCATTCAAAAGTTGCATTCCCTGGGAAGTGGAATATAATACGAATACCTGGAGCAGATTGACAACAGTTCTTTAATTGTAGACAAAATATTAAATCAAAGAGGAAATTCGTACATCGAGGGCCAAAGATAATTTCAGCCAATGAACCCGTTCTGCCTGAACAATTTTGAAGCATGTACTTTCTGGGAATCCCATTCCATACACACAAATCTCTCACTTTCACTTTCGTTGGGCTTTCTACTTAAAATGCAATAAACAAAATGTTCTCCAATCGGCAACTATAAAAATCTTGACCTGCCGATTGCCACACTCTGTTGAGAGACGAAATCCATTGCCACATCGATATACACACATATCCAGCTGTACATATTTACGGGGGAATGTTCGTATGTTTTGGCTAGTGCGTAGATATGTCTAGGGGTAATTTTGATTTATTGGCAATCCTAATGTGGGGCGCTTTCTGGCACTAATGACAGGCAAATCGGCTTATGACATAATAGCAAACCGCTCAAAGTGGTTTCGGGTTTTGCCTCTCTTAAATCTGGTACGATCTGGTCATGATTTATAGCCCAGCCGAATCTTAAAATATATAATGCGGAAGCGCCTTAAGTTTAAATGGCAAATCTATAAAGTTTTATATTTTTAATTTCTCTCTCGAGGGGAAAGTGTTGGGCCAGACGCAGCAGCAGCCAAAGGAATTTCTGTTCGGAATGTGTAGGGGAACTTGTCGCCTGCGCGTACAATAAATAAACTTAAAACGGCTCTAAAGAGTTCACTTTTTGGCATATTTCGGTGGTCTTGGCCATAATTTACTCGCCCAGACTGTGGGGACTGTGTGAACTGAACTGCTGCCTGATTGATCGCCAGCCGACCGACTTGTTGGCCATTAAACGAGAGCCGTGCGCCAAACAGTCACGCAATTAAAAGCCAACAACAAATATAAATCATGGCCAAGACGAAGTTTTGAATACACTCACAGCATACCATACCATGTCTTTCCACATAAATCATAGAAATCCCTTTGTTCTATATTTAATGCGGGATTTTCTCTCAGATGATGGAGCACGAAAGTAGTTCCAAGAATTTTCTGTGCAGATTTAGGTGTGATTTCTGTTTGAAATATTTTGTAAGAAGCGCAACGACTTAATGCTTGATTGATGGATTACTGCTGGAGGAATATGGAAGCAGAAATCGGAATTTATGTATTTGAAAGTGTTTTCGGGACTGAAAGAATTCTGATTGGGAACTGAAACCTTCTTCTGAATAAATTGGATGCCTAATAAAACAAACCTCATTTGAAACTATATTAAATGTAAAACAAAACCAAAAGAACCCATCCCAAAGTTAGCACAAAAACCCACCCATAGCCTTAGTTGCTGTAGCAAAAGTCAGGGCAACGCTAAATGATAAATGCAAACAAATTGGAAAAGTCAATCTAGACCAGTCCTGGACAGACCTCAGTGCCGAGACAAGACCAGACCAGACCAGACCAGATCAGATCATATCATATCGGAGCAGAGCAAGCCAGAGACAGGACTGGCACACGCGGAACGTTTCAATCTCTTAGGCAATCTCTCTCGCTCTCAGTGCGTGTGGGCGTTGCAATTAGAAGAGTTGCAGCAGTCCCCCCCCCCCCCCCCCCCCCCCCCCCCCCCCCCCCCCCGTAGACCGGCACTCCTTGGCCCCCAGACATGTTCTCTATCCAACTCTATCCGCAGACTTCAATTTGATGTCTCGACTGGCAATCAGTCAATGTGATCGCCGCTGCCTATCGATCCCTCAATGCTGATGACGCCGATGATGATGAGAATGATGATGATGAAGATGGGATCGCGGTGCTCTCTACATTTCCGGCATGTTCATGTTGCTGCTGCAAGTTTTGGTGATGCCCGCAACTTAATTGGAAGGAGGCGCCCCAGCTATTTCAGCTGTTTCAGCAGCTTCTTCTGCCTGTTCTGCCTCTCAGACAGCACCAGGCAGCACCAGCTCCAGTCGTCTGTCATTGACATTGGATGGATGCACGGGTCGACCCGTGTGGCATGGCCAAATGTTGCCTTTTATGGAGCCAAAGGCGGCGTCTTTGGTGATGGTAATGGGGCTGCTGCTGTTGCTGCTTTCTTTTATCCCACTCGACAGCTGCTTTCGTTTTCGCATTCACCGAAAAAGCAAACAAATATAAAATTGTCATAATAAACCGTGGACCATGGACCATGGACCATGCAGGCAGCAAGCCAGAAAGGAGAGCCAAAGCCAAAACCAGAGGGTTGCTCTGGTATCCATTCGCTCGTTAAAATTAAAAAGCATCTTACAAGAGCCGAAAAGTCGAGCTCTTTCTTTAAAATGTATGAAATGGCATGGGCTTTTTCTCGAACTGCGAGTGCAGTTTCAATTAAGAAATAAAAAGCACCAAGCACTACGGGTACGGGTATGCAAAGTGTTGCCTAGTTTTAATTACTTAAGTCTATGGCCAAATTGCCAGAGCAGCCCCCTAATTGGCACTTTTATGACAAGCAAAATGTTAAATGTTAAGAGAAACACAAGCAGCAGCACTGAAATATACTTACTCGGCGGGGCGGGCACAATGAGCGGCAGGCAAAACTCATCGCGCATTAAGCATACGCCATGTGGCCGACTCTTTCTGTCAGGCAGCCCAGAGCCTAACCCTCTATATCATTCCTAGTGTCTGGGCAGGCCTGGGGGCCATGTTTACAATTTCTAAAATGAGAAATATCGAGAGAGAGCGGCAGAGCGGGAGAGCGGGAGAGCGGGGAACTGCCCAACATTTTTCCAAAACACTGCACGACGCTGCTGCTGCTGCTGCGCTTTTCTCTGTTTAGCTTTTAGCCAAATTGCAGCATTTTGCATTCTACACAAATTAAGAAAACAGAATGAAAAAAGGCCTTTGAAACACAGAGAGAGAAATGGCTTTGAGTGTGTTAATACGAACTGGGGATGCCCCGAGGGAAAGAATATCCATGGAGTGGGTTTAGCAATCGAAACGAAAGTGGAATAAATACAATAAAGTATTGTTTGTGCTGTTTCCAAAGATACATACATATGTGTAGAAGATTTTATTGCATTTTAACTGAATTAAAACAAACCAAAACCACCCAAAGATCACCCCAAATGCTTCAACAAAATCTTACAAGCTGCACTTTAGCAATAGCCACAAAAGAACTATCACAGATTCACAAAGATAACATCTCCCGAGAACACAAATATCTTCACGCAAAAGACAGTGAAAGGCTTTCTTCTACGCATTTTTCCATGGGCTCTAATGTGCCAGAACTTTCATCATACCCCAGTTTCGGCTTGGAATTCTAATTAAGCAAAAGGGAATCTGGGATGGAATCTACTTCCCCATTCAGAGAGGGCTTCTGAGTCAGCGTCGCATATATTTAGTTGGCCCTGTTTATTGTGCGCTCTTTGGCATAAACAAATATTGAATTGTACTCGTCTCGGCGCTTCCCCTGTCTAGCTATCTATCTGAACTTTGCTGTCCCTTCCACCGACACCCCGTGCCATTTGTTTATTTACACAGTTGTTGGCAAATTTGCAGGCCAGACTATTTGTGCCACTGCTTTTGGTGTACCCTGCAGAGTGTGAAGTATCTTCCCGTTTAGTAGGTATCCCTCAGTCGAAATGTGAAATGTAGCATCTGTGTCTTACTCACATTTGGCCCATTCACGCAGTTTACAATGAGAACTTCAAATGGGGGCCACAGCTTGACCAGGGCCAACACCTCTAAGCACTGAACCTCGCCTTTGAGAGGTCGGATCTCTTTTTTATATTGAGAAAGGCAGGAGAATGGGGATACAGGCTAACAGGACAATAAAACAGTGCGTTCTGGGTGCGCTGTTTGCATTTGGCTCATAACTCTTTTGATTGCAAATAAACCCACGACAGGCTCTTTATTATTGTTGTCGCAGTTGCCTTCTGGCTCGTAAAATACCAAACACCAGTCACACCCACGCCACGAATCCCAATTGAGGCTAAACAAAAAGGTGAAAAAAAAAAACCCAACAAAAAAAATAATAATAAAGAAACTGCCACACAGAGTCCGCCAGTCCGCCAGTCCGCCAGTCCAGGGCATCCTTCAAACGCTCGAGCAGAACACAAGAGGCAAATGCAAATGCAAATGAAGTTTGTTTCATTTTTTTATATTGTTCTGTAGGTTTCAGGCCGGGGCCTAACAGAGCACCAACTGTTTTCCCGAATACTGTCAACCCAGCAGACACTTAATGGGTTTTTTTTTGCTCCCTCTCTGCTGTGTGTGTGTGTGTTTGTGTTCATTCATCTGAGTTCCAGCCATGGCCCCCCACCCTCGGTATGGAGCTCCGGTTCCTGCTCCTGGGATTGGCACTGCAGATTGATGGTAATGCAGGGAGGCGCTGGATTCAGAGTTGGAGTCGAAGTCGGAGTCGGGTTCTGGCAACCTGGTATGGGATGGGATGGGATGGAATGGCCCTGTCATGGCTGAGCATGCGTAATGAAGCTTAAGCAGAACTGGTTATAAAACGCCAGCAATGGTCGAGGTGTTGCCTTTGATGGGTTGAGAATTACTCGGAAAGTAGATGGATGAGTTAGTTATTAAAGAAGCTGAGAGAATGGTAAGATATGAGACGATATTAGTCGGAAAATAAACGTGGAATAATTGCAGTAAGGGAACTACTTTGGTAACTAATATTTAAGGTATATTTATAGATGCAAACTTTTGCATAATAGTAGGGAATATAATAATGAAAACTCAAATTGATATCTTTCGGAAACATTCGGAAATCTATCTAAACTAAACTTCATACAGCAGATGAAAATGCAATTAAAATAGTTGTGCGGGAAGCCGAGAACATGAATCAAATGCACAGGAAATCGAAACCAATAAAATACTTGAATCTGCAGTTCATTTAAATAAGAAATAAACATGTTGGAGACTGAAATCCCTACGCACATTCTGTGTACGTAGAATATTTCTGTGTGAGAGAAATATCGTAGTTTTGGGAGTGGAATTGAGTGCCATTAACTGCCTTGGCGTAACCTTCAATTTACCGGGAGTAGCCCGCCGCAGAAGCTTTCCATTTCGCTGGCCATTTCACTTAACGCTTTGGTGGCTAAAGGAATGTTGTATCCCTGCCTGCTCCTGCCTGCTCCTGCCTGCTTTCTACTCCTTCTGGTGTCATTTTTCTTCCTTGCACACTTCATTTATTACACCCAGTTGTCGCATTATGTATCACTTATATGCATGTCGTTAGTTTTCATGTCAATCGGGGGCTGGGCCCTCTCCGTGCAGCAGAGAATCCTTTTGTTGAAAATCGATATGTGGCAATGTAAATGGTAAAAGTTTTCTCCCCCTTGCTGGCGCTGCTTCTGCTGTGGGTTCCTCTGTTGCTCTTTGAGCTGTAAGTGATAGCTTTTCAGGTGCTCTCAGGTGTGTGTGTAAAGCGTGTTAAAAATCTGTTAAATAAATCAAAATTGCTGCGTATAGCAAGCTGAACACACACAGGCACTGCCATGAATAGCCGCCACACACTCAGATATATATTTATAAAAAGCTGCCACATACCGCACACATGTACATGACTACCTGCCACATGAATAGCTGCCCGCCTGCCTAGCTGTGCAACCTGCCAGCATAAATCAAAATGCATAAATTTAATTTAATTTTTTTTCACTTGCCACAAAAACAAAGCCAAACACCGGATAAAATAAAGTTGAAGCAAGAACGGGCTAAAGCTCTCGTTGCATACTCCAAGGGGCAGGCAGGCGAGGGGAACCATACAGTCAGCATTATACATTGTATAATGTTTTTAGCATAATGCACTTTCACATTTTCCCCTCAACAAATTAGCACAAAAGATTCGCTGATTTGGCACAAGCCAATTTTCATATTTCATCACAAGAATTGCAAACAAAATTGGGATATTATGTCACAAGATATACTGACGCACGTTTTAGATTATTTCACAAGAAATTGTAATTTAATTCATGATTAATGGTGGCACAAAGAGAGGCAAAAAGAATAGATGTGTGAGACACCATCAATGTACTTCTCAACCATCCAAGCCCAGCTGATGAGTCAGTCTTTGGAATAACTTAAATGAATGTTTCTATGGAAAACTCTCGCATTTAAAAACTAATACTTAACTATGAATCCACCACTAAAAACTGAACCCTTAGTCAACTGCAATTAGAGTAATGTTTCACAGCTTTCAAGCAAGATGGAAATTTAAGAGCAGTCCCCCAGAAAAAATGTAAATAAAAGATTGCAATTCAAACATTTCAGCATGGTGTCATCAGCATGGTTGGCCCCCTAGCCAATTTACAATCCAATTTATTAGCTTGCAGACTTATTTTTGTGCCATAGTGCAATAATAATGAAAGCCTCAACATACAGAATGTGCAATGGAGTTACGTGGCTACAAAACAACAACGAATAAAACACCGAAATAAAACCGAAACAGACACACCCGCACATGGAGTGTGTGGCAAAAAACGAGAGCGTGCCATATGCTCGATTTGTGCATTTCCATATCACTTTTCAATGGTTTTTCTTGTTTTCTTCTCTTTTTTTAATGTAGGACTATCCATCCGATCAGGCGCCAGGCAGTGTCACGGCAGAGAAGGAGCAGAAATTGGGAACACAAAGCAGGGTGCTGGCATCCCGGCAGGCCTACGAGGAGAAGGAGATCAAGCACAGTGAGTAGTCATTCAGGGGGGTTCATTATTAAAGGCCATTAAATGCCGTCTCACATAAGGTCGAACGATGTCTCTATGGCCTTCTGGGCTGTGGTAATTGTGCTGCAAATAGATGAATGTAGCACTGAAGCCCGCCCGACCGCCTATGATGATCACGTTCTGGCCATAAAAAATGTGCTAAGCAAATGTTTTCAGCGAAAAGAAAGGGGGGGAAGCCCACACAGACATTCGTACAATACCAAATGGCATAGAACAGAATGAAACTGTTGGGTGTTTGATGTGCCAGAGAACGACCAGACCCAGACCCAGACCCAAAGATAAATATATTCCTACTATGTATGTGTAGAGCAGTCGACCCGGCACAATCCCAGTCGTTATTTATGGCAATGGAAATGAAAATGACTGTTTTATCCTTTGGCACGTGACTCCTCTCTGCTGTGGATGATGGAAAACCAGCAGCAGAAACTACGCGTCGAGGCACCCAAACGACACAGAAGGTCACAAGTCAGACTTTGCTTTCTC
Source organism: Drosophila guanche (assembly GCF_900245975.1). Lineage (NCBI taxonomy): Eukaryota > Metazoa > Arthropoda > Insecta > Diptera > Drosophilidae > Drosophila > Drosophila guanche. The sequence goes on from NW_022995748.1 coordinate 578,429, forward strand.
AATGCCAGCGACTGAGGCTCGGAACCAAACAAATGAGTGCAAATTCCCCTTTAAGAGGAACACAACTAAAAAGGGAAGAGCAAGTCGCGGGTTTTAATACACTGACGGGAATAAAGGGTAGAAGTTTGTCATGTTTCTTTCTTAGTTTTAAGGATGATCTATCCATTACATCCTCTAGATATTTATTTGAATTGCATAAAACATCGATCCATCTATGGCTACAATTTGCTCAAAGAAGACTCAAATTCTGCCAGTTTTCTTTCATATTTATGTGCATATGTGTTTATGGTATAACTAATACCCCTTGGGTTATTTTCTCACTGCTTCTCTCTACTCCTCTCCTCTACTTGCACCGTGATGCATCTGCACTTTCGTTTCGCAATTAAAAGGAGAGTTGCCTTGTTAACCACACTCACTCCTCCCCCACTTCCCCTGGTCTCTGCTGTTGATTGCATGTAGCTGTTGCTGCTGCTGCTTTTTGGGGAATTCAAGTCTCGCATAGATCTTACCAATTACTTCATTACAAGCGTAATGCCAACAGCTACTACTGGCAGCAACAACCACAATTACCACAACCGCACAACCGCACAAGCCTTAGACCGAGAGACAATGACAATGAAATGTGAGCTCGGGCTCTCCTCGGGGGCTGAAGCCTCTGTCTCAATATCTTTTTATCTTTCTTTCGCCCTGTCTGTCTCATTTACCATTTGCATTCGAGTGGAAAATTGTCGCCGTTTAATGGGCGCGAAAATTGTGTGTTTGGAAAACCGTTAAGAGCATGTGGACAGCAGCAACAGAGGATGGCAATGGGAATGGGAAGGAGAAGGAGAAGCAGAAGTAAAAGGAGGAGCAGTAGCTGGTCTCCAATGTCAAGCCCCATGGAAAGTGTGTCACTAAGCCTGGGAAATTGTCAATGAATTTGCGACTATCGGATATTGTGAATGCTGTTCAAGTGGTTTGCTCTTGGCTGCATAATGATGCAACAATTTTCTTATCACATTGCTCGTTGGCTGTTCGCATTAGCAGCAAAATAAGTTGACAGTTGGAGGCTTCCACAGATTGGCTTCCTTGAGTTGTGTTTATCCACCGTTATCGAATATTTGCACATCACTTTTGGCCAGTGGCGTGCGCAGACACGATGGGGGGCGAAAATGATGTTGAGAATTTACTCAAAAAACATGCACAGTGAGGTTTGATAGATATTTTTTAGATAAGCAGATCCTATATTTCCAAAGATTTGCCCCTCGAGTTGCCATGTCTTAAATAAAGTTCAATAAATCGTAAGTTTGTACCCCCCTCTTGCTTTCATTTTTGCTGTGAGCGTCTCTGGTTGACTTTTCCCTTCGATGTTTACTTCTGCGTATTTATTTCAGTACAGGAGCTCCAAAGTAAACATTGTTGAAGTAAGTCAACTGACTTGATCAGGTCTTCTTTTTACTGCCAATAAAGATCTCTCAACTTCAAAGAACGGGAGTTTCCCTTGTTGAAAGGGAAGACTCCAAAAGAGTGACACGAATTAATATTATATACTGTGGGGATGGAGAATACTTGTACTGTTTGGATGCTAATTAATGTCCTTTTAGATACCATTCTAAATGCTTCTTCTAAGGCCTCCAAATCCTTTGCTCAATCCATTTTATTAATTTAAATTTCAGCTTCCGCTAGCTTTAGGCTTAACTCAGCTGCAAATTCCATTAGAGAATAATAAATATTTCAAATTTATACCTAATAAACGTCTCGATTTTCTGCTTCATCTCCTTTCAAATATAGATAGCAAATTCCTTCCTGCTCGACTTTTCTGCTTACATTTTCAGCTTGCATTTTGCAGTTGCATTTTCTGGTTGCAGTTCCCCCAATGGAATCTTCCATATGCATTGCAAACTCATCGTTTGTCGTGTTCTCCCTGCGTTCCATTTGGAAAGTTTTTTGCCTTGATTAAATGATGTGTAACATTTGGCAGGGCACTCAAAATGACTTTATTGGCCAGGCTCAGCTGCCCCAGCTGCTGGCCATGGCAAAACTATGGTAATTTCCCAGAGTTTCCCACAATGTCCCCGCACTCTCCTTCCTCTGCTCTGCCAGGGTCGCCCCACATTTTCATGGGCAATGCCATGGCAAGTTCAAAGGCAAAACCAGACCAGCAGCAGACCAGTCCAACCAGAACAGGGGAAAGCTCCACAACAGCATCGGTCACGTTGCAGCGAACCCCGCGCTCTCCTTCTCTCACACACTCTGTGCCACACTCAACCCTTGCTCCTCCATCGCCTCTCTATTTTCAGTCCTTGAAGCTTGTTGAGATAGGGCCCCTTGAATTATTCATGTGGCTGTTGTGGATGACGCCGACCCAGCCATTGAGTCTGAGGCATTCAACCATCGCAGCCGCCGCCCCTTTCCTTGCTCTAGAGATTCCCCAACGCCACCTCTCGCTCTCACCTACTAAAACTAGCTCCCATTCCAGCTCTTGCGACCCCCCTCAGCGCACTCGTTAAGTTGATGATTCAATCATGAAGCGTTTATGAAAATTGCATATGGCTGCAGCTGGTTCTGTGTCTGGGTTCTGGCTCCTAGCTTCTGGGCTGCCCCTCAGCCACCCAAGGAGCCGAAATGCTTTGAAAGTTGTTCTCCATGTAGGTGATTCGAGCGAGGAACTGGGGGACTTGGACTGGGATTAGCTGCCCACTGGGTGGTCTGCCAACTCCACGAGGCACCCCGCCACTATGTTCTTTGATTTGCTTCCGTAACTTTATGGCTCCAATAGGAGCTGGACAACCAAGAAAGCCGAAGCTTGGAGTACCCTGAACGATTGCTTTTACTATGGTCGTTTTTGTTAGTGTTTAAATCAAATTTAGATTTGAAATTGCAAACCTCATCATGCCACATTCACGCTACCCTCTTAGAGCGTACACAAAAGAATTCCGCTTGCAGATTTGCTCAGACAATTTTTATAGTGCGAGAGACAGTAAAAAATGAGAGAGAAACACCACAGGCCGGCAGGAACGGTAAACTTGAGCAAAGGCCATAAAGAAGCAGGCTGCACCAGTCGATCAATACAGAGAATTCAAATCGCTAAAATAAGATTCAGATTTAAAGCAGAGAAACGTCAATGGGCGATCAAAAGCGGCAGAGTGAAATCATGCGAACGGCATTGAAAATGCCAGTTTAGTGAACTGCTGAGACGAGCAGAACCCTAATGGGATATTAAACAATTAGCTGAAGAACAGGTTATATCAGTGAAAATCAGTTAAAAATGTAAAAACGATTATTGACCAACTAAAAAAATGTATTTCCGGAATTGTTATGGATGCTCGACCTATATTTAAAGGCGGTTTTTGGTCAGACATTTACGAATGAAGTTGGTTAGCTCATAAAGTTCCCATAAGCGAATGGATAACCGCACATCCTTTCACATCAAATTTCCCTTTACTTCCCTGTGCAGCTACATTCATCCTACTGGCCAGAGCTCACAACAACCGGGTGAACAGAGAAGCGGAATGCAGGGTACCCAAGGCCCAAGTCATCTACATGATTGGAGAGACAAATATACAGTATTATCCTCGAGCCACGATACTCCATCGTTGCGACAGTTCCACTGGCTGTTGTCGGGATGGGGAGATCTGTTCCGTGAAGAAAAACGTCACAGTGGAGCTGCCTTTCATGCTGAACAATCGTGGCAGAATGATCCCAATGGTCAATCACACCGAATGCGAATGTGTGCAGAATATGAGACGTCGCAAGCGCAGCACCCAGTGCCAGTGTCCCAAGCACTTTAAGGACTTTAGCTGGCGGGGAAGTGGAGCTAGCGAGGTGTTGCTGCACTGCCGCTGCGATTGCCATCTCAACGATGCGGCGTGCCAGAGGTTAAAGAACGGCGAGGAAGGCTTCGCCATGAATGACCGAATGTGAGTTGCTCGACATTAGGGTTTAAAATACTTTTCCTTGACTTTCTCTCTCTCTCTCTTTTTCTTAGTCGCATACAGCATCGGGAGAGCAGTCAACCGATCTGCAACTATGGCCTCTATGATGTGAAAAACGGACGCTGCCCACGTCCGGGCTCAGTGCATCAGACGAAGCAGCAGACAAAGCTGCAGTGGGGCAAGGGCTAAGCTGAAGCGCCCTGGAGCCTACCGCCCTCCAGCGAGTGCCGTCGCCACTTAACCGAAAGCACTCCAGAACTGTGTATACACTAAATATTACTTATAAAAGCTTACGATTAATGCATATTTACTATCGACCTAAAACTAAGCAAGAGGAGAAGAATATTCAAGTTCCGTTCAGAAGTATTTGCAATTAACATTCAGTGTACTTAAGATACCTTCGACTAAGTTCATACCTTAAGCTATTTACCGCGTGTATCTGTATTCAATTAAACGATACTTCTAGTCACAGAAATCCCCATTGGTTTATTCTGCTAAAGATTCCAATTAGCAGCAACAATCCACCATAGACCAACGCATAGACATCGAGTGAGTGGTACTGCACAAAGTTGAGCTGCCGTGCGGGACTGTACAGATGCTTGGCACCCCTGTGGCGTACGACATACTCCAGCCAGTAGGTGGCCACATCGCTCGCACTCATCGGACGATCGCGATAGAGATGGGAAGCTGTCGAAATGCTTGCGGAATAATGGGAATCGCTCAGAATTCGCCCCATGGCTTTGGCCAGCTCCACGTGGCTGACATTCTGCATGGACAACGTCAAACCCCAGCCTTTGGCTTCCATCTTTTGCAGATTGGATCGTTGATCGCCCAGCAGGGGTAGACCCAACATGGGCACACCATAATACAGCGCTTCGGTGACGCTGCCCTTGCCGCCGTGTGTGATGAAGAGGCGCGCCTGCTGCTGGCCCAGCAAGTGCCGCTGGGGCCACCATTTGGCCAGCTTTAGATGGGAATGATATGACATCATTTCACTGGCATTGGGGCCATCGTATGTCCAATAGATGTCATAGTCGGGAAATTGAGCAAACGCCTCAGTAAACGTCTCAACCAAATGCCCAGGGGATCTTTGCCAACTAAAGCGAGTGCCCAAACTGAAGATGATGAGCGAACGATTCCGCGCAATCGCTGGCAACGTTTCATTCAACTTTTGCTCCAAGAGTATTCCTCCCATATCAATCATGCTGGGCAAAAGCGGAGCAATGGGTCCCTCGCTGATCATGTGATGATTATTCAGAGCCAAGACAACAGATCGACGCATCGTCTCCAAGGGCGGATAATGCGGCTCGGGAAAGTGTAAACTAAAAGGAAATATTGCACTCTGAGGTGTAGAATTGTATGTCAGTCATGCTCACCTGTAAATCTTTTGCAGAACCCTTCTCGCCACCATTTCCATTAGCTTTTCCCACACTCCAAAGAGCCAGGCAGAGATTCCACTGCGCTGGCGACTGTCATATGGCTGAGGCACATACCAGCGCTCCTCTGGATTGCCCATGAGACTGTTGACAAATCCAATGGGTTGCTGGGTGGAGACTATGACCGTTGGACAATTGAAATGCGCAGCCACGCCCAGAAGATGATCATTGAAATGGTAGCCCAAAAGTAACAGATCAAAGTGGGGTTTGGGTGACAGCTTCAGGAAATCTTTCCAGGCAGGCTGATCGAGCAGATCCCCCGACTGCTCCAAGCGATTGAACATTCGCTGCAAGCGCAGCAGCCAGTCCGAAGTGGATCCCGGTTGAACCTCATCCACTGGCTGTTCCCATGGCACCACAATGTGTGTGACATTGCCCTGCAGTTGAACTTCCGCCAAGGGCAGCGTGGTGACCACAGTCAGCTGATGACCGCGTTGCAGCAGAGCACGAGCCACGGCCATGTGCACCAGCAGCTGGGAGCGATGCACATTGACAAAGAGGCCGAGTATGTGGTGGGACTCTACCTGTGCCGTGCTGCAAATGCCGAGCATCAACAGCAGTATAGAGCGGACCGGCGATCGGTTCATGACTGCCCGAAATGCACATTACCAAGCCATTACCGGTATCTCGGACCTCGCTCACTCCCACAATCAATCAAATTGATAACAAATTGGCCCAAAATAATTTGGTTACTGAACCAAAATCACGATAGTAATGGAAACTTAACAGAAATGTTGGAAAAAGTTCATGGGCGGGTAGATATTGCTTTAAAATTAACTAAAAACTTTTCGAGACACTTACTGAATCAGCGATTGCCTCCATCGAAAAGGATTGTCCCCCTCCTTCGCTATTATAAGAGCCGCTAATCCCATCAAAAGTAGTCTTTGATACATTTCTTGTTCAATATTTTCTTTACTTTTAAAAATGCACAAAATGTAAACAAACACACAACAGCAGCTGTCTGAGGAGTGTAACCGTACGGAATGCGGCTTACAACTCTGGTCACACTCTGCCGCACAGTTTTCTAGTGTTTTCCTTTCGGATCTGAGTAAGCATTAACAGCGTTAATAATGCAAACCACAACCAACACCCACAACTGGCATTGTACACCACAACTAATTGCCCGAAACCGCACATTAACGCAGTGCTTAATCAGCAGCAAACTTAATTACATTCAGTTGCAAGCTTGTTTGTGGTTTTTTTACTCAAACTGCATTTACATTTTATAACTTAACGTTCACCACTGAAAAGGAGAAACTATTAAAGTGTATGTGACATCAAAATGGCAGCTCATTCATTCAGCATAATCTATAAAACATAAATAAAATATTAAATATATGCAAAATGTACATAAAAACCTCAGCTATTTCTTGGGCAATTTAGAGTAGAAATCCTCGAGGAACTCCTTCAATATAAACCTGAATTTCTCCGCCTGCTTGGCCAGCTCCAATTTGTTTTCATCGCCTTCATTGTCGAGCATCTCATCCGCCTCGCTCAAGGTCTGAAGGTAGTGCAACCAAGCGGATTCCAAGCCGAGCACCTGCTCGTGCGTCTTGTCGGCCAGCTTTACTTGATATTTGTGCAGCAGCACAAACAGCTCCAGCATGGGTGTAAAGGTCGCCTGTTTGAGCGGCACCTCCCGGACCAAACGTTCGAAGAGCTGTTTGGCAGCCAACGTTTCGCGAATTGTGCGCGGCACCATCATCACATTCCGCTCATTCCGACGCATATAGCGATAGGTTGCTGTAAGAGAAGATAATTAGATGAGGATTTGGAGAATTACGAGTATGCATTCGCACATCTCATCCAGTTGGTGGCATGATCCAGCAGCATTTTAATATTCAACGCCTGCCATTTCTCTATCCAATCCAAAATGGTACTCTTCAGAGCATTCTGATTGATTAAAATGAAGTAAACATTCGTGATGGCATCCACAAAGGACACATCATCGGCCAGGGCGCTATAATGTTCAATGCCACCCTCAAACACTCCCGCTGTTCGGTCACTCTTGAGCAGTCGTTGGGTGAACTGTTCTTCGGTGTTTTCCCACAGCATGCGATGATGATTCCAGTGCTCTTGGTAGCTGTCCATCTCCTGCCGCTGCTTGGATATTTCCGCTTGAATGCTGCGCATCAGCTCGGAGCATTCCTGATCCTCGCGAAACACTCCAGCGAATCCCTGACGCTGCTCTGCCTTGGGCAGCCGCAGCTTGTAGCCCAAACGAGGAAACTGATCCAACATGCAGCGAATATTATCAATCACGCCACACAGGATAGTGCCAATTTCATCCATATCCGGGCTAAACACAATCCGACCCTCCTTCACATCCGATTCCAGTACCAAAATGGGTGCTGGTGCCATGTCCTCATCGCGATGCAGCGCTTCGAAGAGCTTGGTCAGCGAGCTGCGTGCACTGGTCATGAATGCATTGGCCAGCATATCGTCCAGACCGTTTACATAAAGAATCCACTCGGCAGACATCTAAAAACCAAAGGCAAAGCATTCTCAGATGTATCCATGGCCACTCCATCCACTCACCTCATCTTTAACCAAATGAAACTGCCTGCTGAAAGCAGAAAGTAGCTCCACAATATTGTTGTAATAATTTCTGAGTGTATTGCCAGCGCTGGTTAGCCAGCCGGATAGCTGCTGCTGCAGCACGGATATGTCCACGGCGCCCATGAAATTAAAGCGCAGCAGCGTGGTGTCGCAAATCTTTTCGCAGCACCTGGCCACACCTCGATTCGCGCGCTTGTAAATGTGCACAATCTCCTGAAAGTCTCGTAGAAACTCCCCGCATTCTTCGAAGAACGTTTGCTCGCTTAAATCGTCGCCGTAGGTGTGTTTGAAGATGCCCGGCGCCAAGTGCCGATCGCAGGCTAGCATGAGCGGTCGAAATAGCTTACGTTCGCGGTCGGTGAGGCCCATGAGGATGCGATTGTAGCTGAGACACAGCTGGGTGACGCTGTTGTACGCAGATCTCAGGCTGTCACTTCGCTCGTAGAACTTTTTAATGGTACTTGGAATGGGGAGAGCCAAACGCTCAAAGTGCTGCGCTTGCTCACAGATCTCGACCACAGCTGGGTCTATGTTGCACTCGAGCAAACCTCTCGCCTGCTTGCTGCGTATTATCAGATAGCGCTCGAGTCTCTGGTTGAGATCGGCTGACCAGCCACAGCATTCCGTTTGCCAATCCTCGTACGCCTGGCGCGACTCTCGATCGTACTCCTTGCGCAGCGAATCGAACTTTGCCAGCGTGGCAGCAGCCTCCTTGACGGCCGGCAGCCATGCGGCGCTCTTCAAACGATTGCGCAGCCAGCTGAGGCGTTCCAGATTTATGCGGTAGTTAAGGGCACGGGAGACATGAGGGGAGAGCCAGGATTCTGGTTGCTGTCGACACTCCAGCAGCTTTCTCGATGTGGCATCCATTTCCTGGGAGAACATGCGCCACAAGCGACTCACCTCCCGCAGGAAAGTCTTCCTCAGAGTGCCGTGATGGCGATAAGAGTAGAAGAGCATGGCTTGCAGTCCTTCCAGTGCCTCCTCGACATTGCAAACATGCTGAAACACATTGAAGATCAAACGCTGAACGGTTTCCTCCAAGTGCTGGACATTCGCACGATACATGGCCACCTCGTCGTACCAATCCTCGCGATGCACATTCAGGATGATCGACTGTGGCCCACAGCAGCGTTGCAGCTTCCCGAGTGTCTCCAGAAAGGTATTCTCCACATTCGCCGCAATCTTGTCCAGCTCCGCGCCTCTGGTGCCGCCAAACTCTGCCCTGGGTATGGTCTCGTGCTCATCCATTCGTCCAAATACAATCATGGACTCGCAAATATCAATCACATCGTTGAGCCGCTCCACAAAGGCATCCACATGATTGAAGATGATGCCCTCGTCCAGCTGCCAATCCACTTGGCTGTGCTGCCTCGATATTTCCTCATAGATTCCCTTGTAGACCAAACAACATTCGATGGACATGTTGCACATCTCGATGCCAAAGCGCGGACGTCCCTGGAGTATCTCCTGCACTTTGGTCTGCTCGGTGCAGAATTTGATAATCTGATTGCTGAGATTCCGAAAAAGACCCGTGATGAGCTCCCGTGTGTTATAGTGCTCCGAATTCAGCCAAATGAAGCGCACCAGATGGATTATGCTGGGCAGCAGCTTTGTAAGCTCTGCCGGGCTGCTGGACAGCTCAATTTTGGAGCAGGGCTCGATCAGCAGTTGGAGATACTTCAAGTTGGACAAAGATTGCAGCAGCTCCAGCTTGGCCGTCGCTATGAGCTCATCCATTTGGGGCATGTGAACGGAGTTGGAGTGTCGCAGCACATGGAACACCTTTGCCACATCCGACTGCGCCAATTGGGCGTTGATGCCCTGCAGAACTTCATCTAGGATCGGGGCAGGGAATGGCATTAATTTAGAATGATTTTGTAAGAGAGATTTGCTTTACCTACAACGATATTCCCAGAACTCAAACTCATCCTGCACCGTGACCAAATCGTGTGGCACCGTCAATGTGCAATCGCCCAGCATGGTGCGTATTTGAGTTGTCCAATAGAGCGCAATGCCTTCCAGGCTCCTGGCCAGCTGCCTGTCCACCTTGACCACTCCACCTTCACCGCCTCCAAGCTGTTTGATCACACCGGGAACATAGAGCACGGCCATGCCACCAATCTGGTAGTGCATGCCCGTAAGGAATCCCAGAAACCTATCCATGCTCGAGCAAAAGCGCTGGCGTACAGTCTCATTCCATTCGGGATAATTGCGGAAGAAGGGCATATAAAGCCACTCCAGGACATGCAGCAGGCAGCCATCCACATCGCTATGAACCGTGCCGAATTGAATCTCATCGTGGAAGGCCTCCACACTGAAGATCTCGTTCGGTTCGCGACGAAAGTAGCTCATGTCGATGATGTACATGGTTGGGAAGCCCAGGCAGGCGGTCAGTGTGCTTTCATCATAGAAGACAGTCAGCAGAGGCTCGTTGACCTCCAACAGCCAGCGGCGAATGATGTCCACTGAGTTCTCATGCCAGTCACGATGATCCAAGCCGCTCAGCACACACATGCGTTGTATAAACTCCACCAATTGATGCAATTCCTCATCGCTGTACACCGGCCGAGGTGTCTCAACACGCAGCTCCTCCTGGCGCTGCTCCACGTTGCGCTCTTAAATTGTTCGTTTCTCATTATTCCGGTCAATACACGTTGTCCCAACTCACCCTCATCATCGGTCAAATCAGAGTCGGTAAGATGTTCATCTTCTACAGCGCTAGAGGACGTCATTTTCGCGAGTTTTATGTTTTTTCAAGCAAGATAAATAAAGCAAATCCATGGTAACAGGCATAAGATAACCGTTACTCGAGTGTTGCATCAAACAGCTTTGAAAAATACCAAATGTGGTATATTTCATTTGCAGTTCTTTTCACGTAGCCAAACTTGGTCACACACCACATTTGTTTTGGCGTCACTTTGAATTTTGTTATTTAAAACTAATTTTAGCAAATATGTCTAAGAACCAGCCAATTAGCAACGAGATGGAAATGGTGCTGCAGCAAGGAAACACGCTGATGCCAGATCTGCATATACGTCCCACCGATCTGGCCAATCCCACCGAGGCGTTCCTAACCAGAGTCTATGTTCAGTATTTGCGCTGCTTCGGACTACGGGCGGATCCACCATTCAATGTCGACAACGAAGGCACCGATACGTCGCGGGAGAAGCGCGTGTTCCTGGTCAAGCTGTGCCGGCAAGTGGAGCGAATAATGCAGATTACCTTTCCCAACAAGACCTACACGTACCTGGACATAATCAGGCCAGGTAAGCGGCTGAGCATCAAATCTAGAGATGATCTCTTAGTTCCTTTGCATTCCTTAGCGCCCAAGAAGACAATAAAAACACTGGACTTTCTGTTCAACTATTTGGCCTACTACAAGCTGTTCAAGCGTTCGGTTCTTGTGCCCGTCGAGGAGAGCATCAGAACGCGCGAGGCGCTCATCGCTGAAATCACATCCAAGCGGTGTCAGTTGGAGAATCGAAAGGAGAAGGCAGCCTCTGTTAAAGTTGACATAGAAAACTGTCAGTTGGCCATAAACGAGTTGCGCGAGGAGCTGCCCAAGGCTCAGGCACAGTTGGCCAAACACAACAAGACGTGCAACGAACAGAAATCGGCGCTGGATTCGCTTGAGATTCAGCACACGGAGCTGACCAGTCAGATCCGGCACTGGGAGCAGCTGGTCGTGGAGGATGATCAGGTTCTCAACATAAAGAAGTAAGTTGTTAAAACATTTCCAAGAGCTTCAATTAATATCTCGCGTCTGCAGGCAAATCGAAAGTATGTCCCGAAACATAGAGAATTGCAAGGAAGAGTTGGCCGTGCAGGAGCAACTCTTCAACGATCATCGCAGCAAAATAGAAGCCAATCTGAATATGGTCATTGAGATAGAGAAGGCCTTGGAGGTGCTGCCGGCCAGCTTGCTGGACGATTACAAGGAAAACCTCAAGCAGCAGGAGCTGATGGAGAAGCAGCTGCCCGCCCTGGAGGCCCAGAATCAGAAACTTCTCAGCGAAATTGATGTCAACAAAACGGAGCTCCAGCAGTCCGCCGAGCAGTTCCAAACGCGCAAGGAGAAGTACGATGAGGAGTGCCAAAAGTTCCAGCAGCAAATCGATGTGCGTAAGACCGCTCTGGAAGAGCAGAAAAGAGCCGAGGAAGAGCGATCCAAGAACTTGGAAATGTTGCAGCGACAAATAGAAGAACAAGAGGCAATGGGCAAGGTGATTGAAGAGATGTTGGTGGCACTTGGTAAAAACTGAACGGATCCACTTAATATATTGATTTTATTCTAGATTTTTAACTGATCGTTTGCTCGTTTTGATGGTTAGGTACGAACGGGGGGGAAATGGGGTTGGCTTGGCTTGGCTGGATTATGTTTCCATTTTCTTGCTCTCCAGATGCGCCTTCAGCTGCTGGCTGAAGTCATCCTCCACGTTGTCATCGTCCCAGTTGTCCTCCCACACATTGAGCTCTTCCTCGTCGTCGCCGACACGGAAATCTGCAAATGACAATTTGTTTTTGTATAATTTCTGCTCCTCTAATTGGAAGCGGTCTGGTCTCACCTTCAGCGGGAAACTCTTCGAACTCGTCGTCTTCCTCGAGCAGACCCAAGTCCTCGCCCTTGTTGGTGTTCTCCTCCTTCTCTTTCTCCTTTTCCTTATCGGGTGCAGACATTTTATAAATATTTCTCTTTACTTGGTTTAAGTTTTTGCAATTTTCTTGACGCTATTTTGATGCCGAGTCACTTGTAGGCAGTGTGACCGTTGAATTAGCAACACAATATACCGTCTGTTGCTCAGGAATATACTGTTGAAAAAAATATACCGTGGACTCAATATCGACATCAAAATATCGTCATTTACTTTTGGCTGATAATGTATTATTTATGGACTAGGCTTGAAAAGTGGCTGTTTATCAACGAAACTTGCTGTTTGACTTTTGTAGCAAACTGACTTTCTTTTGTTCATGTTCTGCTTTCTAAATGGCATTGAACACGTGACTTCACAGTTATCGGTATTTTTGTGCGATAAACTGAACGAATTTGCCGGGTCCCGTTGAATCCAAAAACACCAATAGCAAAACTGAAGCTACCGACATAGAGAACCCGAAAATAAGTTATTTTTTTTTATTGTTTTATAACATTTTGACTTGTGGCTATTTGACTTTCAAGCTAAAGGGGTTATTGAGCATTTGGATTTTAAACTACATATAATTTAAACTGTTGTTCTTCGAGCAATGGCTGCTGCTGCTGCTGTTGTTGGCTATTTTAAAACAATTAGAGCGAAAATTTATGTTATTTAACATTTATAAATATATATGTATGTACGTGTGTGTGTGTGTGTGTGTATACGTTTATATATTGTTGTTTCTGTTCGGGTTTTACTGCATTTTTGTTTTTGATTTGTTTCATAGCGAACTTTCGTTAACGGGATTTTGTGCTGGCCAAAATGTAAAGAAAATCAAAAACCATTTCTCATCTTTCCATCACTTAAAGTTTAAAATTTTGTATGCCAAAATATATGTATATATATTGTATTGTACATATATATAGTCATTTGTATCGTTTTGTTTTGTTTTGTTTTAAGTATCTAATTTTACATTAATATAACTGGTAGTTCAACATTTAACATTTAGTTTTGCTGCGCTCTGCATCTACATAATTAAATTTTTTTTTTTTCATTATTTTGTAATGTTTTTTGTGTGTTTTGTTTTTGATTTTGTGTAATGTTTTTGCTTGTTGTACAATATGCTCGTATATGAGGAATAAAACACCATTACAATGATTAGTTTATATTGTTGTTCAGTTTATCAGTTTTTGTTTGTGTGTGTTTCGGGCTGGCCATCTTCCACTTTTCTCTTTCTCTCTCTCTCTCGTAAACATTTATTATTCATCACAGATGCTCTACGCACAAATCAAATCAAAAATCGAATTGAATGCAATTATTATCATCATTTAACAATTTGTTACAAGCTCCAATTTGTGAGTAACACTTTTGACATGCTTCATAATTGCGTTTGCTAATTGGGTGTAATTATGGGGGAAGAAGTACAGGGATATACATATACATATATATAGAGGGGATTTTGATATCCCTAAAACAAGTGCGCCTGTCTGTCTGTTTGTGTTTCAAGTGGGTGGTTTTTAGGAGGTTATATTCTATGTATTGTAGTTTAAGGTTTATAAAGATATAATATGAAAGCTTTTTCTAGAAAAAGTGTTTGTTTGTATCACATATAGAGAGGAAGAGTGTTAAATATGTATTATTTCTTATGTTTTCTGCTTCATTACGTTTCGGTTTGAGTTTAACAAAAAAAAAAAACATATTTTCTTATGTCTGTTTGTTGCGTCTTAAATATTACATGGGGTGTAGCGCGGGGTAGTACATTTGTAGAGTGAAAAAAAAAATAAACAAGCAGCTTAGCCTCAATAAAATGCATTCCAGTAAATACAACAAATATTTATATTGTTTCGTTCAAAGTAGAGCACCAATAAAGTTACGCTTAAACAATCAATAAAACATAAATAAACTGCGGTAAGTGTGTGGAGGGGGGTATACGATACGACAGTGGATAGAAGCAATAAATACAAAGAGTTAAAGTATAACAGCTAAAAAAATACATTATAAATACTTAGCATAGCTTATATCATCATCGTTTCAAAGTGCTTGCTGTGTGTGTGTCTGTGGATCTGCTGTCTGGGTTATTCCTCTTACAATTGTTTGTATTTCTTGTTATATTGTTTTTAAAACGCTAGGCGTTCTCTAACGGATTTCTTTTGCGCTTACAAACTACATAAATACACATCGAACATCAAAAATATGAGACAGCATACATCCTATATACATTATGTATGCATCTATATATATAATATACTCGAATATGGATAATAAAGGATTTTTTTTTCTTTTTTTCAAGACAACAAATTTTACTCGCGACGTGTTCGCTTGGGCCGCGAGGCGGCTATCGAGTCACCGCCTGGCGATGAGGCGCCCAGGGATGCTCCTGCCGCAGCGCCACCCCCACCGCCCTCTGTGCCCGACGACGTTGATGATGATGCAATGGCCGTAATGGTGGCGGAGATGGTCGCTGCCGACTGCTTCTCGGCCACGCCGCGTACCTTCCGCGAGGCCACCGACTGTGCTGTGACCTGCAGCGATATGGCGTGCGTATTGAGCTTCTCGGCCAGCAGCAGATCCTTGAGGCCCTTCATCTTTTGACTGTACAACGCAATCACCGGACGCTTGAGCATTATCTCAAAGGGATCGTAGTCATCGGGTGCAGTCGCCTCTGGCTCTGGTTTAGCTTCTTTGTGCTGTGATTGGTTTTGGATATGGGTTTGGGGGGTTTGGGTTTGGGTTTGCGTTTGGCCAGCTTGATGGCTTGCCTCACTAGTAACTGGCAACTGAATGGCAATGGAGTTGCTGCCGCTGCTGCCACTTCCTCCATTGCTAGTGGTTACTGATGCTGTGGTTGTTGTTGTTGTTGTTTTTGTAGCCTCCTTTTCAGCATTGTGATGATTGTTGTTATTGCTATTGCTATTGTTGTTGTTATTGTGGGGCTCTGCGCCGTCCGTCCCCGCCACTGTTTGCTGCTTTTGCTCTGCAAAAGGCTGACCACCGCCCTGAAGCAGAAAATCTGGATTTAATATCTTCTCGCCACAAGCTGCGGTCAGATCAGCCAATGTTGTCGGCAGCTCCGAAGATTTTGTCTTCTATTTTGAGAAGAAAAACATTTAACAAAAGTAAATTAAATGCTTGACCTCTGATCTCACCTCGTCCTTCTTTACCACCGTGTTGTTGTTACCCTCTAGAGCCTCTGCTGCAGCAGCTGCAGCTGCTGCTGCCGCCGCTTCTTTAGCCTCCAATGCGGCCGCTTGTGCCTGCTCAGCCTCCAGATCCTCGGGCAGCTTGATGACCACCTGTGAGCGTATATCGTAATCAAATTTGGTTATATTATTGACCAGCGGCTTGGCCCAGCCAATGTGCAGAATGGGCGTCAGGCTGTCCTCCTCCCACTGGCAGATGCCATCGTAGAAGCGCAGCAGGTTGGCAAAGACCTCCGCATCCCGCAGAATGCTGCGTGCCGAATGGCCCGAGCTCTCCGTTTTCATTACATAGGGAATCAGCTCGTTGGCAATGTCCAGCAGCTCCTTGTAGATCTCCTCGTCATCGCGGCACTGATACGTGTACAAGCGGATCACATCGGCGGCATTGGCCCAGGCGGCAAAGGCGTCGCGATACTTGAGTAGACGATTGTAGTAGTTGCCCTGATACGTGTACGGATAGACATGATGGTTGCGGTAGTGCGTTCGCGCCGAATCGATGGCCTCGCGGTAGAGCTGCTCGCACGTGATGATGCTATGCGTCCGATGGATCTCCTCCAGTTCGCCGAGCGTGCCCAGGGCCATGGGATAGCGCTTGAGGTGCCCCAAATCGTAGAGGAGCCACAGCAACTGCTGCTGCAGTTCGGCCACTTCCACGCAATCGCTGTTGGCCGTCAGTGAGATGTTGAGGGCAGCACAGATGGCGGCCACCTCCATGCCACGCTCGCAGACAACCGCCAGGCCGCCAAGATAGAGCCAAGAGCCCGACTCGATTCCAGGGCGTATATCCTGTCCACGCTTGTCCTCGCTTCCCTTGCCGTGCCACGTCACCTCAATGGTCTCCACTCGTTTCTGGCCAAACACCACCCAAGCATGATCCTCGGAGATGGCCAAACGCACATCCTTGTAGCCCAAAAGTTGACAGCCGGCCACCACGGCCAGAGCCACACCGAAACAGTCCAGCTTGTTGCCCGACAGATAGCTGTAGAGGTTCTGCAAGTGGGCGCGATCCTTGTAGCTGCTGCGAATCAGCGAGTTCCATATAACGTCCGACACCTTCTTGATGATTTCGCGCGTGGCCTGGCGATGTGGCTTTGGCTTCTCCACCACCGACAGGATTGTCTGGAACTTCTTGTACAGACCAGCAATCAGCTCGTGGGTAACCACCGGAAAGGGAACGCTGTTGCCCATGATCACATCGCTGCCGCCTGCCAAAAGAGGGGGAGATCCGATTGATTAAGTTTTCTTGAATATTCGAAAGGTACAACGGAAACTACTAAAAACGGAACATTTAAGGGTGCAACGAAAGTGCGTTTCATTAACTAAAGACTTTTTAAAGGGGTTTCAAGGATTTTCATTGTTTTCTTTTATTTAAATTTATTAAATAAAGAATAATATTAATTCAGATTAATAAATATTAAACTTTTTTTTTTATACTTTTCCTAAAGCATTTTTATTGAATGAAAATTTTATTTTAATTTTATTATTGCTTCTTTTGGCCCTATACTTTTGAAACGCACTGTCTAATTTCGCGCACTGCCTTGACTACAGGTTAAACTTCCGTTTTAATTGGTTTCGGCTAACGGTAAATGGGTACGCACCTGTCGCCGCCTGCGTCATGGCAGCGGCTGCAGCGGCCGCCTGAGACGCCGCTTCTCCCGTGGTCAGCGAGAGCTCGATGTAACCCACCACAATGGAGAGCAGGGTCAGATCGGGCTCAATGCCGGAGGTGAGGGCGCGACGGAATAGATTCACAACATCCGCGGTGGACTTGAGCGGAAAGAGGCTGGCGTCGATGATGCCATTGAGCGCCATGGGGCTGGCGCTGGCGCTCCGCGTGACCGTTGACATAGTGCTGCCGAGGGGGGTGGGCGGGAGCTGTTGCTGCGCGTTGGTGTTGCCGAGGGGGAGGTAAATGCGAGTATTCCACACGAGATATTCCAACTGGCTCTGTTTCGATCTAGCCGCAGGCGCTGCTGCGTTTGAAATGACTCGAGGATCGGGAAGCGGCGACGGTTTCGGTATCGGATTGGGATTCCACTTGGTAGCTGTACAGCCAGCCAGCAGCCACTCTTTGTGGCTGCCACATTTGAGCGACCAACAAGTTGACAAACAACTTTTTTACTTTTCCACCTTGTGTCGTCGTGTCCGTGGGCCCTTTTTCTTGTACTTTTTCTCTTGCTTTTTTTTGTGCTTTTTTGTTTGTGTTTGCCTGTGTTTGCTCCTTTTGTGTACGTGTGTGTGCGGTTGTGCACTTTATTCCTGGCCTCTCTTCGCTCTTCTTCAGGTGTGCACTCCTTGTCTCTCTCACTCTCTCTTTCTCTCTCTGTTCTCTTCTTGTGTGCAGTTATTCCTTACCTTCTGCTGGTATGCACTTATTCTTAACTTTAGCTCCTCTCCAGATATGCACCTTTATTCCATGCTTCTGTTCGTCTCCTCTTGCTCTTCTGCTGTGCAGTTATTCTGGAAGCAGGATTTTCGCTTACTTTATGCTGCCTGGCTTCCTTCACTTGCACTTATATGCAACAACAACTGGTTTGTTGCGTTGCATACTCATGTGTGTGCGAGTGTGTGTGCACTGGAAAAATATGTGTATATCCTGTCGTCGTCGTTTGACTGCTAGCTGTCCTTCGTTTTGCAGCCCACGTCATCAGAAATCGGCTTTTGGGCAGGTGATTTTTGTCGCGCTTGACATGCGTTTCGCTTGCTTATGACCTGCTCTTCTCTCCTCTCCACCTCTCACTTCTTTTTTTTTTTGTTGGTTAATGCTTTGCACCGCCACCCCCGCCCACAAGTAAGTTACACTTGACACGCAGTTTCTCAATTTAAACAGAAGAATATATGAATCCTATATGAAATCAACATTTGCTTAATTATTAAAGCACACCCGATTTGCCGACAATTTATTTCGATTTAATTGCTTGTTTCGTTAAAGTGCGTAAATAGAAAATTCCGTTTATTGCGTTGTGTTTACCTTTTTGCAGCAGTGTGACCGCGGACCGAAATACCAAAATTTACCATCTCGATTTTGATATATACCAAATACAATAACAACTTTTTTCAAAACTTAATAAAAAGGAATGCAAAAGAGTGCATAACTGTAACGGGAAATATGTTAATTTAAGGTTGAAAATGTTCTAAATGCTGGTAGATGCCATTTAATATTAACGAAACTGTCACAAAACTTGTTCCTGTTGGTTTTAGCTCTTTTTGGAATCTAGCATGTATTTACTCTGCAATTCTGTCAGCACTGCTTCAAAGATGCTGAAAAGTGCCAAAAAGCTGGTATTTTTTTGCTAACGCTGGTATCTTCACTTGAGCCCTTTTCCAGTGGCGCTAGTGCATTTTTGGTATTTAAGCAAAACAAAATTGTAAAAACAATGCCGGCTTTTGCTAATTACCATTGCAAAACAACTATAGACTGCCAACAGGGAGCAGTGCGTGCGGTGCGCTATAATGGTGAGTTGATATCCCCATTAAAAGGCCAACATTTAAAGTAACTATTTCTAGTTGATGGCTCGTACTGCTTGAGTTGCGGCTCCGACAAGAAGGTCAAACTATGGAATCCTGCCACCGGACTGCTCCTGAAGACCTATGGCGGACATGCCGATGAGGTAACAGACGTGGCTGGCAGCTGTGATAGCAGCTACATTGTCTCTTCTAGCTTGGATAAGAGCATAATCTACTGGGATGTATCCACGGGAGCACCTGTCCGTCGTCTGCGCTGTCATGCTGGTGGCGTTCGTTGCGTCTGCTTCAATGAGGACTCTTCCATTGCCATTTCTGGTGGCCGCGACAATGTCGTCATGTGCTGGGACATACGCACCCGTCGCCTAGATCCCGTCCAGGTAATGAAGGACGCTCGCGACTGCATCACCACAGTTCTGACAAACGAGAACAAGATATATGCCGCCTCGCTGGACGGTTGCATACGGCATTACGATATTCGTGTGGGAGAGATGATCTGCGACAAGGTCGGGGAACCCATCACCTACCTGGCCAGAACGCAGGATGAACAGTGCCTGGTGGCGGGCTGTCAGGACAGTGTGGTGCGACTGATCGACTGTGAGACGGGCGGACTGCTCTCCGAATACAAAGGACACCAGGCGGATGACTATCACATAGAGTGCGGCATCTTAGCCAATGATGCGCACATTGTGGCCGGCTCCAGTGCCGGGGATGCCTACATCTGGGATCTGCTGGAGGGAAAGGTCTTGCAGAGAATACGCATAAGTACGGATTTAATAGTTGCTAAGCTTTGAAAATCATTGAAAATATCTGTTTTTCAGGTGATAATGGCGGAGTAGTTCATTCACTGGCAACGCATCCCAGCCGGTCGGAGGAGCTGCTATTCGCCAGACGGCGGGACATGTACGTTTTCACCACAGACCTGCAGATCGAGGAAGAGCAGCTGTAGTGTTGAATTCCATTAGCGAAATAAGAAATTAGTTTATGTTTTTCGCCTCTAAGTTTAAGTTCTTGTTTAAAATCGTAGAAGAATCGTAGTTTAATGTCAGGTCTGAATAGGATTAAGTCAATTCTAGTGATGGTTAATAAACAAAAGAATAAATACATAACTCCAGTTGTTGTTTTTTTGAGGGAAAAAGGAAAAACCATTTATTTGACATAATTCTTTGTATTTTTTAAGTTTTTTTTGTTGTTTTTTTTTTAGTTTTCTGTTTTTATAGAGCATGAATGTATGTAGTAATATGTTGTATGTATGATCTGGCTTATATACTCGTATGCTTCAATGTATTTTTTCGTTTTCTTTTTTAACGGTAAACGGGCCTGCATATTGTTTCCTTACGACACATTCCATCATATGTATCCCGAATGCCAGACACCTGTGCGAGCGGTATGTCTGTCTGTCTGTTTGTCTGCTGCTCTCTCTTCGATCATTCTCATACTCTCTCTCCTTGTGAGGGGAAGGGGGCGGATGCGCGGGATACCAAGCCGCCAGCGGTGGCTGGGCGCTAACTCCTCCGGACACTTGGTGTCGTAGCTGGCGAAGCTACCAGGGAGCGCAGCCGCGCAGCGGCTTAGCCAAAGAGATGCAGCAGCAGCAGCAATGGCGACAGCTCGGCCCTACTCGCACAGGCGTGGGCATTCGCTTATGACTGGAGGATAAGTGGGGTTTTGGGAGTTAGGGTTTTTAGGGCTTCTCGAAAGTGGGTTCTTGGCCCTTTTAACTCTGAACATTGTTGTACTTATGTACTAAAGCATATTAAATATGTATGCAAAGTATTTATTTATTCTTTTATGTATATATATTTATATTTATATATACTCGTATATATATGTATGTGTGTTTCTGTGTATTTTTTTAGTAGTAATTTTATGTAATGTTCCGTTACTTATTTAGGTATGTATTATTTATATATGTTTATGGTTGATTTATATGTATATAATTTATATATGTATATATATATATATATTTATATATAATATAGTTTATATAATAAACGATTTTCACTTTCTTTTTTTTTTAGTTTTCTCTTTCGTTTGTTTTGTTTTTGTTTCTTCTTACGTTCGTTATTAAAGGGTTTTTTATGTTTTTAGGCTTAATCTTTCGTTCTCGCTCGCTTACATAATTAGAATTAAATTTTTTACACAAATATATCAACAAAAACTCAATAAGTTCCATTCAAAAAGTAATATGAATCCGTAAATAAGATAATAGTTAAAGTAAGAAATAATACAAGAAATAATTTAAAGAACGGTTAAATTAATGCGATGGTTTTTATAGAGTTCAACACATTTGCTTCTCCCACACGATCGTAAAGCATGTGTTTTCTATATATACGGGTATCCTATGTAGTATATACATACACCTTATAGATATATAGTATGCATGTATATTATATACTTTATGTTTTGCTTTTTTTAATGCGATTTCTTGCTTAGTTTATTCCATTGAATGATTTTCTCCAAAACTTTATATCCTTTTCTTCGTTTCGTTTCGTTTCCTTTTCTTTTCTCTTTTTGCTATTTATTGTTTCTCTTGTGTTTCCGAGTTTATTTCTTAATTTTTTTATTAATAAATAATAAAAAAAAAACTCATAAACTTTTATGTCTATTTTTTTTGTATGTTTTGTACTTTTGTTTGTTTCGTTATTCTGTTTTGTTGCTTCTGTGTTTTGTTTGTAAATCAATTTGCTTTCTCTCTGTTTTATTCGTTTGCACCTACTCCTCCTCCTACTTCATTCTTAGTCCTTAAGTTAACAATGGATTCTTTCTAATATTTTGCAATTAATTAATGTGGCTATGTACTCGCATTTCTATTTTGTGGAAAATTTTTGTTTTTTTTTTAGAAGAAAAGAATATTTTGAAAATCCAAAAATACAAAAATTGTTTCAGTTTCCGTTTCGTTTGTTTACTAATTTTTACATGAATTGTCTGCCTGTGATGCCGGTGTTGCCGCCTCTGGTACGTAACGGGTCTTTCAGTGCCCTTGCATTTGCATTTCTGTTACCGTTAGTGTTTAGATTACTGTTACTGTTGCTGCCGTTACGAGGAGGTGGCCTACCGGCGACTGTTACTGCATGTCTCTGCTTGTTGAAATTAGTTGATGTTGTTTTTGCTGTTGTTGCTGCTGCTTTCGCTGCTGCTGCTGTTGTTGTTGTTGCGGAAGCCACCGTTCGAGCGCCTTTAATACTAGCTCGTGCTGGTCCTGGTCGGGCGCTGGTCTTGGTCGCATCATTGGGCAATCAGGATGATGGCAGCTGCTTGGCCACAATAACGCCTGGGCGGCACTGCTTCAGCGCCGTGGTGATCGTCAGCTGCTGATTGCCGCCGCTGACACTGCTGCCACTTACAATGGTGGCTGTTCCCTGATGGTTACCGCCGCCAATCCCCGCACTCCCGCTGCTCTGCACCTTGAAGATGGCGGTGGGCGTCACACTGCTCCCGGTGGTGACCAAACCGCCACCATCCTTTGCCGTCTTGGCCGTAATGATGACCTTGTTGTTGCCCTTGATCTGAAGGAAGGGCCTCAGCTCCGCCAGCGCCGCATGCTGCTTGCCGGTGGTGAGGGCCAGTGGCGCGTCCTGGGCGAGCCTGTGATGATGGTGCTGCTGATGGTGGACACCCACAACGCCCGAGTGATGCGTGCTGGTGGTCACGATCTGGTGGTGATGATTCTGCTGGCTGTACTGCCTGTGCTCCGAACCGTTGTTGCCGTCGGAGAAGAGATGATCCCCCTCCAGGTGCCGAATGGCCTCGACAATTGTCTCCAGATTCTGGCGGTAGTGCACCGTTGGCACCGGCTGTTCGAGCTTCTCCGTCTTCACCTTGACGATCTTCTCGTGGATGCGCTCCACCTCCACCTTGGGCGTGGCCTTGATGGCCGCCTGCAGTATGGGCTGCAGCATGGCCGCACTCGGCGTACATCCTTCGGCATAGGCTTTGGCAATGGCATTCACGTTCACCTCATTCTCGGACTCCGTCGAGCTGTTGGACGACAGTATGACCTCCTCGTGCACGTGATCTTCTGTGATGATTTCGGTACCGGCGTCTGCTTCCAGCTCCTCAATGCTGGAGCACACCACCACCTGCTGCTGTCCGGTCAACTCGTCGATCTCCACATACGAGACGGTGCCGCCCAGCTCCTCCAGATCCTCGCTTCGCACAAAATTGTCCGTATGCTCGATGACCTCACGTGGAATGTAGGTGCCGCCGACGCTGCCGCCGCTAACCGCCGCCACAGCTGTGCCAGGTGGCGCTGTGGCCACGCTGTACAGCTGCCGCTTGATCATCTGCAGCTCATCCTCTAGCAGCCGACGCAGGCTGCGCTCCTTCTCCAGCTGTTTCTTTATTTCGACCAGCTCCTTGGCCGCAATAATGCTAGCGCTGTTCAATTTGGTGACTGCCGCACCGCCTGCCGACAGCAATGTCATCGGCTCTGGGGACATGGAGCCCAAGCCCTCGTCTGAGCTGTCGCTAATCGCCTGAATGCTGATGACATTATCCGTGAGCTTGCGCTTCTTGATGGCCACCGCCGTTGTGTTGCTGTTGGATTCGTAGCTGCCGCCGCTGGCAGCATTGCCACCGCTTTCGCCCGAACCGCCGCCTGCCTCATGCTCGCCCACCTGTCGCTTCAGTTCGCTGTTTTGTGTGAGAAGTTGCGTCTTTCCGTTCTCCAGTTCGACAATATATTGGAAGGTCTGTTGTAGGATGGCAGCCTGCAAAGAAGAGGGTAGAAAAAGTGGTTGAAAGATGGTAAAATTAAGGTAAAGTTGAGGTAAAATCTTGACTAACTGTTTGCCATTAAGAAATCTCTTTATATTTGTATGTACTTTACGGTTAATGTCATATGGAAAATAATTTGTGTACTTCCAGGCTCTCTCACACACTCTCACACTCTCTCTCCCTCTCTCTCTCTCTGTCAATGCAAATCATTCACAAGAAGCATACACATGCACATGGAAAGAGTGAGTGGGGAGACTTGAGTGAATGAAGAAATAAAGGGAAGCAGCATAATTGCCGAGGAAAGGGATGGGCAAACTTAATTGCAACAACAACATTCACACATATGTATGTATGTATGTGCATAAAATGCCTCTGCTTTTGCATTTCTCCATTGCCCTCGTCATCCGTCTGGTTTTGTTTGTGTGTTTTGCTCAGTGTTGCTGTGTTTTTCTGTTTTCTTGTTTCTTATTTTCCTTGTTTGTGTGGTGGTGTTTCTAGTAAACACTGTAGTAAAGCTTCGTTCTCATGCTTTTGCTCTTCTGCGCTATGCTGATGCTTTTGCGGTCGAGCGCCAAAGGTGAAGGAACTTGTGTCCTTCAAAATGCGCGCGCTCGCTCGCCACCATATCAGTTGCATTGCTCAACACTGGCTAACTTGTACAGTTTATTGCGTAGGGGGCCGGGCTTGAAAAACATATGTACTTCCATGCATATGTATACATGCATAACGGTGAAAAGTTTGCATAGAAAGCTGCTTTGCAGTTAGATGCATTTCACTGCGCGTAGGCGACATGTTACTGGTCTGCTTGCTGCATGTGCTCCAAAAATGTCTCTGGTAAGGAATATTGTAGCCATTTGAAGATAATGCCGGCACTAACACTACAGGGATTCAGTTACTGCGCTGGCTTTGATCCATGTACCCACTTTCTTGGTTCTAAGACTCCAGACTAAGACCAAGTTCCTTAAATCTCTTTGGTTCGTAGTCAAAAGGCTAATAGTCTCCCATCCCTATGAGTGCT